>NC_080577.1:6345454-6980000 GCF_029962835.1 Magnolia sinica
GTGTTCCATTAGAATCTCAAGTCTGTTTTTTTTTTTTTTTTTTCTAACCCATGTATAATACTAAATATCTAATGGTTGTATTAGATCCGACCTAAACATCATTAGTGGCCTTGTTAAAATCATGAGTAGAATGCGTTACACCTGTCTCTATGTTTTTTGTGTTTTTTAAAAATACCACGTATGATTGGAGTAACGAACACTTTGATGTTTACGCAAGATCTACTCTCCAACTATTACATAGGTAGCCCCACTTCAAGCCTAGAGCCAAAAAAAATCATGTTTACTCGTGAATCAAGCAGGCCACACTAAAAAAAACTAATTAGGAGAGACATCCATCATTTACTTATACAAAGTGTGTGGTAATAATTATATGAAATCCACTCCAATCATCATATGCCATATAAATTCATGACTGGTAGGTGGGCCAACCATGGGAAGCAAATCCACTCCAATCATCATATGCCGTACAAATTTATGACGGTAGGTGGGCCAACCATGGGAAATATTATTACTTATGTTGTTAGCATTGCTACAATAAATGCAGTGTCCAATGATGTGGTCCAACTAGATTGCAACGAGCATGATTTTCTACTTATTGCAAGTAGAGAATCCAGGTTATGTGGCCACCCAACACGCCCAACCAGCTGTTAAAATTTTTTTAACAAAAATAGTGCATTGGTAATTATATGGCTTAATAATGTAGCCTTTTCAAAACCTTTCTAAAATAGTAGCAAAATGTAAATTTATATTAATTAGGTAGGTTTCTTTTTTAAAAATTCCCTCATAAAAATTAACTCTTGTTATAGTTTTCCTAGCTGCATGAATGTGAACGGTCCATTCAGTCCCACTCGCGTAAGTAGACCCGATCCATCTATAATTTGGCCATTTAATTGTAGCCATTCGTACGGATGAGATGATCAGGATTAAATGTTCAGTTATGGGTCACAATGAGCAGCTCAAATTCTTACATGTATTGATCTGACTGTTAGAATCACCTGATCAGTGTGATAATTTCCATGCGATGCCCTGAAATGTGTTCCATGCCCAATCGACTGTCTAGATCGATTGATTATACAGTCCAAGTGTACTAAGGTACTCAGTATGCTCTTATCATACTGAGTAAACTTAGTTGGGGCCACTGTGAATGTATGCGGTTTATCCATTCCTTCCATGCTGTTTTCCAGCTCATTTAAGGGTTTGAGCCCAAAATTGAAGCATATCTAAAGTTTAGGTGGATTGTATCACAGGAAATAGTGAGATAAATGATTTCCACAATTGAAATCTTGTTAAGCCCGACAGTGATATTTATTTTTCATCCAACCTGTTCATAAGATCATACGGACACGGATGAAACGAAAACACAAATATAACCTTGATCCAAAACTTATGTGTTCAGAATTTTCCAATGGTAGACGTTCAGTTCACCCTCTTTCAGATCTTGTGATACAATCCAAATGGATCAGCAGAGTGGATAAAAAAATACATAAATCATGAGGAACCGCATGGAGTTTACTCAGTAAGCTAAGCATACTAAGTTAGTATGAAATCCGCTTCCATATGATAAGTCTGGAACGCAGTGTATTTTTCATTGTTGGGAGTGGATTATGCGCTGAGATCATGATTTATGTAGCCTGTGCTATCAACGCAGGGTATATTCCATATGATAGATCTTGAGTTATGTATTTTATTCACCCTATCCATCCATTTTACCAAATAAATTAATGAAATGAAGAATATACGGAGCTCAAGTGGACCGCCCCACATAAAACATTGTGAATAACTTCTACTGTTGAAAATTTCTTGAGGGCAACAAAAGTTTTGGATGATCCTATGGACATAAAAACATCACCATGGGCCCTAAGAATGTTGAGTTTTGGATATGCTTCAAGGTGGGCCGAACAGATTTTACTCGGTACTATAAAAGCCTATTCAGTCACTTTGAGGAGTGTTAATGCCTAAATGGGGCAGTCTCGGGCTTATAGAATTAAAATTTAAAATTTAAAAGGCTAGGCCTGAAGGCCCGGCCCGAAACAGTTCAAAATCCAGGCCGAGACCTATCCCAGGCCCGGCTCGTTGATAGCACAAATTTTGAGAGAAAAACTCTAATACTCTGAGACGGTTTGATGGTTGATATGCAGGCACTACCGAAAGTGAAGACGGGGATAATGAGTAAAATAAAATAAACCGTCCACATTTTAAGTGAAAGTTTATATGGACTGCAAACTAAAAATTAAACTAGCGTGAATCCCTAACGTATTGATTAGTGGACACTTTAGTGGACGGTCCAAATGAAAAATGGTCAACGGCCTGAGGTCAACAAAGAAATGCGGAATAATTAAGTAGTGATGTGCGCGGTACATCCACTCTGACCTGTCCATCATTTGTTACAACACCTCATCTTAGGATGTAACACCAGAAAATCAAACAGATCCAAAACTGAGGTGGGCCACACAGCGAACAGTGGAGATGGAGACGCCCAACCATAGAAACCTTATGCGGCCACGATGTTGCTTACATGCCATCCAACCCGTTCATCAGGTGAGTCCGAATATTACGATGAAAACTTCCAAAAATCATCCTCATCCAAAACTCAGGTGGGCCACACTGCCTGAAGATAGAGGATTTACGCCCGCTGTTACATTGTTACCTGTATGTGGCCCACCTGAAATTTAGCTTACTTTTATTATATAAGGTGAAAAATGAGGTGTCTCAACTGATGGACGAAGTGGATGTCATACGCATTAGTGTGGGCTCCACAGAGCTGGGTGTTTCACTGTTGCACACGCTTCCTACAATGGACGCGGATTGCATGCTGACCCTGCCAGCAGTCAGTCGGTGCTCTGTGGACCCAACCATGATGTATGTGTTTTATCCACGCCGTCCATCCATTATTTTGAGATCATTTTAGAGAATTAACCCAAAAATGAGGCAGATCCAAATCTCAAGTGCACCACACCATAGGAAAACAATAGTGATTGAACGCCCACCATATATATAAAAAAACTTCCTAGGGCCCACTGCAATGTTTATTCACCATCCAACCTGTTGATTAGATCCCAAAGACCTGAATGAAGGGAAAACACAAATATAAGCTTGATTCAAACTTTTTGTGTACCTTAAGAAGTTTTTAATGATGAGCATTCAATTAACACTATCTCCTGTGGTGTGTTCCACCAGAGATTTGTTCCTGTCTCATTTTTGGGATCATGCACTGAAATGAGCTGTCAAATTGGATGAACGGCATGGATTGAATTCATTCATCATGGTAGGTCCACAGGGGACCGACCAGTAACAACTCATTAATGGCAGGGTCCGTCAGTATGCAATTCGCGTTGCAGAGGATTCCATTCCTGTGAGGGCTGTGGTGTCATTATCCGGTAGAAATCTTCGTAACTTTTCATGTGCATATTTTTACGCGAGGTCCATGTGGGCCCACCTCTGATCACTTGGTCCATTCGATAGAGTGGTCCACATCAACTACAGATCTCATGTGGCCCCTATATCACCCTGACAAATGATCGCACCGTTCAAATAAATGGCTAAAGAAAACAAACGGTACGACCGTTTTTCCTCCAATTGCTCATTTCTTCGTGACCCTTTTTCTACGGCTGTAATTATCTCATGATGGTTATTTTTTGGTCACGTCCAACCTATACTAGACCGTACTTATCGATATAAAGTCTACTTGGGCCCCACATATAAATCCGTACAGTAATAAGGTAAGGGAGATTAGTTACGATAGGTATGATTTGTTGTGAGGAAGGCCAACCAAATAAGACTTAAAGTTGGGAATCCAACCTTTGAAATTTTTTTGAGAAAACGTAGACTTCACGGAATAAACCTCCCATCCCTTTCCATTTGATACTCCGCCAGATTACGACCCTTCATACGCAGGCACTTATATATATATATATATATATATTGCATATGTGGCATGCATCAGCTCAAAGTAAACCGTCTAAGTTGTAGAACCCATGTTTCTAAGTCACAATCGCAAAAACTAGATTAGTGGAACAAGCCTTTGATTCATGGACATCTGCCTGTTGAAATAGGCCTAGGGTTTGTTTTCTCATTTTAACCGTCCAATATATAAATATCTGTCAATCCATTTTAACGGTCCAATTAATGTCCATCAATCCAATAATGAAAGAATGAAATAAGTGCATTGTTTACATCTAAATTACGACCCATAACGTGGACGCTTTATTTTGAATGAATCTTCTGCCACAAATGCAATTTCTAATTAATTTTAAGTGTCTGCTTATCATCTATCACACTCTCCAGAGTATTAAAGTCTCTCCATTATAATTTCTCACCCATCTCTCCCAACCGAATTTTGGAATCATATAAGCCCATTTCCTCTTCATGGCCTGGTTACCTTCCTATCTTTGAGAGAGAGAGAGAGAGAGAGAGAGAGAGAGAGAGAGAGAGGGCATGGTGTCCACACTTGCTTATGACCTTATGGTGGCAATCGTCTGCTCAGCGCTCTTCGCCCTCATCGTCTTCCTAGTCCTTGTCATCATCTTCAAGAAGAGATCCGTGAAATTCAAACCCGAAGAAAACATCTCCATCTCCATCAGGCCATGTGCATACATGTACCATCTAACAGACATCGACGCTGCCACCGATGGATTCAACCATCGCTGTGTTCTTGGAAGGGGCCGCCTAGGGACTGTCTATGGTGCAGTCTTAGCAACTGGTGATGCAGTCATCGTAAAGCGGATCCATCCACACCTAGTCCTAAGCAATGCTGGCTCGAGCTTCTCCTCCGTTATCAGGTCTCTCTCGTTGTTAGCCCACCCTCACGTGGTTCCCATCGTCGGCTACTCTGAGGCCCCAGGAGAGCGAATCATCATGATGGAGTTGATGGGAATGAAGAGCTTGGATTTTCATCTACACCAAAATTCTGAGGCCTCGACGACTCTCTTAGATTGGGGCCGCCGCATACGTATCGCCGCTGGGGCTGCACGTGGGCTTGAGTACTTGCATGAGGGTACTGCGCCAAGCGTAGTACATGGGTCCATCAAACCGTCCAACATCTTGATAGATTTGAATTTGGACGCTCGGATCAGTGACTATGGTCTCTCTTTCTTGGCACCCCAAGATTGGGGAGGGCTTGTTGGGTATTTGGATCCAGAGTATTGGATTGAAAAGGGTGGTGTGTGCAAGGCCAGTGATGTGTATGCGTTTGGTGTAGTTTTATTAGAGCTCTTGAGTGGCAGGAGCTGTGATGAAGGGATGATTGTTCAGTGGGCCTTGCCTCTAATCAAGAAATCAAGGGTGGTGGAGGTTTTGGACCCTATTCTAGTAAAGCCCCTTGACATGAAACCCCTTGCGAGATTGGCTAAGGTCGCTTCAGCTTGTGTGAGCAATACAAGGAAAAACAGACCATCTATAGCTCAAGTGGCTACTATTTTGAACAATCTACAGCTTTAAATCATGCATTTCAAAAGAGGGTAATTCGTTGTATTTTCTATAAAAGTGTACACATATTTAGATTTTTATATATAATTTTAATTTTGTTATTATACGCCAGCCAAGAGCCTCAATCATCCAGCCATATGAAGTTGAAGATAGAAAAATTCCATGACGACAAGTCGAGCCAATGTCCACCTACAGCGAAAGTCTGATGAGGTACAAATGCCAATATATTCTTATTTAAATATCACCCAACCTTCACATTTGGGTTTTTGATAGAATGTGGGACCTACATCATAGCTAACAGGTGTGGACTCACATATGTGATCAATATGAGCCGTTCATTTAATAGTCCGTATCAAAAAATTAGGATGAATGGGCCGCACGTGCAAATTCAACCATTAGACTTACTTTTTCTAATATGCATGTTTGGTCCAGCACATTTTAATGGTGTAGACGACCTGATGCATTCCATCCAATGGTTGAAACGATGCCTCACGGTTGGAATGGTAGCTGTGATGTGGGGCCGTACATTCTATGAAAATCTCTCCGCATGTGATGTGTTATATTTGGGAGTGGGGCAACTGGCTAAAATGCTCCGTAGGAGAGAGTAAAATTCTTGGGATGGACGTTTCAGCTTCGTCCATGTATGACAAAAGTAGGGAAAACATAAATGATGGGTTGTCATTTGATGAAAGGGAATTTTGGACGGTGGAGGAAATATATTCTTTTATTGAAAAGGAACCCTTTTGTAGTCTCTCTCTTTACAAGGACGGTGCATTAACTTCTTGTTTGGAAAATGTCGGTGGCGTTTCTTTTTCAATGGCTGTTTATTGAATCATTTGTCAAACTTATTTTTCGCGATGGACCAATGAGATAGTGGCGTGACTTGTCCGCCGGAGGATCCGTCGTGGACGGAGCCGTATCTTGAACGGTTTTGGTTTGTCGCTATCAAATCGATGGTTTAAATTAAGTAGTCATATGTTCAAATTGTACGGTTAAGATCTGCCAAAATAAAACTAGCTTTTGCATTGAAGAGATTATAGGGCTAGAATTCACCACCATTTCTACCATCTAGTGTCTCATCTAACAAACCAAAATGGCTAAAGTCTGGGCCCATTCTGACTTTACACCGATCGTTTGATACGGAACATCTGATGTTTGCTGAATTTCATCATCTGATAATTTTTCCTAAGTTGCAACTTGAGGATCTCGACAAACCCAATTGGGCCCACATGCTGAGATGGTCGAATGATATGAATCATGGATGTTCTGGTTACCACTATAAATTAGATGTTGTCCTGTAAATTCTCATCCTCGTTCATTGAAAAATTTTCACACTGCTCCTTGTAGGATATAGTCCACAACATGGATGGTTCTGATCATGGTCCTACTCAGCGTGCGTGGCCCAATGAGCGTCTACACGCGGTGGAGTGTCAGACGCGGCAGAGGCAGAATCAATACTTATTTAAAGACCTTCCATTTGATTGCCACCAACGGAAAGCTAAGATTCTTCTAATGATATGTGGCTTTCAACCTATGCTCTATCCACCACAAGTCACATTTTGGACGGCCTAAACTGTTACACGTGTGTATGCCAGATCCAACTATTTGGGAATTGCTCTTTTAGCCTACTCCTTTGAAAAAAGAAAAAGAAAAAGTTGGTTCTATATTACGAAGTGGAATGAGAAGTGAAAACAACAAATCCACTTCGTACTGGGTACAGCTGGCAATGGGCTGTGCCTGGGCCCATCCAAACGAAATTTTGAACGGGATCTGATCCGCATTATCGGCATGGCCTGATCAGGTCAACTTCAGGCCCACAATCGGATCCATGGGCCTGAAAATAAGCCCTGGACACATGGCAAGATTGTGGTTTACCCATCATAAATGGGTTTTGATTTGGGCTCTATTAGAAAAGGCCCCAAAAATGGGCTTTAATTTGGGCCATCATAAGAAAAGGCCCACCTGATGTAAAATTGTTGGGATCAAGGCCAAACAAGGGGTTGTCTACCAAATGGACGTGATGCCGGCCCATATAGAGCAAAATCAAAATTAATATCGGGAGATGGCTCTCCACACACTCATAGAATGGTTTTAGGACTTGACAGAGCAGCTGCACAACTTGTTTGAGTTCGATACCATGAGTCTTCTGGATGATTCACGGCTCAACTTAACCCCAGATATGGGCGAGTCGCGGCTCAAAGTGAGGCCGTAGGAGTCGGTCCAAGTCATCGAGTCTTTTAATCATGTGTCATAGTGGCCATGGACACGAATATAATCTTTAGTCACGAGGATTGTTAGTTCCGCCCTCTTATTATTGTTGATTCCACCTGGCCCACAAAAAAAATAATAATAATAATAATAATCAGCCCAAGCCCTTACATGATCGGGATGTGGGCCTAAAAGTTCATGGCTAGCTGTGCCTACCAACGACATATGATGACATATTCCCCTACAAAGGAGGACAAAGTGGGCCAGGTTGGGATTAAAAGACCAGCCCGGCACGACGGACCTATTTAATGTTATTGGTAGAAGTAATTGCCCCGGGGTGGGGGGAGTGAGACCTGGGTCTGAATCCTTCTGACCAGAAGAAGGCCTTGGTTCGGTTCAGGAACAATATACATGACCCAGGCTCTAGTCTTTATCAGGTTTAATATATCAGGTCCAACACTTGAGTCCTGAGTCCGATTGAATGTAATAGGCCCAAGCTCAAGCTAGATAAATGCAATAGGATCAAGTCCACTTGACATTGTTACAAAGAGATTATTAGGGCCAGGTAGGGCTCTACACGAGGTAACCTAGCTCGAAAAGCCCGCTCAGCTTGGCTCGATCTACATTGACTTGACTTGGCTAGAATGATGACTTGAATATATATATATATATATATATATATATATATATATATATATATATATATATATATATATATATATATATATATATATGGAAAAGGTAAGGTACTATGCCATCGTGCTCATGGGAACTTCCCATGAGGTCGAGCTGTGTGGGCCCCACCATGATGCTTGTCGACCATCAACACCGTGCATTTGATGGGACCCCTTTAAATTATGGGATATCCCAAAAATCAGCCGTATACGGAACTCCGGTGGGCCATACCATCTAAAAGCATGTAAAGACATGCCTAAAACATATAAAAGCACTTGATGGGGCCCACCTGAAATTTGGATGCGTCTGAAACTTGATCTTAACCCTCATCCAAGTGGGACACACATAATGGATGGGCTGGATTTGCAAACCACATCTCGGTGGGCCCAACAAATGATTATGAATTTTTTAATGGAGGGTAGCCCCTCTCAACTTCTGTATGTGGTGTGGCCCACACAAGTCACGGATTGACTTGATTTTTGAAACCTAGGCCCACCATGGAATGGTGCATCTGACTGATGGGGTAGATGTTCGACAAGCATCACGGTGGGGCCCACACAGCTCGACCTCATGGGAAGTTCCCATGAGCTCGACCGCATAGTACCTTTTCCCATATATATATATATATATATATATAAAGCTCCTCTCTCTCTCTCTCTCTCTCTCTCTCTCTCTCTCTCTCTGCCACTCGCTCGAGCTTTTTGTTTTTTTTTTTAACTGAGAATTCATTTCCTGAGAAGAGGACTACAGGGACTGAACTATCTATTATGTACAGTGATTCGGGCCAACCAAGGAACAAAACCACCCCGGAGAGCCTATCATATCCCACCAAGAAAACCCGAAAGAAGAAAAAAATCCCTGCTAAGAATTGTTGACAGATCTTCTAATGGCTCCCATACCCATCTTGTCTAAAGTATACATACCTCTGACTCCCGGCGGAAGGTCCCTCGTAGAGTGAAACCACGTATTACCTTAACTCTCTGCTCCGATTTTCGCTAGGCCATCGACGGGGCTGTTCCCTTCTCTCGGGATGAAAGAAATGGTGAAACTACCCCTGGTTCTCAGGAGGGAGATTCTAGACCACCAATATCTCCATTTCCAAGCAGAGGAGGACTTCCCATTGAATGCGTCCACCACACATTTAGAATCGGATTCCAGCTGGACCTGAGCATATCCTTGATCCACACAAAGTGACATGGCTTCATACAACACCCGCAACTCAGCTCTGTTGTTAGAGCCAGGCCCATAACCAGAGGAGAATGCAAAGAGAAGCGAGCTCGAATCATCTTTGCAAATCCCTCCCCCGCCCGATGGACTTGGATTGCCAAAAGGAGAGCCGTCCACGTTCGCTTTCACCCACCCAATGCGTGGTCTGGACCAATAAACAATCTCCACCGAATTCGATCTGATAAGCCGAGTCGGAATACCTAGGCAGAGGAACAACGCGCTCTCAGAACGGCTATTGGGCCTTGGGCCAGGGAACATGCTCGACAAATTCGACAGCCACCATCTGATACGGCCCACCACCCTGTCCACAGATGGACTTAATCCGTCATGTCTCGCAGCGTTCCCAGCCCGCCATAGCTCCCAAAGAATTACACAGGGAGTTAGACGTCGGAGGCAAGAAGACCCGCCATATGGAAGCTGAACATTCCACCAAGAATGAAGCCTCTCGATTATGGATCCCTGGTGGGGAATATGAAGATTAAAGATGCCTTTGAAGATAGCCCAAACCTTCTTCGCTAAAGCGCCATTGATGAAGAGGTGCAAGATGGATTCTGTTTGGGGGAGAAAGGAATTATCTATATCATAACAGACGCACTTAGACGCTATGTTGACGCCCTTACTCTAGATCCTATCATCGATAGGGATAGCCCCATGAACCAAACGGCAGATGAAAACTGAAATTTTTGGGGGAAAGAACTCCTTCCAGATTTTGATCGCCCAAGGAGCATTTAGCTCTCTCGATCTGTAAAGACTCCAAGTGGACTTGATTGAAAAATTGCCTGTCCGATCAAGGGGCCAAAACAGATAGTCAGGTTGGGACGACATGCAGAAGCCACCTACTCTGATATGCTCGATTACCTCAGAGGGGAGGAAGCTGATTGCTAGGGACGCCGGATCCAAACCATCACTGCGAAGCACGTCTTGAACTTTGAGACAAAAGATATCAGGAGGGATTGGGAGAGAGACACACTCTGCTAAAGGACTGATACCGGTCCAGTTACACTGCCAGAAATTCATGCCCCCTAGCCGTACGTGCCATTGGGCGTTGCTAACAATAATCGGATGAAGCTTCACTATCTGTTTCCAGAGAGGGGAAGCGCACGCTGGCTGAACGTTACCTGTTGCATCAACCCGAGCAGGGCCGTATTTGGAGACCATAAAATCTGCCCATAGACTAGAGCCGTCTCGGATTAACACCGACCACGCCAACTTTGGCCTAATGGCTTTCAACACGTCCTTCAGCCTTTTGATATCTAGCCCACCTTCCCCACTAGGCAACGCTATCTTGTTCCAAGACAACCAGTGCAGTTTCTTCCTGCCTTCATGCCACCCCCAGAAAAAATTAGCCAATTTTGATTCTATCGCCGCCAAGACCTGAGATGGGATCATAGCTGCTGCCATTGAGTGAATTGGGATTCCACAGAGCACATGATTTATGAGAGTGCGCCTACCCGCCTGGGATAAATACCTGGCCTTCCAACCGAGGATCCTCGCTTCTATTTTTTCAATCAACGGATGGAAAATAGCATTCTTGGCTCTGCCTCTAATGAGAGGAACCCCAAAGTAAGTGAACGAAGATGCAGAGCTGGGGATGCCTAGAATTCCTTCTATTGTTCTAGTTCGACTAACGGACAGAGAGGACGAGTGATAGAAGCTGCTCTTTAAGTGATTTATCTTTTGACCTGAAACGGCTTGATAAGAGGATAGGAACTCCGCCACAGCAGAGATAGAGCGTCGACCTCCGTTGAGGAACAGGACCGTTTCATCCCCGTACAGAAGATGAGAGACCGGTTTACAACCCCGTCTCAGCTTGTAGGGGGAGCAGCGCCAGCTAGTTACTAGACTTGAGAAACCTTTACTAAGGACTTCTGTAGCTAAAATGAATAAGCTCGGGAACAGAGGATCCCCCTGGCATAGCCCTCGATAAGATTTGAAAAAACCAGCCCCTTCACCTGGATTCTTCCGAGCTCTCCTCTATCTCTCGACACCAACAACAAGGTACCCTCTATGGCTCTATCTAATATTATACACACACATTATTAAATGAATATTTGATTTGGGGGTTGGGTCACTGGGTTGAGTCAGGTGTGAGTTGGGTATTGGGTTGAGAGCAGACTCGATTTGAGGTAAGCTTGACTCGATTCGAGGTATGCTCACCTCGACTTGATCCACTAGCTCGCCTCGAGCTTGACTTAAAATGTTTGGCAAACAAGCTAAGCTCCAATGGCAAGCTTAAGGTTGAGCTTGAAGTCGAGGAGAGCACGGGCGAGCCAAGCTGAGCTTGACCCACCTCGACTTGACTCGGCTCAATGTACAACCTTAGGTCCAGGTTGGTGGACGCCTACTGATATCCCTGCCTAGCAATAGGGGATGTGCCTGGCCAGTTATCTTGTGGGTTAGGTCTGAGTGGGGGTGATCATCAATGGGCTAGGCCTGAGGTTGGCTTTGGTTCGGATTTTGAATTGTTTGGCCAGCCTGACGTGCTGGGTTTTTCAAAAGTTTGATATTGAATTGCCCAGCCCTGCCCATTGACAGTCCTAGGTTAATTTGCAGTGTCCATGGTACCAGCCCAGCCCGTGTGATGGAAAAATCAAGTCCATTCATGTACTGGGTCCTGTCATATAGCATTGGAAATCTGACCGGTCACTTTAGTTCCATTTACCTCACTAAATCTTCTGCTGTAAATTATTTTTATGTTTTCTACAATCCCTTTGATATCCGTCGATTAGAATACACCAGAACCACATGGTAAATGAAATTGATGCCAAATGATTTTTATTTATTATTATTATTTTTTGTTTTGTTTGTTTGTAATTAGAACACACTGGAATCCAAAAAATTAAAATTGTGATTGGATGACTATAATTGAAATGCATTAAGTACATCAATTTTAATACTCCAAATTAATATAAGTGGCATTTGACATAATAATTATTATAAACCCATTGAAATACATAATTTAGCCAAAAATAAAGAAATTTAGAGTCTCTGGTGGACCATAAAAACGAGGTCTACTTTCAAAAATCCTACCATTTTCTGACCTTTGCAGTCAATTCTCAACTTTCTGAGAGAATTCCAATTCACATTATTTTGATGCATTCCATTTAACGTTAATTTCAATTACCATTATTACCATAAACCAAACTACTCTTTTCACTCACGGACATCCATTTACCACCAATCAACTGTTTACCATTAACAAAATGCCTTTTTAGCTCTATATTCCATTCTTGAACTTGTTGAACTTGTGTTGGGTCGTGCTGAGCTGGGTCGAGTTGGATGAGTTGGTTCTAGGCTCGATGAACCTTTAGCTGGTCAGGCAGAGCTGTGATTGGGCTGGGACTTCGGACTCATCAAGTCTCCTATCATGAATTCACAGCCGATATGGCTCTATATCACTCTGTTTCGGCCGTTACAGTCATATTGTTTATGGGTGATACTGAGATGTACCAAGTAATGTGTATTAGTTTCAGACTATACTTTAATAGCCTGTTTGATCATGGGATTAAATGGTATGGAATTGTATTTGATGAGATTAACACCATTATTGCATAATAATTGTATGTCTAGAAATATCATGGTATTTTGGTCATTCAATTTCATGTTTGGAATAAAATTCTTGAAATGGGAGAAATATTGTATGAAGCAAAGCTTTATTTGGAGGATCATGGAATTGTAATCCACAAACCAAATTTACAACGGATGCATGTCACCCGTACATGTGTATAACCAAAATGTTGGTATATAGATGGACATCATGGATAAAACACATGAATCAACGTGGGGCCACATGTACAGTGCATTTCACCGTCCATAAATATTACACATGAGACCAAATGCAATTCCATCCCTCCTCATCCTAGCCCTTATCATTGGATGGAATTTGCAAGGGATCAAATGCAATTCATTTCACGTAATCTCAATGAACAACTGAAAGTTGTGAGTAGAAATTGAAGTGCGGTGGATCGTGGTCCACTGCCACCCAATGAAGACATGACATATAGTAAGTCAAATCAGCCCCAAGTGTCAAAGAAAAGAGGGCCCCTAAGAGGGTCCGATCCCATGTGCAATACAAGACATCACGAGCTTTGCTAAGCCCAGGCGCATGCACATGCAAGCTGATGCACACGCAACCATGTGTACCAGTGTGACAAACGCGCAACATCTAGCCATACATTTTGGTGGTCATTGTTTACATTTTATTGCCCAAATATAAAAGTGGTTAAATCAGAAACTGTACCGTGATATTTGGAATATGTGAATGAGTTAGAACAGGTTGGACGATTTTTTAACAACCGTACATCTATTCAGTTAATTGTGGTCCACCTTAGTGGTGGAACAAACTCATTCTTGGGCCAGGGAAACTAAGTAGTGGCACGCCTCTTCTTGATGGATTAGATCTCAACTTATGTTCCCTAAAGGCACATGTGTGGCGTGTACATGTGCTTCCTTGTACACGCGTGAGAGCTTACGCAAAGCTCGTATATCATAGTCACCACGAATTACACGCCACGACAGGGTTCATGCACAAAGCAACCTACACGCTATCCCTGCTATTGGGCAGGAGCTTCCGTCGGAAGGCTACACGAAAAAAAGGGTTTTGATAGAATGCGGCGTACCCCATCTGAGTTACCATGCAGGGTCTTGCTCCACCATTCGATAGTGCACATGTCAGAGATCCGAGTCATTCATCAGGTATTTATACTGAATATAGCTTGAACCAAAATTAAACCTTCCTCTATGTGGGCCATTAAAAAAGGATCAATGGTTCAGATTCAGCGCATATGTGTGGTTCAAATATCCTCACTTTTGGTAACTGGCTTTTCACTACGTGAACTATCTAATGAATAGCCTAGATCCATCACATGCATGCCATAAGATGATGTGGAGGGCCTGAACTGTGGCATTGAAGCATGGGCCTGCATTCTATCAAAACCTGCTAATCCTCACTGCATGTGTACTTCTCTAACCAGCAGTTATTACACACAAATTACTTAGACGGTACTGTTATCGACTAAGAAATGTTTACTTGTGGAAAGCGTACAACATTCAACACGTCGAAGAGGTTGGTCCCACCGTGAGGATACATGATGCAAAAATGCCACGCTAGAAAACAGCGAAGCCACCAATAAGTTCCCAAGTACATTTGTGGTCCACTTGATGGGTGGAACTGTATGATTTTTGTGGTAATTGATCTTCGTGGTGGGATTTATAATGGGTCCAACCTTTTCGACCGATTGGGTGTCATATACTCGAGTTGGACGAGAATACAACCGTCCAGCTACTTGTGTTTATGACCTCATATTAAAACGAATATGGTCTTTGCTCCATTGCATCCAATACATTGATATTTTAGGATCTGGATTTTCGTTGAAATGATCCGAACCATTTCAATTATGGGTCTCACTATGGATGGTTGTGATGATACCCATATCAAAGTATTATAGAGCCAGGAAGGGTTTCACCATAGATTCATTACATGAAAATCACAAATTTAGAACAGTTGCGTCTTTGTTTTAGGATTGGCTTTAGGCTGTTCCAAATTTGGAACAGTTTGAAACCATCTTAAATGTAAAATAAAAAAAAAAAAAGGGGTTCACTGTCAACATTTTCATCTCACTCAATATACAAGTAAAAATAGGGGTTCTAATTTCGTGGGGTTCTAATTATAAGAATAGGCAAATCAGGCGATAGAGAAGATGAATGGAAGCAAGATTGGGGGAAGACAAATTGTGGTGCAAATCACCAGAGTCAAAGAACAGCATGAAGATACAAGGGATTCCAAGATGAAAAATTTGGAAACATTTAGAGGTGGAGAAAATCTAGAGACAGCTACAAAAGTTGGAACGAGAAACTATGCAGAAGTTCTACATGGTAGATTGAACACCAGCAAAGATATTATGCGCTTGTGGAATAATGAATAGAAGAAGGAAGGAGCTAAATAATGTGCTTGTGGGAATATCCATCATCGATTTGGTAGACGGAATCTGGGAATCTCGTTTTGGAGCCTCCAGGGTGGAAATATCCAGACTCACAGAGACTAGCTTTCTATTGGCTTTCTAATTGCGGAAAGAGCAGATCGCATTCCAAGTAGACAGAGTTGCATGGGAAAATGACCCTCATTAATGTTGAAAAATGGTATCCCTTAGTAGTCTCTTCTACGAGCTATCTGGATCCAATTTGTGGGATGACCAATCCATGTGTGGAGCAAAGCAGTGATTAGCTAAATAGCAGAAACTGTGGAGGATGTTGTTGAGTTGGACTAGCAATCTTTGGACAATACGTTCTTCCTTTTTCAAGGCATATGTAATCACGCATGATCGCATATACAATTCAATAACATTGCTTGTGATATACACTTAATCAAACTCTAACCATATCACTTGATATGTAAATGACTCCAAACAAAGGACGATCGTCCACCATAAACACATATACTTGTTGGGAATACAACAAGCCCTTACACGACTTGTTGGGAACCCAACAAGCCGGAAGCAACCTCAGACATAATCAAATAATGCAATAGAGGAAGAAAATTCAAGCAACCAATGATCACATACAAATTTTATGTGGAAAAATCCTTGCAAATAAAAACCATGACATACAAAGAGACAAACAATCCACTACAATAAAAAATTTACAAGAGATGGGACAACTTACAGATTTGAAACACTAGATCCCTTCAAAACCTTCTCTTTACATTAAGCCCGTGTACTATCCTAATCCCGTATTAACAAGGCTATTTATAACTCTGTACAAAATTAGAAAAAAAAAAACCATACTTACATAGAACTTGTGGGCATTGTTGATCAAATTTCTGATTGAATTGATAGGACTTGATCCAACCGACATAGCTGTTGATCGAATTGATAGCGTCTAAAAATGTCCAGTGAGCAAACATGATTTTTTGAGAATATTTTGATCGAATCGACACCCTGTTGATTGAATAAAATTTTATCTTTTGACACTAGATTGAAGGCACTCGATCAACAATAACTATCGTGGTTTCAATCCTCATCTCTATTACCCCAAGTTGTTGTCACCATTTATAATCTTCTTCATAGTAGCACCATCATCGTCACTTTTTGTGAATACTTCCTCTTCACTCCGTTGCCAAGCTTAGATAAGTCGAACAAAATTTGAACTTTTCTACAGGAACCACCTTAGTATGTCCGTTGGATTCTCACTGGTGTGAATCTTTTCACAAGTAACATCATATTCATTTAGCATCTATCGGATTAAATGTTGATGAACATCAATGTATTTTGTCCATGAATGATACACTGAGTTCCTTGCCAAATTAATCGCGCTTTCGCTATTACAATGCATGCACGATTTCATGTTGAAGCCATAACTCAATTATTATCCCTTTTAGCCAAAAATCTTCCTTAAATACTTCTATCACTGCCATATATTCTGCTTCAGTTATTGAAAGTGCAATCACAGATTGAAGCTTCAATATCTAATTGATCGCTCCACCTGCTAATACAAACTAGTAATTAGAAGTCAACCTTCTATTACCTACATTACAAGCATTATCAGCATTCACATAACTTATAAGCCTCTCCTCACATTTTCTGAATGTCAAGACGTAATCCGTCGTACCTCGTATATAACAAAGTAACCATTCACTGCTTCCCAGTGTTGCTTGCCAGGGTTTAATATGTATCTGCTCAAAATACTCACTATATGTGAAATATCTGGTTTAGTATGAACCATGACGTACATAAGACTGATAACTGTGCTCAAGTGAGGCATACAAAATATATATCGCTTTTCTTTATCTGACACAGGATATTGTTCCAAATAAAGTTGAAAGTGAGCAATGTAGGGTGTGTTAACCAGTTTAGCCTTTTCAAATTCAAACTTAAACAAGACATTCTTAAGATACTCTTCTTGAAACAACTATAACCTATTTCTTTCCCTGTTTCTATGTAAATCAATGTCGATAATTCTTTTTTCAGTCCCTAGATCTTTTATTTCGAATGTTCTGGACAACTGAGCCTTTAATATGTTGATTTCAGACATATTATAACTAACGATAAGCATATCATCAACACATAATAGCAGGATAATAAATTCTCGAATGTATGTGTAAACTGCATTTATTTCCCATCCAGACTATTCATAAGGTCACAAGGACCTGAATAGTGAGGAAAATAAAATATCATATTGGTTCAAAACTTCTGTAACCCAAAAGGGGTTTTAATGGTGGGTGTTCAATCCACTATTTTCTATAGTGTGGTCTACCTAATAACTGGATCTGTCTTATTTTTAGTCTTAACCCTCGAGGCGAGTTATCCAAAAGGATGGACGGTTCAGATGTTTCACATACATCAGTGCGGGGTCCATATATATGGCCCGACAAGTAAAAGGGATAAATAGTTGGATGAACCGTATACATCAAGGTGGGGTCCACGTACATGGCCCACTAGAGATGTGAATCTGCTTCACTTTTCGTCTCAAGCCTAAGATGAGCTTGCCAGATGGATGGACGGCTTGGATGGAACATATCCATCAGCGGTGGGTCCCACCATATAGATGGACGGCGTGGATTTATCCCACGTACATTAGACGTATGGCTGGCTGCTGATCAGCGCAAGCCAGCCATCCAATATCTTAGAAAGGTGGGTCCCACGTGGGGCCCACACGCGCAAATGTAACTCTGTATGTATATATACAGATCTAATATATATATATATATATATATATAATATAATATAATATAAAATTATATCATATTATATGATTATAATATAATATATAATATTATAATATATATATATTGTATATATATACATATATTTATATAGTATAAATGTCTAGCGCCCAGCCACCGTCTAGCAAGTCGGACGGTGCTGGATAATGCACATACATCATGGTGGTCCCACGTAGTGGGCCATTAGATTTGGATCGAGCTAATATTTATTTTTCCTTTTCATCTAGGCCTGGGTGACCGTCCGATCATGCGGGCCCTAAATCGGGATCAAGTTGGCCCATTTGTTGGACGAGATGGATAAAATACACACATCATAGGTGGGCCATTGTTCATAGAGAGAGAGAGGAGAGAGATCGGCGATGACAGAGGGGCCCCGCCACTATGGGTCCCTCATGGATACATACATCAAGGTGGGTCCCACCATATGTGGGACCTTAGAAATCGAAATTAACGGTGGATCACCCACCTATCGCGCCTTCTTCTTTAGCTCATTGGACTCCTATGCTCCTTGCCTTCTATTTTAATGGAGGTTGATGGAGAATGAATGGTTAAGATGGGAGATGAGAGGGTGGGAAAGTGGGCCACACTTGTTTTTTTTGGAGAGAGAGCTTGGATGTTGAAAGCTCTCATAGGAGTTGGGAGGTTGCTTAGAAAATGAGAGAGAAAGAAAGGTGATGGATTGATATGGGATGGGTGAAATGGGTGTTATAAGGAAGGGGATGGAGAGGTATGGGTTTATTTGAAATTTTGGTAAAAGAATGATGGGTAGGGAGAGAGAGAGTTGACTTGTGGAAAAGAAGGAGTGGGTGTTTGTACTTGGAAAAAGGGTGAGGTGGCATTGAGGTATGGAGGATGTACTTGATTTGATGGATGAGACATGTTGTAGAGATTCTCTCGAAATTCGCAACGCGCAGCGTTTCTTCGGAATGAACGTGGGCCCATATCTCCTGGCCTAGGTATTAAATCGGTGCGCGAGTCAATGCGTTGGAACCACGGCGACGGTACGGTTGCTAGGGTACAAGTTTTGAGTCGAGCAGACTTCAGTATGCAGGACTCGGCTTAGGATCATGCGTAAACGTTGGATATAGGTCGAGGATTGCCGGAATTTGATCGGGAGGACCGCGGTAGCCTACGGAATGGTACGGTTTATGGTACGAGTCTTACATCTAGCCTTATACCTATCCAATTTTTTCTAGTAAATCCACTTGCACCCGATCGATCACTTTCTAATTAACAGGAAGCTCCACGCTCGCACATTTCATTTTTATATAAAGGGTCAATCTTATCATATATCGCTAACATCCACTTCTTAACATCTGTGTCTTTTAATGCTTATTAGAAGATAAACAGATCTCCTTCATTTGTAATGAAAGCAAAAATAACATTTAAGTATTCTTGTATCTCAATGACACTCTGCTATCCTTCGGTGGATTTCTCCTAACAGGTGGTGCAATCACCTCTTCCTATATCTCTATCTACTGTTCAATTTCTTTGAGTGTTTTACATTTATTTGTTTCAATATCAATCATCAATTTATTTATTTTTTCATTTTCCAATCATATACTATTTTAATAAATTGCCATGCTTTGAAAATCTTTTTCTATGCCTTATAATTTTTATGATTATTCTTATTCTCATTAATCTATTATTGTACAAATTCAATGAGATTTGTTTGCTTAGGTTTTATAGTTTTCAAGCGACGAGATTATAGCCTCTTTTAAGTGCATGTTTATCCGGTTCCCATTTAAGCAACGAAAGGGTCCACTACGTTGTTTGCATGAATGTTATAAAAGTGACGTGAACTTTTACAAATACACATACAAGGAGGGCATCTGCGATACATGAAATAAGAAGAGTTTATATGTAAGGGGGGAAAAAAAAAAACATAGGCCTCTTCATACTCCAAATCTGCTTGTACTACCGGCTATAGTATTAAAGCGGTCCTTGTCCCTTCATATCTAGTCTACTCGATTCCCAGTTTCTACGAGTGGGCCCGTAATCAGGACAATTTTCCGTTGCAAGCTATCGTGGCTTAATTATGACCCAAAAATCTTAAGAAGATCCTAGCCGTCTCTTTGCTAGGTTAGATGTCCTCCGTTGTTCTACTTCCCATCTTGACCATCTATTTGTGGGGGCTAATGATATAAAAGGTCAAGATTATTCTATGAATGGATCTTGGGAACATCCAACTGTCGAAGATGTTTTACATTTGATTTATACCAAAGAGATACATGCACAAGATTGCTTTTTACCCCATCAATCTTATTCAGGAGGCATAACTTGAAAGAGACGTATGGCCTTATCCAGAGAACGCTATAATTCCTCTGGCCTTATCAGGAAAACGCTTGCGCAACTCGCCTACGTACCTACCTGGGTTGCTTTTTCTAACGTGGGGAAATAACTTCACGTGCATGAAATCCAACCCGTTCATCAGGAACATCGCCACTTGTTTGGTATGAACCAAAATTCTGGATGATTCAGCACTTAAGTAGGCTATCCCATAAATTATACCTAAAACCTCTAAATTCACGTGGTATGACCCACCTGAGTTTTGAAATAATACGATTGTTGGGAAAATTCTTTCATCTTGGTGAGTCATATCAGATGAATGGATTGGATGGTATATAAACATCAAGGTGAACCCTACACAAAATTTATGGTGGACGTAGCGTCCCAACTGTTTCCTACTATGTGGTCCATCTGATCTTCGGACCATCATGAATTTTTTTTTATTTTCATAAAAACAGTATTGCATCATACCTGATGGACGGCGTGGATCTTATAAGAGCCTAACTAACCTAGCAAGTAACCTAGCGCGAGTTACGCTGGTGCGGTTAATTCATAAAGTTTGAACCAACATACAAACCTTCCACGGTACGCCATTTGGCGAGGCGTGTTTCAGATTCACACGCATAACCCTGCCTGTACGCACCGTCGGGTCTCGGGTCAGAAACTAACAGCTATCGAATTTGGGACGTACGCCTATATGGACCCGATCGAATCCTCTTCCACACCTGTTTTATGTACAATAATAAAGCGCGGTTGGACCGTCATGATGTCTGTGGGAAATCCATTCCGTCCATCAGGTACATCTATAGATGTTAGTCCCAGCAGTCAAAATTCAGTCGGGTTCATCACTAGGAACGGTATGGGACGCCAGCTATAAGGCTTGTTTATGGGGCCAACATGGTGCGTATACTTCATCAAACCCGTTCATCAGGTGTGAATCACATGGATGAAAAAACAAAAATTCAGTCTGATCCAAAACTAAGGTGGTCCACACCGACTTGAACTCAAGAGGTTTTAGGTGTAATTTTACATTTTTCGTAGCGATTCTACCTGCATGATTATAATAATAATAATTATTATTATTTGTTTTTTTTTTTTTTTGTGCTGATCTTTTGGATTTTCTCACGTTATGGACGGAGCGGATGTTACACATGCAACACTATGGCCCCACAATACTTGGGTATTTCACGCACTGAGTAAAATACGTGTTGTAGAGGACTGCGGCCCCGCTGGACCTTGCACAACATCGGTTGCGGAGGAATTCTAAGTCTCGATGGAAGGATCTGCACACTATTCGATGGGAACAAATTTCAACGATCCAGACTTGTGGGGACGCGGATTATGTGATGCGGTGATGCACGCGGAGTTCCTGCCGAGATGCTGAGTGGCCCGCGTAGATGTTTGTGAGAAATCCACTCTGTCCATCCGTTTTTCGAGCTCGTTTTAGGACGTGAGACCAAAAATGAGATGTATCCAACACCCGGCCACACAAGAGGAAATGGTGGGAATTCAGCGAGCACCGTTGAAGCATTCCTACTGGCCATAAAAGTTCTGTATCAGGCTATCTTTCTTATGTTTTCACTTCATCCCATTGGGAATGACCTTATAAACGGTTTGGATAGCATTTAAGCATCAACGTGGAGCCCAGGAAGGTTTCAACTGTATGACTTTCTTTTCCCAAATTTCCTTCTCGTGTGATCCACTCGAGTTTTTTATCCAGATCATTTTTAGTTGCACTACCTAAAAGAAGCTCTCAAGACAGATGAACGAGCTGACGAAACAGATGTACAGGATGAATATCTCACATACATTGCAGTAAGCCCCAGCCTCCTTGTGCAGGAACCTTCCGTGAAAGGCTTTGCACGAAATCCGCATCCTGTGGTGATGTGTTACGCGCTGTGAAGCCCTCCACGATGTAAAGTCCACGCGGATTACAGCTCATTCAGATAACTCAAAATCCAAGCAGATCCGAAGCTCAAGTGGACCACACCACAGGGAGGGGTGGGAATAATAACACCACTGAAACCTTACAAGGTCGCGTAGAATAGACTGGAAGGAAAATGGAGCCTTACTCTTTCTCTGGTGGCAGACTCTCAGCAGTTTCAACACCCGGTCAAGGGTATGAGTTTCCATATGTGGTGAAATCCCATTATGGTACGAGTGTACGGGGTGCGTGTGCGTGTGTTAAATAAAAATAAAAATAAATAAATAAATAAAAGACTGGAGGTAAAACACAAATATCAGCTAAACTTTTCTAAGCCTAAAGAAGTTTCTAATGGTCGGCATTCAATCACCCTTTTGGTGCGGTTAACTTGAGCTTTAGACTTTCTAATTTTTTATTTTATTTTTCTTTTTGTATGAATCGTAAAAAAGAATTGGCAAAAGAAATGAATAACTTAAATTAATGTAAAACACATTAATGGTGGGTCCCACAGCAACCAACACATCACCACACCACCTGATCCGCGTCCACTTGTTTAACACTGTATTGATGGACCGTCACTAAAAATCTTCCCAACGTAATAAATCTAACTTTTCAACTGGTGGTCTGTAAATAGACCGTTTAGATGAGAAATACAACAGGCGTCCACGTTCAATTAAAAGGACCCATGCATGGCTCACCGAATCTTTCTAAGGAGAATCCTCAGCATGGCCCATCGGTGGTTCTACAGTGATTCATATCAAACCAACCGTATAGATGACCAAACCATGGGTCCCACTAGAACAAATTGAAAACACATATGCGTGCATGGTCATTAACTTTGTGGAGGGATCGGATTTTGTGGGGTTGATAACTCCTAATTACAAATAAATGTAAAGGTGAAGATTACAAAAGAACTCCTTTAGGAAAGTTGGCTTCTAACTTCAAGTAAGAATATGAAACTCTTCAACTTTTTTTTCTTTTTAACGAGTCTAGATAGCACTCTTGCCTTCCATTTTTACTTTCACTCTATATAAGTTACCTTAGCAGTCACGTTAAAATATGGTAAAAAATTACAAGTGGGAAAAGATTTGTACAATTCAAACAGGACATGGATTGCGTTCACCAAGGTGCTGGCCGTACTCAATCCAGCACCACGTGGGCATATCATGTGTGGGACCAAGTAAAAAATAAAAAATAAAATCCCATAGGAAATGACCATTTTATTCCTTTCAGTGGGGCCCACACTTGTACATGCACACTTAGTATTTCTTATTCATTGGCACTGTATGGAGTGCATCAAGAGTAATTTCGTCCATTCAACCATGGGCTCTGTCTATACAAACTCATGATAAACTTTTATTTTTCAGTGGGCTGTCCATAGTGTTAGTTTGTGATAGACTCGCTAATTTGTTTAGTTCACAGAGCCTGAACTTTTTCGGGCGTGAGTTGACATTCCTTACCATGGCATGGCCGACATGAGTTTTCGATCAGTTCATTTTTTGCCTGTATAATTAACGAACATCAGAAGGCACACACCTGATGGAAGGAGTAAATGTTACATGAACAGTGGGCCACAATAGATCACCGTTGTCTTACCAGTACTGCTTTCAAATGTGCAGTGAACTACAAGAATTATCTACAATACCCGTTTCACACAGGCAGAAAACACCCAAGCTTTGTGGGGTCCACCATGGTGTATGTGAGAAATCCACTCTGTCCATTTGGTGAGGAACAATATTTGGACCCTACAAATTAAAATGAAGCTAAACCTGATTAAAAGATCTTATGGGCCACAACAATAGAATTAGTGTAAAATTGCTCCTAAAACTGCAAAGTTCAAACGGAGTAGTTGCCTAAGTTTTGTATCTGGATGAATATTATTATATTTTCTCCTCATTGTGATGAGTTACACTTGATTAACTGATTCAACGTAAGATGCAGACCATAGTGGTCCAAGCCACGAGCCTATGGTTGGCGTCTCATCCCCTTTGTTCCATTTGGTGTAACAGTACATGAATTGTACGTGCAGTTGCCAATAGGAAGCTCCGTTTGGCAGAAGCTATGTCCATGAGAAATCCAATCGACTCATCACTTTGGCCACCTCATGTTAGGAGATGATTCTAGAAAAGAGTCAGATCCAAGACTCAAGCCAACATACAACAAGAAACAGTGGGGATTGAATGCTCACCATTGAAACCTTAATAAGGCCATAGAGTTTTTCGATCGATTAGGCTCATATTCGTCTATTCAGCTTATTCCAGTAGACCCCTTGAGGTTTTAAGGATAGTGTTTTCAGTGTCAGTGGTTTCCGTTCATGTGGCTCACTTGAGTTTTGTATCCGTCTTATTTTTGGGCTCATGTCCTGCATAATCTTGCCAAACTAACATGTTAGTGTCACCAAATTGCTATTGCAACAGAAAGCAATAGATATCCCGCGTTGTGAGCCATCTCGCTTATATAGAGCTGATTTTTGGCCTTAGGCTAATATGGACGATAAAACATTACAGACGAAGTGAATTTGACTAACGCAAACATGGAGGACCTCACAGCCTTGGGTGTTTAAGAGGATTCCAGTCCTGTTGTGGAGGATTCTGGTCGGAGATGGAGCCTTTTTCGGTTGACAGATCCAGTTGGAAATGGTTGTTGGGGTATCCATTGCATGTCCACCGGACAAGTGCGACAATTTTATATGTTGATCACATCCCTTAATTTGGTGGCCAAACCAAACCATGTACGGGCCACAGACTAAAATTCACAAATTATTGAATTAGCTTGGCCATCGCATCAAAGGGTGCCAAGGAGCCACTGATCGAAAAAAAAAAAAAATTAAAAAATCTACATTGATTGGGATGAACCGGTGTAAGGATGGAACATTCTAACTACACACGCAAGCTTTTGGGACCCACCGTGGTGTATATGTGAAATCTGCTCCGTAGATCAGAAGCCCTCCTCTACTCTAGATCTTGGGGCCATACATCAGCCAGATCCCCAAACCAAGTGAGCCACACCACAGGAAACAATGAGGACAGGGTGCGGACCATAGGTCAGGCGCAATTTTACATTTTCCCATTAGTGTGGCACATCTAAGATTTCTAACGGGATGATCTTTTCTATTGTACGGTCAACATAATGTTTACCACCTGATGGCTGGAGTGGATTTCACATATGGGATGATTCGGGTCCACCGGTTCAGGTCCATGTATGCTGGTCGCCAAAGATGTACATGGTGGGTCGATCACGGATGGCCCATGGCATGCCATAATGAGGTATTCAGCTAGTAGAAATGTACTCATGATCCAACCGTTCATGTGATGGGACTCACCTTGACGGAGGTTCCGCCAAAAACATCCTGGCATCTGAGGTTCCTAGGGCTAGAATAATTAGCATTTTATAACAATTGAATACGAAATGTTGATGCATTTTCTCACTTAACCATTCATTCGATAGCCACCTATTGAAAGGTCTAGGATAGCTCCAACATGGAGATTTTTGGTGCATGTATCACTACTAGTTGGGCCCATAATGTCAACGGTTTGGATGGATGAAACTAGTGGGCCTCCTTATTTCAGATTAATGGATTTTAACCTATGAATGTAGACCATCGACTATTTATTTTTCATTCTTTCCTTCTTTTTATTTTTAAAGGACACAGGTGGCAAAGCAAGTATCATATGTTACGTGTGGTTTCCTGCCATGGACCGTCCGGGCCCACCAAATGGACGGCCTGGACTAGCAACCCAGAAGGCCTCATTTCAACAAGAACAGCGGCTGATTCCATGAGCGATGCGAGGAACCGCATGCAAGCAAAGGAGAGAGAGAGAGAGAGAGAGAGAGAGAGAGAGAGAGAGATATTTCGGCTACACTGTCGCCTTTCTTCCATTAAAATGAGAAGTCTACGTAAAGAAAAATAAAATAGTTGGTAGTATATATTTAGGGTTTTCGTTGTGTATAATATATCTTCGGACACACTCTAGGACGACAGTGTAGCTGAAATCTCTCTCTCTCTCTCTCTCTCTCAAAGAGGGTGGTAAAACGTCCCTCC
The DNA here is from genome assembly GCF_029962835.1 of Magnolia sinica. Taxonomy (NCBI): domain Eukaryota; kingdom Viridiplantae; phylum Streptophyta; class Magnoliopsida; order Magnoliales; family Magnoliaceae; genus Magnolia; species Magnolia sinica. Next base: position 6,371,963 of record NC_080577.1, read on the forward strand.
AGAATCCGATTGCCCCATCTCCACTCAACCAATTTCTCCTTTTGTTTTTCTTTTCCCATTTTACGAACCAAACGCGCCTTTGGACTGGTAAAAGGACCCAATTCGGATTTATTCTCCTTCATTCATATTTTATCCAAACTTATGGTCCAAGCAATCTATTTTTATTTTCATTATTTCCGATCTATGTTTGTTCTTTAGGGAGGTTAGATACATCTCTCTCTCTCTCTCTCTCTCTCTCTCTCTCTCTCGGGAGAAAGGGTAGGTAGAATTGGAGAAAGACTAAAAAAGAAAAGGAGAAGGAGAATTCAATTCCCTTCCCAAAGTTGAAGAAGGGATCATGAGAGGAGAGGGAACATTTCTTTAAAAGAGACTACAGTTGCTTTCTCCTTTTCCTTTTTTTCTTCCTCCCTCTCTTACTCTTCTTAGACTATTGTTTATTTTGGAGAAGTGGAAGAGACGGGAGAGAAACGGTTACCCTGGGATGGGAATAAGAGGAACTTTGCTAATATGACATGGACCAAAGATTGCGGCGAGGACGGTCGCGATGGTCGAGCGATCGATGGAAAATCCGAGGAAGAAGAACATCGGATCAAAAGCTGCCCATCATGCGGCCATCGAATCCTATGCCACGAACAGGTCTATCAATCATCACCCTTCTTTTAGAAAAGATGAACATTCTGTAGTGTTTATGAATTCAATGGTTTCAATTTTAAGGGAAAATGTGTACATGTAGGCGGCAATTCATGAACTGCCTGGGCTGCCTGCGGGAGTGAAGTTCGATCCGACGGACCAAGAGCTTCTTGAGCATTTGGAAGGAAAGGTGCGGTCTGATATTTGTAAGCTTCATCCACTCATTGATGAATTCATCCCTACACTCGAAGGAGAGAATGGGATTTGTTACACTCACCCAGAGAAGCTTCCAGGTGATCTTCTTCTTCTTTATTCTCAGTAAGTGCCGATATCTTATTATGTAGCAAAGATAACACGAAAACCCTAATGTACTGGCCCATTTTATAGGTTTTAGATATGGATGTTGGGTTTTAGCCTCTCTCTCTCTCTCTCTCTCTCTCTCTCTCTCTCTCTCTCTCTCTCTCTCTCGTGGTTCATCATAGTGTAACTGCACTCTTTCCAGAAGTGAAGGTGATCGAAGAGATCTCTTATGTGCAAAGAAGTACAATTGAGAGAGAGAGAGAGAGAGAGAGAGAGAGAGCGCTCTAGACAGCAGTCTTTTGTATAACTCAAATGATGTGATTTACATGCGAAAACGAAAACCACCACTGAGATGGGAGCCACCCATCAGAGGATCCTCAATATTTATGTGCCGTGTCTCATATACCAGGCCAGATCAACAGGTGGGCCACACTCGTACACTGTTTTTTTTAATGTGTACTACCTTCTGATCATATCAACTTGAATTTTGAGACATGGCATCTACACTTGTCCTTCATTTCCTCGGGTGAGGCAAATCACTTAACAAACTGAAACTAAGCAAAACTCACTAACATTTCTCAAAGGCCATGACTTGCATATATATATATATATGAAAACCGGGAAATCACAAGTAGAAAGGAAAATCAGGGCGATCTTGGTGATTTGGATTGTAATTTGCAATCCAAACACCACCCAACCAAAAGATACAAGGGCCCTCTAATCTCATTGCAAAGAAAAACCCCAACTGAGAACCGTCATTAAGTAACTACAACAACCCATGACAGAAAGCAACAGAATTACAGCTGAATTCCCGCCCGGTACAACAAACCAACAGAAAACTGTCTTGATTGAGGTCTCTAGCTGGTGGAATCAAATTCCACCAACTAGGGGACGGCACCATCCAAGGGCTGGTCACTGGCTGCCTACTATCCAGACATTCCTGTTGTAATTTGGGTTGCGGGTAGCCCAGCAATCAAGGCCTCCGTACGGTCTGCTCCCAGTGCTCCTCGTAGGTTAGTACCACGGTGTCCACATCACTTTTTAGGTGGGATTTTGTTTCTGAAATTAGATTAGGGACATCACTTTCATTCAATAACTTCGTAGTTTTAGTAGGATCAGGATTTATTTTTATAAAATTATATCATGGTTGCATTGCTAATTGAATTAAATTTAGTGGACATTCACTTGAAGAAACTTATAGATATTTTTGTTTTTATCATTAGGTTTAACTCTGTGGCATGTTTGGATACGTGATAATTTCATTGCGTAGTTTAGAAAATATTAGATTACAAAAGTGGGTCCAGTTCAGATGGCAAGTGGAATTCTCAAATTTATTAGACAACCGCTCTCTTATTTCTTATGTTAGATAAGCCTACTTGTTGATTAAGGCCTATCTATTTCACCAATTATCCCAACGACATAAAAGGAATATGTTATTATTATTATTATTTTACGATGGTCAAAATAAACATAAAAATCATCGATCAAATGTAAATGTATTTAAGAAACTAATAAAAGAATTTGTAATCATTACACTTTTTTATGTCATTACCATGTAATGTCAAATCCAAACAATAACATTAACGTGTTTTTGTTAATGATTTAATATTAAAGTAACATAAAAGTGTCATCACTGTGGTTTTATCATTTGCCAAATGAAACAATGGAATTAGTGGTCAAATGCAAATGTTATTTGGAGATGGAAAAGTAATTTATAATTATTGCACATTTTCTTTATAACACCATTGTGATAATTGGTGAAACAAACCAGTCTCAAGTAATAATTATTGTGTAGAATTCACATCATCCAAACTGCACAACTGTCTTTCCATTGGAACACAAAATTCCATTTAGGCATAGGTTCTGTATATGCAATTAGGCCCTAAGTTCTAAAAGTAGAAAAACACATGGCGTGTTGATTATATAACTAGTTAGGTTTGAGCTTTTGCTCATTCATCTATGCAAAACAAGATTTGCTTTTTGTTAGTTAATTTCTATTCTCCTTATTTTGTGAAACCTTCATTGTATTATTATTATTAGTTTTTTTTGGGAAAATCTATGTCTAGGATTGACTGTTCGATGTGATTCTCATCCACAGGTTATAAAAGGAATGGACCCATGTATTGGGCAACAAACGCCCGTCTATGATCCAACGAACCTATCTGTACCCTTCCGGAACTAAATAGCTAGGCACGAATGGAGCATTTTTATTTTCTTCTGAGAAATGTTCCAAGTGCCCTATAAGTTGTGGTGCTCCTATTTGCACGGATCCACTTGGACCGTTCAACTGATAGATCTAAACTGTCTATTTAAGTCTAGAACATACCTTATATATATATATATATATATATATATATAGAAATGTTCAAGTGCCCTATGAGTTTTAGTGCTCCTATTTGCATGGATCCACTTGGACAGTTCAACTGATAGAACTAAACTGTCTGTTAAGTCTAGAACGTACTAATTTCAAGGAACACCATGCCAAAACACACTGATCGGATGATCAAATCCATCCTTAATTGGACCTTGTTATCCATAGCCACTCTTTTTCAAAGCTATGGATGGGATGGCTATGATTAGTGTAAGAATAGTGATTCTTAGAATCATACGCAATCCATGATGGCCTTAACAAGTAAACGGATCAAATTATTGCGTGGACCTATTTTTGGGCAAACAATATTAACTGCCCATATTAGACACAGTTGATCAATGGTTATTTTTTGTTGGATGGGGGTGATATTTGCATGGTAACCCACGTAATGTGCACTGGAACTAAGGAAAGTAAGTGTAATGCAACTAAGAGCACTATAAGTTAAAAGTTCTCTTAGAGTACACTGTAGCAGTTCTCCTTGTATTTTATGTAGAGTGGGTTGCAGACACTTTCATGGCCAAGATGAACCAAAGAAGGCCCAATCAGAGGTGGAAATGACCTGGACCGTCAAAACCATAAAACAGTCATATCTTGCAAATTGGAATGGGTTTTTCAATATATCATATATGATTTTAGGGTCGGAGAAGCTGCTTAAGCCAACAACCCAGTTATGCTGGGTTGCCTACACAGGATTTGCGAGATTTCATCATATCAACGGTCAAAAGTCCCATTTAATTTTGTTTTTACTATAAATAATCAGTTTTAGTTCGAGTATAACTTTTGATCTTTCGAGTTACAGGAGTCTGCTCAACATGAAAAGGCTTAGAAAATTAGGAGATTAGTGTGGTTGGGACAAATTGGACACTTAATATTTTTGGACTAAGTTATGCTTTTAGGGTGTTTGAGTCTAAAACTCCGTCTTAGGTTTAAGCTCAGTATTTAAAGGGTGGTAATCTCATTTTTATCATTAATCAATTTATTTTAAATTTATTAGATATTATTTCTACTTTTATCCGTAGTGGATTCCAGAAAGTGTACATGGGTAAATATCCCTTGAGTAAATCTATGATCGGCCTCACGTCCTTATAGTATGTTAAAATCATAACATTGCCATTAGAATACATGTTATAGCTCTATATCAGTGTTCATCTCTCCATGCATACAAAAACATGAGTTGTATTTTTCCAGTACCTCAGCAGCATTGGTCGAATATCAGATCCGTCCATCTTTTGGGTCCTGCAATGCACTGACAATGATCTGACAACCACTTTGAAAGGACTATCCCCACCATTTATTTGTTATGTTTAACAGGACCATTAAAAAAATTCCTATGGACGGCTCTCATCCATCTTTAAATACCAATGAACAGAATTCAGAATCAGTTAATGGAAACCAAAAGACGGACGACGGTTCCAATCATCCGTCCATCTCTGCATGTGAACCAGCACCAATGAACATGCACCCTGATCTGATAAAATGTTCTGCACCTTGTGTTGTAGGAGTGAGTAGAGACGGCCTAATCCGCCACTTCTTCCATCGCCCTTCCAAGGCTTACACCACAGGAACCAGGAAGCGTAGGAAGGTGCACACGGACGCACAAGGTGGCGAGACCCGGTGGCACAAGACAGGCAAAACTCGGCCCGTTTTTGTGGGTGGGAAGCTGAAGGGCTACAAGAAGATCCTAGTCCTCTACACCAACTACGGCAAGCAGCGAAAGCCTGAGAAGACGAATTGGGTGATGCACCAATACCATCTTGGTTCCAATGAAGACGAGAAGGATGGGGAGTTAGTAGTCTCCAAAGTGTTCTACCAGACCCAGCCCAGGCAATGTGGTTCAGGTACTAAGGACTCCAAGAGCCACGATGGGCATGATAGCATTGCTCTCAAGGACACTGGGATTGTCGATTACTATAACCCGTCGATCATATCCTACGATCAAGGGACCCACGATAGGGTGAACCCTCATCAGCTCTTAACAAACTTCGTTGTACATGCTGATGGTGCTTCATTTCTACCTTAAAGAGCTGAGCATATATGAAGAGTAGTAGATAGGGTGGAGGAAAGGTGGTGGATAGGAGATGTTGTTGTGTACTACTAAAATAAGCTGAGAAATGCAATCGCTACTTACATTCCTGTCTTCACCATGTGAGATCTAAGCCGTCCATCAGGTGGGCCTCACGCCTTATGTGCGATTGGCCTACAAGATCAGGCTGGTCCTACTATTTCAGGTGGGTTAAAAACCAGTCCTCCACATTCCATGTGTATGGGTGTGTCCACCTTATTAATAGACTGGTCTGATTTTTAGGGCTCGTCATAAACACACTGGGGCCCACCTGATGAATGGCCATACCACTCTCGTGAGTAGCCTTAGCGGGTTTAAGTTTATTAAAGCTATTCTCAGAAGGGAGGTAGAGGCTTTGATCAGAGCATTATTCAAACTTTGTACAAGATGAGGATGCTGTTTATATTAATTAATACGTGTTAAAAGATAATTTGTAGATTTGCTCTTCCGTAATTTCTTCGCAACGAGTTTTGATTGGATACGTTCCACCGCGCAACAGTGTGGTACGGAGTCAGGTTTCCACCCCACGTAGAGCATCTTACCTATGAGAATCATTCTTCGAACGGATATATGATTCTGCGTGAAGATGAATATATTTAGTGGCTGATATTCAAATCCAAGATTCAAAGGTCAGGATCCTCAATGAATTATGATTATAATATCATAGCTTTTACATGATACTAGTGATTAAATGAAGAGTATTTTAAAGATGCAATGACGGCCGAAACCTCTAATATGCGAGCATGTATGGCAATTTTTCATCAAGTACTTTCTAAAAAACCTAGCCGGCATAATACTGTAGTAGGCCCCACATAGTAGTGTACTGGGGTGGCACGAATACCCTCATAGTAAAGTTGACTCATTGGGTAGGGTAAATCTCTCTCTCTCTCTCTCTCTCTCTCTCTCTCTCTCTCTCTCTAGGCCAACTTGGAAAAGAAAGAATCATAAAATTTTGGAATGTGTTGAAATCTAGATCTAAGAATCACAGATTTCTTGTGTAGAAAGCATGGAACAGAATTCTTAGAATCCAGAGTTACCAATGTGGCAAACATGTATCAAATTGGAGGTTTCCATAAAGTGGACCACATTGATCAAGTGGTTCCAAAAATGGACATTCTTTTTATTATATAAGAATTTTTTTAATCATTAATCTAAACTATATATCCATCATGTGGCAGTTTATTTAAAATCACTTTGATCGGGATCTTAATCATCTATATAATCGTTAGAAAAATGGACGACCCATATTGTTTGTACTAGAAAAGTATGTGTCAGTTTAGCTAGTCCACCAATTATACAAGCCCACCTTTGATTGCTAGTCCTTCTCAAAAAATTCACCTTAATCAGATGATCCTAACCATCCAAGAGTATTTAGACCATCTGATTCCATTTCCCATCTCTCAAAAATCAGTTTGATTGGGTGATCTTAGCAATATTCCATTCATTAGCCAGGGAAATGTAGGGTGCATATTGAGTATAGATCAAAACCATCTATCGTTTGGGTCCCATCTTATGATTTCCCGTCTCTCTCAAAAATTACTTTTTATTTATTTCTTTTTCTCCTTACGTTTCTTTCTTGGAACGTTTGAGGTTGCGGAACATGTAAATGCTTTCATGTCTACTCAACATCCTTGTATTCAAAATACTTGCTGAAATACAGAGAGAAAGATTACCTGCAATTAGAGCGTTTGAGTAGAAACGGCCGGCGACCAAGGTCTCTCCATTCACGAGTTTGTCCAGCATCATGGCTGGTGTCTGGCACGACGTGGTTGTAGGCCCGAGGATCATCTCCGGAGGATCTGAAGACGTACAAGTTGAAAGAAAATGGATATTTGAGGTTGGACGGTATCAATGTGGTGGGGAGAAGAGATAAGAGATTCTGATTCTCTGATGTGAAAGCTGCGTTTGGAGATTCCACGATTTTGACATCCACCTCTTTGAATCATGTGAGACTGCAAAACGATAACAGAATTTTCAAGAAACCTCTAAAAGAAAAAAAAATATTCAAGAAAGCCTTGATTTATTCTACTCCACCTTAAGTAACGCTAATCAATTGCCTGTTACAAAACGTACAACGATCATCTACAACACCTCTTTAGGGCCCATAATGTTGTATATTGGAATCTACTCCGTCCATCCGGTGCCCTACTTGATTCTACTCTATTAGGCCAAAACATCAGCCAGATCAGAAACGTATGTGGGCCACACTATAGGGAAGAGTGAGGATGGGACGCTGAGCATAGGTTTATGCCTGGGGCCAGCATGGTATCTTTTATCCAAACCATTTATCAGGTGTAACTCACCATGATGAACTAAAGATACAGAAATTAACCCCATTTACAACTCAGGCGGCCCACAATGCATGATGATGGACAGATTGGATCTCACACTCGCTTGCAACATTGAACTTTTTCAAATTTTCTTGGGGCCAACTGGTTATGAGCTGTGGCCCACTTAATGTGTGAATCGGTATAATTTCTTGCGCAAGCTATCTACAATTTCAGACCCACTTGACGAACCACTGGGATTTGCAACCATAGACTAGAGCCAGGGTTCCCAAGGACCAGGGCCTGGCTAGGTAAACCCCTCCATAGATCTAATACTTGGTGACTCAACACAAAACTCGGCCGAGTCAACTCGACTCAGTGAGAACTCAACCCGAGTCACTTATTGGATTGGTGGACATCATTTTATTGTTAAAAATGAAAAAAATATCCAACAGTCCTATTTCCGTGAACAAGTGGTCCACGTTTCAAAGATTAGGATTGTTCAATCTAATTGATTTGATTTGAGTTAATATATGCCACCTGTATAAAGTTCTGCATGCCTGAGTATTATATAAGGCCTAAAATCAAAATAGAATCTGATAGGCAGTAGATTTGCCACATACAACATGGTGGGTCCCATGAACTTGGGTGTTTTTCTGGCTGGCATCAAACAGGAGCTTTCGACCCGACTTGCAATTTAAGCAGGTGGGTCCAAAATTTGGACCAGCTGGAATGGGTCCAGTCACAAAGTTTGAACCGATTATTCAATGGTTCGTGTTTGGGACGTACCAAAATCAACCACGCCCAACCCAACTCCGTTCTTTGAATTCGATCTGACCACAAACCCAACCCGTAATTAGTGAAATAGTTAATTACTACAGAGGCTAGAAGTGATTAATTAGTAATTACTACGAGTCTAGTAAAAATTGAGAATTTTACAGAGCTACTTATAATTTGAGGGTTGATTCAATGGGGCCCACGTACAATAAACAAGCAGGACGAGAAAAATAGGGTAGGAGTTGGACGAATAGCTGAATAGAAAGACATTTGAGCCATACATCAGGCAAGCCTCTCACTTGGTATGATCTTAGACACAAAATCCTCCTCCTACACATCGGTTGGGTGGGGTGTGTATATGATCTAGATCGTTGATCCTAATTGTTCTAACCATCGCCCTTTGCTTTGCCATGTTCATGAGCACATGTGCCAGTGGCACATAATCCAATCAACGGTCCCATTTACGGATGGAAATGGGTACCTAAGCAAATAAAGAATAATCCAGGGATCATCCTTTTGCAGAACTCTCATGCAGCCTTTCTTTGACTCTCCTTGTGAAAGTTTACAAAGAGTGGAGAAGGCTTATAAAGCATTCCTCCACCACATGTTGCTTTCGAGAAAATACTAAAACTATCTCTGGGACCATGACCAAGGACGAGCCCAGCACGAGGGGCAAGCCGCCCAGAAAAACGGTTAACTGGGCGCACGCTTAAGATACTTGCACTCAAGGAAGGGTGCAAATCCCGGCCCAACAGGCGTCGTGGATCCTTTGCTTCCCGTGTGAAGGGCTTGCTTTCCAATGTAGTTTCATTTGAAAAGATAGAGGTCATCTCCTGTTGAAGTGCATGTGATTTGCCTTGAGTGGATTGTAGCTGCAAAGACGAGGCTTCTGCTTCACAGTCAACTGCCACTCGAGTTGCTTGTTCGGTCTCGATTGGGCCCTTGAGAACCTGGTTCGTAGTTGCCCTCTGTTCATAGTTCGATTTCATTAGTGTCTCGCTGTCTTTTTCTCTATCTCCGACCTCTTCCTCCAACAGCTCAGCCTTCAAAACAGCATCTGATGTAGAGATGTGCAGCCTTACAGCTTCATCTATCAGCTCAGGCTTCTGTCTTTCTAGACTGTCGACATGCCTCTCAGCTCTGTCAATCTGTGCTGCTTTTTCCAATACCAGATGCTGAATGTCACTCTTTTCCTTTTGAGCACAGGCTGCTTCCGCCCGAGCTTTATCGGCCAGTTCGGTCACCCTTTTCACTTCATTTTCAGCAGTCCTGCACCTTTCTTTTGTTTCACTGAACCTCTTATACTGAGATTGGTACTGCTGCTCCAGGTGAATCTTTTCTTGCTTCAGCATCTGTGCCTCTTTCTCATGCGAATTAGCTGTAGCCTTGGCAGAATCTAACTTCTCATTCAACTCCTTGATTTCAAGTTTCAAGGTCGAAGTTTCCAGATCATTATTCTTCAGTTTCGACTCAGCAGCCTACAATATGTTAGCACCAATTATAAGAACACCAACTGTAACATCATAAAATTTTGATTTTCAAAGAGCCCATAAATTACGCAAACCTCACGTGTGTGGGGCATCCAAACTGTGCATCAGGTGGTCCGATCATGCAGATAACATGTACTGAATATTGGACCAGTCAAATTGACAGGAAGGCACATGTACAAAAATAAGGTCCAGTCTTAAGCAACGTCCATGTCGCCGGTTGAATGTATTGATGTATTTTATTGAGCCCTTAGCCGCTACAATACATTATTTACATACCAATACAATGCTACGCACTGCTTCAGTGTTTGTGTTTGTTTTTTTAATTATCTTTTTTTATTATTAATGCAAGGGAAAAAAAAACAAAAAACTTTCAAAGGGTAAAAAAATAAAATCCAGAAAGAACAGTTTAAAAGATTCTGGAAATTAAAATCTAATTTAACATGTATATCAAGATTATTCACCTAGAAGAATTTAATGCATATTGTTCAGATTCATCCAATTTGGACCAACAAATCACGATAATTCCTGATACAACAGGAAAAATTCCCTTATTTGAACACTGGATTTAGGAAGAATTGCCAACAGTCCACATCAACATACGTGAATGGCGTGGCAGATGAATGGACTAGTCTCATTTTTCAGCTAGGTCTTCCACATGGTGGGGCCCAACTGATGCACGGATTTGATGCCCGAGACAGGTGCAGGTGCAGAGAGGTGTCTGTTGGCTTGGCAAAACTCTACAAACTTAGAACAGACAGTGATGATAGATCTTACCTTCAACTCCAAACTCAGACCCGTTAGACAATCCTCAAGATCTTTTATCTTGGCTTGCTTATCCTTAATTTCCTCGTCCTGTCATTAGTTATTGAAAGTAATTTTAAAACAATTATTTGATGACCAAAATATTACACGAAAGCGGATGATAAAAGAAAAATGAGAACCAACACTTCACCTTTCCATTCATATTGGCTGAGAACTCTTCCCGCAGAGCATCTTCCCTCTTCTCTCTGTGTTCATTAGTGTGTTCCCGGATTCTCTCTGCCCTCTCCAAAGCTATTTTAGCTTCTGTCACAGCATTGTCGTATTTCTGCTTCCAATCCGAAGCCTCCACCTGAGCGAAGATGGCTTGTTCATGAGCAGCAGCTAGTGTTGCTTCAGCAACATTGACTCTGGATCTAAGAGCTGTTATTTCAGCATTCGCCAACTCTTCTTCAGCCTTCCATCTCAAAGAACTCTCCTGGTACTCTCTTTTCCATTCTGAGGATTCCAATTTAATAGCATCAAGAGCTTTCACTAGGCTCGAGCACCTTTCCTCCAATGAGTTGCACTGGTTCTGCAGATTAGACACATGGCTCCTATAGTCATCCATCATTTTATGCTTATCCTGGATGGCTTCCTCATTATGCCTCAAGTAGTCAGCTTTGTGCTTCTCACATGCCTCCAGTTGCTTTTCAAGCAATCCCAATTTGTCTTCCCTAGAGCAGTACTTCGACATAAGGGCACTCTTTTCTGATCTGTTTTGATCAAATTGCTTCTTGACAAGGTCGTGAATTGGTCCCTCCAAACTGAGAAAATTAATAGAATCAAATTAGAGGGTGCATAAGGAATTGATTGAGATCACTGTTTTAAATATCGATGATATCGGCCGATATGTCCCACGATATATCTTGTATCCCACCAGTGCGATATGAAACACACAAGTAGTGCAATATATCCCACATGTTCAATCTAGTGAGCATTTTTGAATTTTGATGCTCTTATTTTTTGTAATTCATGTTAAATTAGTGTTAAATTATTACAAATTCATGATTTTTCATGCTTTGCACGAAAAATCATGGATTGGGAGTTGCAATTTCGAGATTTGGAGAAGATGGGCCGAGTTTTGATTTTTTTTTAAAAAAAATCAAAATTTCCCAATTTCTCACAAATCATTTGCAATCTTTATGTTCAAACATCACATAAAAAATGTTTGTAACCTAATCTAGTGTTTCTTCTTTTGCTTTTGAATGTATTGTTTGTGTTTCTACACATCTTACATTTACAAATTATATGAATAGACATTTAATATACTTGCATCAATTCAGTTAGACAACGCATAGATTAGGACCCCATACAAAGAAAACCTATTATGTGTACTTGTTTTTTATAGTGTTTTGATTTATAAGTGTGTATTGATGTCTTTTTTAACAATCACCGAAGTTTCATCGAAAAATTCAACCAATTTCCCAATGTTTCCCCATGTTTCCAACAACAACAATGCATTACACGATACAACCAATATATCCCATGCGATAACTGATACGTGCCCATATCCCAAGAATGCGATACGTAACGCGATACTGATATTTCGAACATTGATCGAGATGATAAGCATGGACAACAGGATGATGAAGCTAACCTCCGTCGTAAAAAGGTGGCCAGTTTTTGCCATTTTCCTGGACCATGAGATGATGTTTCGTACTTCAAGATCAAACCACTCAAAACCTGAAGAGTAGAGAATATTTATATGACAAACTAACAATGGTAAGAATGCAATTATCCAAGGAAAAATACTTCATTAAAATCTAACATGGAGAATAGATATGATCAAAAATAGCTTACTCTGACAACATGACCAAATTTTGCCCCAGGAACATGACATGCTGCCTGCAACTTCCTTTCCATGCCTTGTATTGTGTTTGAACACATCAAATCAGCCTCCATAAAAGCATTCCTTTTGTAGTCCTATACCAGAGGCCAATCCAAATCAATAGTACCACAATGAATGCAAAACATTATTAGCCTCATGCATAATGCAAATGAAATCATAAGAAAGCATCATAATGTTCAAAAAGAAAGGCAAAGAAAATCCTAAATGGATAACTTTATTGGAGGTATAGTAGAATTATCTATTCATTCATACAGAACTTTCAGTGAGGTCTAAGTAGAATCATGAATAACTGTTTGAGCTAAAAGTTAGAAAGCTAACCAGATTACAATAAATCATAGTTCAGATGATAGAAAACTAGACTCAACTCGATGTTTAGCCAGGTCGGGTCAACTCAAAGGCAGGACCAAGTCTTTGCTTGACCCGACTCAATATTTAAATAATTAAATATAGAGCACATACAATGGGTGTAAAAATTAAAATTGTTGTAAATATCTATATTATTAAATACCCAATATAAGATGTAGCGGTGCCTTGTAGTGCGCTGGTAGTAGGTACACATGTTGAAGGAGAGGTTGCTTATTCGATTCTTTCTGGAGGCATACTCTGTTTCACAAAAGGTCATACAGCTAACTGGGCCACTGATTCGATCAAGTCACAACAAGTCGACCGAGTTTGCAAGCAACTCAGACAAATCTTGTAGTGTCCCGACTAAATCACACCCGTCAGCAAGTTTCCAAGAGACTCAGCTCAAAATATCCTCAAGTTGAGTTGACTCAGCCGAGTTTCAAGTTGACCCACCTACTGAGTTTCAAAAGACTGCATTCCGACTGCAGTGAAGTGATACCATAAACATCAAACCAAAAGCGTAAAGCAGTTGACATTCTTGCATTTCTCTAATTCTGCAAAACCTTATGTGCATTACATAGTTCATATAAAAGGAATCAACAATACATTTGTGGCTTGTGCATATGATATATGATCCTTTCCAATTCCCAACAAATCTTCGAAGCCTCTTGATATAACCAACATGGATTAGAGATTGCACAAAACAAAAGAACAATTCCAAAGAATGAACTAAGTCATCACCTCAAATGCCTTTCTGAAAAAAAATTGGAGAAGCTTTTCGTACTTACGCCGTGCTGAACCAACCCCTACGGCACTAGCACTAAACGCAGCTAGTGATTTTTGAACAGCATCCTCGTGGGTCTCTCTTAGAATAACCTAAACATGGTATATAAGTGTATCATGAATATTGTCAACAATTTTGTAAATAGTTACTGCAGAATGCAGACAGAAGTTATACTTACCTCATCAGGAGGCTTTGTGCGGTCAAAAGCAAACATATAAAGTTCAGTAGCTGATTGATACGCCCTCCGACATTCTGCTTCTTCAACACTCTGCGAAAGGGAAGTAACCGAATTATTCCATCTTAGTTGAAAACACAAAACCTTACACTAAGACAATTCGTTCACCATCATCATCATCATCTAAGCCTTATACCAACTAATTGGGGTTGGCTACATGAATCCTTTTCCAGCATTTCACTCTAGCAAAGGCCATAACTTCAGTTAAACTGTAGGTTATTGAGTCTGTTCTTACCACCTCCACCCACATCCTTTTGGGCCTTCCCCTTGCCCTTTTAGAGCCTTCAACTTGTACCAACTCACTCCTAACCGGTGCAACTCTTTATCTCGATTGCACATGACCAAACCATCTAAGTCTACTTTCCCTCATCTTATTCCCTATTAGTGCTACTCCTAAATTCCCTAGAATGCATTCATTTCTAATTCTATCCTTTTCTTGCCACTCATCCATCACGACATCCTCATTTCAGCTATGCTCATACTATGAACTTGTTCCTTAACTGTCATACATTTTGTTCCATAAAGCATGGCTGGTCTTATAGCTATCTTATAAAATTTCCCTTTCAGTTTGAGTGGTGCAACGCAATTGCATAAAACTCCAAAGGCAAATCTCCATTTCGTCCACCCACTTGAATTACATGGGTAACATCCTTCTCAATCTCTCCACTCTCATCAGCCCAAGATATCAAAAGTGTCCATTTTGGAAACTTTTTTTTTTGGGGGGGAAACTTTTTGGTCAGCAGTCTTAACTAATTATCTGTTCATCATATTTTTTATTTTTCATTTGTCAAGAAACAGTTGTACAGAGGTGTGGATTTGCAAGTGCAAAACAAACTACAAAACCTGTAATGTACACAATAGCATCTATATTTCCATCTATTAATGTCCAATTTCTGCAAAATACAAGGCTTCACTTCTAAATCTTAGCTTTTACAATTCCACAAGCTCCTCAATTCTCAACCAAATTAGAAGATTTTCACTTTCATTTTCATAGGATCGTAGAAAAATTATGAAGATTCCCGTGAATCCCATCTCAAAAAACACACAAGAAAGGGGATAATGAAAAAGCTCTCTGGAAACACGATCTGTAAGTTTTTCAACTTTAATAAAACCTTGTGATAATGTTCAGCGTATGCAACCTATATGGTAATGATCGTGGAAAAGCAGTGTCATGTTTCATTTCGTCCACTAGTGATGAGAGTATTGATTCGATGAAATATTAGCCTGGTACTGGTTAGATGTTTCAAATGTTTAACTCAAAACATTGCAGATGTAATGGATCATCAGGTGAATGAATATAGAATGCCAATCATTCGATTCTTTTTTTTATTGGTAACTTTTTAGGGGTTTCTACATCTGTATCTTTGATCTAGTATCACTCTAAACCAAGGTATTCAATAATGGTAACAGTGCAGCCGTTAAGATATGGGTTGGAACAGCTGTTATCGCCCATTAACGGCAAAAAATCAAACTGTCACAGGCTTGTATCAGCCCATTACAGACCATTTTTCCATAACGGACATTACAACCCCATATCACATAATGGGTCCCACTATTACTGTTACATAAAGGCCGTTACAACTCTTACATAACCTCTTTCGATTACCATGCTCTAAACATTTTAAAGCCTTACACCCCACAGTTCAGTCAAGAACAACCTCTGCTCTACATTCTTTCATTTATATTGTTTTATTTGTCAGTTACTTTTTCATTCCTTGAAACATTGTATAAAATTCATTCCCAAAACTTACAATATAATTAGTAAAGCATGATGCAATTTAACCTACAATGGCTGTGTCCCAGGTCTTGAGCTCGGATAGTATGGCAGTAATACATTCAACCACAAATAGGCAGTTTTTTAAATAGCTATGCTATGTAGTGTGCATCTTACACTATGTAGCACAATAGCTCATGAAAATAGCTTAAATCATGTGTAGCCTATGCTACATGATAATTTGCATACACTACATGTTACATAGATTATGCTACACGCTACGTGGCTCACATTACAAGTTATTTTTCACTACAACACTAAATTTTATTATTATTATTTTTTTTGAAAGGAAACTATAACAGTGTTTTCAATGATTTGTTACAGTTTTCTATTTTCAATAAAAATTAGTTAATCTATTCAATAATTTTAGTATATATAGTTGATCATTACCCTTTCCTATAACAATATTAATCAATTTCATTGCTCTTCTTTGCCTTTATACTTGATCATTACCCTTTCCTATTACTTTAGGTTGTGTTTGGTTGCACCAAATATCATGAAATTTTGTTAAATTTCATTATTAATCAGTCTAATTTGGTGCAGAATAGCATGAAATTGGTGCAACCAAAAGCAACCTTCATTAAAAATTTAGAAGTAGGTAAGGATATTTAAAACATTGCAAATAGGTAAGCATATTTATATATCATGTAGTATTTATTTGGAAAAATTAATTGAGTGATCTTGTTATTGTTCAAAATAGGGGTGGCAGTGGCGAGGCTACGGCCAGGTTGTGGTCGGCCTGAGCCTGGAACTAGTTCCATGAGCCCTGGTCCTACTTAAGCTTAAAAGGCCCTGGCCCTGGCCCTAATTGAGCTTAGAGGACCCTGGCCTTGTCCTTAGCTGTATAGGGCCTAGCGAGGGCCAACCTTGTAAGAGAGTCCATTAGCCCCACTAGTGGCAAAGAAGCAAACAAGTGGCTGCTAATGGGGAGTTATGTGACACTCAGCAGAGTGTGATGGTTATATAGATGCACTTTGAAATTATGCAAGTGTTAGGTATTAACTCATTCAAAACCTGCCAAATCAAGGGGCCCACTGAAGATAGGTTGTAATTCCAAAATCAGATTGGTTGACTGATCCTATCCTCTGATTCATGGACACGTTGTGAATTAGGACTGTCATCCATTTCAATTGTCAACTAAATGTGCACCAATCAGATAAATGATCAATTCCATGAAGATTTTGAGATATCATTCATCTAAACTGGAGCTCATTATTTGGATCAGTCAATTTAATCTACCTATATGCCCTGCTTCTAATTTCTTATTGCCTGATTATTTTTCCCATTACTAATTGCATAACTTTGTTACATGAAAGAAGGTAGGAGGCCACAAGCATGTATGACATAGTTCATGTATAGTCGTACACCTTTACACATGCATCTGGTTGGTTACATTATTTCGACACCTCGGAACAAATTTCAGGCCTATCAGCTAAATCATATTTACAGATATTTACAATATAAATTAATAATAATAATAATAATAAATGGAGGGCTAAGAAAACTTTAGGTAAAAAATTTTAAGCTGTTTTGATTTTTATAACATTGTGGCCCACTTGACAAAAGAAACAGTCTAAGGGGATCTAAATGGTGGACCCACGTTATGAACAGCTCAAATCTCATGTTGGATGCAATGCTGGCACAGTTTTCAAGGTAAACAGATTTTATAGACATATTGGCTTAAATACTCCTCTAGTCCTATTTGTATTGGAATTGGAGTCCACTTTGGGAACAGTGTATGATTGTGGGATCTCTGCCTAATGGGATATGAAATGCTTGAGGGAGCCTGCCCAGTGGGATATGAGATGTTGTGCCCATTTTCATGTAGATACATGACAATGTGGAACATTAGTGAAATCTGAGCTTTCCGTTAGATGGGCTACAATGTTTAAGTCATCTATCATATAAATCACAACATTCACAGATCAAGTGGCCCACAAAACACAACACAACCTGGAAGCTAGAAAAAGATTGTTTCATCCATGGCTCAGCTCATCTGATGAGTGAAATGGCCTGATCTTTTCGGCAAAAGATAAACTAACCATTCCGAACAAGCTAGAAGGTTCAGATCTATCATTTATGTTCCATATTGGAATGTTTGTCAGTATGCATGGGTAAGGCTCCGCTCCACACATGTCTAGATTATAGACTACCTGTACTGTAGTTATAATTAGCAATAAACTCAACAGGCCAGGTTGCGCAAGACAGGGCTGAGCTAATCATCATTGGCCCAGGCCTGGGCCTCAGGCCAAGTTTAGGGGCCCAGGCCTATATGATTTTGACCCTCACCCAGAATATTGACATACTTGAGCCCAAGATAATGCACCATTAATGCAAAATAATAACAGCACTGGAGAAAGAAATACATGGGAAAATGACAAACAACAACTATGAGCTATAGATACATCTCTAACCTGCCATGATGAAGATAACGTAGGCACTGCACCATTATTAATGGCATTCAGAAAAGATTGTGTGATTCCAGCAAGAACTGCACCTGTCATTACTGTAGCCCCTACTTGCTTAGGCCTGGTTCTCTCGAAAACATACTTGGTCAGTGCATTTAGGCCAGATCTAAACTCTGGCCGTAATTTGTCCAACTGCATAAGGAAAATTGAGATGCTTACATACTAATTAGAACTACATCCACAAAATGAGGGGAAAGCAGTTGAATAACAATATAGAACTATACAAGGAATTTTGTCTGAACTCACAGAGAATTGATCCAGTCGTTGGAGATCATTTTCCTTGTTTAAAGGTCGCACAAGGGTGAAGCATTCTCGATCAGGGAATAGAGCTCGGATAGATTCCCGAATCTGTCAGTCATTAATGTTCTAGAAAAATTAGCACCTCAACTAGGAAATATACATCAAAGAACAGAAAATGTACATCAGCAAACAGCATTGAAAGGAAAAAAAAGGTTGCCACCCCATCCAAAAGCATATTCTCCACAAGATATTGCTAACTCAAGTCAAGTGGTAGACTGAGTGAAAATACCTCATTTCAACGCCAAGGTCTTGGTATCAATTCCCTAGTGGGGGTGGCTAACAGTGGAGTGTGCACTGACAGTGGGTGTGTACTAACAAGCTAACAAAAAAAAAAAAAAAAAGTGCTTTGGGCCGGTTTACATGCAGGTGTTTCCAATTGAATTGGATATTATCAGCCCTATCCTGGAAGATTGGGATTTTCCTAACTTCCAAACAGGCCCTTAATAAGGCAAACAGATGTGGTATATACGTGCTGAGGAAACAGCGGAACCTAACCTTCCCTCAAATGGATAGTGGAGTAGATGCAACCGGAAAGGACAAAAACATGAGAACCATAGCAGTATCTTTTTTTCTTGCTTTTATTTGAAGGGCCAAACCATAACCAATGATAATAAATAGATGGGTAAATTCCAAATTGTATTATAAAGAACAAAATTTGGATCAAAACTAATCAGTGCACGTGCGTGCGCGCACACACACAATGTTATGTTCATTTGTTAATATTCTCAAATTAATAACCAATGAGGCGAATCCACATCGTACCTCATTTTTTGCTGATGTATCTTTTCCTCCTCCTTGCATTGGACTCAAAGCTAGCTCTAGGTAATCACGAGGAGTTACTTTCCTATTGTCTTCTGCTAGATCTAAATAGAAGTCCTAAAAGTGACAAAGTAAAATCTTATCAATCACCAAACTGAAAGATCCATGCTTTGCCCATAAGACAATAAATATAGTAAACAGAGATAGTTCTGAATAGTAAATACGAATTATTGATAATTTCATCGAAATAAAGATAAAGAGTATCAAAATATAATCACCCTCAAAAGCCAAACAAAGACTGGAGAGAACTGTGCAAGCTCAGATGCTGTGGCCCTTTCCCCAGACGCTCTAAGACGGATATGTTTAGTCATTTCAGTGACAAGAGAAAGGCGATCAAGTGCAGCTTCATCTATACCACCCATCTGATAAAAGAAAGGAAGACAAAAAAGGAAGGTAAAGCTGCATATCCAGTAAACCATGGCAACAAAGTGTTTGGTAGAAGATGGTTTTTAAAGAAAATAATAAGTATAAAACCAAAAGTTAAAAAATAATGATTCAAAAATATGTTCCAGATGCAATGCTCTCCAAGATGAACAAGAAAGCCATGGAGATGAAATATTCCAACCTGGTTATAGATAAACATGCTTGATAACACAACAGCCAAGGAGAATATCTTGGTGCTGTATGTTCCCTGTCAAGAGAAACAGAATTCGGTAAAACAATTCAGTAACAGAATAAGTGGTGTAATAATGAAATTTACTCATTAGTGTACAGAGTAGAAGACAGATACAGCCTCAAAGATTATGAGTGAAAATGGAATCATACAACAAAGAAATCAATGACCGAATACAGTTTCAATTAAGAGTCACCTTGATATCATTGAATAGTATGCTGATGGCTGATGCCTCTATAGGCTGGGTAGCAGAAATCTTTAGGATGACCTTAGGGGTCATCTGGATGCATGTATTGGGGTATCCACATAGAAGTCCATCTCCATGGATCTTTAAATCCTGGACATGGACTTATGTTGATATTGTTGAGTTTGGAACTTTGGATACATAGATAGGGGTGTCCATGGATTCCGACATTTTGTGTTTGGATGAGACCTCCCAGATGGCCTTATCCTGATAAGAAATTCAACAGTGTACCACAGGAGCATATACAAAAGACGCATGATGTGGCTCATGTGCCAAGGGTCAACATGGCACACATTTTTTTTACACACACTCACACCCACGCACACCACAATGGGTCCTTGAACCCATGACCTCTGCGTTGAAACTCTTGAGAGTCTACCACTGATCCATGAGTAGAGAGTCTACCAACATGGCATACATGCGCAAGATGCTGGCCCTGTAGTAAGTGGATCCTAAAATGTGAACTTCGCTCTCTCCTGACATACTAGCAATGTGCCGTTGGGTTGCATCTTCCTGAGTACAGTTGCAGTAGAGATGTGGAGTATAGATCATTATCGTGGAAGCTTTTATTCCAACCTCCCAGATGGACACCAAGATATTCAATTTGTGGACATCCCTGTCCAATGGACACCCCCATCATAAGGGACCATGCAGCCGTCCACTGGAAAGCTCCCTTGGACATGGACAACTAGGTTTTAAGTGGAGCTTTCCACACATCTGAACTACCCCTTAGAGAAGTCTTCAATCAAGGAGGATTGCATGAAAAATACATATTGAGAACTGACCTATGTAACTTATGGAGACCCTGAAAAGCCTAACATGCCAATACAACTGTATGGATATATAATGATATCCAGTGATATTTAACACTTTCTTTAATTGTACTTGGTACATGCATAAGATACAGAAAAAAAAATGTATCTAGACAACTAAAATTGTATTGAGAGATATGAGAAGTATCTAACACTAACAAAATACATGAAGACAAGATAAAGTTAAGGATATCCCTAACAGAAGTGTCAACATGTGTCCGGCACACATCTTTTTTTATTAAGAAAATAGTGTCCTTGTTACATAAGATATAACAAATATATACGATTTCAATATCGAAACTGTCACTCATCCCTTAACATACAAAATATACACCAGACCACCATGCTCACAGTTGCTTCCTTGAGAATTGAGACAGTGCATGCTCATGGGATCTCATAATTTTCTTTGATGAAGGATGGATTTTAGGAAATGATGAGCATATTACATCGAAAATGAAAAGGCCTTTGAGCGAGTGGGATTCTTGTTAGGGTACAGGAAGGAGATATGATTTTGGGAAGATAGGTGGGCGGGGAATCAAAAATTGAGTACACTATTTCCCCATTTTTAGCATGTATTGCCTCGGATCCAAACATTTTGGTTGAGAGGTGCTATTACTCTCATGGCGAGGAAGTTATTTGGGCTCCAAACTTGTAGAAGGAATTTGATCGATGATGAGGTGGAAGAATTGCTAAGGTTGCTGGATTTCGTCTCAAATTGTCTTCCTTTAATCTCAGAGGAAGATGCTTTAGCATGGCTTATCAGAAAATCCGGAAAATTTTTGGTGAAATCCTTCCATTTGAGATTAGATGTGGTTAGTTTTCTGCAAGGTGAGTATTATACAGCGTATGTTTGGCATTATGGTGCTCCATCCAAGGTGGCAGCATTTGCATGGTTGGCGGGAAGAAAAAAAGTTTTCACAGTCAACAATCTACAAAGATGCAGTATGATAAATCCTAATGTGTGTCTATTATGCTATAGAGATGAGGAGTTGATTGACCATTTATTTATCAAATGTCTTTTTGCATTAAAGATGTGGTAGGGTTTCTCACTTTATTTGGAGTTGCATGGGTTATTCCAAGATCGATTGATCAGTTTCTTTTGGCTTGGCATGGAGGGGGTAAAAGCAAGGTCGGGAAACAGCTATGGCACTTATGTTTATTAGCAAGTCTTTGGAACATTTAGCTGGAGAGAAATAGTCACTGCTTTAAAAACCAAAGAAGTCATCTTCTGGAAGTTTTTAATAGGGCAAAAATGAATGTAATCGAATGGGCGCATGCAACTAATGTGTTATCTGCTGCTCATTTTCCAGTTAGACGGTCAAAGTTGTAGAGTATTAACTTCTTTGTTTTCTTTTGTTTTTCACTTCTTTTGTATTTTTTGGCCTTTGGCCATTTCTCAATAAATGTTATTATCGCCTCAAAACATATTACGTCCAAAATGAAAAGATCTTCAATCTTGGATGTGAGAATGAAGCAGTACATGACTAAAGAATCATGCTCCCTTATTGAAAGTATTTTGTTTTGTGCTTTTACTTGGGCTTTTGCTGATGTGCAACGATCATGCAGACATGTCTACCTGTTGCAACTTCCAAGTAGTGGATTGAAAAAGATCAGCGGTGCTCCTTATATACGGTATCGTATAACTTCATGCCCTTAAAATAATCAGGCCTGTTGAGTGCTTATTTAAGATTATTTTAATCTTCAATGTACCCAAGAGTCAATCATAAATTACCTGAGCTCTAATGAATTCCCTAAAATGCTTTAGCTGGCTAGGAGAGTTGTTCCTCGTGCAAAATTTTAAAACCACATGACAAGTTTAATTGAACTTCTATTGCTGGTTATCTTTTCAAGAAGAGAAGGCATAGTAAGAGACCATAAATGCTACTTTGCATCTTCTTGGACAACCCCCATACCTCTTGCTGGATATGGAACCGCAAAAAGTAGGGTTGGACTGTGCTGTCTTATTATAGGTACTAAATTCTTGGACAGATTAGCATATCGGCTGTTAACCATGAGGACATTGATTGATTATTACAGTTCTTAGAAACAGATTCCCATGTTTGTGTTATGATACCTCATCATGAAACACTTTTTTCAGGTCGGAATCATATGTACTTGACCCACTAATATAAAGATCAAGTGGTGCAAGAGATACACCATCCCACATGTGGATCAAGTTGCTCGCACATATGGGACCAGTGTGTCCCACATGTGGGCCTGCATGAGCACGTATGGGACCCCTTGCTCAGACACATAATAACTTAAGTACTAGTGTTTATTTGCTTTGATTATTTTCCTTTAAGCATTGCAATGACCAAGCATTGTAAGCCATAATAAAATAAGAAAGGTAGGTTTTTACTCTTTTTATTAGTATAATAAGCAAGGATGGTATATATATGCACAACCTTAGGTTGAAAGTTTGTAAAGGGTTTCCAGTTGTCCAAGTACGCCAAATAGTTCAGCAAACCAAAGCATTGATATTATGGGCCCCACTTATCCCTCCCTCCTCTCCCTATGTGTGAATGAGCGTGTATCTTTTGGATGTTAAGACTACTACCACAGATGCCAGTAAGGCAGACACATGAACCAAGGAATATAGGACAGGATAAGACATTTTAAAGTATTTAAATGTGATTTAAAATCCTGAACATGATGCATTGTCCATCAAATATCTCTGATGACTGCATAAGAAAACATCAAGCCAATCACTACATTCCGTTAATCCTGAATATCAAACTCACATAAAAGAGTATGGATCATGTCATGCAAGGAATTAATGGTCAAATGGCAGCAACCAAGCAAACAGAAACATCACAGACACAAAAGCAAAACAGTGCTTTCAAATAACCCTGAAAGGAATACCAAAGGAAAAAACCTGAAAAATCACCACTACTACATTCTTATGTGAAAAGGTATGAAGCAAACCGTTTGATCATAAGCATCAATTCCTTCACTGTCCAAGAACAAAAGATAGTACTCAGTCCCATCAAGAGCAGTCTGCTTTAGTGGCACGCTCCACATCCAAAGCCCTTTAGTGCACGGTCGGTGTGTGGATGCAACCTGAAATCCATTACTCCTCCCTAAAAGCTACCGCAAAACCAAGCAAGAAGTAAGCTCAAATAAAAGAGAAAAACAGTATTGCAACTCATATGCATTGGATGGTTTGGCAACTTAATTACAAGAATCCAATTTCACAAAAAGGAAATGGTGAAAATGGCAGTGTGTGTGAAAAGAGTACATGAGCTATGCTCCTGCAGACTACCAGTTGTGAATCTAGCAGTTGTAACACCATGTATACACGTCTTTTGCATATCTGTTGCATATAGCTGTCATTGTATATCTGTAACTGCACATGCCTACAGTACGTGGATAGTACCCTGTATACATATACAATTCATATCAATGCCAAGGATAAGATGTGTCCTCCATTTCATGGTATCAGAGGTCAAATCTGGTCCATTGATCCTACCAAGCAATAAGGGCTGTTCTGCTGTCAGATCTTGACTCTTACCCCTCCTCTTCTCTGCAACCGCAGCACACAACGCCGCTCAATCCCAGCTTCATTTCCAACAGAACCCACCTCAGCTAACTATCACCTCTGCAATTCCAACTCTCTGCAACTCCAGGATCTGGATATCCATTGCTTGCAGCCCTTGCACTGCCAAATGCTGGCGTTTGCATCACTAACTCACTGAATTGCAGCCCTTCCCCTGTTGCGCACTGCCATTTCCAGAACCCATCTTAACGGATTTCACACAACATCATCTGGAGAATTCTCGCCACTGTTATTGCAGCATTTCAGACACAGCCAGGGAAGACGACCCAATCCCTGCTGGAACAGCAGTCATGCTGGATCCTGCAGCTGTTGTTCCAGCCCCCACCTGCCTGTTCACCTTCCATTGTAGATCATGTACTCTTTTCACAGCAAGATCATTTTTTATTCAGAACAATGGAGATCCCTTAATTGCAGTTTGACGCATTTCAACTTGGAAATTAAACCAATGGAAATTAAGGTGGGACTAATCATGGTTTCGCTATTTTAATATATACCGAATTGGCTTTATTGACATTGTTCTCAATTGAACATACAAGGACCACCTTAGAGAGTGTTTGGAAGTAGCTTGGGAATTCTAGGCAAACAAAATCCCATTTTGGTCCAGGAAAAGGGTAAAAATTGATATTCCCTCCATTCAATTTCCATTTTCTGTGTCGCCCCAAACACTCAATCAAATACCAAGTCATCCCACTGGCATGCAGAACCAAATAGAGATTATGAGAGCACTCCCAAAAATACTACCTTAGGGTGTATTTGGTTGCACCAAATATCATGAAATTTCATGATATTTTGACCAACTTAGACTGATTACTCATGAAATTTCACGATATATGGAGTAACCAAATGCACCCTTAGATGCTTAGATTTGTCTTAATGTTTGCAATGCTTAAACATATAATCACCACTTCTACACTAATTGCAAGAATACCTTTGACGAAAAAAAAAAAAACAAGATAACAACAAACATAATTGAATAACAGAAACCCGACAATGCGATTATGGAATTAGAGAAAGAGGGATTAGCAGACCTGATTCAAGAGGAAGCTCTTGCCTTGGCGGGCCCGACCACAGACAGAGACGACACCAATGGGACCTTTGATGAGCTGGAGCTCCGCGATGGCTTCCGGGTCCATACAGAACTTCCCATTCTCGTCACAGTAGACGAAATGAAGAGGACGGGCGGGGCCCACAGAGAGGCTGGAAGGAGAAGGGATAGGGTTTCGTGGGAGGGTTTGGGAAGAAGAGCTCATGTTCTTCGAGGCTGTGGAGGAGCCTCGGAACCCTAACATCTGCATCATCTCTCTCTCTCTCTCTCTCCTCTGTTCTTGCTTGATTGGAGAAAAAAAAGGAACGTCGGAAAGGACGTTTTCAAAATGAGCGAGGGAAGGCTGAGTTCGTTTTGTTTCCGTCGCGATTAACAACTCATTTTGTGTTGCTACCCACATAGGCCCATGCTGCAATGTTCCAATTATTTAAACCGTCCATATTCTCGATACTACCATAGAAAACCTATGACCCCATAAGCACTCTTCATTGATGATAGCATCCTGATTTGTAGATTTAAATTCGACCTACTGAAATGTTTTTATTTCTTTTTTGTAAAGTCGTCTACATAGATTGAAGGTTACAATCATCCATACCACATAATTTTTCTTAAAATGGCCTTTATATCATAGATTCCAGAACATGGACGGTTCAGATTATTTTCCTACTCATCAAGTGGGCCTCTGAGGCGGAAACACACGCTGGAATCTTAGTTGCGACGGAGGCAAATCGAAATCGTCCGCTTGTGGCTTTATGAGCGAGTAAATGTTACTGCGATTCGCGTGAATCGCCGCAAATGTGCCAATTTGGCGCAGGTCCAAGAGATCGTGTCAATCGTTAGCTCTTTTTTTTTTTTTTTTTTCCTTTTAAACGCACGCACACACACCCCCACACACTCACACCGTAGTGGAATTTCACCACCTATGGGTATTCGAACCCTTGACCCGGTGTTGAAACTCCCGAGAGTCTACCACCGGAGCAAGACTCGTGTCAATCGTTAGCTAGGTAGCCACTGGAACTCCCTGGAACATAATCAAGCTAGTCCACTGGTCAGGTGGGCCATCAAAAGATATGTACACGTGTAGCCCTCCAGGTAGGTGGACCATCCTAATTTATGGAACATCGGACGTTCCCAATAAAGCCTTGGTATCGTTTACTGCGCTATGTTGTAACGTCTATGATATTCATCCATTTACGTCTCACGTAAATCATCGGAGCTCAGCTAGGGCTAGTGCTACGAGGACCCGACGTGATGCCTGTATTTTACTCCAACTGATCATCCATTTCAGTTACAAGCCCAATACATGAAGCAGCAGTGAAAATAATTTTCACCATTGAAACCTTCTTATGACCCACCGTGATGTTTATTTGTTATCTAAGTTGTTCATAAGACCACATAAACCAGCATGAGAGGAAACACAAATAATTCCAAACTTCTTTAGCTCCTAAGAAACTTTCAACAGCAAGAATTTAATCGTACTATATGGTCCATTTGAAGTTTGGAATAGAAGAGTACCCAATCCGTGTCCCCAATCTCGTACAACGAGAAAGTGGATAGGACAAACTCAGTACTAACAGGGGCTAGGACACTGTGATGTACCTGTTTTATTTATACCATCTATGTATTTATTTTTTCATATTATCTCGGAGTATGAGCTCCAAAAATGAAATAAATCCAAAGCTCAAATGAATCATAAATTGGAGATTGAATGGTGCCCAAAGCTCAAATGAATCATAAATTGGAGATTGAATGCTCACCATTAGAAACGTCTTAGTAATTGATGAAGTTTTGATTAAGTTAATAATTGTCTTCCCTTCATCTAAGTATATATAACCTCATGAAGAGGTTGTATGGCAAAAAAAACATCACAGTGAGCTTTGCGAAGGTTTCATAGGTGGGTCTCTATGGACGCTGGATCCCAGGAGGGGACTGATTTGAGCTTCCACACGTGCCGATCTCAGGGGCTTCTTTGCAGTAGTGGGTGCTTGAGAAGGGTGTTGTATATGGCTGGAGTCGCGACTGGCCAATTATTCCGATTCCACAGTCGACTGGACACTATAAATACACTTAAGAGAGAGAATATGAAGGTTCTTAATCTTAATATAACTCATTTATATCGACGGTCGAATATTTGAGATGAAGATCGCGGTTACAAAGAAGAAAGGCACCCCATTATGCCCGTACAACCATATGGTCCTTCATAAGATTAAATTATCTTTTAGTATTAGTTCTGGTTCTTGCATGTAGATGATGCAGTGGTGTGTAACACAAATAAACACAAGTTTCTGATTGGCATGATCTACTCTGTTGTTATGTCACAGAGTATATGTTTATACTAATTGGGGTGCATGGATGCTTATATATGCAATGCGATGCGTATGATGTAATGGAGTACCATGTGATATGAGGTGTTAAATGGAACGCTTATGATAGGCTTCAATTTGGGCTAGATAAATCCGTCATAACTCCTCCACTTGTCAAAACATGAACGAATCGACTATGATTTCTAATAGGCAGGATTCAATTATATCGGTAAACTACAAAACATACACCCAGATTGATTAGGTGTAAGATGCAATGCTATGCTAAGTTGATGAATCTGACGAGTAGGGGTTAAGAAGAGAATATGTGTTACATAATGCTAACGCTGGGTTGGATAAAGCTGATCAGGGATTGGATGATTGAATGGATGGATGTGTCGCAATGATGGGATCGAGTGGCTTGGATTGGACTTGGTTGGTTTGAGAGGCTACGATTAAGGTTGAGCTAGATCAAACTAGGGATGGACTCTTTTTTCCACTCCCACTATCCTTAGTAGAAAAAAATGTTGCTAAGATGGCTAAGGAGGCTTGTTGCTTTCTCTTGAAGTATGATTTGATTATCCAAATAGAAGGTTTGTAGGCTAGTTATAGCTCCCAAACTTGATTTTTCTATAATTTCTAATAAGTTTAGGGTTAAAACCAGATTGAGCGGTTGAGATTCCACATTGCCACGTGACACAATCCGGATAGCTAAATTGCTTGGCAAAAGTATGATTTCCGGACAAATGGGTAAACCTTTACATAATACCCATACAAATAAAGGTTGTAAAAGGGAGGTTTGGCACTCTTGGAGAGCTCCCTTTTAAATCAGAAAAGGTGTCATGTGTCGGGTGGCAGCTAGGCCACAAGTTGTCTCCTGCTTTGGCAAGGGATTTCCCACATGTGCGAGGAAGTTTTGGCTACAGTGAGGTTTGCTTGTTGTCTGGGCTATGGATAACTATCAGGCCTATGGGCTTAGGTTTTGGGCTGGTTTAAGGGTTGGGTTGACTAGTTGATTTGACTAAGTTTCACTCCGAGAGTTGACTCGAAATGACTTAGTGAGTTGACTAGGCAAGCTAAGTTTCGGGAAAACCAGGGTTTAGGTTTATAGGGCTCTCTGGTTTTGGATTAGGGCTTGATTTTTGGGTTTGGATTGGGGTTTAGCCATCAAATCAAATCACATTTGTCCAGTCCTAATTGACTTGTTAGCTTGGGGTGGGGTGTCTATAATGTCATTATTACCACTACTTTAGTTCACTTTAGCTTCGATCTATCTTTTTTTGAGCTCTTGATGGATAAATGGCATTGATAAAACACATACATCATAGCGGGCCCCACAAAGTCCCTACCATGACCAAGTCCATCCTTATAGGGACACGATGAAATCTGCTAGCATCATGCTGTATGTGGAAGCGGATTGCATCCTGCTTGTGTCTAAAGGGAATCTGTCTATGTAGGGGTTCTGTGGGGCCCACAGTGATGTATGGGTTTTATTTTTGTTGTTCATCCATTTTTTTCAGATAATTTTAAGATATGAGATGAAAAATAAGACAATCCAAGGCTCAAGTACAATACCATAAGAATTAGCTGTGATAATAACACCCACTGTTGACACCTTTGTGGGGCCACGAGGATGTTTATTTGCCATCGAACTTATTCATAAGGTCGTAGGCCCGAATAAATGAAGACTACACCAAAAATGTCATTTAGGAATGGTTTTAAACCGTTCCTAAATTCCTTAGGAACAGTTTTAAATCGAAAAAAAAAAAAAAAAAAAAAAAACAGAAAAAACTAGAAAAGAAATTACCAATTTAGAAAGTTATATCAAAATCCTACAAAATAGGAAAGTTAGATTAATGTTTAAAATTAGAGGAAACAAAATCCAAAAAATAAAAATAGAAAGTTAACTTCTAAAAATAGAAAACCTAAACCTAATCTTAACCTATTTCTAAAACTAGTCAATTTCAGAAAAATATAACCGTCAGTCCCCGGCAACGGCGCCAAAAACTTGTTCACACCCTAAGTATAGGGTTGTGATGTAGTAATAAACTCGGTAAGACCAAGGTTGAATCCACAGGGACTGAAACCTGGATGTAATCTGAAAATAACCAGAACTAGAACTAGAATAAGATGAAATCTAAATCAGGGGTAAATAGGAGAATAATGATGAATAATCAATTAAAACTTGTGTAAATCAAAGGTAGGGAACTAGGGTGCCATAGATCTACTTGTAGAGATCAGGGAGATCTACGCTTGATTCATGAATTCAACTGGATTTCGAGTCTCATCTTCATCTAGTTGGAAGATATATCACTAAAGCTCGATCTGAACTTCCTTTGATCTAGCTAGTTTTTAAAAGATAAGACAGATGTAAATTAGAATGGATTCCATCACCAAACCATGCCCATGAGATAAAGTAAACAACAGAAATAAATCAATCTACAGCCAATCTAAGAGATGTATGAATGTTAGGAAGGATTCTATCATCCAACCATGTCCAAGGGGTGATGGTGAAAAATAGGGCTTCCTAACTACATAATCACAATAATAAAAAGGAAATACTTAAAGCCATCACAAATCTATTATAATTTAAGTCGCAACAAACCATTAAAAACTAAAGGTATTCCTTAAAATCAAACCAAGATCAACATCACTTTGGTAATGAATCAAAGCCGTAGAGTCTTCTCATCACGCGATAAGCTTCACCTCTTAGCCCTACATGCTTGGACCAGATCTCGCAAAAATCATAACAAAAAGACGGTCAATAATATAAAATTTAAAAAAAAAAAACAATAAAACTATTCTCTCTCTCTCTCATGACGTTTCAGGGCTGACTTCCATTACTGGATTGATCCCCTCTCTTTTATATAGAACCGGCAAGGTCGGCTGAAGAGCTTTCAAAGTAGAGAGGCGGCGTGCACAAAAAGGAGCGAAAACATCCTGCTTTTAAACTCAGTTTGCTCTACTGATTGTCCAATTATTTCAAAACTGACACCATGGATAGAGTTAAGACCAACCTTTCAAGAGGTTGAACAGTCTGGATCATCCATCCGATCCTCTCTACAGACGTGTAGCAGCCCGGAAAATTCGGGCGATTTCCGAACTCGCGGTACCTGCGTAACCCATACGTAGGGGAGCTGTGCTGAAGCTTGGTGGGGCTCACTTCGATTTTATATCGAGAAATCTATGCCGTCCACCCCATTACTATCTAAATTTCGGTCAGGAATGGTGTGATTCCGTTCAGATTCGGTGTGGTCCACGGAGTTCTTCTTGCATTGTCCATCTTCCGTTTGAACGGTTGAAAACCGGATCCCCGCTGCTTCTTAGAAATTGTCCACCTAGATCTTGGTCAGTGGACCTGTAAAAATATAATGGACGGTCCGGATTGGACAGATGAATCGTGATAGTGGCCCACAACAAAGGACCGCAACCCTCTGTTCGACGTTCGCAGCGGCAGAAAACAGGGATTTAAATCCCTTTTGGAAAGGATCGGTCAAAGCTTCTGTTGACCGATCCTTTAGGTGCAGTGTTCATCTAGTGAACTTATACTGTGCACACGCACCATGTAATGTGGGTCCCACCTTGATGTATATAGAAATCCGCTCCGACCATGCGTTTTTCCACCTTATTTAAGAGGTTAAAACCAAAATTGAAGTATATTCAGATACCAAGTGGTTCCCATTTTGATGATCTATGGGTGATTTGTCCATTGGGCCACTTTTACAGGGATCTGGGGGCTGAAATTCGATGTGTACGGTTAATTTATAGTCCTCAAATCATATCTGAATTTTTGAGCCGAATGGATGGTGGGAAACCTATTTGCATTTTAGATGATTTTTAGTCCTCTTTAATGTGACTGACTTGATTTTCTTGGGTTTTTGGTGTGTAAATTTATCGATCTTAGCCCTCTAAAGTCCGTCCTTTGCCTTGGTGATCCTTGAGCATTAAATCCATGCCTTTAGCACCCTTTTTCAGTCTAAGCTCGTAAATTCACCCTGCAACAAAAACATGATTAAAATAGGCTGTTAAGTATTATCATGTACGTAAAATTATGTAATAATTGGGGTCTAATATGCAATATTTGACCATCAACAACACACTCTTCATCTCTCCAATCGTGTAGAATCCACTGCAATCCATTGTTGTGATTGTTAATAATCCTTTCTTGGCCATGTTTAGGATTTGGGTGGTTGGGATGATTTGAAGAGAGAGGGTCCAGTGTTATCAGTGTTATCTTGATCATTAGGCATTCAATATGGTTTACGAAATCTGGACCTTTCATCAGGTGGGGCATTTATCCAAATTCAGAATCTGCTGGGTGATCATAGCTTTTAATTAGGCAAAAGTGGTCAATCAATCAATGGCTAATATCATCTGATTCTGATTCCGACGTGGTAATTATTAAAGATAAATGATCAGGTACTTAAGCTTACCATACTGCCCGTTTCTCCCACCAATGTGTTTCATGTGCAGGAAATCCGGGACATATGGGAAAGGTTGTCCTGATCATCATAATATAACTTGTAATTAAAATCAGGCCAGGCTGTAAGTGGGCCGAAATGAAATAAATGAACAGACGACCATCTGATTCATCGTACAGGGTTTACTCTACAGCATGAATGGATCAACGTTAATTATTTTGACATTAGGCGTTCTACACATGAGGCCAACCTTTTGCACAGACTGGATTTCCTTAAACATGTGACCCATCGGCAAAAAACATGCTGCGTATTTTGAACCATTTACCTTACACAATGCACAAAACTAGATGAACCATCCCAATCTATCCTTCACCTGGTCTAGTGTGCTGTGGACAGATGACTCTACAATACAGTAATAAAGGAGAGTGACTATCTTGGCCAATTGCTAGGGCTGTCAACGGCCGGCTTCGTTCTGTCCAACACCAGCCCAAAATTATTTTGGCAAACCCAAGCCAGGCCCACTTCCGGCTCATGTAAAAAGATGAAAGAAAACAAAAACCATAACCATTGCCATGAAGGGCCCACACTACACTTTATATGCTCATAACCGGTTGGTCTGGCTCATGACCACTTACACATGCTAAATGTTTAGAAATAAGATGCGGGAATTAAAATTCAAATAAAAATCTCAAGTTATTTCAATTCAAATAAATGAAAAAAGAAATTTGCATATCCGATTCAAAATAATCATATTAATTAATCATTTACTTCTTGTATCATCCATGTATAATAGAATGCGGATGACTCATAATGCCAAATATTATTTCAAAAGACTTATGTAAGTACTTTTATTAAATACTATATATGCCTTTATCTCATATATCCATTTTAAATGAACGGTTGATAAGAATACATAAGCTTCTTCATTATTAATTAATATAATATATATAAGAGCTTTGCTAAGCACACACATGTTGTCCAAGAAAGCTTGTGCACATCCATGCATGCAAGGTTTAATCCATCTGCTATCTTGATCCGACCTTTCTGCATGTTTTTTCGAAAACAAAATCTGGTCCAATTAGGATGTGGGTCCTAATATCGGAAATGAGTGGATAAGTTAGGAAACTTCAACTAAATTTTTTAAAGCTAAACATTTGTTTATGCAAACTGTGGCCCACCTGACCATTGGATCAATTTGATTCTTGGGATAGGGCATCAATATATTGTTGTGGCATCCACCCACAACTCTTTGATGTGGCCCACCCAAGTCATGGATTGAATGGATTTTGAGGCCCATGGCCCACTATGGAAGGGTGCACTAATCGATGGTATTGATATCCGGCATACATCATGGTGGGGCCCACCAAGGTTTACCTTATGTTCCTTTTCCACACACACCCAGGGCAGATAGGCCTAAAATTGTTCAAACAATTAAAAGTACGCCCAGACCGTCCCATGGGCCTAGAAGAAGGAATACGCAAACCTTGGCTAAATACGTGCCTAGCCCAATAGCCCATAGGCCGGCCTGACACATTGACAACCCTACCGGTAGCAAAGTTAATTATCGGTCAGTACACCCTGATCCATAGCTCAAGTGGTAGACTGAGTGAAAGATACCTCGTTTCAACACTCGGATCTTGGTATCAATTCCCTGGTGGGGGTAGCTAGGGTGGCTAACACTGAAGTGTGAACAGACCGTGGGTGTACTAACAAGCTAACAAAAAAAAAGTTCCAACGGTACATTAGGACAGTCCAATTCTGAGCTCGGGACAGGTGGAGGCTTGGGCCAACGTGATGTATGAATTCTATCCAGACTGTCCATCTTTTTTTTTTCTTTTTTTTTTAATATCATTTTAGAACACTGGATAAAAAATAAAGGAGATCCAAGGCTTAAATGCACCACACGGTGGGGATTAAATTCTTACCGACCATATAAGTTTTGGATGAAGATGATATTTATTTTTTCACTTCATCCAGGTGTATATGACCATATCAACAGGTTAGGATAGAAAATAAACAATACAATAGACCCTAAGAATGTTTCAATGGTGGAAGTCATTAGCACTGCTGCTTCCTTTGGTGTAATTCACTTGAGCCTTGGATCTGCCTCAATTTTGGTACAGAATTCTAAAATGATATGAAAAAATCGATGGCCGGTGCAGATAGAATTCATAAATCACAGTAGCCCCTCAGTGGCCCCCTGGGCCTCCGCCAGTCCTGGGTTCCTAACAGTTGGTGGTAAGTACCTAATCGGTGCCCCAGCTCCTGTGCTACCCAGACATCGATTGTCTGTCAGGCTATGAAACTTCGTAGACAATTAAAGAATATTTATAGAAGAAATATATTCCATTTTGCTTAGAAACTCTCAAGACATGATTTAGGACAGATGATACATTTTCCTGAAGGGGCAGACTACAGTTTACATTTTCCACCTCTTATTAAACAGTGGCAACTCAAACACCATACAAGCGAGCATGTTTACTCTAATCCAAGGCATCCAATTCGTGGGCTCCATGGTGGGGGAACATAACTCAAAAAACACATTGATAAAGCTATCCTAGTTGCCCAGTTGGTGGCAATTAAACATACGGTAAAAGAAAATGGTCCACCCTCCAAGTTGAACTAGAAAAATCATATTGTAAGATCATCCAATCAATCTAATTTCAGGCTATGCACATTCATCATACAAGCAAGCTGTTCTGTATTCATTATAATATGGTCATAAAAGTCAATATGTATAAGCAATGGCCATGAACGTTACGTAATACAGGGCAGTTAGTTTTTTGGGATCGTATCGACCGCTACGAGAGACGTAACAACCATTATGGGGCATAACGGTTGTTACCATTGTAACAGTTGAAAACATGCCACTTTTTCTATTTATATCTATTTTCTCCTCTCTTTTTTCAACTTTTCTCATTTCAAAACTTTCCTTAGATTATCATATAGCATATTTCGATCAATCTTACTATAATTTTTAGTATTAAAACCTTATATTGAGGCGATTTGTGCAAATAGAAGCTCTGAGGGCCATTGAAAAAAAAAATTAAAAAAAAAGAACTTAAATTTATGTATTTTTTTAATTTCTAATTTTAATGCTTGATTGTGATGTGTAAATATTGGAAACACATACCATGTTCGTAAATTCACTAGACAACCATATACAACACTCTTAACAAAGCGTGGACCATTGCGCTATCATAAACATATTCTAAACAAAATCTGAATATATATTTGGAATATTTACCCCATATGAAGAGTCTTATAGTTGAGTGATTTTAAACTCATGCTAGCTTCTGTTAATTAGATTTATTCATATACTTTAATTATTTAGATGGAGTTAAAGTTTTAATTATTATTTTCATCACTTTTTTATATGACTTACTTTTGGGATATCTATGATGTACAAAATGACGTGAAACTAGTTCCATTTGAAAGCCTATTAAATTAACTCTCTAACGAGTTCAAAAGAATGAGATTAGAACATCATATAATTAAGTTATGCCTGATCTATATGATGTACATGGTTTTGTTAAGATTAAGGGGTATCTTATCATTTCCAATATTTTGTTGAAATTGATGGTTAAAATTAGAAATTACAAAAGATAAGGAAGAGTTTAGATTAATTGGCGTTAGGATTTACTATAAATACGTTTATTGCATTGTAATTGAATATAATGCTAACATAAGCCACCCCTTGTAACCTTTGATGGGAATCATAATTATTAGAAATGTTCCCAACAATTTCACAATAATCCAAATTGTTCATCGATGGATCGAGTGTGCCTCACCATGCATTGGTCATGTCAAGAAGGGAGAGAGTAAAATCACCCAACAATCCTAACTACAAATTCCATTTCATAGAATAAGAGACTAGCATTAAACACGTACACAGAAATAGAGGACCATATATCTCCCACAAGCCCAATGCATAAACACCACTTAATTATAAATCCAAAGGGTCTTCTTAATTCAAGAATCACTTGAACTAGCAACAAACTAAACAACTGCAAAGAATCAGATAATTATGGATAGACCTCGATAATGGACCTCATTCCAAGGACAGGTGAAATCTTGTAGTGAGTGAAACCAGCATCAATGAAGATTTTATGCCATTCGTGCTCGCCCCTCTCCTTGCCGCCTGAGAGAACCAACATCGATAGATCGAAGCAGAACTGTGTCTCAGTCGACTTGTGATCGCCATTTTTCATGTTCATGACCATATCCAGTATAATTACCTTCCCACCCTCTTCTTTAGAAGGGATCGCATCCTTGCACCGTCTAAGAATCTTCACGCACTCTTCATCACTCCAATCATGTAGAATCCACTGTAATCAATTATCGTGATTGTTAAGCACCCCTTGTTGGCCATGATTTAATAATTAGATGAATGGGATGATATGAAGAGAGAGGGTCCAATTCTACCAATGTTATCTTGATCATTAGACATTCAACTTGGTTTGAGTTTATGAAATCTGGACCTTTCATCTGGTGGGCTTTATCCAAAATCAGAAGCTGCTAGGCCATCGTAGCTTCCGATTGGAGGAGCATTGATGACTGATAGACGGGTTGTTTCGTTCTATTGATGACTAATATCATCTGATTGTGATTTCTGACATGGCAATGATTAAAGAGAAATGATGAGGTAATTAAGCTTACCGTACTACATTTTTCTCCCACCAATGTGTTTCATATGTGCAAGAAATCCGGACCATATGGGAAGGTTGTCGTTATCATAATATCACTTGTAATTAAAATCAAGCCAAGCAGTAACTGGGCCACACAATGAAATAAAATGAACAGCCGATCATCTGATCCATCAATCAAGGTTTACCCTATTGCATGACTGGATCATTGCTATTTTGACATTACGCATTCTAAATGACGTGGTCAACCTTTTGAACGGATTGGATTTCCTTAAACAATCCATTGACAGAAAAGCATGCACCGTACGTACAGTGACCCTATGATCCTAGGCCAAATTTATAATTTAAACCATCTATTTGTTTGGACGAATAGGAGACTCTAAAAAGTGTTTCTAAATCTAGGAATCTCATTCTGATAGGGACCACCAACTGAAAATGGTTAAATATAAGGCCCACCAACATATGATTTAGTGGTCCCAACTACTAACATCAGTCAGTCAGTATATCAGACGCTCATTTAGACTGCTTGCTGTAGTGGAACATTCCACTTTGGAATAGTAAACTACAAGTAAAACAAGTATACCTTGAGGAAAACTGCATCCGCACAAGGAATGGACTCAAACATATCCCCTCCAATCATATCTACGTTCTTACTCTTTGGCATGCTCGCAATCACGTGTGGGAGATCAAACATGGTGCACTTCACGTGTGGGAACGCATTGGCGATAGCTCTGGTGGCAGTTCCTGTGCAGCCTCCGACATCGACCAATGATCGCAACCCTTGGAAGACCAGACCGCACTCTTTAACAACTATGCTCATGGCTATGTGAGTATCGCTAGCCATGGCATCATTAAATAAGTTACGATGCTTAGGGCTCTCCGCCAAGTAGTCCCACACGTCCATACCATACCGTGTGCGGTCTTGAAGGCTGTTGGATCATCCCCTACGAGCCAAGTGCTCAAGAAATGCCACGGCATTACTACAACTGGATCTAGCGTCCCCAGCAAAAACGCCGACATGCATGTCGCAGTGTCCTTCAACAGGAGCCTAGAAGGTGGTGCCAGCACATATCCTTCTTCATCTCCTCCTTGATCACCGTTGATTTTTTGTAAGGAAAAGAAGCCCGAGTGGACCAACAAACGCATGATGCGGCCCACATGAGCCGCTCTATCGGGAGCGATCGAAATTGCGGCCACCAGCTGGGAGAGAGTCATGGGACGGCCATAGCTGTGAACGATGTCTGGTATGCCTAGTTGAACGGCACACTTGAGGGACGTGGAAGTAATGAAGTTAAGCACATGGTTCCATATATGGGCTTGGGCTTTCAACACCTCATTGGCCTCATCTCCTTGCATGACCGCCATCGCCATCGCCATCGCTAACACACGTCTCAAACTACTGAGTTGTTCTTCCCTCTTCCTTTAGTGTAACTCACGTTCAAGTTCTGCCTGTTGACGCACCCACGCATACCCATATATAAAGATAGCATACAATGCTCGGGCAGAGAGTTTATACAGCATGCTTTGGCTTTCAGCTAGCACAAGCAAGGCCAGTGATTCAGCAATCCAAACCGATGGAATTCACCATGGATAGCATCTGCCCATGATTTGAAGATCCTAGCTATAAAATATTGATTGAATGTGAATATTTCTTAGTCATCTATTTTTGGGCACCTATCGAATGGTTAGGATATTACAATCTTTGAGATATTTCGCGCATGCTAACTCTACGATGATGCATGCAATATCAACGGCTAAGATAAATGAAATATCTGTCCCGGTTGTACAAAGTGAAGTTGTACCAACAAACTTTGTGCACGAGAATTGCGTGATATATCGTGAATGCGACAGGGGCCTTGCGGGTAAATGTCACGCAACGCAAGTATTGCATCTAACCACGGAAGGGAAGAAATAAAAACCCTGACCTTAATAGTAGCAGCAGCAACAGAGAGACACTACAACAAATTATGGCTTAGCCGACTGATGGGCTTACCCTTTGCCCGCAGCCCGTTTTAACGGCTGCGGGCAAAGGGACCTTTTCTATTAAACAAAAAAAAAAAAAAAAAAAAAAAAACATAAATGCCTATCCATTTGCGCAGTGTCTCCCTATCTCCCTCGTGTTTATCTTCTTTCCTTTTTTTTTTTTCCTTCTTGCAACACCCGGCAGCAGCGATAAAGGTGAAAGCTCTGGAATTTTTCTCCGACCCGCTCCCTCGATTCTCTCAGAAAACCCTACTACCGATTTTCCATCTCTATCTCTCTCTCTCTCACTTTAAATGCTGGAGGAGAGAGCTCTCGTTTGGATTCGCAGATCTCAACGAGCTCACGTTTTCAAAGGCGGACCCGTTTGGTTATCGCGTTCGCATCGGATCTAGGGTTTGTTTTACTTTCTCGCTTCCCGTTTTATCGATTTAAGGTAAGAGCAAACGCAATCTTTTCGATCTCGTCTTCCCGCATTGTAAGGTTAGGGTTTCATCGACCTGCATTATGTTTTCTAAGGTTTTTTGAGTCACATTTGTGTTCTGCAACGATTTTTTGGGGGTTTCTGGTGCTGCATTTTGATGTTGAGATCGTTTCATAGGATTTAAAAAAATAAAATAAAATAAATTTTGTCTGATGTTTTTCATTTGTGCTTTGATGATGTAGATCTTTTGAATATTAATTAATTTATTTTTAAAAATTTTCTTTTAATTGAGGGATTTGAAATTTCTGGGGAGGAGATCGTTTTTTGGTGTAGTTCTTTGATTGGGAGGAAAAACAGAGAAATTGAAAAAAGAAGGGAGTCATGTAGTGGTCTAAGCTAATAAATTTTTTCTTGAATGTTTTTCCCTTCTTTTTGGTTTTTTCATCACTGCATGTGACTG
Organism: Magnolia sinica; assembly: GCF_029962835.1. Classification (NCBI taxonomy): domain Eukaryota; kingdom Viridiplantae; phylum Streptophyta; class Magnoliopsida; order Magnoliales; family Magnoliaceae; genus Magnolia; species Magnolia sinica. The sequence continues at coordinate 6,411,736 of NC_080577.1, forward strand.
ATGCCTATCGTGTGTTTTTCCCCTTGTGATTTGGTTGTTCGATGCATTTACTATGTAATATTTTTTTCACTTACGTCAGGTTTCTTGATTTCTCCTTCCCCTTTTTGGATGGATCAGTGCCTTTTTTTTGAATTAGATTGAGGACCAAACTGCGTTTTTTCTGATCAACCAACTGTGCTTATTTGAATTAGATTGGGGACCAAACTGCATTCTTTCTGGTCAACCAACAGTAAAGGCGGGATTCAGCTTTTACTCGTGTGGATTGATCATCTCATTGGCTTCATAATGTATCTGTCCTAAGTGGGATTCTATAGCAGAGACACTTGATGGTGGGCCAATTAGATTGACAGACAACAAAAAGGTTTCAAATGGCCTTTTTGCCCTATGGAGCCATCATGTAGCTGCTTGGTTTCATCAATCAGATCTATTTCTGTTCAGCAGCTACTTCAGCAGTTGAAACTGATTGAAGCCAGTCTTGAATTGGGAGAGCTTTATGTGTGGTTGCTGTTTCAAAAATAATAGAAAAGGCATTGTCTTTTATGTATTTTCTTTCTTTCTTTCGTTTTTTCTTTGATGTGCTTAAAAACCTCTGTGCTTTTTTTTTTTTTTTATAACAGAACTATGTTTTCTAGATCTAGTTGCTATTGGTACTCAATATCCATTGAATTAAATGCTGACAATCCAATCAATGGATCATCTTATTGAAGGGCCTGGCCAGAATATTGCACCAATCAGATGATTCTTAATTCCTACAGTCAATGGAATTTTATTTTGCCCCTAATTTTTCCTAGACCGTCCGATAGTAGTTTTTTTTTTCTTCCTTGGATTGATATCTATAGGCTAGTAATCAGATGTGTAACATGACGTTTGTGCAACTTGATGTGATCATTGATTGAATGCTATGGATCTCTCAAACTTGTGAGTGTGGCTGCTAATCCTTGTTCTTTAGTGTAACTTTTCCAAGCATTTATTCAAGACTGGTAAGTGGCACGTTCAGTGCCCAGCACTGTATGAAATTTACATGCAATGAGTGTTATGCATGCCCTTTTCATAAGTTTTCAAATTCTAATTTTGATAAAAGCACAACAGTGATTAGGGAGGAAAAAATTACCTACCTTACCATGAAAAGATTGAAAGAGAAATAAATGATTACGGAGAGTGAAAAGATTGTAACATGTATCTCTTTAATAGAATCCTAAAATTTTTAGGAACATTTTAGAAAACAACAGCCATGTTTACTTGTGTTACTACAAGACCATTTTGAAAAGGAAACACAAAATTTATCAATTTTTCAACAAAATATTGAAATGAAAGAACAAAAGATAGAGGACTGGAAGAGTGCTAACCTTTCTGATACGGTTGGTTGCGAGCATTGAAACTATGAATCCAGAGAAATCATGTACTTGTATAAATTGAAGTTATAGGAATAAGGGAAACGGGATGTGTACAACATAGTAAATCGTGCCTTTTGGACCCTAGAGGGGGTGACAGTTTGAATTTTGGAACCTTATTTAAGGAAGACATTAACTCTTCTGAGTTTTTTTTTTTATTGGCATAGACCTCTATAGATTAGTGACACTGCAAGAAAGTGGGCCATTACCGACTCTTTTTTTTGCCGATGACCAATACGTACTGCGGGCAAAGGTAAGAATTGTTGGGCTTCGTGTGGCTGTTGACGATAGAACTGAAATGCAGATGAACTGTTTGATCCTTGGCCCCAAGATATATAGCATACTCATTTTCAGTTTGTGTAATGTTCTGTGATCTAGACTGTTTGTCAGCTGGGCCCCACTTTGGAAGGACCATTGCTTGAAAAATTCTCCCGGATAGGACCATCCTAAGTTCAATAATTTGGCCTGCAAAGTGACAGTTTAGAAGTGAAATGCGGCAATGGTCCACATTCGGCTTTCAATCTGGGAGGGTTGGGAAGTGTAGTCCATCCACAGCAGGTCACATACCCAAGAATATATAAAGCATGCTTGAGTTTTCAAGTTAAGCTTCCTTTATTTCAGGTATCGTCAGATTTCAAGGAGTGGTGTTCACTCCCCAAGTATAGGGTTGTGATGTAGTAATAAACTCGGTAAGACCGAGGTCGAATCCCAAGGGACTGATACCTGTACGTTATCTGAAACCAAGTAGAACTAGAACTAGACTAAGATGTGATCTAAACCAAATAGAATTTAAGGAATAATTTGTGGAATAATTATCTAATAACTTAAGGAATTCAAAGGAAGGAAACTAGGGATTCAGAGGATCCACTTGTAGGGATCAGGGAGATCTTATGCCTGCATCAATGTTTATGGAATTTAAACTGAACTTACTTGATCTGGTTTTCAAGAGATGAAAGGTATATGAATTAGAATGGATTCCATCATCTAACCATGCCCAGGAGACAAAGCAAACAACAGGATTAAACTAATTACCAACCAATCAACAGTGCATGAAAGTTAGGAAGGGTACCATCATCTAACCATGCCCAGGAGACGATAGTGAACAACAGGGCTTCCTGACGTCATAAACATAAAAAAAAAAGGAAAAAAAAATATTCAAAGCCATTGTAGACCCATTGTAATTTCAGTCACAAAAGACCATTAAAGACTAAAAAAAACATTCCTTCTGACTGAACCATACTCAAAGTAGTTCAACAAATTAAATCAAAGGCATAAAAATAGAGTCTCCCATCTCACTACAAGCTTCACCTCTTAGCCCTAGCTAAGAGGTTTAGCCAGACATGGATGGCTGATTCTCTTAAAAATAAATCAAACAAAATAAAATAATCAGAAAAAGAAAAACAAACTCTCTATCTTCTCTCTCTCTCTCTCCCTTGCAATCGTCCAAGCCGAGCATGATCTTCCTCCCACGACTCCCCCTCTCTTTTCTCTTTTTCTTTCTTTTATAGGCTAAAAGGCCGTCGGCTCGGAGAGAGCGGAAACTCCTCACACACGCTGCTGGAGTTGGAACCGTCTTCGCAGTCCGAATCGTAGCAGGAATCGAATTCTTACGCTGTTTTTCCGGTGGGGCCCATTCTTGAATTCAGACAGGAGATCCACTCCGTTCACCGGATTCTCTTCGAAATTTCGACCGGAGATGGTCGGTTTTGGATTAGATTCAGCGTGACCCATGGAAGAGATCAGCTGTAACAGTTGTAAGACAGTCCGTTTGTGATCATTGAAACCAGCACCTGTGCATGTATGAGTGCATAAAGACAACATGGGCTTGGCTAGAGCGAGCCCCTCTGTATGATGGGCGGTTAAGATCGGACATCTGATCATCTCCAGTGGGCCAGGACGATTCGGAACGTCCGGTTTTTCCGGACCGAGAAACAGAGTAGCGTCATTGACGCTGTGATGATAGTGGAGCCCACTTCACTGTTGTTTTGAGAAATCCAAGCCGTCCATTGGATTTAGGACGAAGAACCGTTCGGGAAGGGACAGTTTCAGTTTGATTTTGGTGTGGCCCACAAGCCGGTTCAGTCCACCGTCCATCTTCCATTTTGAACTGCCAGGAACCCATCCGTACTGTTTCTAGGAATTTTGTCACCTAGGGCTTGGTAATAGGGACCATAGGAATATGATGGACGGTCCAGATCACTGATTTTGATGATTGGTGAGGCCCACTACACAAAAACGGACGGACAGCGTCCGTCCGCTGTTCTCCGTGTGCGAGATGGATCGGGTCAGCGGCGCTGACCGATCGTTTCGATTCAGTGCACATCGAGTACACTTATGCACTGTGCACTGGCGATGTTAATGGGGTCCACTCGTGATGTATCTATATAATCCTCTCCGTCCATCTTCTTCTCCTTTTAATTTAAGACGTTGAGTCCAAAATTGAAGTGCATCCAGAGATCAGGTGGGCCCCATATCACTGTTTTGGTGACTGATCTGTCAGTTGTGCCACTTTCAGAGGCATCCAATGGCTGAAATTTTACGTGTACAATTAATTTATGGCCCTCAAGCCATGTATGAATTTTTGAGCCAAACAGATGATGGAAACCCAGTGATCTTGCATTTTGGCTGACTTTTAGGCCGCTTGAGCTTCAGTTTCTCAATTTCCGCGGACCCCTGGTATGAAATTTCGTTGATCTTGGTCCCCTGGAGTCCGTCTCTTGCCTTGGTGCATTCTGAACATTAATTCCATGCTTTTAGCATCTCGATTCAGTCCCAGCTCGCAATTCCACCTTGCAACAGAAACATGATTAAAATGGGCTATTAAACGGTACTATGTTCATAAGTCCAGGCAATAACTAGGTCTGATATGCAATATTTGACCCTCAACAAGTGGGGCCTAAGACTGGATATGAGCTCAAGTTTTTTGCTGATTTATTTGGGCTTATCAGGCCAAAATCTCTTTGAAATTCGTGTGTGTGTGTGTGTGTGTGTGTGTGTGTGTGTGTGTGTGTCACCATCAATGTAGAGATTTAGTTTATGTGTGTGGTCTCTTTACCTTTATTTCCTGAAAACTTGGCTGAGGAGAAGTCTTGTGCTCAACTATGGCTATTATGATTGGATCTGCCCATTTTTGGTTTTTCCTTTGTAATAGGGGACTTCACTTCTTTATATTTTACTGCGTCGATGCTTGTCCATTTCTCTGCACCCAACAATCCTGTATGCAGCTCATATAAAGATGATTTTTTATTTTTTCTTTCTAATTGTTTAGCACATTTCATTTTGGTTAACTTGTCATCTGAAGCTTACAGTTCAAGTTCTGTGATATTCTTACATTTGCAACTTCTTTTACTTTGACTTCTTTATTACTTATATATGCAATTTCTTATTTTCATTTTTTTGATAAGTATTATTGTTTAACACATTTTTTTAAATCATCTTCTCCACTAAACTTTCCTTTAATTGAGTACTAGTCCCCACCAAACTTTCCTTTATGTTCCTATCTCAGGCTAAAAGAAAAGAATGGCCAATTGAGAAGCTGAGGAAGTTTGAGGTCCCCAAAGCTCCAAAATATATTTTCCTATCATTTGTCTAATGGGACATGCACCAATACACTCTGCCAACACTCTTATGTAACCTGTCTTGCTGCAGCAGGAAAAAAATGTAATTTCTATCTCAAAATCCTCAAGCAAATTTCATTTATTTTTTATATTAGTTTCATTTGATAGCATACGAAAGACACGTCTCTTCAATTTATACATTTTCTTGTGGAAGGTCTTTTCTTGTTTGACAGGGAACTTTATTAACACAAGGATCTCTAAAAACATGTTTTCCCAATCTGAGCTACAATCAGATTATAGGACACTTTTTTTTGCCCTTATGTTTGTCATCCTCTGCTCAATGAATTGTTCTTTTGCATTAGAAGACTCACCAAATTCTAGTTATAAATGCAGTTGGAAAGAGACTACGAGGGTGTGTATTCACCTTTAAATAAATCATAAAAAAATATATTCTGAAATGGTTTTCATTCATTTTCTCACAAATCCTCTCAAGAGTAGGCAAAATAGAGAAAAGACCCATTTCAAATTTTTTTTTTTTTTTTGAAACAAATGGTCTTTTTTTGGGTGAGAAGGAAACTCGTTGGTCTTTTCTGTTATGCATCATCTCAAACAAAATTGCATTTACTTGATACATTAGTCTGGGTATCAACCTTGCCACTGCAGATGTTATCATTCTCTATGAAAGTGATTGGTACATTTTCCATTTTGCTTTGCTAGTAGCATTTTAAATTGGTATTTTTTACTGTCTGGCTCCATCTCTCTTATGTATATGCCAGTTTTTCCAGGTTGAGAGAAAAATCAATTTGGTTTATGGTGGTGGAAGGAAGTGTAGGCTAATGGGTCTAATTTCTCATGCTGTTTTTAATGATGGATGCCATGCTCTTGGGTATATATGTTTTTCATTGATCTAATTTTTTGTAGAAAAATAATGCCGCCTAGATGCCTAGCGGTGTTGATAGCAATCAGGTTGTAGACCTTTATCCACTATGCATGAATCTCTTGATGTTCAAAACCATTTATTTGTAGGTTACCACACACATCCTAACAATCCAATTATTTGCTCGTTGTGAAGCTGAAGTAAGAGGCATAACATTGTTGTCATTTTTGAAAATAAGGGGTAGTTGTTCATACAGAAATTGTTTGCTGCAATCAAAATACAGAAATCGTCATCATCCTCCATGGCATGACCCATCCACCTCCACATGGCATAAATGTATATATGGAGATTCTTACATGCAACCTGAACCATCCAAATCATGAGGACTCTTTTAAATCCTGGATTTCAAATCCTCAAAAGGGCCTCTTTTAAAATTCAAGAGAAAAGGAGTGCAGAAAATCCTGAATTTTCAATCTTCTTCAACTGTCATCATTGAAGATTATTGTTGGTTCTTGTTTTAGTGTACAATTTTAGTGCTCTTATCTATGAGCTGGATTTCATAATGCATTGAAGATTATTGGCTGGTTCTTGTTTTTCTTTTTTACAGTTTAGTGCTCTTTTACACAATAAAACAATGTTAGTCTTTTTGTGAGTAAATCTCCGTATCCTTATAAATTTTGAATCATTTTGGTGATTCAGATGCTGATATCGTGAAACAAATGGTGGATGGGCGCCACTCAGAAGATCTTTCATTGGATGATCTTAAACATTTGATGTGGCTGCCATCAAATGAGGGCATTCCATGCAACTGAAAATTTCTTTGGATGGCAAAGATCATCTGAAAGAAGAGATGGCACTGAGACGTGTCCCAATCCATGATGGGTCCACTAGAACAACTGTTCAGATGATCAAAAGGTGGGACCCATCTGTACTATTCCTGGGTAGAGCATAATGCATACCATCTTCCTTGTCAATTTTATGCTTGTTGATTTGTGCTGAACAGGTCTCCCCTTCTCTTCTGTGAGCAGGTATAATAAAACACTCTTAGGCGATAAATTGGGGAAGTTCCCAGCTCCCTTCTTGATGAATACTATTCATTTTGGCATGCAAGCCATTTTATCCAAGGCCATCGTGCGATTCTGGTCTCAAAAGTTGCAACCTAGTGTAAAAATGTCATGGAGGGATTACTTTCTCAAAGGTTTTCCATTATCTCTGCTTCCCATTGCCTGTGTTTTCTGATCTATATTTTTTCATTATCATGAATTACTTAAGAACTATCTATATATATGTTTTCAAGAAGCTGGCGGAGACAGTGCAGTGTGTGTGGGTGATCCAGGGTTCAAACCCTAGTAGTGTTACCTTTCAAAAAGAAAAATGTTTTCAATAAGCAGATGCTTGGCTTTGCCTTTTTTCGTACTCAGGTTTTGAATTTGAGTTTATGTTTTCCTACCTTCACATTACCTTTTTTGGGTTTACCATTGTTAGCATGCATGAGCACTTATGGGTAACTTATATCTGTGCTCCTATGTATCTCTCTTATTGATGAAAACATGCTTTAGCCTTTAAAGAAATACCGTATCACTACTCTGGAGGAGCTGTCAGGTATTGAGGCCAGTTGCCTGATGCAAAGATGTGCTTTCTCTTTTACAGTTGTACCAACGGCTATTGGAACAGCGCTGGATATAAACCTGAGTAATGTCTCCCTTGTTTTCATCTCTGTCACATTTGCCACTATGGTCAGTTGTCTTTTTCTTCTTTGTAGTAATTTTTGTTATGATGACCGACCTTCTTTTGAATAGAATTGTCCTTTCTGCTATGTATGTTGTACACATTACTTATGAAATAACAAGATTCCCAACATAAAAGTGATTATTTATCCTATATGCTCCTTTCTTTTGCAGTGTAAATCCACCTCTCCAATATTTCTCCTTCTGTATGCTTTTGCATTCAAGTGAGTCTCTATTTGTATGACCTCCGTAAATGATATGATTGTTCCATTTGCAGTCTGCTTATGAAAATCCTGCCATGCAAAAGTTTCCTGTATTTAATTTCATTACCATTCAAAAAAAGGAGTTTCCTGTATGTCTTAAAACCTTTAGGTAGTTGGAGGCATTGAGACAACAGACTAAAGTAATTTTTACTGTTTCTTGTTTAATCTTTTTTAGAGTACAATTTGTCTCACTGTAAGGCTATTTTTACGACTATCATGCTACTATCAGGATTCAGAACTTGATAGATACATGTTTTCATATTTATATCGATCCTCTTTTGTTACTTTGATTTATTTAAGTAATTGGATGAAGATGTTACTTGATGTATGAGTCTTCTCCTTGTGGTTTCTTTTCCTGTTTTGTCAAATCTATGGATTTATGGGGGGTTGGAATTGGTAAATCCACAGGTTCTGTAAATCTTGACTATAAAACAAGTTGAGGAGATTTGAAATCTGTGGATTTCACTAATCCATGATCCTGATCCCTCACCCAAAACAACTTAATATGCATAATCAACCTTCATAGGCTTCCTGGTCTTGTTTGCAGATTAGATTAGGCTTTTAGGCCCATGACATGGAGATGCAGCTTTTGCGTCCTGAGTCCATGACTTGGAGATACCAGTTTCTCCAAATGGTTAAACAGCAACAATTTGCATTCTACAACTAGAATCTTCCAATCCATGGGAACTTTTGGTTCATTGGCTAACCATGACCAGGCCTAACATATTAATGGATTGTATCACTAAACCATGGCCCTACTTGCATAAACTAAAAACCCAAATGTGCTGTATTTAAAAACCAAGTTGAAAAATTGGTGGGAACACATCACACTTAAAGTCCTTTAAAGAAGAAGAACATGTATGTTTTCCTCATTAGAGAGTTAAAACTACAATTCATGCATTAATTTTGAATTCTTTCCTCTCTAGCTTTTCTTAATATACAGATGAAGGCATTGCCTTCTTTTTTTGTGATTGGTTCATATTTAAAGATCCTTCTGGTGTTGTTGTTACAACCCAGGCTGAAAATGTAAAGATTCTTCTTTTGTGGGTCACAGATATCTGATGTGGTTGATTAGGAAGTCTGCAAGGTAGATGAAAAGTTCAAGGAAGGAAGTCATGTTCGAGTTCGTGTTCTTGGCTTTAGGCATCTATAAGGATTGACAATGGATGTTTTAAAGGTAAACTAGTTTATTTTCCCCTAGAATAGCAAAAAGTGTGTTTGGTCCGGTCCCATCCACTATTGATCCATTAGATCAGCATTTTGGATTATCTACATGGACCCCACTTCTCCAAAATCAATGGTCATAGTATTACTCTAGATAAAAAAGTTATATTTTTGTTTTGTTTTTTGTCTATTTTCTGACGTAGACCTTGAATCTTTTCTTTTTTGTTTTTGTGTGTGTATGTAGTGTTTCTAATTGTCTTACAAATTCCCTGCTTTATCTTTAAACAAGTGACACTGGCACACTTCCTTTTCTCTGCCATTATTACATTATGTCAAGGTAAATTCAAGACGGATCTGTGTTTTACATGTCACAGCCACTTAGAACACAATGAATGGTGATTTAGAGTGTGAGCTAATTTTAACTGCTAACTGGTGCTGATGCCTTTTACTGCTACACAACTCACCAAAGATCGACAGAAGAAACCAATCCCTTGGAAACAATGGCAATCATTGGCAACAAGGAGATCATTGACATTAACCAAGGTATGTCACCTTTTCTTTTCTTTTTCTTTTTTTTTTTTAACTTTTTGATAAGAAAGAATTTCACCGTGGCTACGGATTGTTGGTGGCCATGACTTCTATAGCTACGGATATAAACCGTAGTAATGTTTTCAAGAGCGTCCTAGGCTTCGGATTTTAACCGTAGCTTCTGATTATGTAGCGGCGGCCACCACAACTGTCAGCAAAGGTCCTGACTACCGGTAAAGCCTTTACCGACTGAGGCTTTACCGGCTGTTTGCTGACCGCGGGCAAAGTATTTGCCGGCGGTTTTCTGGGTCTTTGCCAGCGGTTTTGGCCGCCGGTAAAGTCCATTTTTCTTGTAGTGAGTTAGAGGCGGCGAGAACAGTGAAGACGTTTCCCCTCACGACTTCGTGAAAGCTTACTCAGCTCATCTCAAGGGTTCCGGAAAGGTTGAGCTTCCTCACTGGACCGATATCGTTAAAACTGCCACATTCAAGGAGCTTGCTCCATATGACCCGGATTGGTATTACGTCAGAGCCGCTTCCATCGCAAGGAAGATCTATCTGAGGCAGGGTATTGGAGTTGGTGGTTTCCAGAAGATTTATGGTGGGCGTAAGAGAAATGGGGCTCGTCCACCACATTTCTGCAAGAGCAGCGGTTCCATTCCTCGTCACATCCTTCAACAGTTGCAGAACATGAACATAATTGACATTGATCCAAAAGGCGGGAGGAGAATTACGTCGAGTGGTCAGTGTGATCTTGATCGGTGACATTTGGGCATGTCGTTGAGTCCCGGTCGGATTGTCGTTGCTCCTTGAGTCCACATTTGGGCATGCGTGCTCATGCTTTTGGACAGGTAGCTATTTTTCGAGCATAATTTTGTAGGGTTGTTTTCAGATTTAGTGGGGGATGTTGTTATCAAAGGATTTCAGTTTTTTAGTTATATTTTTTTTTTGGATGAAACATGGTTTTGGAATAGGATTTTTGTTATTGAAGCTTTAAGGAATCACATCCTTGCATGTCAAACATGGTTTTAGGATTTTTGTCATATCTAAAAAAAAATAAAATAGTATTGCATCTAACCCGTCTGCAAGGGGAAGCCGATTGCATCCGAACCCACTCGGACAATAATCCATGTCCGACCAGGGGCTCCTGTGGGCCCACCGTAATATATCTGTTTATCCAAGCCATCCATCCATTTTCTCAGTACATTTTAATAAATGAGCCAAAAATGAGGCAGATCCATGCCCATGTTTTTTGCACAGATTGAAAGCACCAAAGAACAAGGTCAAGATACTCCACATCAAGAGCTTTTGTATTTCTTTCTTTACTCCATCTCTGTGAGGCCCATCACATAAATAGTCCGCATCATTGAAAGATAATCCTAGATCCAAAGGACAAAGTACCCACGTATCTTGTAGCAATACCTTGGGTGCATTCCAGCAAACTGCCAGATGTATTTTCGTGTGAATAACGGCAGGTTAGAATTGACCGGTTGAAAGTATATTCTAGGAATGTTCCATCCATGATGGGCCATCAGATTAATACCCAGGATAGAACAACTACCATGGCCCCAGGGCTAAAAACTAAGCTGTCAGGTTGGGCTGAGGATGGAGGCAGAAGATAAGTTAGCCTATATTTATGAGGATTTAATGTTAGAGCTACATGATAAGTGAGGTCATTGCCCTTTTTGGTTATGCCCACCTGAAAAACTCGTATCGTTCTCCATATGAATATATTCTTCAGTTGTGTCTTTTTTTTTTTTTTTTAAAGGCTAGGAACAAGCAAGGAACTCGGCCTTAATATTATAAAGTATTAAGTTGCCCACTGAACACGGTATCTGGTTTTCATTAATTGTCTTTCATTATTTTCTTAATTGAATATTGCCTAATGTTAAGCCGCACACCACAAGTTGTGCCATTTTAAAGAGTACTTATTTGATACTATGGCAGTGTGATGGTTAATACACATGCACAAAGTAGCTAGATACAGGTGGCATTATCTCCTTGTAAATTACATGAGCCACCGTTGTTAGGTTTTAATCCTTACTGTTACATGTTTTTCATATAACCATCTCATGAATAGCTGGTTGGCTAATTTAGTAAGTCTGGAGTTGTTAGTCTTTTTAACGATATAAATGGGGGGAGTGGATTATCCCTTGTAACAATTTAGTGGGTGATACCCTGACCGTGGGCCACACCTTGATGAGTGTCTTATATATCCACACGTCCACCCGTTTTTCCATATCATTTTAGGATGTGATCCCAAAAATTAAGCAGATCCAAATCTCAAGTGGACCCCACCACCAGAAACAGTGGTGATTGATTCCCACCACTAAAAACTACCCAGGGTCCACTGTAATGTTTATTTTTCCATCCAACCTGTTGATAAGGTTATAAAAACCTAGATGAAATGAAAATACGAAGATCAGCTTGATCCAAAACTTTTGTGGCCCACAATAAGTTTTTAATGGTCAATGACCACAATTTCCATTGGTGCGGTCCACCTGGGATTTGGATCTGCTTAATTTTTTGGATCAAGCTGTTAAATGAGATCAGAAAATGGATGGACAGCATGGATATATACCACATTCATCAAGGTGGGCCCCATACGGTCTAAATAACACCCACTAATATGTTACCAGGTTAAAACCTAATCCACTCCCATTAATTGGGGGTCAAATTTTGGAATGTTTAATTTAATTTTAGTCATATTCCACGTGTACTACAACTTATCGGTGCCTGATCAATGACTATCACACTCAACACGAGAATCATAGTTTTTCTTCTCTTATAAATTACACAGCCTCTCCAAAGGTACGAGGAAACAAGTTATGTTTTAATATTATTAAGATTTTTGATTCATGTATCCAAGTTTTCTTGTATTATTTTTGTGGATACTTTTTTCAATTAAAGAATTCATCTAAAAAAGACATCGACTAAAATACCTGAAATACAAATCATGTGGGATGAGCTATGGGGGCATTGAATCTTTTTGCTGAAACTGGACCATTGGATTTTTCATTTAACCGTCAACTAATGCACATGAATAGGCTGGTTAGCTAATTTAGTAAGTGTGAAGTTGTTGGTCTTTTGGTCCATATAAATTGCATGCCTGCCGAATTTTGGATGGTTTAATTTGTATGCCACATGTACAACTTAACAGGGGCGTGGATTGCATACTGACATCGTCAATAGTAATGTCGCAATTGGACAGTACTTTGTGGGCCCCACATTGATGAACATATTTTATTCATGCCACCCATCCATTTTGTATTATTATCATTTTAAGACACAAGTCCAAAATAGAGGCACAAGTGGAGCGCACCACATGAAAACATTGGGGACTGAATGCTCACCTTCTTAAGGCTTACTGTAATGTTTATTTTTCGTTCAACATGATAAATAGTTCATGAAGACCTGGATGAAGGTAAAACACGAATTTCTGCTGGATCCAAAACTTTTGTGGCCTCTAAGAAGTTTGGAATGGTGGGCCTTCAATCACCATTGTTTCTAACTTTCTGTGGTGTGGTACATAATCTTTTGATATTCCACATTTTAGGGCATGATTTTTGGGCTCACACACAAAAATGATTTGGAAAAATGGATGGACATCATGGATAAAACACAAACAACATGGCAGGGCTCATGGAGCACCGTCCAGTTAGTGAGCCACGTGCTGGTAGGCAAACCCCGAGCAGTGACTATTACGCTGCTCGAGAATCATAGTTTCTCTTCGTACAAATTAATAATTCATTTGCAGAGAGAGAGAGAGAGAGAGAGAGAGAGAGAGAGAGAGAGAGAGAGAGAGAGAGAGAGAGAGAGAGAGAGATTGACTAAGACGCCTGAAATACAAATCGTGTGAGGAAAGAAAGCGGATACAGAGAGAGAGAGAGAGAGAGAGAGAGAGAGAGAGAGAGAGAGAGAGAGAGAGAGAGAGAGACTTTGACTCAGATGCCTGAAATACAAGTCATGTGAGTAAAGAAAGCGGATTGTGTCCTACCGTCCAGGTAGGGGCTCTGTGGGGCCGACCATGATGTTTGGGTTTTATCCACGCCCTCATTGTGGGTGGAACATATATAGGCTAGAATTAACTTACTTTCTCATCTGTAATGTAGTCCAAATTACAATTACTTCATCCTATTTACAAAATATTACCTGTATTACTTTCCTCACTTCAATTATAAACAGTATTAATAGAATTTCTTAGTTAGTTGGGTAATAAATCTTTCTTACCTTATCTAGGGTGGCAATGGGTTAACTGGCCCGACCAGCTTACTTTTCTTAAATGGTTCAAGCTAGAAATTGGACCAGTTTAAGTAAATGGACTAGAATCGGGTTGAGCCCTTACTGACCTGGCCTTCTCATATAAGTTATCCATGGATTGCGCACCAGCCTGACCCGGCTCAACCCAAAGCCTAAAATAAAATAAAAAAAAGAAAAATACAGATGATTTTTCTTTATATGTAATTACTTATCCATTGTTTAGCGCTGGTATCATATTCCATTCTTAAACCTGAATTGGGTCACAGCAGGTTGGCTGAGTCCGAACCATTTACAGTTAAATGAATCAAGTCGGGCTTGATGAATTTTAAGTGGGCCTGATTAGATAAGAGGTTAATGGATAGTGGATCAGGTTTGAGTAATTGAGAAACACTTGAGAGAGGGATGCCCACCCATAATTGTAAATGGGGCCCACCATCCCTTCATCTGCCTAGGATGATGGGGTATGCAAATAACCAGGCAATTTTGTACATCAGGTGGGCCCTACTGAAAACAAGTGTGGGAGTTCCCTCCCTAATGTTTCCCTTACTGTGGCCCACCTGAATCATAAATTAGCCTAATTTTAGTACCTGAACCTAACATGATGTGACGCATATGATGGTTAGAGTGGATGTCAACAACACATCATGGTGAAGTCCACCCTATTTGGCATATTTGGTGCCCGCGAGTCTCTACCGTTCCTCAATCTGCTTCCATAGAAGAGGAAAATATTACAAAGTAATCACCCCAAATGCAGATGAAAGCATTACTAAAGACAGATAAAAGGATTCGTAACCACATCTCACACCAACCAGGTCCGACTAACCTAATGGATGGATTCGATCTCTTATGTATGTGCCATGTAAGCACGTGTGTAGCATGTCCCTGAGCTTTAGTGCACACGTGTGTGTGTGTGCGCTTAGCAAAGTTATTAATTTCATTTTATCACGGTATTCTAGTTTCCATCTCCTTTCTCAAAATAAGGGTAGGTCATTTTGGTCCTCATTAGTAGGTTTAGAGGCACATTTTCGTAAATATAAAAATTAAAGGGTGTTATTTATTTATTTATTTATTTTAAACTTTGCTATTTGTGAGAAAATTTCGGGTAAAATTCTCATATATAAATTGGAACATGATTGCATGAGAGTATATATTAAAAAAAAAAAAAAAAAACTAAAAATATAATATCTTAAATAATTAGTTGATCCAGTTATTCAAAATTTAATTTAATTTTTTATTTTTCTTATTCGTCCCACGTTTTAGGTAGGGCTTTCAATGGCAGGGCTCAGACCAGGCAAAATAAAATTTTAGAATAGTCTAGCCGTTTCGGTTCAAAATTCGGCCGAAGTTATTCCCATGCTCGGTCCATTGACAGCCCTGGTTTTAGGTGCGTCTTTAAGGCCTGTTGAGATAGGAAATTACCATAGCAATGTATAAGTACATCTCACACCAATGAAGTCCGACTAACCTAATGGATGGATTAGATCTCCTACGTATGTGCCATGGAGGCACATGTGTAGCATGTACTCGAGCTTTAGTCTACACCCATGTTTGTTTAGCAAAGCTCTTAATTTCATTTTATCACGTTTCTGGCTTCCGTCTACTTTCTCAAAATAAAGGTGGGTCATTTTGTTCCTCATTAGCAGGTTCAGAGTTACGTTTTTCATAAATATGAAATTAAAGGTTTTTTTTTTTTTTTTTTCTTTTGAAAAATTGACAATTGTGAGGGTTTTTTTAGGTTAAGATCCAATATATAAATCGGCACATGATTGCATGAGAGTTTATATTAAAAAATAACTAAAAATAAATTTAATATTTTAAATAATTAGTTGACAAGTTATTCAAAATCTAATTTTTTATTTTTTTATTTTCTTATTCATCCAATAGTTTAGGTATAGGCAAAATAAAATTTTAGAGTAGGTCTAACCTTACACTTCAAAACCAAATGCGGCAATCGTTGATACACATCCAAATATTTTCAAGAGATAGGTAAACAAATTTGTAGTCATTGCACTTTCCAATTGCATTATCATGAAAATCTCAAATTCAAATAGATACGTCAATCTATAAATTTGATATCTAACATTGAAATAATAGAAAATTTCCATCATTACAATTTTATTGTTGATAAACCAAATATAATAATCATAAATGAAATGTAGATGTTTTAAAGCCACAGATAAAAAATTTGTAAGCCGTTAGGGAGCCTAGAGTTTGTTGATAAACCAAATTTTATTGTTGGTTTTTTTTTTTTTTTAAAAAAAAAAATGGTAAAAGTGCACAAGTGAAACAATAGGTGCACTAGCGGCCCACATAAGGAGAAGTGAACCAACCAATTGAGAGAGGGTTGTTGGACGGCCATGATTGTTGACAATGTTCAGTGTGCCCAACTTAACAGGACTCTTGAGAGACATTAAATTTGTGAAGTGAACCAATATCTTCATAGGTGGGCTCGGGCTTGAAATTGCCCATGGACTCTTTCATAGGTGGGTTCGGGCTTGAAGTTGCCCATGGACTCCCTTCCCTCTTATGGGCTCCGCCACTAACTTATATCTTCAGCTCCTGCATGCCCGCGCATGCATGTTTGTACATGGCAAAATAAACCTAGTTATGTGAGCATGGAAAACTTTGATGCTCTGGCAGAGTGTGATAGATGGTACACGGGCTTAGAGAAATTACTTAGAAATTGCATGTTTGGCGTATGGTTATTCAAGTTAGCTTGTCCAAATTTTTATTTTAAAATTTTTCCCAATTTAGATGTATTCTGAAACAAAACTTAATTACGCTTTTTCCTGATTATCTTACTATCATATTAATGTAAATTTATTGGACAAATAAAATGAAAAATTAAAAAATTAAAAAATTCAATGGGCATGGTAAGTTCATATCTTGTAGGAAAAATATTTAAGAATCTCTATCCAAGACAAATATTTAAGATTCTCACATCAAGGGTAATCTATTTGGTCTAGTATAGCTTGAGATTAAACTATTTATAATAAACCGATTGAGTGTACAAGTGAGTAATTTATTTAGGCAGGTTTTTAGTATAATTAGAAGGTCCTAATTTGATGTTTGTGATAATCATAGGCCATGATCGGATAGGTTTAATGTAGTTTTGAGGATTAATTTTGGATTAGTTTATATATGCATAAGTGGTCTTATGATTATAAGTGGTAAGAACGAACGCGCGCGCATGTGTGTGTGTGTGTGTGTGTGTGTGTGTGTGTAACTATTAATTGCACAACTCAATGGCTAATACTAAATAGATTGATCATGTATATCAATGGTCACAACTTGTGGAGATTGATAGATGCTTGGATGCATGAATGAATAGATGAATCTATATATGTATGTTGAATGCAAGTGTTTTGTGTATTGATGTAGGGAAGGGTGTGATGAAGAGGATTACCATCTGCCTCAAGTGTGCAAAACCTTAAATCCATGGAAAAAAAAATTAATTTTTATTAATCAATAATGTCTAACATGCATTTCTCTATTACACTACTAAATAAGAAAAAATAAAACCCTAATTCATATTTATCAAAAATAGTAAAATTTTAATATTAATAAAAGTCCTAATTCTAACAAAACTCTTCTAAAGTCTAATTTTTAAAAATAAAAAAGTCCAGATAAATCTTATTAGAAGAGTTCTAACATGATTAGAAGTTATTTTAAAAAATGGATGGAAATCTAAAACTCTAAAAAGAAGAAAGTATGAAAAAAAAAAAAAAATCAAAATTACTAAAAATATTATTTTTTTCTAAAAATTAATGGAATTACTATTTTTTTTTTTTTTTTGAAATTCTTGTTTTCGAATTGGAAGCCTGCATTTTCTTGCGAAACGGATGAACGCAATCCCCAGTTGACTTGTTCTAGTCAAAATTCATAAGTCGTGCACCCCGTAAACCATACATGAGACACAATAGTTTTAAGAGTATAAAGGGTGTTCAAAGTTGCATTTTGCGGCCATGTGTTATATCCTTAATTCATAAGTGCTTTAGAGAATTAGTCAAATTCTCATAAGAAGTGTCATCACCTCCACACTCATATAGCTGAATTTATCAAGAGTGTCTCTATAACAATTATCACCCTACCTTAAAGGCTATAAATTTATTAAGGGATATATCCAACCTTAACTTATTACAAAGATTTACATTACTAATATTGTAGAGAGGGACTTGGAAAAATAATTTTTTTTCTCCTAAATTCTTTTGTAATACATTTCCATTAGGAATCACATGAAAACTTGTTTTTTCCTATTAAACATAATTCTGGGGATCTCCAGTCCTTAAGTTGGATTACTATTTCCAGTGACTCATTTTTCTATGGGCTTAAGTCTCATCTTCCTCGATGTTTTTCAGACTCTCCTTAGCTAGGCTTTTGGTTAAGGGATCCATTATGTTCTCATTAGATCTAATAAAGTATAGAGTTATTGCACTATTTTTCAGTAGTTGTCTCATACAACCATGCTTCGGATGAGCTTGTCTGGATTTACCATTATAATACTTGTTATTAGCTCTTCTTATATTAGTCATGCTATCACAATGAATGGATATGAAGGTACTGGTTTCACCCAAAAAATTATATTAATTAATAATTTTTTAATTCATTTTGCCTCCTTATCTACTGTTGCCAAACCCACCAATTCAGATTCCATGGT
Source organism: Magnolia sinica (assembly GCF_029962835.1). Lineage (NCBI taxonomy): Eukaryota > Viridiplantae > Streptophyta > Magnoliopsida > Magnoliales > Magnoliaceae > Magnolia > Magnolia sinica. Next base: position 6,430,159 of record NC_080577.1, read on the forward strand.
GGAATGAGAAATACAAGTTTGCTTTTTGTATTTTTATGAGACAACTCCACCTACCAAGGTAAAGATATAGTGATGTAGAGCGGGTCGTGGACAATTACATGGCCAGGATGGATCAGAAAAGGCCCGGTCGACGACAGAAGTGATCCAGAGCATCGAACCTTAAATCGGGCGTATCTTGCAATCTGGAATGAGTTATCTGACGTAAAATATATGATTTTGGGGTAGAACGAGCTACTGAAGCCAACCAACCCCGCTACGCCGGGTTGCGCAGCCCCAAATTGCGAAAAATCTCTGGATTGACGGTCGTTTCTCTGTTTTAATTTCGTTTTTACTATAAATAGTAAGTTTTAGTTTGATTATAACTCTTCATCCGTCGGGCTTTAGGAGTTGTGCCCAACGTGAAAAGAGCTTAGAATAATTAGGAGAACGGGTTGGTGAAGCCAAATAGGACACTTACTATTTTTGGCCGAAAACCTTGCGCACTAGTAGACATCACGACCGTCTATAAATAGTAACTTTACTATTTATAGTAAGTCGCGGATTCTAAGACTTTGAGTTGTAGTTTGATTCTAATTTCTTTCCCATTGCTTGGTACCCCTATTTAAAGGGTTGTAAACTTGTTTTTATTCATCAATTAATCAATTTCGAATTTATTAGAATTTATTTCTATTTTCTTGCTTTCTTTCCTTGTGGATTCGAGAAGTCTTTGTGAGGAGTCCAGAGAAGCTCCGTGGATTCGGAGTAGTTATCCTTGAGGAAGACGGTGATTGTCCTCATCACGTTCATCCCTGCGTCATATGGTCACTAGTAGATTTAAAATCTTCTACACTTGGATTTCAATCTGCATCACTATATCCTTCAATCACAACTGGGTATCTTTGTTATTGTTTACCAAGATCTCATATCCTTTTGACATACCTAAATAACAAGTATATTGCATTCCAATCCATGTAACTCAGATTATTAAAATATCTATTTAATTTACTCACTATAAAGGCTATGTTTGGTCTAGTGCAATTCATATCGTAAGTTAGACTACCAATGATAATGGCATATTCAGTTTGAGATACTTATTCACCACTATTTTTCTTTGGTTCTATGTGGGGATTGCTGACAAGGTGACAGGATTTTACTAGACAAAGCAACGATGTTACTGGACAAAGTGATAAGGTTTTACTAGCAAAGTGATCGGGTTCTATTAGATAAAGTGATGGGGTTGTCAAATAAAGTAAATGGGGTTTCACTAGCAACGTGATAGGTTTGACTGATAAAGAAATGCGGTTTCATTAGAACAAGAGAGAAGGTTAGACAAAACAATGACATGATTTCACTGGACAAAGTGATTGGGTTCCACTAAACAAAATAACGTGATTTCACTAGAACAAAATAAATAACTTGTCCACGTAGAAAAACAAACAGGGTGTACTTAATATCTTGAATGCACCTGGGGTTGGATCCTTACTCATACTTTGGTGGTAGACTCACAAGAGTTTCAACACATGGTTATGGGTTAGAGTACCCATTAGGGTGGGAGTGTGTGGGTGTGTGTGGGGTGTGAGTGTGTGTGTAAAAATTAAAATAAAAAATAAAAAATAAAAGAAAAGAGAAGATAAAAGTGCACCTGGAGGGCTTTTTAGCGTTCCTCAAAATTTTAGTATTTTAGTTTGTGATATTTTTAAATTAAAATAATATTGCTAGATATGTAAATAACTGTCCACATATAAAAGAAAAATAACCTGTGTACACTTGTACCTTTAGTGCACCCAAGGTGCATTTTAGCATTCCTCAAAAGTTTGTATTTTATCTTGTTATAATTTGAATTTAAAATAATATTGCTAGAAGTATAGACAACCAATAGCAATTATATAAGTTGGATCGTGATTTCACGAGAGTTTATATTAAAAACAAAAATAATTAAAAATAAATTTAATATTCCAAATAATGGTTTTTTATTTTATTTTTATTTTTAAATTCATGCAACGCTTTAGGTAGGGCAGTCAGTGGGCGAGGCAAAATATCCCATACCGAACAAATCAAAATCCGGGCCAAGCCCAACTCCGGCCCGCTGGTTGACAGCCCTTGTTTTTGGTGGATATTTGAGGAGTCCAGAGCATGGTGTGATTACATATCCTTTTTCAACTACTCCTTAATCACCGTTGATTTTTGCATCGCAAGGATGTCCAATTGGAGCAACGGGTGCACTACCAACCCACACAAGGGGAAGTGAAGCAGCCAATTCAGAAAAGGGTCGTTGGACGGCCATGATTATGGATGATGTCCAATGTGCCCAGCTAAGCAGTACTCTTGAGAGATGGAATTTGCTAAGTAAAACCAATGGTTACATGGGTGGGCTGGAGCTTACAATAGCCCATGGATTTCCTCCCGTCAGATAAGCTCCACCACTAACTCAAGGGCCCGATTGGTTACTACCTCACCAAGACCTAGCTAGGGACGGACGGTCCCCTGTCAGGGAATCTGTGGGGCCCACCATGATATATATGTTTTATCTACGCAGTCTATTTATTATGAAAGATCATTTTAGGGGCATGAGCCTAAATAGAAGGAAGATTAAAGGTTCAAGTGGACCACACAACAGAAATCAGTGGGGATTGAAATCTTACTGTTGAAAACTTCTTTGGGGCATAGAAGTCAAAGAAGTTTGGGATCAAGTTGATATTTATGCTTGCCCTCAATACAGGTCTATGCGATTGCGACCTTATAAAAAGGTTGAATGGCAAATAAACATCACGGTGGCCCTAGGAAGTTTCAACCGTAGGAATTCAATTCCCACTGCTTCCTGTCGTGTGGCGCACTTGAGCTTTTAATCTGCCTTCTTTTTGGACTATGCCTTAAAATGATCCGTCAAAATGGATGGACTGCATTGATAAAACATATACACCACAGTGGGCCCCACAGATCCACTAACAGGACCGTCCGTCTCTAGCAGGTCCTGGTGGAGTAGTACACTTGTACCCAGTCCGCTCCCCTAACCACATACATTATACATATAGTCGCCCGCGCGCAAACTTTACATGAGATAGCTAATCCTACACGATAGGTGCAGCAACAGGTTGGACGCCACTTCGGTGGATCACCGGATCCACCTAAACTGTGAGGCCACTTTGATGTATATGCCTTATATCCGTTCCGTCCATCCATTTCGACAGCTCATTTTATGCTATGATACCAAAAAATGTAGCAGATTCAAATCTCATGTGGACCACGCAACAGGAAAAGGAGGTGATTGAACTTTGTGGAGACCATAAAAGTTGTGGATCCAGCTGATATTTATGTGGTCTTTCATTCAGGTGTATGTGAACTTTATCAACGGGTTGGATGGAAAATAAATATTATCACGGTGGGCTGCACAATCAGGGATCCATCGTATGTGGATGTTTCCCGGTGTACTTTGCTGCTCTCCGGAATTGAAGACAAGACTTTCCACTTTGATATTATGTTAAACGGACACTTTCTCTAAAGCTCAGCCATTAGATGATGGTATATCAATGCTTATGCATATTTTGTACAGCAATATTACTATTTCAACTAAGTTAAAAGTTTGTGCTCTCAGTACTTTATGGAAAATAATAAAAAGCTTTTGATAAAATTAAGGAATATTTTATCATTTTTAATAAAATATTGAAGTTGATTTTTAAGATTAAAAGTTATGAAAGATAGTAGAGAATTTAGATTAATCAATGTTAGCATTTACTATAAATATGTTAGGATTTACTTTAAATATTGTAACTGAATATGATGCAAACATAAGCCACCTTTTGTAACCTTTGATTGGAAGCATCATTATTAGCAACCCCCAACAATTTCAAAGTAATCTGAACTGTTCATCCAGTGTGCCTCACCATGCATTGGCCATTTCCAAGAAGAGAAAAACATAAACAAAAATGAATCTCCCAACAATTCCAACCACAAATTCCATTACGGATGAAACACGTACACAAACATAGAGGCCCATTTCATAAGCCCAGTACATAGACACCATTTAATAAATCCACGCATAGGTGTTCTTAATTCTAGAATTAGCTGAACTAGCAACAAAATAAACACTGCAAACCATCAAATAATTATGGATAGACCTCGATAATGGACCGCACACCAAGGATGGGTGTAATCGTGTAGTGAGTGAAACCAGCTTCGATGAAGATCTTTCGCCATTCATGTTCTTTCCTCTCCTTCCCGCTAGCGAGAACCATCATCATTAGATTGAAGAAGAGCTGTGTCTCCGTCAACTTGTAATCGCCATTGTTCATGTTCACGATAATGTCCAGTATAATCACCTTCCCTCCCTCTTCTTTTGAAGGGATTGCTTCCTTGCATCGTCTCAGTATCTTCACACACTCTTCGTCACTCCAATCGTGTAGAATCAACTGCAGTCCATTGTCGTGATTGTTAATTACCTTTGTTTGCCACAAGTTAGGATTTGGATGGATGTGATGATTTGAAGAAAGAGGGCTCAGTGCTATTAGTGTTAGCTTCGTCATTAGGCATTCAAAGTTTTGGTATGTGTGGTCTGTGCTTATGAAATCTGTACCTTCCATCTGGTGAGGTTTATCATCGATAGGGTGTAGACCAAAATCAGAAGCTATTGGATGACCATAACTTCTGATTGGATGGCCAAGAGATTAGCAGTTGGGAAAGAGTCCAGACAAAGGTTGACATTTATTAAGCAAAAACTCCTCTAATTGATGGCTAATATCATCCAATTGGGAATTCTGACATAAAAATAGAAATAGTAAGGTATTGCCCCGGTACCACAAGTAGAGCTGGGCATAGAGTCAAGTCGAGTCAAACCAAGTTAGGGCTAACTCGACTCGATCTAGTTTTGAAATAGGCCTGACCCGAACTCGACTCGACTCGTTACCAAGTCCAGCATGCCGACTTGATCTGAGTCCAGGTCTTGCCTGGACTACTCCGGACCGAGTCCGACCTGGTCAAAAGTACTGAGTCAAGTCGAGTTGGCACCAAATCAGGGAGAGAGAGAGAGAGAGAGAGAGAGAGAGAGAGAGAGAGAGAGAGAGAGAGAGAGAGAGAGAGAGAGAGAGAGCAGGGTGGTGATGGTGGAGGGTGGTTGTCGGGCTTGGAAGAGGAGAAGGATGGGGAAGAGAGAGACTTTGGAATCGAGTCGGGATCGGATTCGAGTGTGGCGGATAGGGTTAGATATACTTAGAAATTAGGATTTTTTATTATATCTATATACTCAAATTCGAGTTGAGATGGGTTTCGAATCGAGTCGAGTTTGACTGGATCAAGTTTCGGGTCAAGTCAGGTCGAGTTACTAGATAACTCGGACTCGACTCGATTTGCGTTCGAATTGGGCAAAGCCTACTCGGTTCGGATCGAGTCAAGTCTGAAAGAGTCGGACAAGTCGAGTCAAGCGAGTCAAGTCATCACTTGCCCAACTCTAACCGTAAGCTCATCATGCTGCACCGCATTGAGGTGACACCACAAAACCAATCATCTCTTCCTCATGTTTTGACAACTTGTAATAGAAATTCCTTGAATCCAAATATATAAATGCATTGAAATTTTATAGTATATTTTCAAGAATTTAAATTTAATTATTAAATTAAATTTAATATCCTTAATTAATGTACATATGTGACCTTTAACAAAATAATTATAGTAAACTCCATGCATTGAAATATATATTTGGTTAAAATTGATAAAATCCAACCTCAAATGGGCAAGAGTCGTAAGATTACAAACGGGTGACTTGCTAATGTTTCTTAACCATTGTTAGTATTTGACTATTTAGATCATTCTGTTAACATAATTTTAGTAACATGGTTGATAATTAGTTTGTTTTAAAATATCGTTAGCATGTTACATGTACAATAAATTAATAGCCTATTAACAGTTTTGTTACACGTGTGACTCTTATGCCATTAAAAGGAAGGAAAAAACCATTTAATTTAGAATTAAGTAAGGACGTGGAAACAGTTTATTTCAAATGCCTTCCTACACAATCAAATACCTTTTGAATTCTGAATTGATTCAAATTCACGTTGCCGGACAACCCCCTAGCATCAAAGAGTCCAATTGACAAATCTGAACAGATCATATGGTGGGCCACCATGTGAAAATCACACTAATCAGACAATTCGAAACACTTAACTAATGTCTTATGAATTGGTCAGACAGGATGACTTATAAAATTAGGCCAAATCTATAATTTAAACCCTCCATTGTTGGAATATAGGAGACTGAATATTCCAAAATCTCCTTCTTCTTCTTTTTTTTTGGGTCCACTCTTTCCTGAGAAGGTGGGCCGGAATCTCATCCGGCAAGTGCATAAGTATTCTCGCCGTGGGTAACACCAACTAAAAATGGTTAGATACAAGGCCCACCAACATATGTGATGGTGACAGTCGTCATTCAAGCTCAGACGGCGGCCATTTAGATTGCTTATTGTAATGGAATATTCCACTCTGAAATAGTAAACTGTAAGGAATATGAAATACCTTGAGGAAAACTGCATCTGCATAAGGGATGGACTCAAACATGTTCCCTCCAACCATATCTATGTTCTGATTCTTCGGCACGCTTGCAACCACGTGTGGTTGATCAAACACGGTACACTTCACGTGTGGGAACGACTCCGCAATGGCCCCGGCAGCAGTGTCCGTACCACCCCCTACATCAACCAATGACCGCAACCCTTGGAAGACCGTACTGCACTCTTTAAGGCGAGCATCGCTGGCCATGGCCTCATTAAAGAAGTTGTTAAGATCAGGGTTCTGGGCCATGCAGTCCCACACGCCCGTCCCGTGCACAACATGAAAGGGCGTTGGATCGTCCCCTAAGAACCAAGTGTTCAAGAAGTGTCATGGCGTTACTAGAACTGGGTCTAACACCATCAACAAAAATGGCGAAATGCACGTAGCTGTGTCCTTCAAGAGGAGCCTAGAAGAAGGTGTGAGCACATAACCTTCTTTGTCTCCTCCTTGATCCTCGTTGATTTCTTGTACAGCGAAGAAACCCGAGTGGACCAACAAACGCATGAGGCGGCCCTCATGAGCCGCTCTAGTGGGAGCGATCGAAAGCGCGGCCACCAGCTGGGAGAGAGTCATGGGACAGCCATGGCTGATGCCAAGTTGAACGGCACACTTGAGGGACATGGAATTAATGAAGTTAAACAAATGGTTCCATACATGGGCTTGGGCTTTCAACACCTCATTGGCCTCTTCTCCTTGCATAAGCACCATGGCTCACTCACTTCGCAAACTACTGATTTTATTTTATTTTATTTTTTCCTTTTTACTTTCCTCTTCCTTTGAGAACTCACGTTTCAAGCTCTGCCTGGGAACGTACCCACGCACGCCATATATATAGAGGGAGCACGGAATACTCCGGCAGAGAGTTTGTATAGCATGATTTTGGTTTCAGCTAGTACAAGCAAGGCAGGTGATTCAGAAATCCAAACCGTTGATATCTTGGATAGCATCTCCACTATGATTGGAAGATCCTAGCTCTAGAATATTTGGCCTTTTTTGGTTGAATATGAAGCTTTCTTGTATTTTCTTTCTTAACCATCTATTTTATAGACACCTGTCGAATTGTTTGCAAACTACAATCTTAGAGATATTTGGTGCATGCTAACTCCTTGATGGGGTCTACAATATCAACGGCATAGATCAATGAACTAGCTGCACCGGTTGTACCAGTACAAACTGTGCACGAGCATTGTATTACACACGGTGTATGCGAGAGGCATGTTATTGATGATATGTCATTCACGTGTTACATCCAAACACACAAAAGCGTGTTATGGGATACGATGATCACCAAATCACCCCAAATTATTACTTAAAGCGTGACACTAATCACGTTTTTGTTTTTGTTTTTTTTTTTTTTTCGGAATCATCTACAACATCTGCTTTTAAGCGGCAGGTAAAACGCCCACGCTGTGCCTGTTGGACACAGTGATGGTTTTGTGCAAATCCAAAACCGTACTAGCTGTGTGTCCAAGATCCGTGTGAGCTAGCTGTGCTGGTAGATTTTTTCTAAGTTGAGATTATAATAGCTGTGTTAAATCTAATAGCTGTGTTAAGATTTTATTAAGATTTTTTCTGAATTTTTTTCTTTCTTTAGCTGCCCCTAGGATGAATCTAGACAGGGATAAATCAGTCATTTCACCTAAGTAGAAAAGCCTATAAAAGGGACCACTGTAATCGTTCAAATTTATTCCAATACAGCAGCAGTTCTCTTTTCCTCTTTTTTTCAAAGTTTTAGTTTTTGTTTCATGGTGGCTGCAGCCACACGTCAGCAGAAAGCTGGGTTTTAGACCCAACAAAGTGGTATCAAAGCCGCTGTTCCTTGGGCCTCATTAGTAAGAAGCAGGTCCCCTGCACTTCTTGTTTTGGGTCTGGCAATACCCAACAACAAGTAGCAGCATTTTCAGCAACAATAACAGGCAAATGAGCAGCAGCCTTCATCTGCAACCAATTTTCAAAATTATTCAGTTTGTTCTGTGAAAACAACATCTGATTTTTGAGTGTTTGCAAGAACGTCACCTGCACCAGTTACTTCTCCTTGTTTTGTTTTTGAAAAACCCAACAAACTTGTTTTGGTTTTGAAAAACCCAACAAGCAAAAAAACAAAATCATCCGTTAGGAGGAGGCTGAACTACATTTCTTCTTCGTCATTTCTTTTTGCTGTCCAGATTTTTTCCTTGTTAAATCTGTCAAGCCTACTATCTAGGTTTTGTTTGAAACGTCACTTGTGGTGGGCCCATAACCCACAGGTCCCAGTTTTTTTTTCTAGAAAAAGTTTCCGGCAAAAATCTCTTTTCAAAAAAATCAGATTGTAGCAAAAAAATCTGTTTAAAAAAAAAATCAGATTGAAAAAGATCTGTTTTTTCAAAAAATTCAGATTGCAGCAAAAAAAGCTGTTTTAAAAAAAATCAGATTTTAGCCAAAAAAAATCTGTTTAAAAAAATATTCAGATTTCTATTTCATCCATCTCCCTTCATTTTTCAAAAAAGAAACAGTCATTCCTTTAAAAAAAATAGAAAAGATGGCTAGCATAATCCAGCCGCAGGTTCTTAAGTTGTCAAAGGACAACTATGAAAAATAGTGCATTCAAATGAAGGCATTGTTCAGGTCACAAGAACTATGGGAGATCGTCACCGATGGGTATGAAGAACCCACTATGGAAGAAGAAGCCACCTTCACCAATAAAGAAAAGATCGCTCTAAAAAATCAAAAGAAGAGAGACAATAAGGCTTTGTTTCTCCTCTATCAAGGGTTGGATGAATCGACCTTCGAAAAGATTGCTGAAGCAATATCAAGCAAGTAAGCATGGGATACCCTTGGCACCATCTTCAAGGGTGTAAATAGAATGAAGCGGGTTTGCCTTCAAACATTAAGAGCCGAGTTTGAAGCGATTCACATGAAGGAATGTGAGAATATCACTGATTATTTTTCACGTTTGCTTGTAATTGTCAATAATTTGAAAAGAAATGGTGAAAAGATTGAAGATGTCCGAGTTATTGAAAAGATACTTCGATCCCTCACAACCAAGTTTGAGCATGTGGTTGTGGCGATCGAAGAATCAAAAGATATCGAGAAACTCTCCATTAAGGAGTTGATGGGATCGTTGCAAGTTCATGAGCAACGAATGCAGAAGAATGCCAGTTCCATGCCGATGGAACAAACTTTAGAATCAAGATTGACTCTGAATAATAACAATAGTGGATGTGGAAGTTTACAACGTGGTGAATGTTTTGCTAACAATCGTGCAAGAGGCAGAGGGCGTGGATACTAACAAAGCCATGACTAAAACTAGTAGAAAAATACCAATTTCTGTGGAAGAGGAAATGGTAGAGGTAGATCTATGCGTGGACGAGGAAGTACAAAGAACATCCAATGTCATAACTGCAACAAGCTTGACCTCTATGCATTTGGTTACTGGAGCAAGCCGATGACTCAAGACGAGCTATCCAACTATGCCAAACCATCAGGCCATGAACAAGAAAGCTCTACACTTCTCCTTGCACAAGAGAAAGGTAGTGATCAACATGATGTATGGTATCTCAACACGGGTGTAAGTAATTACATGTGCGGCGACAAGAAACTCTTTGTAGAACTCACAGAAGGAGTTCATGGCGAGGTAACGTTTGGAGACTCATCAAAAACGCCAGTGAAAGGTAAAGGTAATATCAAAATCTTTCAGAAGAATGGTGTTTCAAACTATATCTCTAATGTATACTACGTACCCAATATGAAAAGTAACATACTGAGTCTCGGATAATTCCTCAAAAAAGGATTTGTCATACACATTGAGAACTCTTCTCTTTCCATAAGAGATATGCATGGATGTTTGATTGTAAAAGTCCAGATGACGAAGAATCGTATGTTTCCTCTCCATATAAATACAATGCTTGAGAAGTGTTTTTATGGAAAAGCAAAGAATGATTCCTAAATGTGGCATCTTCGCTTTGGCCATCTAAATTTCAGTGGCCTGAAACTTCTGTCCTCATCAAGCATGGTGCATGGCTTGCCTACTATTGAAACTCTAGAACACGTGTGTGAGACGTGCACACTTGGGAAACAACAAAGGAACTCCTTTCCGAGTGGAGTATCCTGAAGAGCAAGAGAACCATTGCAGTTGGTTTACACTGACATATGTGGACCATTAGAGCCAATCTCTCTTGGAGGTAATAAATACTTTATTTCCTTCATTGACGATTTTAGTAGAAAATTGTGGGTGTATGTAATCAAAGAGAAGTCTGCTGCTTTTACTATTTTTAAAATTTTTAAGGCCCTTGTTGAAAAAGAAAGTGGTCTTAAAATCAAAACCCTCCGATCTGACAGAGGTGGGGAGTACACCTCAAATGTTTTTCAAGAATATTGCAGGGAACATGGCATTAAGCAACAACACACTGCAGCGTACACGCCACAACAAAATGAAATTACGGAACGGAAGAACCGCACTATCCTCGATATGACGAAGACCATGTTGAAGGAGAAAAGTTTGATAAAGAATTTCTGGGCAGAGGCAGTTGCATGTATTGCCTATCTACTTAATAGGTGTCCGACCAAGAGTGTTATATTCCGGACACTGCAGGAAGCATGGAGTGGATACAAGCCGAGTGTGGCGCACCTTAAGATCTTTGGGTGTGTCGCCTATGCTTACGTTCCAGAAGCGAGAAGGAAAAAGCTTGATGATCGTGGCGAGAAGTGCATCTTCATCGGCTACAGCGAAGAGTCAAAGGCATACAAGTTCTACAACCCACTAACCAATAAGCTGGTGGTGAGTAGAGATGTGGTATTTTGTGAGGAAAATGCATGAAAATGGAACAAGGGAAACTCGGCTAAAGAAAAGCAGGTCGAGGTCGAAGAATACAAAAAAGAGAGACATGAGAAGTAAGAGCAGACACCCACATCACCCCCTTCGGATCGCAGAAGTTCAGAAGTATGCTCCATCTCTCCTGGGAGTACTTAATTAAATTAGAATTCATCCAGCACATCTTCATCCGATTCTCCTTCACCCTTAGCTCTTATTAAAATGAAAAGCCTCAACGACATATATGCAGAAACTGAGGAAGTGAATTTACTTTGCCTGTATGCGAACCATGAGCCTCTCACATTCGAGGAAGTTATGAATGAAGAATGTTGGAGAAAAGCTATGGAAGAAGAGATTCATGCCATCGAGAAGAATCGAACATGGGAGTTGACCTCACTCCCTAAAAGTCAGAAGACCATTGGTCTTAAATGGGTGTACAAAATCAAGCGGAATGCCGATGGTAAGATTGAACGATATAAAGCAAGGCTCGTAGCAAAAGGTTACAAACAGAAATATGGGGTAGACTATGAAGAAGTTTTCGCCCCAGTTGCTCGCCTTGATATTGTAAGAATGATTATCTCCCTTGTAGCTCATCACAGTTGGATGATTTACCAACTGGATGTGAAATCTGCATTCCTAAATGGGGTACTCGAATAAGAAGTATACATTGACCAACTTGAAGGTTTTGTCATGCAAGGGGAGGAACACAAGGTGTATCGGCTGAAGAAAGCCCTGTATGGGTTGAAGCAAGCTCCTCATGCTTGGAATGCACGGATCGACGGTTATCTTCAAGAGAATGGTTTCGTCAAATGTCCATATGAGCATGCCATCTACACAAAGAAGAATGCCCGTGGTGATATGCTTATCGCTTGTTTATATGTTGATGATCTGCTGTTCACTGGGAACAGCCAGGCGATGTTTGAAGAATTCAAGCAGGCTATGTTTAAGGAATTCGAGATGACTGATGGTGGATATGCAATATTCGACCCTCAACAATGAGCAAGGGTTAACACATAACACCCAAGTTTTAGGCCACACAAGCCAAGGATCCACACAAGGAACCTCACCAGTTTATGCTCCCATGAGCAAAGGTCAACACACAGCACTCGCGTTTTAGACCACACAGGTCAAAGACCTACACAAGGACCTAAGAGTTTATGCTCTTCACAGAGCAAGTGTCAACACAAAACACACCCACGTATACTCCCGCCGGAGGCCTCTTATGAGGACTTACAAGGGGTGAGAAACACCCTAGACCCAATCTTATACAAGGAATGATCACAAGGGTCCTCTGGACTCTAATGACTTACAAATAAGTAGATGAGCCTCATTCAGCGAGTTGATGAAGATCTCCTCCTTTGATGACGAAGAATCTTCAGCTCCCTTGAACCGCAACTCAGAAGATGTACCAATATAAGGCGACGGGTTGAGTCAATGATGGAATCCTACTCTATTAACTGTTTCCCTATAAGGGAGATAGAGCGATTCCAATCATCTATGCATTCAAGGCATCCCAGCTAAATGATTTGCCATTAAGGTAGTAGCTGTAGGATCCTTGAATACGGAAGTTCATTCCCCAATCCACTTTATTGAATGTTAATGATGAGGGTGGATTGGAGGATGAACTTACATGAGAGAAGAGGCTTAGGGTATATGATCTAGGGTTAAACACATAAAAGCACTCTCTATTTTCTCTACAAACAACCAAGGGCAAGCTCTCATAAATAGGCAAAAGGTACTAATGGATATAAAACGATTACATTTTTGACAGAGTTCGATATCATCGAGTAGGGTCGATATCATCAATCGTATACTCTCAATAGCATCGACTGGCCACTTGATGACACGAACTCAACTGTCAAACACTTTTGAAACCTTTTGCCAACTGGTCAAGGGAATCGATCGTGCGTCGATGTCATCGGATTTCGAACTCTGATTTCATCGACACGAGGTTCAATTCCTCGACATTTGAAAATGTGAGAGCACTTGCCTTTGAAATATTTCAGGTATATGATATGATTGAGCATCACTCGATATCATCGGAATTTGAATATCGATGATATCGAAGGCAGTGTCGATTCATCGATAATTCTAAGGATTCTTTAAGCTTGCTGGACAGTTTATGTCCACTTTTAATGACATCAACCTTGCCTCGATATGATCGATATTTGAATATCAATTTTATCGAGTGGCTCTCGATCTAAGAAAAATAACCTGAAAACTTGCTGGATAGATTTGTGTCCCAATCTGATATCATCGAAGGGCTTTCGATATCATCGAGATTTGAATTCCAAAGATATCGAGGAGCTCTTCGATATATCGAGGATTACATGTTTTGCTTTAGCAGTGCTTTGGACACAATAGAACAAATGTCGATTTTATCGAGTCGGTTTGATGGACTCAAGATTCAAACTTCGATGATATCGATGAGTCCATCGATCTATTGATAATTCAGTCCAGATATTTTTGTGGTTGCTGGACATCTCAGGTCCTCATTTCGATAAGATCGAGTGAGCTTCGAGGACATCGACAACATAATTCGATTTCATCGAACCACTTGTCAATAAATCGACAAAGGTAGAAAACTTAAGATTTTCCTGAAGTTTGAAAAAGTTTTCTAGCCGAAAACCCTAAGGTGTTCTATTCAATTTTAAGAGTTTTATTTACCTGGTGTTTGGGACATGGGGATGTGAGGTTAAGTTTTACCTGTGACGAGTTCGGGCACACATCCAGTTGAGGCAGACGCTTGATCAATTTTTCTATGGGGCTCCTTTATCTTGCTGACTTAATGCTCACGCTAATTGACATATCAGGGCACTTTCAGCAGCAAGTTAGGGTTTAGGGTGACCGGAATAGGGGCGTCCGGCAGGCAGTAGCGCTTGTTTGGGCGGGAGAGGGGGGTAGGGTAAGAAGAGGGAATGGTAAAAAATATTTTCGACTTAAAACATAACATTATTACCGATGAAAATTTTCGTTGGTGATAGTTTTCACAATTCATCGGTAAAATGATTCAAAAATATTTGGGCCCACCCGTGCTCTATCAGCCCCATCCACTCTGTATATATGTTTTTAAATATACTTATTAGCTACACCAAAAATAAAAATTACAACTCAACATTCATAATCAACAACATAAAGTGAAATAATATGTTCACCGTTCATTTTATCCGACGATGTATCTATTTCGTCGGTAAAAAGCTCTTTTACCGGCGATTTTTTCGTCAGTAAAAAGTTCATTTACCAACGATATTGTATAACGTCGGTAAAAATAGCCTCTCCATCATTAGAAAGGACAGCAAGGGATCTTTTGCCGACAAACCATTTGGTTCGTAGGGAAAAATTACATTTACCGACGAAATAATCATCGAGAAAATAGTTTTCACCGACAATACATAATGTCGTTGGGAAAAATTTTCAGGCCATTGTTGTAAATGGTGGCGGGAACATCTTTGGTCGTGGTGAGAATCTTTTGCCGACGAAATATGATTTCGTTGGAAAAAGTCATGTTTTCCGACGAAATTGATTTCGTCGGAAATAAGTTCATCGGTAAAAGGCCAATTTCTTATAGTGTCTATTTCATTTTTGGGTTCAAGCCATGAAGCGATGTGGAAAAACGGATGGACGACATAAATATAGAATACATAAATCAAGGTGGGTCTGATGGTAAGGACCTCCACTCCCTTCGCCAACTCAGGATCTAGTGTGAATTGCTGGTCATTGAGGCCTGCAGGCTAAGATGGTCCAATTAACTGAACCATCCATCTTCTCATTTCTATCATTATGCTTAGAAATGAATGTGAGCTTTTGAAAATTTTCTTTCCATTGTTCAACGTATGGTGACAAACACAATCATTCTTTCCATGTAAATTTCTTTGTAGTTGCCCTTATAGCATAATCTACGGCATGGATAATGCTAATCATGTAGGCCTCAACTCATGTAGTATTAGTGAAAAAAGAAGAAGAAGAGAACGTTTGTTAGATCGTAACTGGTCATATCCTCGATAGGGAAATGACCAGACTTCTAGCCATCTTGCCTTCCTTTCTGCCCCTTGGAGGTCTTCAAGGCTGCCAAAAAATAAAAATAATGACTTGCACGGCCCCAGCGGGGCTGGAACTCTAGTTTTTTTTTTTTTTTTTTTAATTTTATTTTATTTTAAACACACACACACCCACACACACACTCACGCTACAGGGATTTCACCACCTATGAAAGGTACTTGAACCCTTGACCAGGTGTTGAAACTCCTTGGAGTCTACCACCCCAGCAATAGTAAGGACCCAGTATTGGAACTCTAGTTCTCAATGGAGTAGGCTTGTACAAAGGCCCATCAGGGTCAGGCTACACTATTAACTTATAGGGATGGGTAGAGTTGTACACGAGCTGAACCGAGTTGAGCTTGGCCTAGCTCGGCTCGGCTCAGCCAGCAAGCTACCTTAGCTTGAACTCAACTTCGCTTGGTTCTTGAGCTTGAATGGTCAGCTCAGCTTGGCTCGGACAGCAACTCTCCATTAAAACAGTGTGGGCCACACCACATACAAAAGTTAAGATGGGTTACCCTCCATTAAAACATTCATAATTATTTTTTGGGCCCACCGAGATGTTGTTCATAAATCCAGCCCATCCATTATGTGTGTCCCACTTGGATGAGGGGTCAGACCAAGTTTCAGATGCATCCAAATTGCAGGTGGGCCCCACCAAGTCCTTTTATATGTTTTAGGCATGTCTTCACATGATTTTGGATGGTATGGCCCACTTGAGTTCTTAATACAACTGATTTTTGGAATATCCTATAATTTAAAGGGGACCCATCAAATACACAGTTTTGATGTTCGACACATATCACGGTGGGGCCCACACAGCTCGACCTCATGGGAAGTTCCCATGAGCTCGACCACATAGAACCTTTTCCCTTTATTTACATATATAAACATTTATGAAATGTTCATAAATGTTTATACTAAGTGAACTCGTTCCGTGCTGAGTCGAGCGAGTTAACCGAGCTAACTCGGTTCGTGTACAGCTCTAGGGATGGGGCCCACCTTTAAATAGAGGGCCATACATAAATGGAGCAGCAGGTGTAGGTTTCTGTCTCTGGACGCCTACAGCCCTGTCCAGACCCATTTGTTGACACCCAGCACTTTATACACGTGGGGCCTACTGCTTGGTGATCGAATTTGTTCACATGATGGATCTCTTTGGATGAAAGATGCCATAGAATTCTACGTTTGGATACCCCACAAGATTAATGAATGGCTGATATTAAAATATAACATTGATGACCCGCACTAAGTAAAAAAAAGGGCAAATTATCAGAGGGTTGGGATATTTCATTCTAAGAAATTTGTGGACATCTCCCATTCATTCATGGTAGTACTACCGGGACCCATAGCTCAACAGCTTGGACCGGGACCCATGCATACTACACCAACACCGTGTTATGTAATACGTTTGCTGATCAGCAGGAACCTATAATTCCTCCCCTTGGGGCAGAGGCTCCAACCCAGGTCCAGGGGATGAGTTCTAGAGATCGGGTGGCCATGGTTCATACATTGGGTGGGGAAAAAGTTGAGTTTTAACGCAATCACTATCTCCATGGATTAATGGATACATATCTCGACAACCCAATAAGCAAAGATCTATGAGTTAAGACTTTTATTTTAGTATTTTATTATTTATATCCTATCGTATCTTTATGAATTGGACAAAACTTTGATATTTTATTTAAAAATTGAATATAGTACGTAGTACCTTAATTGATAAAATAATAAAGCATTATTTAAATAATGACTTGGTATTGCATATTTGCATTAGCATGATACTTAAAGGCATCAACAAGGCCCCAACAAGACAAGCCGTGGAGCATGTGGTTTAATTTAATCTAAAGCTAAAAACCTTTAGGCAGTCTTCAAATGCTGCCAAGCCGCTTAGAAGAAAAGAGTGCCTTCAAACACATCCCACTTTGAACCTGTCCCCAGCGGAAGATAATGATCTAACCATCTGATTTTGGAAAGATGATCTGTCCACTAGATACATGCCAATTAATGTCACATATATGGGTTAACATCCATTCCATTTTCCGTTGGGCGATGTGATAGGTGAGGCCCAATGTTCTTGTGCAGCCCACATGAAAGTACAGTTTGCACATCTTTGTCTTTATTTTAACAAAGATATAGGGGTCGTGTCCCCACTTAAAAAAATAATAATAAATTAATTAATTAAAATAAAAAAATCAATCGCTAGTGACCTGCCACCAGCCAATGGCTAGTAGTTGGTGCTCTGTGGGACCCACCATGATGTATGTCTTTCATCTATGACATCCATCCATTTTTCCAGATCATTTCATGGTATGAGGCCAAAAATGAGCTAGATCCAAATCTCTAGTGGACCACACAGTATGGACTGAATGCCCACCATTAAAAACTTCATCGAGCCCACAGGTTGTATGCATGTCGAATAAACATTACAGTGGGCCTTCAGAGATTTTTAATGGTGGAGATTCAATCACTACTGTTTTCTCGTGGTGTGGTCCACCTGCAATTTATATCTGCCTCATTTTTTAGAACAGATCCTAAAAATGATCTATAAAAATGGTATGGACGATAATGGATGGAACACATACATCATGGTGGGGTCCACATAGCACCGACCACTAGCCACCTGACTAATAGCAGCGTCACTAACCAAACCAGGTAAAGTCTTGCTCAATTGGCCTAGTATACTAGCCCGGTCATTTGACAAGATATGTCGACTTATTTTTGAGCCAGAATGTGTTGCAATATGATATATAAGGGCTTTCACGGTTGGATCTGAGGATTTTCCAATGATCCAAACCGTTGATATAATGGGCCTCATCTTGGAAAAGGGTACAAGAAAATTCTCATGTTGAAATATTTTAGCTATTTGATCGTTCACAGTTTATTGACAAGCCTTATTAAATATAAAAGAATCAAATTATCTAATCTTGAAATGCTGCAAACCTATTGAATTTTTGTCTTTGCCCTATCCCTTATGACGCCCATCATTTTCACGTGCAAATCCAAAGGGTAAAATACCTACGTCTCGCAACACCTGCCGGATACGTTCCAGCCAACCACCTGTGTGAATCACGCCTTGCAATGTTACAATCATTTCGTTCTCGCTGTGTGAATCACACCTTACAATCATTTCGTCCTCTACGTAGATATGACCCATATTTTCATTTATTATTTATTTTAAGAGGCCGAGTCCTCTGTTCACTCAAGAACTTAGTTTCTAGATGTTGGGCCCATGATTCCTCCATGCAAGCTAGCTATCATCCTATGGACGATTCCCCAAAATATTCCAGATTAAAAGATACTAACCATTGAATTTTTTGTTTCCTCCACTGAGCTTTATATATATATATATATATATATATATATATATATATATATATATATATATATATATATATATATATATATATATATGAGAAATGCTCACACACAACTAGTTGGACACTCTATTTTTGACCAACTAGTTAGCATTCAATGAGAGGAAATTCCTAATTATGAGCATCTCTCTCTCTCTCTCTCTCTCTCTCTCTCTCTCTCTCTCTCTCTCTCTCTCTATATATATATATATATATATATATATATATATATAACACTATTTTTAATGAAGCTCACAACAAGCAAGGAAAGAATATCGACCTGAGAGGATACCCTGAGAATGGTCCATCCATGATAGAGGCCATCAGATGAATGGATTAGATAGACCAACCATGGCCCCAGTGCTAGAAACTAAGTTACTCTGAACAAGCAGGGGACACAGCCTCATTAATATTTAATTAGTTCCTCACTGAACTCCATCTGGTTTTCATTTCTTGTCTTTTCCTATTTTTCTTAATTAAATATTGTTGAATATTAAGCCGTCCACAATAAATTGTGCCATTTTTTTTAGAATTATTTGATATTATATGGCAGAGTATGACAGTTAATACACACAAGTTAGCATTACCTCAAACTTTTTATATCCATGCCGATTGCAATGTGTAAAGATGAAAGAGAGAAAGAAATATTTGATTGAATTGTTGTATATTTCGTATTGAGCTTTACAAATAAATAGATGTACAATGAACTATGTATGGAAAAATATATTTGATTGAGTTCTAAAAATAATCTAATTACAGATTTTGTGCAAGTCTTGATTTTGTGTATGGTAAGAAATCTGTCAATACTCCCCCTCAAGTTGGCGCATGGAGGTCCGTAATGCCCAACTTGTGTGAAAAATGATAAAAAAGTTCATGTCCTAAAGCTTTGGTAAAGATATCGGCAACTTGCTCACTAGAAGAAGTGTGGACAGCTTTGAGGAGGCCCGAGCGAATTTTGTCGCGAATAATATGACAATCAATCTCAATTGTTTGGTACGCTCAGGAAACACAGGATTGTGTGCAATATATAGTGCAGATTGATTGTCACAATGTAGAGTGAATGGCTCGGAATGAGAGACACCAAGATCAGTGAGAAGTTGTTTCAAATAAGTGAGTTCACAGGTTGTGACGGTCATGGCTCAATATTCAGCTTTAGCGGAAGAGCGAGCAACTGTATTCTGCTTCTTGGTGCGCCATGAGATCGGACTGGTGCCTAACTGAATAAAGTAACCGGTGGTGGAGCGGCCGGTGGTGGGATAGCTGACCCAATCAGAATCTGTATAAGCTGTAACATGTGTACTGTTGGATGAAGGAAAGAAGATGCCTTGGCCGGGGCAGCCTTTGATGTAGCGGAGAATTCTGGTAGCTGCAGTCATGTGGGGGACCCGAGGAGCATGCATGAATTGACTAAGTGTGTTAACTGCATAAACAATGTCTGGTCTGGTGATGGTCAGATAGATGAGACGGCCAACAAGGTGATGATAAAGGCCAGGATCAGGGAGAAGGTCGTCATCTTGAGTATTAAGCTTCAAATGTTGCTCCATAGGAAAAAGAGTAGTCCGTACACCAAGTTGTCCACTGTCAGAGAGAATGTCGAGAGCATATTTGCGTTGATTAAGAAAGATGTCTTTGGGAAAGCGAGCAACTTCGAGTCCAAGAAAGTACTTCAAGGAACCAAGGTCCTTTGTCTTGAAGTGAGTGGAGAGAATTTTTTTAAAAAGCTCAATTTGAGAGATGTCGTTACCAGCAACCAGGATGTCATCAACGTAAACAAGGACAACAGTGATGCTGGTGGAAGTGATGAGAGTGAACAAAGAATGATCCGCCTGAGACTAATGAAAACCAGCATCAAGAAGCACAGAGGTTAGTTTAAAAAACTAGTTTCGAGAGGCTTGTTTGAGGCCATAGAGGGATTTTCTGAGGCGACAGACACGGGTCTCCCCTGGAGGACAATATCCAGGTGGTGGTGTCATGTAAACTTCTTCATCAAAATCACCATACAAGAAGGCATTGTTGACGTCAAGCTGATGAATAATCCAATTTTTGGTAGCTGCAACTGCCAGTAAGCAACGGACCGTGGTCATTTTGGCGATCGAAGCAAAAGTTTCATGGTAATCAAGTCCTTTAACCTGAGTGTATCCTTTAGCAACGAGCCGAGCTTTGTACCTCTCGATGGATCGGTCGGCTTTGAGTTTGGTTTTGAAAACCCATTTGCACCCAATGGGTTTCTTACCAAGAGGAAGAGGCTCAAGAGTCCAGGTGGAATTATCCTCTAAAGCATGAAGCTCAGCAGACATAGCCTCGCGCCAGTGAGAGTGGTGGATAGCATCAGAATAGCATGGGGGGTCAGTACAGGAGGTAAGAGTAGTCAAATAAGTAATATGTGAGAGGAAAAATAGGAATATGAAAGAAAAGCAGACAATGGGTGAGCAGTACCTGAAGCCGGTGAAGCAGGTGTAGATGCCGTGGGCTCTGCATGTAAGGTGGGACAGATATAGTCATGAAGGTAGGCAGGTTGAATAATGGTGCGGCGAGGGCGAGGATCTGGTGGAGATATGTTTGATAAGGTCGTGGGGGTCGGGGAATCAGGAAAGTCAGGGGACTCAGGAAAGTTAGGAGAGGTCGGGGAATCAGGAGAAGGAGACATAATAGATTCAGTGACGGGAAGAGGAATGATAGGAGCGGGAAGGGAAGGAGTGTCAGGAAGATCTTGAAAAGAGAATGTTTGTTCGTGGAAGGTGACATCTCGAGAGTAGAAGACGGATTGAGTATCGAGGTTGTAGAGCTTGTAAGCTTTATGTGTGCTTAGGTAGCCAAGAAAGACACATTTAGTGGCATGGGGAGAAAATTTGTCGCAGTGAGCGCTGAGGGTTTGTGCATAACAAAGATATCCGAATACCCGAAGATAATCATAGTTTGGAGGTTTGTTGAGCAGAATTTCAAAAGGTGATTTAGTTTGGAGAGTGCGACTAGGGGTGCGATTGATGAGATAGGCTGCGGTGAGGACACAATCACCCCAAAAAGGTAGAGGTAAGTATGCTTGAAAACAAAGGCTGCGGGCAACGTTTAGAAGGTGCCGGTTTTTACGTTCCGCAATGCCATTTTGTTGAGGAGTTTCGACACAGGTACGTTCGTGAATGATGTCGTGATTGTGTGGGTATGTTTGAAATTGATGGGAAAGAAATTCTTGTCCATTATCAGTTCTAATAATTTTGATTGTGGTGTTAAACTGATTGTAGACAAGAGCGAAGAAGTGCATTAAATGGATGTAAGCCTCAGATTTAAAACGCATAAGATATACCTATGTGGTGCAAGAAAAATCATCAATAATTGTGAGAAAATAATGAGCACCACATAAAGATATGGTGTGATAACCCACCCAAATATCACAAAAGATATGATTAAAATGAGAATCACTTTTATTGACATAATTGAAAAAAATGTAATCTTGTATGCTTAGAACGAGCACAAACATCACATTCAGAAAGAGTACAAGGAGAATTAAAAATACTGGGAATATTAAAACTGGAGGGATGTCCTAGACGTTGATGTCATAGGGTTTTATTAGCAGTAGATTGAGCAGCAAAAATGACAGGAGGGTCGGGGCGGTATAGGTAGAGCCTGTTGCATAGATCACCGGCTCCAATCGGCTTCATCGATTGAGGGTCCTGAAATAAATAAGTGTTAGAGGAAAAAGAGATAACACAAGAATTATGAAGGACAATTTGAAAAACTGAGAATAAATTAAAGGACAGAAGTAGAACATAGAAAACGTGTTTTAATTTGAGAGAAGGGGAGAGAATGCTATCTTGTCCTGTTGGAAGCCGAATGTAGTGAGGGGAGGGAAGAGGCTTCAAATCGGCAAAAGTATCGCGTTGGTGGCAGATGTAGTGGCTCGCACCACTGTCCACCACCTAATGGAGGCGCCGATTGAAGGAAAAATCAGATGAGGAGAAGAGGTTACCAGCGAAATTTATAGGGGATGGATCATTTGGAGGTTGCGACGGTGCGAGGAGGCTGAGAACTTTTGATACAACTCCGGTGACAATCTAGGGACCGGACTTGAAGTGGATGGAGTGAGAGAGACCAGATTTGCAAACGACGAAGGTTGCCCTAAGATGGACGGCCGTGATTTGTTGGTGCGAGGCGCTCGGCTTGGAGGGTACCCGATGATGGTCTAGCAACGTTCACGAGTGTGGCCATCTTTGTCACATGCTGTGCACTTCAGAGGGGGTCATAAGCGAGCAGTGGTGCGAGTAAAGATGGTGGGTTGTTGTTGTCGGTCATGCCAGAATGGGTTGATCTTTTTAGGCTCTGATACCATATAAAAATGAAAGAGACTAAAGAAATATTTGATTGAATTATTGTATATTTCATATTGAGCTTTACAAATAAATAGATGTACAATGAGCTATATATGGAAAAATATATTTGATTGAGTTCTAAAAATAATCTAATTACAGATTTTGTGCAAGTCTTGATTTTGTGCATGTATGGTAAGAAATCTGTCAATACAATGAATGGTTATGAACCTAATCCATAAGCCTTCCTTGATGTAGGCAGCATTTGGATGAAGTCAATATCCGCTACTGCTTTCATACTACTTGCAATCAAACAATTCAACTTTCTATGGCGCCGTGTTCGTGTTCAGCTCCAAAAAAAAAAAAAAAAAAAAAAAAAACAATTCAACTACCCAGATTTTCAGGGAATCATGTATTTGTTGGTTTTTATGCTAGATGACCATGATCGAGATCGTGTGACGAGTGGCCCACCTTAGACCCCACATGAGGAGTCTTGTGGTTGCTTGATAGTAAACTCATATAGTTTCTTTTAAATTTTCTCATACTCATTTGTTATTTAGGCTGAGTTAATGTTTTAATTACTATTTTGGTTTACTCACTTTTAGGATTTGATCAATGGTGTGCAAAACGATGAGAAACTAGTTCTTTTGAAAGCTTGTTAAATTAATTTTCCAATGAGCCCATGACCATGCAATTCAAACATCATTTGATTAAGTGATCATGCTCGATTTTTGAAGACATATATGCTTTCAATAAAATTAAAGGGTATTCTATCATTTTCAATATTTGGTTGAAATTGATAGTTAAGATTAGAAGTTATGAAAGATAATGATGAATTTAGATTAATTAGTATGAGGATTTACTATAATTACTCTTATTGCATTGTTCTCTGTTGTGAGAGAGTTGATGCAATTCTTTGTGCTTAATTTGGGGTCTTTTGCCATTGGTCATCCTATGGGATGGGTGGGCTGAATACAACATGGCTCGGTTTGAAGACAAAAGCTCGAACCCCGTCTGGAGTCATCCTTAATTATAACCAAAGGCAGGTTAAGAGCTATTGGAGGCTCAATGTTGATGGCTCGGGATTGCTCCCTCCCTCTCCATTCAAATTTTGGGTGTTCCTGTGGCCCATGTGGCCCATCCGAGAAAGAAAGAGGCAGTTTGTATGAAGTGGATTCTGACTGTGAGAGATGGTTTAAACTCAATGTTGATGGCTCATCTAAGTAAGAGCGGTTTTTAAGGGATTTCTAGATCCCTTAAATTCTGTAAAACAGCCAAAACTTTTTATTCAAGTATCATCATAAAGCGCATGACCTATCGATTTTTATGTAACGGTGCATTCAAGGTCAACCAACTTGCTATGTCAACTGAAAAAAGTCGATTTCGCAAGAAAATGCATGTCTTCAAAGTTAAAATCAAGATTTTAGAACACACACACACACACACACACACACACACACACACACACACACACACACACACTTCTTTTTTTTTGCAAATTTTATATTCATCACATCTCCCGATTTTCATCTTTTTCTTAAAAGTTGCTTGCGATAATATTAGGAATGCTTGGTAAGGTCTTATTATCATTTCTATTTTTGACAAATTTAGTCAACTAGGAAGATTTTACTATTTCAAGTAATTTCTACTCGACTTAGGGCCCATTTGGATACCACCAAATAAGTTACTTTTTCTACTTACAATAGTATAGGTAACTTATTCCAGATAAGGAAGTTTGGTTTATGATTAGTTATAAGTAATTTTTTTTTTTACTTAAAAGTACTTAATCACTTCAATTAAACTGTATGTATCCTTAGGGAATAATCTCACCTCAAAAGGGGTGGGTACACCCTATATATATATATATATATATATATAATGTTGTAGAAAAGAGGGATAGGAGAAATGAAAGAGAGGTGGCATAAGTAACTTATCTTAAGCAACTTACAATCTAAATGCCCCTTAAGGTTTTGGTCATTTATATAAGTGATGTAATCGAATAATCTTATATTATTATACAATAAAATATTTGAATTTCTCTCTCTTACTTCTCGTGGACTCAAAAACTTACCGTATATATTTAAGGTCTTGATTATTTGAGGAAGACAGTGATCTTCTTTTTGTCACTTCGTACTCTTCCATTTGTCTCCGCTGGTGCCCCTGAGTGAGGCGGTGTCATCTCTTGTGGTTGGGTTTTTGTTGGTGGATTTTTTTTCTTTCCTTTTTGCTGTCCTTCGTGCAGGTAGTAGTTTTTTCTAGAGGTTGATGTGTGCCCTTTAGCTGTTATGTATTGTATTGGTTTTAGGTCAGCTGGTCCATATGATAGGTGCGGCCATTTATTTCTGTTAGGCCCACCGAAAGTTTCTTTTGTAATTTTTCTACCCTTCAATAAATTTCTGGTGGTGTGTTACCACCTTCCTTTAAATAAAATAAAATGAACAGTGTTAACATACTCCACCCTTGTAACCTTTAACTGGAAGCGTACTAACACCCAACAATATCCCGATAATCTGAACTGTTCATCCACTGTGACTAACCATACATTGGCCATTTCAAAAAAGAGAGAGAAAAAAAAAAAACACCCTACAATCCTAACCACAAATTCTATTTTATAGAATAACACTAGGATTAAACACGTCCACAAACATAGATGATCATCACTCGCAAGCCCAATACATAGACACCATTTGATAAATCCAAAGGTGTTCTTATTCTAGAATTAATACTCAAACTAGCAACAAGCTAAACACTGCAAACCATCAAATAATTACGGATAGACCTCAATAATGGACCGCGTACCAAGGACAGGTGTAATCTTGTAGTGAGTGAAACCAGCATCAATGAACATCTTTCGCCATTCGTGCTCCTCCCTCTCCTTCCCGCAAAGGAGAACCAGCAACATCAGATCAAAATAGAGCTGCATCTCCGTCGTCTTGTAATCGTCCTTGTTCATGTTCACAACCATGTCCAGTATAATCACCTTCCCACCCTCTTCTTCAGAAGATATCGCTTCCTTGCACCTTCTCAGTATTTTCACGCAGTCTTCGTCACTCCAGTCGTGTAAAATCCACTGCAGTTCATTGTCGTGATTGTTAATTACCCCTTGTTGGCCACAATTTAAGATTTGGATACATGGGATGATTTGAAGAGAGAGGTTCCAGTTCTATAAGTATTAGCTTGGTCATTAGGCATTCAAAGTTGGTATGTGTGGTCTTCGCTTATGATATCTGTACCTTCCATCTGGCGAACTTTATGATGGATAGGGAAACGGATTGGATACTTCCCATGCCACCCGCCAATGGCTGGTGATGGGTGCTCTGTGGGCCCCGTCATGATATCTGTGCTTCATCCATGCCGTCCATATATTTTTCTAGATCATTTTATGGTATGAAAACAAAAATGAATTATATCCCAATCTCAAGTAGACCACATTACAGGAAACAGTGTTGAATGAACGTTGACCATTAAAAACTTTTTGGGGGCCATAAAAGTTTTGGATCAAGATGATCTTTTTCCCCCCTTAATCTGGGTCTGTATGACCTAATCAACAGATTGGATGTCAAATAAACAGTACAGTGGGCCTTGGGAGTATTTTAATGGTGGATATCCAATTACTATTGTTTTCCTGTGGTGTGGTCCACCTGATTTTTATATCCCTCTAATTTTTGGGATCAAACCTAAAATGATCTGTAAAAATGGATGAACGTAATGGATGAAAAATATACATCATGGTGGGGGCCCACATAGCACCGACCACCGGCTACCGTTATGGTGGCAGGGGGAGTAGCCAATCCGTTTCCCAAGGATAGGGTGTAGTCCAAAATCAGCTGTTGGATGACCATAGCTTCTGATTGGATGACAGAGAGATGAGGAGGTAGGAAAAGGGTCCAGACAAGCCATGAACGAAGGGGATTGCCCGGTGACGCCAACACTACCGATGTCCCTAGTGACGGGACTCCACATGCACATAATGATGTATGTATTTTATCCACGCCGTCTATCCATTTATTCAAATCATTATAGAGCATGAATCCAAAATTGAAGCATATCCAACGCTCAAGTGGGCCACACCATTAAAATAAGTGAACATCGGACAATCTGCCCCATCATAAAGAGCTTAGCCTGCACCATAAATGGATCAGCCTTATTTTGACATTATATATGTTCTTCCACAGTTCATCTGAAGGCCAATGATCAGATTACTAGGATCATGTGATGGATGTGTATTTTGAACCATTTACCATACATAACTTGGGAAAGGAGATGGATCGTCCCGATTTATCCGTCATCTGGCCAGGGCTGCTGTGGAAAGAAGACTCCACCATAATCCGGTGACACGGGAGAGCCACCATCATCTACCCCACCGGTATATAGATTATATATAGAGTGAGCAATATATATTAGTTATATATGGAGCTTTTTGTTGCATCAGAGAATCCAATTGACTGATCTAAACTGTTCATTAGGTGGGACATACGTTTCTCAAGTCCCCATGTAAAAAAGCAAACCAATCAGATTATTGTAAACACTCAATCAAAGGAGACTGAATATTCCAAAATCTCCTTTTCTCCAGTCCTTCCTCAGAAAGCGAGCTAGAATCTCATCCTGCATGTGCATATAGGGTTTGTAATCGTAGGTAATAACAACTAAAAATGGTTAGATATAAGGCCCACCAATATATATGGTGGCGGTCCCATGCTACTAACAGTCGTCAGTCAAGATCAGACGGCCATTCAGATTGCTTATTGCATGTAGTGGAATATTCCAGTCTGAAATAGTAGACAGTAAGGAATACTAAATACCTTGAGGAAAACTGCATCCGCAGAAGGGATGGACTCGAACATGTCCCCTCCAACCATATCAATGTCATTACTCATTGGCACGCTTGCAATCACGTGTGGTTGATCAAACACGGTGCACTTCACGTGTGGGAATGAGTTGGCGATGGCCCTGGCAGAAGCTCCTGTGCCACCCCCAACATCGAACAACGACCGCAACCCTTGGAAGACCGAACTGCACTCTTTAACAATAATGCTCATGGCTAGCCGAGCATCGCTAGCCATGGCTTCGTTAAAGAAGTTGTTAAGCTCAGGGCTCTGGGCCATAAAATCCCACATGCCCGCCTTGTGTGCAATATGGAAGGGTGATCGATCGTCCCCTACGAACCAAGTGCTCAAGAAATGCCATGGGGTTACTAGAACTGGGTCTAGCATCATCATCAGAAACGGCGAAATGCACGTTGTTGTGTCCTTCAATAGGAGCCTAGAAGAAGGTGTTAGTACATACCCTTCTTCATCTCCTCCTTGATCATTGTTGATTTTTTGTATGGCGAAAAACCCTGAGTGGACCATCAAACGCATGAGGCGGCTCACATGGGCCGTTCTAGTAGGAGCAATCGAAAGCGTGGCCACCAGCTCGGAGAGCGTCATGGGATGGCCATGGTTGTGGACTATGTCGGGTATGCCAAGTTGAACGGTACACTTGAGGGACATGGAATTAACGAAGTTAAACACATGGTTCCATACATGGGCTTGGGCTTTCAACACCTCATGGGTCTCATCTCCTTGCAAGAGCGCCATCGCTAACTCACGTTTCAAACTACTGATTTTCTTTTTCTTTTTTACTCTTCCCTTTCGTAACTCACGTTTTAAGCTCTGCTTGTGAACGTAATTACGCACACCTATATATAGAGGTAAGATACAATGCTGCGGCAGAGAGTTTATACAGCATGCTTTGGCTTTCAGCTAGTACAAGCAAGACCGGTGATTCAACAATCTAAACCGTTGATACAAATGGACCTCACCCTGGATAGCATCCATCCTATGATTGGAACATCCTAGCTCTAGCATATTTGGCTTTTTTTGGTTGAATGTGAACCTTTCTTGTATTATCTTTCTTAACCATTTATTTTTGGGCACATATCGAATGCTTAGGATAGTAAAATCTTTGAGATATTTCGTGCATAATAACTCCACGATAAGGTCTACAATATCAACGGCTTAGATCAACGAACTAGCTTTCTCAGTTGTACCAGTACAAACTTTGTGCACGACCATTGTACCGTACTTGGAAGGGGATTGGCTGGTGTGCCACACATCAGCTATATACGTGTCGTGCGAAGACGAGCGCTGGCGCTCCTCGACCTTTGAGTTGTACGAACGGTTCAAAATAAATCAAAGTTACATGGCCCCACAATGATGTATTTATTATATTCACACCGTTCATCCGTTTTTAGAATACTAGTTAAAAAAAACAATAATATCCAA
Source organism: Magnolia sinica (assembly GCF_029962835.1). Lineage (NCBI taxonomy): Eukaryota > Viridiplantae > Streptophyta > Magnoliopsida > Magnoliales > Magnoliaceae > Magnolia > Magnolia sinica. The sequence goes on from NC_080577.1 coordinate 6,459,421, forward strand.
ATATCAACCGGGCCATACCACAGATAGTGATAATGATTTTAACGGTTACAATTTTCGTAAGGCACACCATAACGTTTATTTTCCATACAATATGTTCATAAGGTCACAAAGACCTGGATGAAGAGGAAAAACAAATTATATTGATCCAAAACTTCTGAACCCGAAAAGGGTTTCGATGGTAGACGTTCAATCCCCCACTGGTTTTTTCATTTTGATCCATTTGATCGTTATATCTGCCTTATTTTTCGATTAACGACTTAATGCGAGCTCTCAAAATGGATGGATCGTTTGGATATAACACATACCTCATGATGGGACCCACAGAATTTGCTGACGTCAATACATCAGCTATATAGCTGGTGTGTGTACGTCAGCCAATCCGCTCCATCGTACTTCGCCAATCCGTGAGGCATCTTTGGGAACAGCTAATGCCGACGTCTGATGCACTTATCACGTGTAATCGGTCTAGAAGATTCGCCCCACGACGCCTATATATGTGACGACAAAATCATGCACATGAGCACAGCAGCGTGGCAGTGGATTTCGGACGCGGATTTCCTGCGAAAGACTTCCTCGTCAAGGATGCAAGGTGGGGTCCACCGTTATGTTTACGAGAAATCCAACGCGTCCATTCATTTTTTAAGTTCAATTTAGGACACGCGACTAAAAATGAAGAGCATCCAAATTCAAGTGAGCCACACGAGATGAAATAGTGGAAAAGGAATGACTACCGTTGAAACTTTTCTAAGGCTCCATCTTGATATTTATATGCCATCCAAACGGTTTATAAGGTCATTTTCACAAAGATGGAGTGAAATCACCACAACTTTAGACTGATACAAAACTTCCGTGGTCATATAAATATTTTAATCGCGGTCACTAAATCCTCACGTTTTCCTCCCGTGTGGCCTTTTAGAATTTTTTATCCAAACTTACTTTTAGTCAGATGTACTAAAATGAGCGAACTTACTCCGAAAGGCTTTATTCCATTATCACGGTAACCCATCCGCGGATTGAGTACTTACAGCATCGGAAGCGAGGTGCTATGTGGGCTCAACATTACATTTGTATCCCATCCACGCCATCCATCCATTTTTTCAGATTATTATATATTATGTGCCTCAAAATGAGGCAAATCCAAATATCATATCGACCACACCACTGGAAAGAGTAGTGATTGAACACTCGCCATTAAAATTTTCCAGGGCCATGGATAACTTGCTTGTGCAACGCACCGTGGGCCTTACCATGATGTATGTGTTTTGTCCACACCGGCCATCCATTTTTTCAGATCATCTCAGGGCATGAGCCCAAAAATAAGGCACATTCAGAGCTCAAGTGAACCACACCATAGAAAATAGGGGGGAATTGAATGCTTACAGTTTAAAACTTCTTGGGAGCCGCAAACGATTTGAATCCATCTGAAATTTGTGTTTACCTTCCATTTAGGTCTATGTGACCTTATCATGAGTAGGTTGCACGACGAATAACATCACTGTGGGGCACCATAGGAAGGTTTCAATGGTGGACAATATTTTTCTTTTTTGGTGTTGTATGGATCTAGTGATTTTTAAAGTCTACCTGACCTTATGAGCACGTTGGATGACCAATAAATATCACTGCAGCCTATAGGAAGGCTTCAATGGTGGACGTCACTCTCCCTTTTTTGTGTTGTTTGGATCTACTTATTTTTGGGCTCAAGCTTTTTTAGTTTTTCTTTTTTAAATATACACCCTCACACCCACATACATCACATGGTATTCGAACCCCATGACCTCAATGTCCAAGGGGTTTACAACCGAGCCATGAGTAGGGACCCATGGTGTGGAAAAATGGTTGGACGGTGGGATAAAACACATACATCATAGTGGGCCCACAGACCTTTGACACTATCTAGCTAGTGGCTATTGGGGTCACTAGCCAACCCTCGTCCACCACCCAACAAGGAGATGCAGATTGGGAACTACCACCTGCATGGGTGTCCTTTCACCAATGTATGGTCTACTTGAGCCTTAGATCTCATGCCTTAATTTTTAGCTCATACCCTAAAATGATATGGCAAAATGTAGAAATGTAAACGAACCGAATTGAGTTGAGTTTGGCCTAGCTCGGCGCAGGCAACCCTAGCTCAAACTTGGCTCGGCTCAGTCTTCAAGCTTGATTGGCCAGTTTGGCTAGGCTTGATCAGCAGCGGGCCAGCTCGAGCTGAGCTTGAGCTCGATCTCTTGAGACAAGTTCAAGTTCAAGCCTACGAGTTGAGTTCAAGGTTAGGTTTTAGGGTTTTTAATATATATACATATGATATAATTTATTTAAATATATAAATATGTATAAAATATTTATATTTAGTGAACCCAATCTGAGTCAAATTATCGATTCGAATAAAATCAAGTTTTGAGCCAAGCCAAGTCAAGCTCAGCCTACCTCAGACTCAATTCAAAATTTTTTCAAGCCCAAAAAAGCAGCTCGACTCAACTTGAAACTGGGTACAGGTTGAGTCAAGTCAAGCTTTTCTTAGTTAAACCAAGCAAGACTGAGCTAACTCGATTCATGTATAACTCTAGCAAAATGGTTAGATGTTGAGCATAGAACCCATACATTATAGTGGCCTGATAACCCCTACCTAAGCCAAGCTCGGGATAGGAAGGAAAAACACACAGTTTGTCCATTTTGGCAACTCATTTTAAGGCCTAAACCCCTCGAGCCGAGCGATTTAACCAAGCTAACTCGATTCATGTATAACTCTAATAAAATTGTTAAATGTTGAGCATAGAACCCATACATTATCGTGGCCCCTCATAGCCCCTGCCTATGCCAAGCTGGGATAGGCGGGGAAAACACAATGTTTGTCCATTTTGGCAACTCATTTTAAGGCCAGAGCCCCTTGAGCCGAGCGAATTAACCAAGCTAACTTGATTCATGTATAACTCAAGCCAAATGGTTAGATGTTGAGCATAGAACCCGTATATTATAGTGGCCCCTCAGGTCCCCTCCCTATGCCAAGCTTGGGATGGGCGGGGAAAACACACTGTTTGTCCATTTTGGCCACTCATTTCAATGGTTGGCGTCGTCATTTTTATTGTACTTTCATGTGGTTTGGTTGACTTGAGCTTGGGATCTGCTCCATTTTTGGGCTCATGCCCTAAAATGAGTCAGTAAAATGGATGAATGGTGTGAATATAAAAATATGCATCATGGTGGGCCCCACAGTGTGTTGGCTCACCACCCAATCCACCTCCCAGTCTAGGTTAGACATGACCTCAAAAATTGGGCAAACCAAAACTCAAGTGGCCCACAACATAGAAACAATGTGGACAGGGACGCCCCACCATTGAAACCTTCTTGAGCCCACGCAAGTCTTGTTTGAGTTTGATATTATAGTGTGGTGGGTCTCTCTTATGAATGAATTACATGGAATGTAAATATCATGGGAGCCAAGCAGGTTTCATTAATTGTGGGCCACCCAAACCCAAATTTTCTATAGTACTTAACCTTATTTTTGGTTCACATACTAACATAAGGCATCTCAATTGATGGATGGAGTGGATGGTACATAGACATCATGGTATATATTCCATGGAGTGTTTTATTGCTCGGGAAGTCCACAGAGAACCCCACCATGTGCAGCTGCACAGCAAGGGCAACTGTAGAAGTTTGTGTAAGATCCAAGAGGTTAGCAAGTCCATGTGGACTCGGCTCTTAACATATCAAGGCCCAACACATGAGAACACGTACTCAAAACATCATTTTTACAAAGGTTTGAACATTCTTCTAATTGCTTTGCTACATTTTACACATTTTGTACATACTAATATTTCCCCATCTAATTTCTCCCCATACACTCTCATTTATCATCTTTGAAGCTAAGTAATCAAACGTTAAAACGTCTTTGATACACTATTTACATGGCCCACTTTATCTCCTCCCTTCATTTCTGACCTCCAATAAAGAACTAGGTGATGAAATCCGAAAAGCAAGAGGCTATGGAGGTTGAATCAGTGGGAGATTGTTCTTTCATGTTTCCACTAATATTCAATCTCTTAGTGGGTGGTGGGGACATCACAAGATCATCTAAACCACCCAAAGAGAGTGTCCACCTGATCGAATCCGGTATATTCTGGACGGAGGAAATGAGCTGGGGTTGTGGGCCATTGTCATCTCCATGTGAAACAACGTTCGGATTTGAGACTTTCGTGAGCCCTTGGTAGCTTGTGCTATCACATATATGAGGTACCCGATCTTGTGAAACCATGAGGTCGGCCAGCACTCGATAATCGATCCCTTCAAAGAAATCTTCTCTCTTTCTCGCAAGCTGCTTCTCCATGCTTTGATTATCGAGGGAAACGGAGCAAGGTTGGTAATTCTCATAATTCTCTGTAATTTGTAATGGTATGTTGTTCTTACGGCGAACTCGGCAAAGGACCCAATCATCCAACTGAAAAATAATAATAATAATAATGATAACAACAACAGAATGATAGAAGATGGAGTAAACTAAATTAAAAAATGGTGCATGTGTGATGTTTGGACCATTCAATCACGATCACACGATTGGTGATGGGAGATGGTGTCATGGGTCCCAAGAGGTGTGGGCCCACTTGAGGAAACCGTCACGGTAATACACTGAATATTAGGTGTATACACCATCCACAAAATAATTCATCTCGTAAAATTTGAAAACATATTGCATGGTAACTTTAACATACAACGTTTTTATTTACAGCTCATGTGTCACTACTGTGGGACATCTGACCCGTGAAAAGGGTGGACCATACTATGAAGATCACATAGAGTGAGAATCTGGTGGGCACACATACATTTGAGTCCGAACATGAGCTTTACACTGATTTCATTGGTGTCGCCCACCTGATAAATGGATCATCCTCGTTTTCATCCCATGTGATCTTTATGATGCGGCCCACCTTTTTCACGGCTCAGATGTTACACACAGCTGACACAGGGCTATTTGTAGAACGTTGTATGTTGGTAAAACACAACTTTGTGTGTGAAAATTTCTTAATTGAAAATGAAACTCACTCTCATGGAACCCTTGAGCTTTTGTGAGCCAGCGTTGTTGTTGTTGTCTAGGAGTCTATATTCATGCATCAGCCAGTCAGTTTTGATTCCTCTCGGAGGGCGGCCTCTATAAAAGATCAGACCTTTCTTCACTCCGAGACACTGTGACCCACCGGATACCAGGATTGGTTTATCCGTACCAGTGGCTTTCCAATAGCCAGATGCAGCCGCTCTATTCGGTCGGCCCCCGTTTGGGTATTTCCGATCTCTTGGGGTGAAGAAGAACCACTCGCTCTCCCCAAAGAAAGCCTTGCCTGAGGAACAACAACAAGAAGTACAAGTGCTATCAATGCATCTGGACCCCAAATAGATGGGATGAGGCTCTGATGATTGACTATGACAATTTTCATTGTTACAAAGAGATACACCAACAATCAGTATACATGCTAATCACCACTTTAGGTAATGATCACAAACGTTAAAGATGAGTGGGATTCGCATATATACTCAAACTAGGCCCATATGGCGTATATGTGTGTACACAATCTCTCTCTCTCTCTCTCTCTCTCTCTCTCTCTCATAGAGAGAGAGAGAAAGATGTGGATGTGGGTTATTATATGAGTAAGAAGAAAGAAGAGAAGCACCAGGGAGATCCCATGGATTGAACTTGTAGAGGTCGATGTCTGCTATGATAGATAGAAGGGGAGTTTGGGAAGAAGAGACCTTCTTCCTCAAGTAATGAACGATGAGTTCTTGATCCGTTGGATGGAATCTGAAACCTGGTGGGAGCAGTATTTCATTTATTATATTCATCACTAATTCTTCAATAACACCACTTTGCTTCTTTTTCTTTCTTTTCTTTTCCTGAGGAAAGAGAGACAGGCGAGAAAAGAGATGGAGATTAGGTGTGAAATCTTGGAGAGACCACCTTTTTATAATAACTCTTCCAACGAAGCCTTGTGTCTCGTAGTGCATGGTCTCTATATTCCATGTCCAAGCTAGCTTCTCTTCATGCAAAAAGAGTAGTCTTTTTTTTTCAGGGATTTTTATAAAATACGACGTACTTCATTCATGTCATGCAGCTCACATTCCAGTAACTTTTCTAAAATGCGTTTTTACTAACGGCTCATTTTGATTGAAGTTGCTTTACACGAGCTATTTATACCTAATCTAATGTAGCCAAACATGATTTCTCCTTATTCAGCCAATAAGTATGTATAAGTGATTTCCAACATCACATAAACACTTATCCATCGATTATGTTTGTCTACCCTTAATATCCACACCGTTCATCATGTGCGGCCAACCTTTGAATTGCCTTAGCCCTGTATTCAATGCGAGTCATCCATCAAAGTAAACCATATACATTGTGAGGCCCACCTTCAATGCGGGCTATCCATCAAGTCAGACGTTGGATGTGGGCCGTCCATCATGCAGGGCCTAATTTCAAAGTGGGCATCCATTATGTAAGGCCTGCCTTGATTGTGGGTCATTCATCATTAAGGGCAGCCTTTCATATGAACAGGACCCATTGTGGGCCCACCTTGATATGGCCCATCCATCATATGAGGTCCACCATCAATGTTATTGTCCATCAATATAAAAAAACCCCTTCAATATCCACAACGTGGAACCACCTTTGATGTGTACTCGTACGGGCTCCACGGTGATAAGCCTGACGGAACTGATGTTGCATGGGTCTGACCAAATCCGCTCCCCACAGGGACATGGTTCCACCATCTGACCCAGCATACATGTGTTCAATCTGAGCCGTTCATTAGTGCAGTCCTTAAACATGCTACATACCAATAAAATCAGAGCTATAAATTTGTCAAGTAAGCCGGGCATCCATGTCGAATTTGAACCGTTTGACTCTTTTACTAAACATATGTTTTTCTCACACCGGTGTGGATCTGCCCGATCAGCGTACAATCGTTTTAGTCCGGGCATTTGCAGTGCACACAACCTGATGAATGGTTAAGATCTCTAGCATTCACGCCTCAACAGTGGGGAACCAGAGCCCGGATGGCAGCTGTGATGCGGATACAAAACAGATTTAGAAGAACATCGCATTTTCTAGTGCACAACGCCCTCATTTGCTCTCCCGACGTTTGCTACGATAAATCCACCTGTATGTTGATATAGGATGCGTCCTGCTGCGGTTTCCGTGGATCTGGATCCACCGAGGTGTGTGAGATCCCTGAGGTCCACCGTGATATACGCCTACGTGCCTTACATCAACACCATCCATCCGTTTTGAAAACTCATTTCACGGCATGATCTGGAAAATAAAGCAGATCCAAATCTTACGTGGATCATAATACAGGAAACAGTGGTAATCGACCATTAAAAACTTCTCGTAAGCCACAAAAGTTTTGGATCAAGCTGATATTTGTGTGATCTCTTCATCCATGTTTCTGTGACGTTATCAACAGGTTCGATGGAAAATAAACATTCTGGTGGCCCCCATGAAGTTTTTAATTGTGGGGATTCAATAAAGATTGTTTCCTGTGGTATGGTCCACAAAATATTTGGATCAGCTTCATTTTTGGGATCATCACTTAAAATGAGCTGTCAAAATGGATCTACAGCATGGATATAAACACATACATCACAGCAGCCCCACAGTTAGGGATCGGTGGATCCGGGGTTCCACCCAAACCGCGCCCTAGCCTTTTGGGTCTCGGTATCATCTTCCAACAGTCAGAACCACATATATGGCGGACCGCATCTGGATTGCGTACGATCAAAAAATAAAAATTCTTATATTGAATTATTTCAACATTTTCATCATTAAATTTTTTTTTTCTTTAAATGTTGACCTTTTCCGTACCTTAAAAAGATGATATATTTCAATCTAAGATTTTTTGTTTTTTATTTTTGGGTATCCCCCATCTCCACAGTGAGGCCCATCATATACATGGATTGGGTCATTGAAAACAACCCCAATCCAACGGCTACAGACTCCTGAAGTATCCTATTGCAGCACGAATTGCTTCATAAAGGCCCACACGCTGTACAGACAGCAACACGACAAATCTGCATGCATTGGAAATTTCCTACGAGATAGATACATGTGCACAACGGCGCTGTATCAGTTGCATAGGCTCTATCTTGAGTCACGATGAATCTAATATTTTCCCGCCATAGGATATCCTATCCACACAAAACGTGAGTCGCATCTTGGAAATCACCTGATAGAAAAATGAGGTAGATCCACGAGTTGGTTGGGAAACAATAGTCCACTAACCCATGTTTGATTCTGCATGATTTTCATAAAAAACTGACCATTAGGCAGGGCAAACCTTTTGAATGGATAGGATATTCTACACATGTGACACTTTGGCAGGAGACAAATGGCTGTATCATGACTTATTATACAGCCGCTGTATGTAATCAGGGAATTCATAAAGCTCCCACGTGTGTTTGTGTTTTGCTGAACGGGATGTTTGGGAGGCAATCTCATGCACGTGCGTGTATTTGTATGCGGATGAGAAGTTCTGTAGCGCAACTATGTTATCGTCCAACTAGCAAATGTGTCAAGCGTGTATGCCACATCCAACCCGTTCAAAAAGTCGGTCCCGTCAACAAGAACACCTAATAGAAATTTTAGGAAGATCCATTCATCATGCAATCCATGCTATAGAAAACAATTCACATCCACCGTTCTGAGAGAAAGCACGTATGTAGCCAGCCCGATCTTGCGTTGGTTGGTGATCTTCATGGTGGGCCCAATCTGTCGGACAGGTTGGATTTCATATAGAAATGACATGCCAGCAATTATACAATAGTTGGATGATAACAATATTGTCCAACTCGTTATATAGGACCGCGCCTCTCCTTCACGTACATTGATTATGTTTTCTTATGAAATATATTTATTTATTGATTTATCATAAACTAGCACTAGAAATCTACATGCAAGTTGTTGTTTGGAGTTGCTAAAAACTATGTATAGTGAAGAATATGAGACGGTTTTTAAACAAAACGGCATTTTGGGAATTAAAGGAAAGACACTCTCTTTTTTAAGTAAGTTATAGCTGCCTTTCAGGAAAAAAGAAAAAAAGAAAGAAAAGACAATTAAAGCAAAGCTCTGTATTAGATAACACCAGAAGAAGAATAGGTTGGCTGCAATAATTCCCTTATATGAATAGGTTGGGACAGGGGCCCTTTTAGATGGGATAATGCTTTGTTATCCAAGCCGTTGATCTGAACAGAGTTCAAAATGGCTGCCACGAAAATTTTAAATATTAAAAGACTATAAACTACACCCAAGTGGCTTACAAAATATTGCTTATAAATACTTCCCACATTGAAATGAAAAAAGTTGAGCAATTATAGGGTTGATCAATATTTAATTTAATTTTTTTTTCCTTTTTTAGGCAAAACATTCATCTATAGTACTGATCAGGTCAATCATATAAACGGATATGATCATTTAGACATGACCCCAAATCCAATGACCATAGTCTCATCATATAATGGACCATACTGTAGCAAACCCTTGGGGCCTGTTTGGGAGCGTGGATTTGGAAACCCTGGTTCAGAATTCCTTGGATTTGAAATGTAACGTTTGATGCCTTAAATTCAAAATCAACTTTAATCTAAAAGTAGGTATGCATAGTATATTCACAGTGGTTTGAATTTAATTACTAAATCAACTTTAATATATTTAATTAGTGAATATATGTAATGTTTGACACAGTGATTTTAATAAGCCTACTGAAATATATTTTTTGCCCGAAAATGATGAAATTTCAAGTCTCAGATGGGCCACAAGCACAAGATTACGTCCGAGTGACTAACCAACGATTTTTAACCATTGATTTACATGAACAATGTTTGGATGGCGTTGATCATCATATAAAAGTAATTATAGTGATGTAATTGATAATCTAATTATTTTGGGATATCATTAGTCGGTCATGTGTCCAATAGATTAATAGTCTAGTGACACACATGTTACAAATGCAACTCTTGAAAAGATTTTAAATGTAATCCAAGCTTTCACCATGGATTTCAAGCCCCCGGTTTGAGGGGATTTGATGAAACCCCTAGTTATTTTATAGTACTAAACAATTAGGGAATTTGAAACCCGAAACCCCTCAAATCCCTTCAAAGTCATGGTGCCAAGCCACCTCTTAAAAAAAAAAAAAAGAATTTAAGCCTTCTACACTCCTATTTCCTACATCTTACAAAGATTTCATTTCCCTCTTCCATCCGTGCATGCAATACCTGCCAATCGTTTAAAAGCTTGAAACGCATGCCAAACACCGAGTCTAGTCTCAACGCATCTTTGGGTGTTGGTATCGTTTACTTTGGAAATATTACTTTTGAATTTGAGATTATGTTTCAATGATCTAAGCCTTTTATATGATGGGCTCCACCTTGAATAGGAACAACCAGAGATCAAAACGTGTCCACACATCTTATGCTGGACACATGTCATGAAAGTATTGTACCGGAACTTGCCTCAGTAATGAACTCATGCATAACCATTACTATTGGATGTAATTACCTTTCTACACCACGGTGAGTAAAACCTAATATCATGAATTCCCGGGGGACTTTCTGTTGGTGGGCCATAAGTTACAAGCTCATAATAACTGGATAATCTTAACCTTTCAAGGTGACTGTCCACTTGCCTTCCTCAAATTTCCTCCAAAGGTATAGGATTCTCCAATCCACGTGTTTGGCTCCAACCCCTGCTAATATGTGGCCTATCAGGTGATCGGTTTGGATCTCATACAAGCATGCCACGTGTAGAAAGTACAGTAATGATCAGCAACTTCGATACATGCGTTTAACACCGTTATTTATCTCCTTGATCTGATTTAAGTTTCCTATAATGAATTTACAGGACAGGTAAACTTATTGCTATCCCATCAGTGCCTGAATTCGATTAGCTGAATGGGGCCCAACAACAAGTAGTAGCGAGTGGCCCCAAAGATCACAACCGTGTGATCGTGATCAGAGTCACTCTATGGTTGATAGATTCAATTCGGAGTAGGCTACGTGCCCAGAATTTCTTTCTCTATTTAAAGATTTCCTTTTTATCCATGGCACTATGACAAATATCTCCTAGATTTTGAAATATATCGTTGTATTTTGGCGGGAAAATTCTTCGAACTTTATTATCGTGATAATATTGCAAGATTAAAGATAGAAGGTTTTGATTTGTGGCCATTTATTGCGATTTTAACAAAGTTTTTAAAAGTTTAAATTCATTCAATTTACCCATGTTTTTAAATTATTATTTTATTTTCAGAAAGATTTTTCAGATAATATCGTAACAAAACATAAAAATTCACATGCCGGAAATTGCGGAGAATGATATTTGTCGTAATGATTTATGGAAAGCAACCCATAACAAGTTTTAGCTTTCAAATTTATCTTAAAAGACAGCATAAAACAAGCGAGCGGATTGCCTGTGACCCCGGTGCAGAGATATCTCTGTGCCCGGAGCTCTGTAGGGGTCCACAGAGATTTCCGTGACAAATCTATTCCGTCCATCTGTTTTTAAGGATCACAATAAGATAGGATTCTAAAAATCAGGAAGATCCAAAACTCAAGTGGACCACACCGACAAAACAGTGGGAGCAGAAATATCCACCGTTGAAACTTCCCTGGAGCTGACCATGATGTTTATATACCATCCAAACCGTTCATAAAATTATTACTACTCAGATATATCATCCTGATACAAAACTTCTGCCACCACTAAGCGTTCAATCCCCACCCTTTCTTGTGGTATGGCCCAAATGAGTTTTTGATCTGCCTGATTTTTAAAATTCTGTCCTAATGTAGTCTTTCAAAACAGGTGGACGGAGTGGATTTGTCACGAACATCTATATGGGCCCCACACAACCCCGGGCACAGAGACATATCTGTGCCCGGGGTGGCAGGCAATCCGCTCCCAAAACAAGAACCGCTCATTTTTTGCCTATGCACTGGACCAGGAAGGCCTGTCAGTCGTGAAATTTATGACACGTGGAGGTGGGAACAGTAGATCCAGACCATCCATATAATGGTCTCTACCCGTGATGGCCCACAGTTGAAAAATGCACAGAAATGGCCATCCTAATTACATGGACTGACGAGTCAATTATAATAAACGTACAGGATAAAAATGGAGAGAGACGATGGATAGCATAGTAATTTTGGTGTGATTTTCAACCAACCTACATCATTGGACAAGCCCATTGGTTGGACGGTCTGGATCCAATTCCCATCCGCTACATGGCAGGTACTGGCCACGTGTGCGACTTCCTGATACAGCTGTAATGGAATTTTTATTTTTGAAACCGTAATAGTAACAGGCGAGAGAAAAGGACAAGAAAGAGTTTCGTTAAGCCAATCAAGCATTTGGATACCGAATTACAGTGCAATTGACAATGTTTTGGACCCATTTCCTTATCAAGGATGCATAGGCGGCTCCGACAACATGGCCCACGATAATAGACCTCTCTGATTTTGATTTGTAGGGTAGATTTCATGGGCCCCACGTATATTAAACAAGAGAAAATTTTGATACTCTGGTAGAGTGTGATGGATGATACACAGGCAGTTGGAATTTACTTAAGAATTGAATACGTGGCATACAATCAACTCAAATTAAATGGTACAAATTACGTGTATAAGTTAATATATATCAAGAACAAAAAATTACGCTTACCTGATTATTTAAATGGTCATATTTAAACAAGCTAGTGTCCATGGAGTAGAGGCTGGGATTACCCAACTAATCTAATTTTTTGGACACTAACTTAGTGATGATGGGTTTCACAATCTAGTTGGTCGAATATGACTTAATATATGCCATGTGTACTATTTCTAAGTGCCTGCGTAGCAAGCGTTGTATGCAGCCAGAGTATCAAATAACTCCCCCAACAAACACCTAGGAGAGGAAATAAAGATGAAGTAATCCTACTAAAATAATAATAATAATAACAAAATAAAGATGAATTAATCCTACTATAAAACAAAAAAATAATAACAATTAAAAAAAAAAAGATTAAACTCCTCTATTAGCTTAGCACCATTTAAAAAAATTTATGGTACTCTTCTTCAACTGTCCACATGGCTCAGTTGTACAGCCATCAACAGCCTAAATATCTGAACCAACCAACTGTATGGAGCATGACCAAAAAATTACAAGGAGTAGATGATCATGGTAAACACCTGATTCAGCTTAAATGGACCACTCACTTTATTTTCTTCTAACCATTCATGTGGTAGCAGTTGACTGGATGGTTAGGATTTCTTCATCAATGCAATTTTAGAGAGCTCTGCCCGAGTGTCACATGTGAGAAATATGAATCACCACCATGTTTACAATGGTACTGAGGTATCCTGGATCACCTCCACAAAGAAATATATTTAATAGAAAGCTATAATAATTATTGGATGTGGATTGAGTGGTGACCTGCTATCATATATGTGCATGATAATACAATGTGGCTTAATTTGATTGGGCCAAATGCTGTTATCAGATATTAGAGAGTTGGGAAGCAAATTAACAGAGGCACGTCCGCATCCATCACAGCTCTCTGAGGCAACCATGATGTATGAGTTTCACCTACACTATTCATCGCTTTGCCAAAAGATTCAAAGCTCAAAGGGACCACTCCACACAAACAATAGGGATAATAACACCCGGGTCCTTGCTTTTGCTCCGGTGGCAGACTATTAGGAGTTTCAACACCTGGTCAAGGGTTCAACACTCATAGGCAGTGATCGAATCCCACTACGGTGTGAATGTGTGGCGGTGACGTTTAGATACCATTTAACTAGTTCATAAGGTCAGGCGAATTGGCCGATAAAGGAAAAACACAAATATGAGCTTGATTTAAAAACTTTGCGGCCTCAAAAAGTTGTCAATGACGAGGGTGATTAGCCCCACTCTCTCTTTGTGTGGCCTACTTGAACTTTGGATCCTGATAAAATGGATGGATGGCGAAGATAAACACATGTCACCACGTCAACACAATCCTACACTACACAATTCGAGCACGTACGTCTAGTATATGCTTTACCTGGCAATTTCCTCCAAATTGTCAAGACTATAGGAGCCGGAATCCATGGTGTGTGTGTTTTATCCATGGTGTTCACGGATCATTTTAAGCCACGAACCCAGAAATAAGGCAAATCAAAAGCTTAAATGGTCCACACCATAAAAAGTAGTTAGGATAATAACACTCAAAATGATGTCCGTTTTCCATCATCCGAAGATATGGATGAAGGGAAAACACAAACATAATCTGGATCCAAAGCTTTCGTGGCCTTAGGAAGTTTTCAATGGTAGATGTTTAATCCCTGTTATTTCCCTTGGTGTGAACTATTTGACCTTTGGAACTGTTTCATTTTGGGCTCATGTCTTGAAATGATATCGAAAAAAATAAGTGGACGGTGTGGATATAACACATATATTGTGATTGGCCATAGAGCTTAACCACGGCAACACAGTATTGACTTCGGCTGTACGTTGTATGCTACCCAAACCGAATCTACCTGAGTCATCACTGTAAGTGGCACGTGGTCTAATTAAATCCTGCCACCAGGTCTACTCACTCCGCATCGGACGCGCCGAAGCATTTGGCAGGAAGTTCCCGGGATCCTAGGTGGAACCCACTGTCATGTTTGTGATGAATCCACACCTTCCATCCGTTTTTCAAGTTAAATCTAGGTAATAAAATTAAAAACTAACAGGATCCAAGACTCAAGGGGCCACACGAGTGGAAAATGTGTGGATTGGTTAAACGCCGTTGAAACATGACTATGGCCACAAAACTTTGTATCAGGCTAAGAAATTTTAGTGTTTTCAGTTCATCCCAGTGGAAATGATCTTATTAAGTGTTTGGATGTCATATAAACATCAAGGTAGAGCCTGGGAAGTTTTCAACGGTAAGAATTTCCTTCCCCACTTTTTCCTAGCGTGTAGCCCACTTGAGTTTTGTATCCGGATAATTTTTGATCTCATGTCCCAATATCACCTCTAAAAACTTATGAACGGTTTGGATTTATTACAAACATCACGGTGGGCCCCACGAAGGCTTTTTCAGGAAATCTGCGTTGCTCCATGGTGGTTGCTGAACAGAATAACAAATAGAAAGAGACATCGCATGATTCGCATCCGGACATGCGCATCGGAGGGACCCGGATTGCGTAACTAGGAAGTCGCCACGCTATACCAGGGTGAGTAAACTTTGTGGGCTTACCATGACTTATTTATACTTATCCATTCCGTTCATCCGTTTTTCAACCTCATTTTCGGGCAAAACCCTAAAAATAAAGTATATCTAATGCTCAAGTGGACCACACTACGGGAAACAGTGGGAATAATAATGTCCACCGTTGAAACCTTCCTAGGGCTTGTCAGTAATGTTTATTCGTCATCCAACCTGTTCATAAGGTATCAAAGACCTGGATGAAGGGAAAACAGAATTATCAGCCTTCTCCCAAAACGTCCGTTGCCCCTGAGAAGTTATCAACGTTAGGTGTTCAATTCCTACTGTTCCTTGTGGTGTGGTCCACTTGAGCTTTGGATATGCTTTAATTTTGGGCTCATATGCTAAAATGAACTGAAAAAATGGATGGACGATGTGGATAATGACATATACATCACGGTGCGCCCCACATAGTGTACGCACCACGCTCCTCGGTACACAATCGGCGCATCTGGAATCTCCGAGGACTCACATCTCCTCCCGTAATATATGCGTGCGATCTTAGCCATACATTTAGATAAGCCCAATCTCGATATATTTTCTAACCCAAAAGACATTAGGACGGGTATTCATTGGGAGTGATATGGTATATGTTGAATCTGGACCGTTGAACCATCCATCATTTCATATACATTTCGCCCACCCAATGAGGAGACAAGATTGATTGTCTTGACAATTCGAATGCAACGTAGATCCTGCTAATTAGTATACCTGCATTTCCAATTCTGACAAGTGGGGCCATGTTTTCGTAATCCAGTACTTTACGACCCTTCCATTTGTGGCCCACAAATGAACGGTTAAGAAGGAAGACACGACACCACTGACATTTAAATGAAGAAGTCCAAAGATTGTGGCGTAAAGAGGAAAATGGCATCATAGTTGAAATCCGCATATTCTATGCAATACACCACATGCATGGCTTTTTAGTTCGGACACGTGGAGACCATGTTTCTGTAATCCAGACCATTGGTTGTTGTCCACATCAGCGTGAAAAGTATCGTTGATAAGACAATCTTATCCGTTCATTTTGAGGACACGGATAACAGAGTTAAAATAAGAGGAGGCCAGTTCCAAGCTCATTTTATAACGTTGTCTGTGGGGCCACCATGACGTTTCCATGACATCCACTCCGTCCATCATGTTCATCTCCCTGCCTTTGTCTTGGATCCGGAAATTCAGGCTGATTCGAATATCAAATGGGCCACACCATATAAAATCATGCCTAAAACCACCAACATGATGCAGTGTGGCCCAACTGAGTTTGGAATGCTTTTTTTCGCGTCCATCCATCTTGCGTTGCACTCGTCTCATGACATGGGGTGATTTTGAAACATGGCGTATGTTTGTCATCATGGCATGCAGCTCCTAGACCCAAATATCCATCCATTGAAAAGGCACCAGTCACAGTTTACAAAACAAATGTACGGCTCTAAAACACTTGGTTAATACTCTCTAACCCATTCACCAATCTCAGTACTGGAGCCTATTTTCTGAGTGGACTAAATTAATTTTAGGAAAAACATGATCAGGCCAATTGGATGGTTAAGATGATACATCAACAGTCCACATCAAATGCGAAGAAACCAAAGATTGGATGGGTAATAGCTCCCAATCCAGGGAAGTTTGGTGCCACAGCCCATCTAGATTCGATTCCCCATCAGATCAGTGGCTTAGATAACGCCAATTAGTCAACATGTCCCTAAGTGGAAGATCGTATAATTACTCTTCTTCAGCTTCACCTTTTATCACATGTAGCCCAAGCATTCATGTAGATCTTAGCCATCTAATCTTTAGTCTTTTTCTTTTAATAAATGCAATGTGACATTTAAAAAAAAAAAAAAAATCTGATATGCAAAGAAAATTATAAATTTCATAAAATGATTTTAAGAGCTTGTGAAACAAATAAGAACCCTAACTTTAATTAATTTATTTATTTCCTTTTTTAAAAAAAATGTCTATATCTTGGATTATGGTTTTACAAACATGACTTAATTAAAGATTGTCTATAAAAAAATTTTTACGGGTATGATCCGTCACTAGTGAGGCCCATCAATTCAACGGTCTGAATCATCGAGCAATGGCCGCCACTACTGCATAATCAGATTGATACGATTTTATTGGTTTGTAGATGGCCAACATATCCATCCTAGATTTACTGGGAGATGAGGATTTGGTACTTCCATTTCTAAATAAGATTGGTCCGATCAAAGCTATCCTGCTTTCAGGCCCGGATTGCTCTGAGCTGGGTTTCCTTCAGCAATGAGGGCCAGGATGGGCCAGGCCTACTTTTGAGTAAATAAAGGCTTAGGCCTGGTTACGATGCCGATAGTCCTACAATACTATCAATTGACTATAAGGGTTGTAATGAGCTGGGCAGCCTACCGGCCTGGCAAGCCCGTCCTGGCTTTGGACAATTAGCTTGGTGTATGGTCTGGGCTTGGCCCTGGCATATATGTCCCGATCAATGTTCGGATGACCCTAGGCTCAAGTAACTTTAGCCAGAGCCAGCCCAATGTTCAGTTGAACAACACATGCATCTTGCATGTAGACCGTTGGTTTCATTCTGAGTATCCATTTCCTTGAGTGTGTGTGGCCCACTTGATCAATGGATGGAATAGGAATGTTCACTTGGGAAATGAGGATTCTAATCAATTTTTGCCCAGTTGGGTCCAGACCCAACAAAAATTTGCCTTTGGGCTTGGGCTATTGTGATTGGTCAATGCCAGGTTTGGCCCTGAGGCAGTGCTAGCATATGGCCCTCCCCAAATCCAGCCCATTGCTGCCTCTAACAGACTGGGGAATAAAAGCCCAATAGCTTCGTCCCACTTGGTCAGTGGACAGCTTATAACAGTAGAGATGTGTTTCTACTGTCAATGGTCTAGGCCAAATATGTGCCATGACAACTCAATCCTCGAAGGCCTGTCTGGACGCACCCCCAAAAGAAGAATTTGATGCCTAAACGGTGTTTGGAGCAAAAACCCAGTTCACATCATGCATTTGGATGCACTTTTGCAAATCCTGTCTCATCTACTGCGTAGGTTAGATAGGTACCAAAAAGCAGACTCATGACCAAGCCTTTTGTAGCACATGTGCCAATGTGGCACGTGCAAGATCCATACCGTCGGCTTTCGCTTGCCAAGATGAAGTTTGGCCAGCTCTAAAACAACACAAGGATGCCTTATTTTCTAAGGAAAGTCATGGGATGGCTTGGCAATTAAACCCTACCTAAAACATGGCTGTTTGGATTTTAGCTGTTTATAGCCATTGATCACGGACATTCAACCTTAGTCAAATCACCACCGTTAGATGGTGCTCTTGGAAGTAAATGAAGATGCATGCATCTTTTCTGTATATATATTTTTAAAAAAGGGCCATACCTAATACCCAAGTTGGAGCTCGATAATGCTGACTTGCTATGTTTGGTTCGTCCATTTAATGGAAAATCATGGCCCACAAAAAGAACTAATCCCTTTCTGTTACCCAACTAACCAAGTGCATGAACACGACCGGAACTAGCATCGTCTAGATGAAATGGGTCATGCCACGTGGCAGCATCAGGGCCCGCAAGGAGCTTGTCATTGTTTCCCTCCAAACGACAGCACTTATCAAGCAAACGTATAGATTAGGGTTTTGGCCTGTGTGCTATATCATCCCATGCTCATCCCAACATCTTGCACACTGCGCTCGGCTATACACTTTCCATGAGTGAGGCCCACTTTTCAGTGATCCGAACCGTCTAAATGATTGGAAATGCTTTAGATGGCCCATGAAGGCATGGAAAATATCATAGCCCTTGAATCTGTCTAGAAACCATCAAATGGTTCAAATTCAACCAAACACAGAGAACTGAAGATTCAACTGCGTGAATTCTCCAATCTGGGGGACTATTTATGCATAGAGAGTATAAGATGGGCTCGCCCCATCATATCAACTGCATGGATCACTGAACCGTGGGCCACATTCGTATCATCTGAAAAACGAATCGTGCACCGTCAATGTATACCAGTTCTTTAGGTAGACCCCACAAGTTACCTCACCAGCTGACTTTAAGGTAAAAACTTTGCTACTCTGGCAGAGTGTGACGGATGATACGCAGGCACTGAGAAATAACTTAAGAAGTACAGGGAACCAACATAAGATTATTTGACTATTTGAGTATCGTATTGGTGGACATTCATCGGACGGTTGATAATGAAAAATATCCAATGGCCCTATTTCAACAAACAAGTGTCCACAAATTAGAATTTACAATCATTCAACCATTTCGATTTGGATACTGTCACGATCGTGGGTTTTAAGTTAATGTACGTCACATGGACAACTTTCGAGTCGTGTACATCAAGCGTCGTACTCTGACAGAGTAAACAAACTACCTCCACTGACTTTAACGAGATTGTGACATGGTTGTTAGCTCCTTTCTCTTTTGGACTTGGCTGGCCTCACCTGCGTAGGCTTTACGTAGGGAGGGCCTAGCTTGCGCTAACTGATCGCTGCATAGGGACAAACATGCATCAAATCCACTGTCCATCAGGTGAGCCATCACATTTTCACCATGGATCCTAAAAATTAGTTAAATCCATGACTTAAATGAGCCATACCATAGTGTGATCCGCGGAAAATCATGCCTAGGACTCCAAATTCACATTGTGTGGCCCCCACATGTCTTGGAATGTCCTGATTTTCAGGGAATCCATCCATCCTAGTGTGGCACATCAGATTAGTGGCTTTGGATGGAACATACACCATTTGCACTACACCAATAGAAACAGCTGAGATGGTCTAAAACTCGCTGACTCAACATGGCCGAGTCAACTCAATTCCGCGAGATTTTGATATATATATATATATATATATATATATATATATATATATATATTTCTCACTAAGTATACTACTTCTAACTATTTTAGATATCCAGTCATAAACATAATAATTATAATTATAATTGTTAAATATCAAGTCGAGTTGGCTCAACCTAACTCTTCAAGTTGACCCGACCAGGCTGAACATTTACTAGAGTTTTCAGTTTTTGAACTGTGGTGATCCCCCATCTCCTAGTTGTTTACCATCATAACCACGGTCTTAAGACTCGGATGAGTGCCATGCAACTCATCTGAGTCAACTCAGACAAGATGGGACCTAATTCAGATTGAGAACTGATTCACTCCCTGAGCCACCCCTGACTTGAACGAGACACGACTCGACCTGAGACCGAATGAGTCAACCCGAGTTGCGAGTCATTTAACCACTATCACAAGTAAGAAAGACGACGATGAAAGGAAATTGCTAGTGCCACATGAAGCTCACCACATCAAACATGGGCTAAATCATAAATCTGCATTGGTTTATATCCCTATTCACAGCCACAGTATTACAATTTTGGAAAAAAAAAAAAAAAACAATAACAATATCAACATTGGCAGACTTGGAAACTACAACAGTGAAACCAGTCATTTACCCATTTACCCAATGATGAAATTTCACTTTCAAATACGATGCAAAGTACAAAAAATCTCAAAGCCGATATTGTAGAAAGAGACTGATCACCTACAATCCATTTTTACAACCATTTCAACATTAGAAACAGAAAACCATAAGGCAAAAACAAATGGGTGGTAGTGGGCTGTGGGTGATCATTCCTCCTCTAGAAATAAAAATACAGATTTTTTTTATATATATATATATATAAAAAAGGTTTAGATCCAAGGACAAGGTATATTTTATTTAGAGTGTGCATATCCATTGCAACAGTAAGCAACTCAAAAAGGAAAATCTCAGATAAAACTGAAAAATATAAGCAATAATTCATCGATCGGATCCATCGCATGCGTAGGGCGCGCATGGGGTCCACATCACGTGAACAACACACGTTCATGTGACATTGACCCTCAACCCCCTTCCCCCCCTTCTCATCTTCCTTTGCAATAAAAACCATGCACTCTAAAAACCATACATCACTCCCCAACTTCCCCAAATGGCCTACTCAGAATCAGCCAACCACAAACACCAGCCCAGACGTAGCAAAAGACGACTTAGCCTAGAGCAGGTGAAGCTCTTGGAGTCGAGCTTCAACCATGAGAAGAAGCTTGAACCAGAGAGGAAGGTTCAGCTGGCCCGCGACCTGGGGCTTCAGCCCCGGCAAGTCGCAGTCTGGTACCAGAACAAACGCGCACGGTGGAAGACCCAGAGCCTCGAGCATGATTACCAGGCACTTCGGCTAAGGCTGGACAGCGTCTTGGCGGACAAAAGGTCACTCGAGAAAGAGGTGGAGAGACTTAGAAGGGAGTTGGAGAAGGCCCAAGAGATCCTGCGCCCGATTGGCCCACCCTTTTCTTCTTTCTCGCCGTCTTGTGATGAGGAGTGGAGTTCAAATCTGCACAGCGATGGGAAATGCACTGTGGAGCATGCAGGGTTGTTGCAAGCAGAGGAGCTCTACGCTTGTTTCATGGGTGTTGAGGATCAGCTACAGAAATTCAACTGACATTCTTTCTTTGCTCGTCCTTGCTCATTGTAGCTGATGATGATGATGACAATGAATGGCAGAGACTGCAGTTTGCAACTCAAAAGGAAAGTAATAATGTATTGTCGAGGTTTGTTAAGCCCATACCTGTATAAAAGTGGGCCCATCTACATGCCATCCCGCATGATCCAAGCAATCAATCAGGTCGGTCCCACTGCGTAGATGCCCACCACGCAGAAATCAGGCCAACCCACTGGCTGAACATGGTATGATGTCCCAACAAAAGGATGAGTTACGAAAACTTGGCTCATTGTCATGGACATCTCCATCTGTTTGGTAAACTGTACTTGACAGACACGATTTTTGGTCCTCTTCATGATGGGACCCATCTGATGGACATCTGGGATCATGCAAGTGGAACACGGTTGGCCTGTACATGGGCTCCCTTGTATACTCTTGCGGGCTTTAGCAAAGCTCTGTACTGTATGCAGATGAAGATTTTGTATATAGAGTGTTGGGAGTTGAGATGAAGGGAAATGAGAATATCATATACTTTCTTTGCATTAGTCAGAGGTGGTAATTTATCTAGGCATGTCTGTGCGTATCCTTGTCTTTCAAATGACAGTGTGCTGTTGAAAAAGCATAAAAAGAGAAGGGGAAAAAGAAGAAAGAACGAAAGAAAGAAAAAAAAAAAAGAGCTCCTCCATGAACTCTGATGTCAAAAATTCATCCAAACCCACACAGCTAATAAAGTCAATGCCTAAAACTAAATTGCTATCTTTAGCCATGCAAGTATAGATGAATTACCAGTCCTAATGCGCCCAGTCTGTATAAGTGCAGCCCACGGTTAGGTCATCCAGACCATTTAACTGACGGGCCTTGTAGGTTCAAGTCCCTAAGATGATAAACCAATGAGAATGCATGAATCCGATGCATCACGTGCTTCAATTTTGGGTAAATAACATGGAAGCATGATATGGCAAGATTGCTCAAATTTGACTGCAGGCAAGATATATGTCACTGTTTCACTATTACAGTTCAGTGCCTGATGATCACTACGTTCATCTTTGAAGAAGAAAAGCATTACAGTATCGGTGAATGCCATCTCAATTGAGATGGATTTTATTTAAATGTGACCCTCATCATGTGGTTCAAACTGTGAGCAGTTGACTAGTTCTGATACCAGTACTTTTTTTTTGGTTAGCTTGTTAGTACACACCCCACTGTTCTGATACCAGTACTTGTTTTATTGTTAGTGTACTCCTGAGGAGTACCATCCCTTGCACTGGTAAGAAAAATTGCAGACATGAAACTTCAACAGCCATAAGGAATTGCCTTTCTCCTTGGGTGTTCTGTTTTTTTTTTTTTTTCAAAGATGCTGTTCTTCTAATATTTTGATGATTCTTCTCCCATTACTGCGCTCCAGCAGGCAATTTCCGATCAAATCATGTTAAGGTTTGTTCTCATCCTTGATTTCTTTTGAATTTCCATATCATCGCGTTCACCGCCAGATTTGCAACACAAAGTTTGCCTCCAGTGTTTGGTATACCAACCTCAAAACAATTCGCTTTAGCAGGAAATTATACAAAAAGGTCTTGCTCTTTGTTGATCTTTAAAGAAACATCTTCAAAACCTTAAACAAGGGTTATTGTCATGCTTCCAACCTCAGAACAATTCATCTTTGCATTCTATGCTGTTACCAGTGTTTGGTATACCAACCTCAAAACAATTCATCTTTGCATTCTATGCTGGTATTCTTCAAGCTTTAAGAGGACCCCGATTCATGTCCAACACATCTCTGGTGTCATAGGATGGATAACGGAAAACTGCTTGCAATGTCAAAGATGCCGTTCAATTTTCTCATAAAAATGAACAAGTACCAGTTACATTTTTACATTCTTCTCAATCTTACTCAATAGGATAGCTAGAGTTAAGTTGCAGAAAACAAATTCTATAAGACGGGTCAAAATGGTTTAACCCCAAGTAAGATAAAAGTGGGTTAGCAAGAACTGAGGACAAGGATCTGGTCTCAGTAACAAGTACTCTTATTTTGTGTTCTACCGTTCATAAAGTTTCTGTGAACTCCAACTCAAATAGAACTCCAAAAACAGTATATCTCATCAGTGTCTCAACCCTTCACCTAGCAATTGTAATGCCTTCATTCTAAAGATACAAGCTGCCAACCATGCATGCACGATGCATCTCAAATTTCAGCAACTCTTATTCCATATAAAGAGAACAACTCCTGTAGGCCACAAATAAAACAGACGCTTTCATACTTTTTCACAGAGTAAACACTAACTACAGATTGTAACTGTGTGGCTATACAACCCATGCTACATTGCAACACTCAAAACCAAGTGTGTATCTCATCTGAGCTATGCTGGCAGCTATTGCTCTGACTTTTATTGAGAAGATGACAGTATCATTAAGCAACCAGCGAAGACACAAAACACAGACGAAGATAACCCTGCTGTCACTCCACTGCAGAACAAAAATGAAACCAGAACAGAAAAGCACAAGACCAGGAAAAAAAGAAGAAGAAGCAGAAGAAAGAAACAGGAACAAAAACACAAACAATGGACTGGAATACTGGCCATTCACCCAAGAACAAATGACTCCCAGTTACTTCCAAACTTGGCTACCAAGATTCCAGAGGATTGGCACATTCCCTATGTTCTAAGCAGCAAATGCTCTAACTTAGCCATCGGAACTGCAAATATCTAATCCTTCCCTATGTTTGACTGAGGCAGCTGCAGATCTGCATGTGATATAAAACCCATTTATGTTTTGAGAACTTAGGGCCTGATCGGTAGATGCCTGAAAATGAGTTTTATCTTATTTTTAGAGATCATATTTCTTTTTGGTAAGGATTATAATAAGCTGAATAACCAATAATCATGATCTCTAATATATAATTTTGAATAACTAAAATGAGATGAACAAATTTTTAGGCGTCCACCAAATACACCCTTAGTATACATAAAATGAATTTTTTTTATTTTTATTTTGTAAGAATTGAAGATTACAAGACTGTTTCATTTCATGAAAAGTGATGCAACTAAGAGTGATCATGATCAAGATATCCAATCAGTGGTAAGGATCCATGAAACTGTCTGATAAGTTAGTGTGCCCCACGTAGTTGTCTGATTGATCCACATGATGGTTCAATTAATCTATGGGCCCACAAGGTACATATTTTTTTACTATAGATATACTTAGTAGTTTTATATAATAGCAATACACACACACACACACACACACACAGAGAGAGAGAGATCATTTAGTAACATTCTATTGGTACCTACCCCTTTATTTTGTCATTTATTTTATGTGCCACATCCGAATGACAGGAAATTGATCCTATTAAGACCATACATTTAGCTTCAAATGTGCCCAAGATCATGCAATTCTGACATGAATTGAGTGCATTATGGTTGATTTAAGGGTTCTATGCTTGTGACAGGATTTAGGGTAATTTTAGTCATTATTAATATCAATAAAATAGATGGTTTAGAAATAATTGATGGCGAGGGTTAGAGTTAGGGCTGGGCCAGGGTTGGCTCTAGCCTGCCCTGGTCCCTAATCAAGCTGAAAAGACCTAGCCATGGCCCTACTCCTTTAGGACCAAGCCAAGCCAGGGCCGGCCCCTTAAGATCAACTGGGTCAAAACTTGGACCAATCCACTCATTAGGTGGGCCATAGAAGTACATTCATTCAAACCATATGTATCCTTTGATTTCAATGGTGTCACTTGCTAGTAGTGCACCACCCTGATTTTCACACTCTGAGTTTTACGTTGTTACCCACATTTGGCTAAGATGTTTGACGCAAGACATAAACTACTTTAGGGCCAATAGTTTGGGTCGGTCCATGCCATTCATCATGGCCCGGGTGTGGATTTCAGGCCCGGGACCAGCACTCGGCCAAGTTTAAGTGGCCACGCTGCTCAGCCCATTACCACCCCTAGTTGGATTAGAGTTCTTTTGCATTGCAGAAAGTAAATATTTGTAAAGACTCCTTAAAAGGAAAATAATTATTAATAAGAATAAAATAACAGTCATAACAGTTACAACGGTTACACCCATGTTCCTGTATGGTTAGAACAGTTATTTTATTATTAATAATTATTTTCCTATTACTCCTTTTATGAAGATTTACCCAAGACAAAAAAAAAAAAAAAAAAAAAAAGACTCCTTTGCAAAGGAATGTGCAATTCTGAATGTAAGGAAAGAACATAGTTTTTTTTTTAATTTATTTTTATTTTTTATTACTGTAATCTTGTTTTCAACTAATTTTGGGGGTGTGGTGCTGACGTAGGTGCTGGAAAGTACACTTAGTAGACTTAATCGCTTGGTCACATGCAACAGAGACCAAGATCTGTGCCAGTCAAGAGTGAGTTGGAACAAGTTGAAGGCACTAAAAGGGCAAGGGGAAGGCCCAAAAGGACATGGGTGGAGGTATTAGGAAAAGACTTGATAACCTGCAGTATAACTTATAGCCCTTGATTGAGTGGGATAGTGGAACAGGATTCATGTAGTCGACACCAATTAGTTGGGATCAGGCTTAGATGATGTTGATGATGATCTCACTTAGGTGCAGATTCAACTGGAAGTTCCAGGTTTGATGCAATTTCAAACTCAAAACTTCAAACTACATATTAACATGTGTTGCATTGAATCATCTAACCTAACACTAAATAGATAAGTAACTAATATGGCTTTCTTGGATGAAATGCAAATGAATATTGACTACAGAACAATATCAACACTTAATGCATAGCAACAATAAATTGCGATAATCCCTCAAACTTTCAATGGCAAGCCAAGTTGGGATGTTTTTCAAAATTTTAAGCTCTCCCAAGTTCCAATTTCATCAAAATTTTCAAGAAAGAAACATAAAAAAGTATCACATTAAAAGAGTGTTTTATGCCATTTTACATGATTTGAGTGCATTTTATCATATCTTCTATTGCTAATTCACTGCACTGGTGGATGTGTGGGGTCCAGGGGCTGATCACGCTCTCATCTAATAAACAAGTCCACCAGCCTAAAATGGATAATAAAAATATTATAACAAATGAATTATTGCTAATAAACAACAAAGGTGGGGTTGAGTGTTCACTGATCCAGACCATATAGTCACAATAATAATAATGGAGTAATACATTAAAAAAAAAAAGGATTACTTAATATAAAAAATAAATCACAATGGTGGACAAGCTCTAGCTTTCAAAAAAAAATAAAAAAAACGGACATGAAAGAATCCCAGTATATAAGCATGATGCAACATTTAAATGCAAAATGAGCACACCTGTTCAAATGCGATTGGAGGGGGTTCTCTCTGAGAGATTTACATCGTATTCATATCAATCTGTTCATTGCATTACTAACACAAACATGCTAAGATTTATATATATATATATATATATATATATAAGTATGATTTATAACTTGGCAGGCTGTATGCGATGCACAGTTGTAACATAACCAAACTGGAGTATGATGCTTATCCGATACCGTTACATTCCCAAATATATGTAGCTTTCACCCTATATACTTGGCATTGAGAAAGAATTTCTGAATGTTTATTGCCAACAAGAAGGTCACAAAAGCCAAAGTAAAACTGAATAATTACCCCCTCAAATAATGGGTTCAACCAATAGGAAAACATGAGTGCCTTCACAAACTCATTTCTCCTTATTTTGTCTCTCTTGAACGTGGTATGCTAAAACGGTTATGTAACAGTAAAAGTGGTAACCGTTACGCATTACGGCGCTGAAACGGCCATTATAAAAACTAAAAAAAAAAAAAAAAAAAAGGATGGCCCGTAACAGGCTAGAAACAGATTTTTTCAGGGAAAAAAAAAAGGCCATTGCGGCCACCGTTACCGTTATGGAATACCTTGCTATTGAATGATAAGTTTCCCAACCTATTGTGCCAATACTCTCTACAAAAATTATTATGTCAATAGGTCTGCTGATGGTCCGTCTATCTGCTTTGCCATTAGCCTCCCAAGAGATCTAGAAAAAGGAGAAAGAGCCGCCATCAGGTTAAGTCTCTAACTTCTTTGATGGGATCAGCTGACCTCAACAAATAGCTACTGCCACTGGCCCAAGATATCGCATTACAAGAGTCCCCCTCCAGGATAATAGGACCAGGAATAACTCGATAGCAGCCTCTCCTTAGTTACAGGCTCGTGGGTGGGGGTTGGGCTTTTTGTGGCTTGCAACCAGGTCATCCTTCAAAAAATAAAAATAAAATGAACTCTAATAGCTATTCTGCTGGCTTGACAGAGAGCAGCAGCTTCAGCATGATTGAAGTGTCCTATACCAATGAGCCATCCACAAGATCTCGACCATTACAGTCCTGAATGAGGCTCCTAACAGCTGCCGAGATAGGATTTCCCCAAGAGCATCTATCAAATTTTAGTTTATAGCTACCAAGAGCATGGGGATTCCAAGAAGCAGAAGATTTTTTTTGTTTTTTGTTTGTTTGTGCGTGTATGCGTGCGTGCGTGCGTGTGTTTTCTCCTCCAAGAAGCAGAAGATTTGAAGCACACCCACCCATTGACCAGTATCTCTTTCCATCCAGCTTCAAACAACACCTGAGAAATATACCTTTGAAGCTTTGATGCACTCTTGCCCGACATAACAACCATTCTGAATAGTTTCTTCACTACATACCCAGACGCATGAACCTTTCCTTCAAAAAAATTTCTTCTATTACATTCAAGCAATATCACCCACATACCTGCAAACAATGCCATAATCCACATATACAGACAATTATGGCCCCAAGCTAATGCAGCCCAACAGTCAATCATCTCACCACCAGAACTAGGGATAGTCCAAGCCATCCCAGATTTTGAAAACACTGCATCCAAATGCCTCAGGATATACCTTGATGTTGGTAACCAAGGAGGCCACAGATGATTCCTCATCTTAAAAAATTCTCCTGTTCTTTCCAAATTCCCCACATTATGGTATGGGGCAATGTCTTCCACATAACTTTGCCTCATGGCATGAAGGGACTGTTACTCCATCCTTTCATGGCTAAAGAGCCCCAATTGACTTCAAATAAGGCAAAAAACTTGTCCAGAACTTCAAAGCTACCTTGCACCTTATGAAAAGATGATCCACTGATCCTAATTCCTTTTGCACATCATGCAAATAGTTGGGCCATCCCAATTGAGTTTTGGAGATTACCTAAAATAAGCATTTTGTTCGAGACCACCATCCACATAAAGGCCTTCACCCTCTGCAAAGCATCAGGTTCCCACACTTTTGACCAAATTCGGTCAGTAATGCTTTGCTGGCATAAAGCCCTAAGATACTATTTTGTTGAAAAAGAACCATTGGGAAATGGGGACCAAACCATTTCTTGTTTTATTAAAAGGAAAATGTGCTGACCTATGCGAAAGGTCAAGAAGCTCGCCACCATCACTATATCAGAATTTTAAGATTCCTACAAAAATGAATTGAACACACCACAATTTGTCCAACTATTTCATAGGATTTTTCTCTTTCTCATTGTGACATGGGTAAAGTCAAGGATTTTTTTTATTTTTTATTTTTTGTTGCTAAGATGCTATCCTCAACCCACACATCCTCCCAAATTTGAATCCTTTTTGCACTTACCACCTTGAACCTAACCTCCATTGCTAGCATGGTGTGCCGTAAAGGCCGTTACAGGGCCGTAAAGGCCGTTACATAAAGGTAACGGTGGCAACCGTTACGAGTTACGGGGTCGTACGGCCGTAACAGCCGTTATGGAAAAAAATGACCTGTAATTGCTGTTAACAGCACATTACGTCCCCTATAAAGGCCATAACAGCCCCGTAATTGTCTGTTATGGGGCAGATACACGTTTTCCATACTTTTTAATCAACATTATGGGACAAATACAAGTTTTTCAGGATTTTTTTTTCCAAAAAAAAAAAGAAAAGAAAGAGAGAGAGAGACCGTAACGGCTGTTACGGGGGCTGTAACAGCCGTTACGACCTATATTGTAAAGGTAATGGTCATGGCCGTTACGGCCACCGTTACCGTTATAGAACACCTTGATTGCTAGAGATGAGCTCAACCCTCTTGTTGTAGTCAGTGTTTGAAATATCGGTATCGTGTTACGTATCACATTCTTGGGATACAAATATGTATCGGTTATCGCATGGGATATATTAGTTGTATCGTGTAATGTATCGCTGTTGTTAGAAAAATGGGGAAACATTGGGAATTTGGTTGAATTTTTTGGTGATTGTTAAAAAAGACATCAATAGACACTTATAAATCAAAACATTATAAAAAACAAGTACACATAATAGGTTTTCTTTATATGGGGTCCTAATCTATGTGTTGTTTAACTGAATTGATGCAAGTAAGTTCAATGTCTATTCATATAATTTATAAATGTAAGAAGATGTGTGGAAACACAACAATACATTCAAAAGCAAAAGAAGAATCACTAGATTAGATTACATACATGTTTGATTTGATGTTTGGACACAAAGATTACGAACGATTTCTGAGAAATTGGGAATTTTTGATTTATTTTTTTTTCAGTTTTCCGCAACTCGGCCTATATCCTTCAAATCTCAAAATTGAAGCTCTCAATTCATGATTTTTCATGCAAAACATGAAAAATAATGGATTTGTAACAATTTGATACTAATTTAACATGATTTACAGAAAATAAAAGGATTGAAATTCGAAAATGCTAATCAGATCGAACATGTGGGATATATCGCACTACTTGTGCGTTTCGCATCGCACTATGGTATACAAGATATATCGTGGGATATATCGGCCGATATCGTCGATATTTAAAACACTGGTTGTAGTCACCAAAACTCACAGTAGCCTCCCATATAAGGGCAACATTTCCTCTAGAAATCTGACACCCCCTAGGTACCAACCTCTTTCCGATTCCCTGCACTTGGTTATGATCATGTTTCTCCATAAGAGCATTATTTACCAAACGGCCACCACAATTTTGCTGAGAGCGCCCATTCCACCCCTTTATCCAACCGATTCCAATACCTCCTTCCTTTAACTGTTGTACTCATTCTTTCAGAAGGTGATATTTGCATCTTTCCCTACGACCTTCACATATAAAGTCCCTTTGTATTTTTTTCAATTTGTTCATCACTTGGATCATCATTTTAGAAATGGAGAGATAGCATGTTGTTAGATGAAAGAGTTGATTCCATGAGAGTAATTTAGCCTCCGAAGGATAGATACATTTTCTTTCAAGATGCTAGTTTTCATCTCAAATCTTTCAACCCTTGGCTTCCAACTCACATATGCCTGCAGATTAGACCTGAAAGGTAGCGGAAGATATTTCACTGGAAGAGACATTGCCTACGTCCTAAAGAATTGGCCAGCTCCTCCAATAGGGTTTAATGTAATCCTATTCCCAAGATGGCACTTCTATTAAAGTTGACCTCGAGCACAAAAGCCCAAACACCATTGCGAAACATCTCATAATCATTTTAGTAATCCGAACTCATAAGTGGATTCGCAGAAAAAGATGATACTATGCAAATTGAAAATTAAAGATTGGGACACCTGGGACACCGATACAGAAACCGCGAAAGATATTCAAATTTGAAATGGTGACTGGTGATGATTGGTTTACTAAAGCTTTCAATAAGAATGGGGAAGAGAAATGATGATAAAGGATTACCATGGCAGAGTCCTCACAAGTTTTTGAAGAAACCTTTTGGGGGACCCATTTAGTAGAATGGAAAAATGAAGGAACATGATCCAGGCGTCAATCCATCTTCTCCCTTTCATACCAAATCTGATATTTACAACCCATTTTTCAAACCATTTTATGCTTAAAATATAAGATATCTTCAAGGGAAAATTGGAAATAAAAGTACTGAAGGCAAGAAAAAATCAGTTGTGGTGTACAATGGGTTGTAGCCTCGTAGGTGATGATTCCTCATTAATTAATAGATTGATCCTACATGAATGTCGCATGCATAGCACACAAAGACAAAACATGAAATTGGGTGCAAGGGAGTTTTCTCCAAGGAGTTACAATATTATTTTACTATTTTACATAGAGGCCATGATATTTTTGTAATACACAAGAAATGGCCAAAATGAAAAATCCATCATTAAAACTATTGACCAGATCAAGTCATTTAAGGAGAACATGCAAATACCAACACATAGTTACAAGAAAGTGCTCGAGGGAATTTGGTCTTTCTGCATTTCTACATGTCAATTTTTTTGCCAACAGCAACCTTTGGCAAGTAGCATTGGATGAACCCAATGGTATGTGATCCAAGTAAATCAGATTATGACGGCCAGTTTGCTTCCCATACAAGATGGAAATGCATTTCATCCCAGCTAAGGGCATCTATAGGAAATTTCACAGGGTATTATAGCTCCTACAGAACCTATACCCAAAGTCGAATCTCCGACCTTTCTGCATGCCACTTCATATTAAATCACGTTTATTTATAAAATAAATACACAACGTGGATCCTTACTCAACTTAATCCATATGATAAGCACAGACTTGGGATACAATTCATATCAAGTTATAAAATCCCTCCCACCCCACCCACCCAAGGTATTAGAAAACCGCTACGTAACAGCTATTACATAACAGTAACGGTGGGAACCTTTATGCATTACGGGGCCATAATAGCCGTTACAAAAAAGAAGAAGAAGAAGAAGCCTGTAACAGCCCTGTAATGGCCCATTATGGGACCAATCCAGTTATTAAAAAAAAAAAAAACAGCCCATATCGTAATGGTAACAGCAGTTGCCGCCATTGCAGTTATTGAATACCCTCCTGCACCAGCCCCAGGCTATCTACTTGGACCTCCATTTTGAAACTTGTGAACAAAGTGTGTGCATGCCCTTGCCAATTGCAAACATCCCGCGGGAAAAAGAATTATAAGATTGTATGAGCCAAACAATCATATCACACCCGTGATTGTGAGCCACATGCCATATTTGAATCCCACAATCAGGGACATCCATCCATACATACACACAAACCATCCTATCATCCAAGACACAGAAGGTCTCATGTCCCATACAACATGCATAGAAGGTCCCATGTCCCATAAAACATGCACAAGGCACCACCTCAGACTCAACCACTGGCAGCAATGCACATGATGTATACTTAACTTCCCGAAAAGAATTCAAGTCAAAAAGTTGTGGATCTAACCCTTCAAGGGCTATAAACATACAGGAGGAGGAAATAAGCTCACAAGTTCCACACGTATTTCCTACGCATTCAGCTTGCAACTTGAGGGGATAATTGCATGCCAAGTGCAACTTGATCAAGGAGGGAACCAATTGCAATGAAGTTCAACATACCAGATTGAAAGTT
This sequence comes from Magnolia sinica, assembly GCF_029962835.1. Classification (NCBI taxonomy): domain Eukaryota; kingdom Viridiplantae; phylum Streptophyta; class Magnoliopsida; order Magnoliales; family Magnoliaceae; genus Magnolia; species Magnolia sinica. Next base: position 6,492,480 of record NC_080577.1, read on the forward strand.
CAATCATACAAGAGAAAAGATACAATGACTGTGAGCAAGCTCAACAATCATATCGTCTTATACTAGAGATCACCACCCCTCCCAACACAATTACCATAGAGAAGCAAGAGAATTTGTTCAAAAGAAAATATCATTCAACCATGTCTTATTCCATAGGGCCTTTGCTCTAATAATACTTATTTCCTATCATACAGATATATTTCCTAACATAGAAAAATGAAAAAGAACAAGAAAATTAGAAACAATCTAAAAAAGAAAATTGGGTCTTTTCTTGTGCATTCGTGTGGAGCATGCTAGTGTGGGGTGGGACGCGATTGCATCAATGCCAAAGTCACATTTCTTGCGGGGAATGGATAATCACTCAGTGCTGAACAAGTCTGATTATGATATAATTTCCACGACAATGGTGGAACCTCTTGACATACATTCCCCCTTTCTGCTCAAACATGCTATCCGCATGAATTTTTCTGACTCGAGCATACACTTATCTGTTTGCATTGACACCTAATCTTGAAATTCGAGTTATATCAGCGAATGTTTGATCACCCAAAACCCAAAATATAAATAATCAGAACCACACGATTTCCGTTCAGAAGCAAATTTGGGTGTATGTCCTTCTGTTCTGAATCTAGTCACTGGAATATATGAAATTCCACACCTAGATATTCTGAAATATGAAAGAAAAACCAGAGGAAATTCAAGAACTCTGCAGAATTCGGAATCACACACAAACCTACCTGAAGGCACTGCGGGTCGATTCCGCCTTACTTCTTCCTCAGTACAAACACGTCTGTCTCCTCATATGCGTACTCCGAATGAAGATGCTCATGCGGGACCTTCTCTACGTCAAAGGCCCTCTCACACATTTCCCAGAACAACTGGTGAGCCTCCGGCGATCTCAGCTGGTACCCGAGGAGGACGACGCCAGTGGGGGCCACGAGCGCCTCCATGGCGGAGACGAGGTGCGGAGCCGAGTCTTCGAGATAAACTACATCTGCAGCGATCACGAAATCGAACGGGGGGTTGAGGGCCGCCAGCTGTTTGTGGTTATTCCAGTAGAGCTGGGCGGTCTTGGGGGCCTTGGCGAAGGCGGGCTTGTTGTGCTTAAGGTTGCGCTTGAGGGCGGGCATGACGGGAGCGATGTCGGTCAGGACGATGTCGGTGAGGCCGAGGATGGAAAGGGCCATGCCGGTGGGCCCACAGCCGGCCCCTAGCTCGATGGCTCGCTTGTTGGGGAAATGGAGGAGCTGGGCGTAGGGATTTGGATTGGGGGCAGAAGGTGAGGTTGGAAGCCAACGGTCTATGAACTTGGCGAGGACGAGGGAGCACGGCCAGACGGAGGTGCCGACGTGCATCGAGCCGTTGTCTTGCTCGATGGAGAGGTGGGCATGGCCCACCTGGAGCTCGACGACGGGGGAGTCCTTGAATCGCATCCGGCTGTTGAAATGCCTCGCTCCTCCGTTTCTCTTCCTTTCCGTACGCGGATTCACGCCTGTAGAAGTTTACTACTTCTAGTGGGCCACCTGATCAACGGCTGCTAGCTCACCAAGTGCGAGCTCTTTCCTAGAAGAGTTCATTTCATATCTCCCGGGACTCTGGATACGGGCTCTTGGGCCTACTACACGTTTGAGTGGTCCTGCGATTGGAATCGTCAATGCGTGTATTCTGCGCTACACGGCGGTCGTGGGAAACTCAGCACAACGGGCCGTGAAACATGTTCGCCCCGTCTCAGGAAGGCTTAATAGACAGGAATCCGGATCCTCTGTTACACAAGCAGAGATTTTCTACTCGTTGAAATGTGATTGCTCAGCACTGCCGTATGAAATGGCGCGGATTAGGTACTTAACCCCGACCGTCCCGAGATAGGGACAAGCTAGGGCTCTTGGGCCACTGTGATATATGGATTTTATCCACACTGTCCATGCATTTTTTCCATGTAATTTTAGGCAGGGGTCACAAAAATCAGGCAGATGTAAGGTTCAAATGGGCCACACCACAGGAAGCAGTGGGGTTAATGACACCTATCTTTGAAAACTTCCTAAAGCCCACCGTGATATTTATTTTTAATCCAAACTGTTCATAAGATCATAATATTTATTTTTAATCCAACCTGTTCATAAGATCATACAAACTTGGACGAAGGTAAAACAGAATATCAGCTTGATCCAAAACTAATGTGGTGCCCAAGAAGTTTTGAACTATAAGCGTTTGATCCCCATCTCCACTTGAGAATCGGATTTACCTCGTTTTTATGCCCCGAGCCTAAAATGACAGGGAGAAATGCATGTACCGTGTGAATAAAATCCATACATCACTGTGGCCCTCGAAGCCCTAGCCTGTCCCCATCTTGGGATGGAGAAGTAACTATTCAGCCCGGTGCAAGAAGGGCGCAGTTATGATGTGGCCCAATCACCTTGCAACAAGCAAGGTAGCAAGCACAGGATATGAACTCTTTTAAAATGCCTACATTGTCACATGTGGTAGCAGATTGGCTGGTGTGCAACACGCCACAGACCAAGCTGGTGTGGCTACTTGTCGTGTGAAGACGACTAGTGACATTTCTCGCTCCGAGTTGCATTAACGGCTCGAAGAAGATCAAAGTTACATGGACCCCACAATTATATATTTATTATATCCACAACCTTCACAGATGATTTTAGAGCATGAGCACAAAGATTAGGGCCAACTTGGGAGCTTGGATTTGGAACCCCTTGCATTTGGAACTCCCTGGCTCTCGAATCCTCCCATTATGTTTGGCAGCTGGAATTTAGAATTCTCTCTAATCCAAAAGTAATTATACATAGCATATTTACAAGGTTTGAATTTAATTACTAAATCAACTTTAATATTTCTAATTAGTGAATTTAATTACTAAATTAATTTTAATATCTCTAATTAGTGTATGTATGTAATATTTGACACTGATTAGGTCTCGGATGAGCCACAAGTTTCAACAACCTCTAATCCAAAAGTAGTTATACATAGCATATTTACAAGGTTTGAATATAATTACTAAATCAACTTTAATATTTCTAATTAGTGAATTTAATTACTAAATTAATTTTAATATCTCTAATATGTATGTAATATTTGACACAATGATTAAGTCTCGGATGGGCCACAAGTTTCAACCACCCTCCCCACCCCCCCCCCCCCCCAAAACAAAAAATCCAAGGTGCCAAACAATCCCTTAGTCCCATCAAAAGCTCAAGTAGACCACTACAAATAGCAGTGGGATAATGATTCTCACCATTAAAATACTCGTAGGGCCCACCATAATGTTTATTTTCCATCTAATCTACCAAACGATCCCTTAGTCCCATCAAAAGCTCAAGTAGACCACTACAAATAGCAGTGGGATAATGATTCTCACCATTAAAATACTCGTAGGGCCCACTATAATATTTATTTTCCATCTAATCTATTCATAAGGTCACACGGACCTAGATGACAATGGTAAAAAAAATCATATTAATCCAAAACTTATATGACTCCCAAAAAGATTTCAATGGTAGACACTTAATATCCCTGTTTTACAGTGTGGTTCACTTGATATTTGGATAGCCTTAAGATAAGCTCACCAAATGGATGAACAGTTAGGATAAAACACATACTTGGTGAGGTCAACACACCAGCCGGATTAGTGGTGTATGGTACACCAGCCAATCGGCTTCTGCCACATGCGGCCGCTTCTACATATGCCTCTATCAATAAGATTTGGCTACATCATCACTGCCTCCATTTAATACTGTTGTGCTAACAAAGTTAACGATGACATGGACCAATCACATTGCAACAAGCAGCAAAATCACTGCTTGTGGCAAGCCGGCATGTGACAATGTAGGCACTTAAAAAATGGTTGTGACAGACAATTGGCTAGACATATGTGATGGAAAACTATTGAGAATAAAATTTTCTAATCTTGCTCTACCTTTCTATAGTTATATGCTATTACTAATACTAGTATATAAGGATATAGCTTATTGGCCTCTGCCCGTGTTGATATGATGGCCATGATAAATTATTTATAAGAAAAATCCTCTGAGCCAGAAGATCCTAGCCATCAAATTGCTGACCACACTGACCTTAGATCATAGCATTTTGTTCATCGAACCGTTCGGTCCACTCAATTTGCTGGGTTAGTACTTTTCCAGGTGGAGAACTTTGAGAAGGCAATCTTGAGGGCTTCAAATAGCCTATTTGACCCTAAATGTAGGAATGAAAACCCGAGCATCTAGTGGAATTGTCATGGGTTAATCATCCTGGAAACTTGAATACACTAATTATAATAATTACATAATGATTATTTCTATATTGGAAGTAGGATTCTAAATTTAGAAAAACCTATTTGAATAGTTGACGCAAGGGAGGATGTGAGGTCCAGCATCATCTTTCTCACGAGGATAACTATTCCGAATCCACGGAACTTCTTTGGACTCCTCACAGAGACTTCTCGAATCCACAAGGAAAGAAAACAAGAAAATAGAAATAAATTCTAATAAATTCAAAATTGATTGATTAATGAATAAAAATGAGTTCACAACCCTTTAAATAGGGGTACCAAGCAATGAGAGAGAAATCAGAATCAAACTACGACTAAAACTCCTAGAATTCACGACTTACTATAAATAGTAAACTTATTATTTATAGACAGTCGTGATTTCTACTAGTGCGCAAGGTTTTTGGCCAAAAATAGTAAGTGTCCTATTTGGCTTCACCAAGTTGTTCTCCTAATTATTCTAAGCTCTTTTCGCATTGGCAACAACTCCTAAAGGCCAACGAATGAAGAGTTTTAATCAAACTAAAACTTACTATTTATAGTAAAAAAGAAATTAAAATAGGGAAATGACCGTCGATCTGGCGGTATTTCACAAATCTGTCTTGCACAACTCGGCATAACAGGGTTAGTTGGCTAAAGTAGCTTGTTCTATCCCAAAATCATATATTTTATGTCCGATAACTCATCCTGGATTATGAGATACGCCTGATTTAAGGTTCGACGGTCCGGATCACTTCTGTCGTCAACTGGGCCTTTTCTAATCCATCTTAGCCATGTAACTGTCCGCGACCCTCTCTACATCAGTCTCTTCCACTTCAAAAGAACTCTTCCTCGAGTTCTCGTCTTGCTTTGGTTAATGATACTCAGTCAGGTCCACGACGTTGAAAGTCCGTGAGATCATCATGTCATTTGGAAGATCAACAACGTAAGCATTATCATTAATCTTTCGAATGATTGGTACCAGTCTAATTTTCTTATTTTTCAACTTGTTGTACATTTCGGTCGAAAATCTTTCTTTGCGCAGATGGACCATTACCTGGTCGCCCACTTCGAACACCTTTTTCGCCGATACTTGTCCACTTGGTCCTTATACTTTTCGTTCGAGGCATGTAGCTTAGTCTGTACCTCCGCATGAATGCTCATGATTATGTCTGTCATATGTTTTGCTGTAATGCTCATGCCTGAGAGCTTGGTCAGAAGGACTAAGTCAAGTGTGTGGCGATGTATTCGTTCGTAAATAACTTAGAACGGGAATTTTCCTGTTGAGCAGTTCACTATATTGTTGAATGCAAACTCCGCTTAAGACAATGCTAAATCTCACTGCTTCAGTTTTTCTCCTGAAATACATCGAAGGAGGTTTTCCAACATGTGATTCACAACCTCGGTCTGCTCGTCAGTCTATAGGTAATAGGCACTACTGAACTGAAGTCATGTATCGAATTGAGTCCACAAAGTTCACCAAAAGTGGCTAATGAACTTTGTGTCACAATCAGAAGTAATAATCTTGGGAACCCCATGTAGCCGCATAACTTCTCTGAAGAATAGATTCGTCACGTGTGTTGCATCGAGTCTTCTTGTATGGAATAAAGTGCGTCATCTTGGAGAAATGATCTACTACCACGAATACTGAATCCATGTCGCATTGTGTTCATGGGAGACCAAGCACAAAGTCCATAGATAAATCCTTCCAGGGGTCGTCAGACACGGGTAACGGGAAATAAAGGCCCATATTATGAGATTGCCCCTTAGAAGTCTGACAAATATAACATTGGATTGTCTTTCCCACATCACGTACTAATTGCAGCCAGTAATACTGCATTTCCACAAAAGCTCACGTTTTGTCTCACCCAAGGTGTCCACCAAGGCTACCTTCATATAGCTCTTGGATTATCTGTTCCTTAACGAACTTTTGGGGATACACAGTCGATTCCCCTTGAAAAGAAACCCGTCTTGCATATGTAAGTTGTCGCGGTGACTTTCTTAGCATCTAACTTATGCATCCTTGAAGTCGTCGTCATTGGCATAAATGTCCTTGAGGCGCTCGAACCCGACAACCTCATTGCTCATAGTGACTAACAAAGTTGCACGGCGACTCAGCGCATCAGCCACTTTATTTTGTTGCCCAGACTTATGTTTTAGCATGAACATGAATTCCTGCAAAAACGAGATCCATCTAGCATGCGCACGGTTAATGTTAGCTTCGCTATTACTAAATTTGAGAACTTGATGATCCGTGTAAAGTATGAATTCCCTTTGAATCAAATAATGTCGTCAGTGTCGCAGTGCCTGGACCACTGCGTACAACTCGATCTCATATGTAGACCACTTCTTGCGTGCATCGCTAAGTTTCTATAACGTCCTGAAAATTTTCGTACTAGTCAAAGCGAGTTGACCGAACTATTTGGAATTAGCGGACTTAGGACACTTGTGACCTAATCACCGCTCCTGCCCAAAACCATAACATGCAAGGCCACAAACGAGGCTAGATCAAATTATCAACCCAAACCCAAGATAAACGCCGAGGACCAAATTCCTCCTGAGGGTGACCCGACACACTGTTTCGGTTATAAGACGGGTATCACCAGCCCATTGGGCCCAAAATCCTAGAAAGGCATATGCCTTAGCAGGCTTGACGCCGATCGTGAGTTTTAAGTCAAGACGGTGCCCAGAAACCGCTCAACTTGGGTCCACCGACTAGATGTATAACGAACGCAAATAACCAACATAACAAACCCAAAACTTAAGAAAGGACTAGCACCTCATTCGATTACGAAATTGAGGAGTTTGGAGCATCAGATGTTAGCCAAATTTGAAACCCCCATCAGGGTCATTGCCTTAGCCAGATCTGTAAAAGCTAGGGTCCAACTAACGATGGGACACCGTTAAATAGCAAACAGGGCCCTCAAGGTCCGTCTATATGCCTAATCACTGGTTCGCAACGTCCTGTGACGTATCCACTATCGAGATGCATATCCCTATGCACGGATTACCTTGTGTACCTCCCCTCATAACCCTACTGACCTAAACGGACCCCTATAGGGTTAATATGGGAGACCAAGTGTCATTGGGGTCATTTGCATCCAAATAGGAACTATAAGAACCCCATTTTCTCACACCCTTCTCCCTTACACGAATTTTTTGTTTGACCTAAGGGGCTTCTAAGGGAAGAAGCAAAGGAAAGAGAATGGAAGGTAGGGAGAGTGAGGGGCTAACCGAGGAGAACTGATTTCCTCTTCTTTGGGAGGACTCTGTGCCATAACTGGGAACTCTTTCAGGTTCCCTAGAATCACAAAAAAGTGAGATCCGACCCTTGACCCAAACTCAAGGTTAATTGAGTTTTCTCTTTCCAAATTTCCTTATAAACTCCATATGTTGGATAGGTTCTGACGCCCTCCGCCGAACTCTATCTTTGAAAATGCTAAGGGAGGGAGACTCGTCGCAAAGGTGCAGACTATTGATTTTAAGTTACCTTTTATTGACCCCTGAGGGTCCAGATAGTGATTGTGGGTCGTGAGCTACCCTTATAAATTAGCTACGCCATCTTACCTTTAAACGAGTTACCATTTGTTTGTTTCGATTAATCTATTGCAGTCCACATGTTTGATGAAATGCCTCATGATTTTCATTTAAGTTTTTGCTATTGGTTACATATTCGATGATTACATAAATGTGTAAACCCACTGATGTTCATGTGTTCGACAAAATGCCTGTGTGGGATTGACAATAACATTATGCTAGAGTATCATAGTGATTAACCGCCTGAATTAAGGAGCGACTTGATCCAAGCTGGCCGCATTTGACTTGTTTGATTGACTTGGGTTGAACTTAAACGGTTGATAGTAGTCGGACTACACGGAACACTTGTACCAATGTTGGTCGAGCTAAAGTGCCCTAAGTCAACCGAATAAGCTTGAGAGTCGACGAATTTGCTCAAAAATCCTGGATTGCAATAACTTCAAATAGAACCTAGAGTACCCACGTTACTACTGAATGAGTCTACTTTAAATCGCAACAGAGAAGAATCCGCAAGACTCATGAGCCGGGCATGGTGGTATGGGACACCGTGTCCGAGCTGTCGGCTTACGTTGGGGCGACGAGCCTTTCTGTAATGGCCAATGAGCAAATCAAGGAAGTCGTGAATCAGACATTCCAAACCACAACGATACCGCGACCGTCTCACGTGCGTGTATGAGTGACGACTCCTACATAAAACATGAACGACCTCCACTCGTCGATGGGTCGTCTAACCCTGTGCGTCCAGATGTGTCATCCAGGTCCATAGTGATCTGTTGGGCCGGTTGGTCGGGCCAGTGTTAGCCTCTTATCGATGGGGGAACTGTCGCATGGGTCATGAACTCGATGTTGGGTTTTGAGACGCAGGTAAGAAGTGTTTTCTGCCACTCTAAGCTCACAAACTGGTTGAGACCAAATATAAGATGAGGGTACTTTAGTTTCCCCCGAACCACGGGGTGAATAAAATTAATTAAATGCTTGGCTAGTAATTCAAATTCATTGCATTGCACTAGTTTGGAGTATACTCATGTTATGACTTATTTTTTTTGAAACTGTTGCTTCCCTGAATATCCTTACCTATACTGATTAGATTGATAACATGCGTAACTCATTGTTAATAGTACCACTGAGTTGATCACTCACTCCCATTCTGGGATGATATTTTAAAACACCAACCAGACGATTCCATAGATGCAGGTACCACTGAGGCAAACACACTCGAAGACGCGTATACAGACCAGGAGGTGGAATTCTCATTCTTCCAGCTTTCTGACGGACCGACTTAGACGATATATCACTTGATTTTAGGCATCTATGTTTGGACTTGGATGCCTTATTCTTTTGGACATTTTTGAGAGCTTTAGATGTATATTGGGCCTGGTTGTAGGCCCGTATCCCGACTCGATGTATAGGACATACTCAACCTACTCTCTTTCCCTTAACTATGATCATTTTGTAATCCATTACTTATTTATATGTAATCACTTAGATGCTTGATCATTATATGATGAGTCCTCGAATGAACTTCCTGCCTAAAGGGGCGAGATTAACGTTCAGGATCTCGGGAGCCGAGTATTACACGGCTTACGATATTTCAGGACGTTACAGTTTCTCACTGCAGAAGGCTACTGACTACCTTTTTAAGACAAAACTCTCTCAATCCCGACATATGAGACATCATATTCGACTTCAAACAGTTTGTCGAAGTTGGAAAATACAAGAACTGGGTCGTGGATAACTTGCGCTTAATTTTGGTAAAGCTCCTGTCGGCTTCATCAGTCCACTGAAACTGTCATTTCTTCATGTAATATATGATTAGTGATACAATGGTACTAAAATTTTTTACAAACCGAAGATAGAATGTCACCAGTCCATAAAAACTTTGCACTTCGTGAATATTTGTGGGAATCGACCATTTTCTGATTGCCTTCAGCTTTTCCTCATCCACCCGAATTCCCGTGGATGTTACGACAAAACTCAAAAACAACAAGCTATCACTCATGAAGTTGCACTTTTTAAAATTAAGATACCATTTATTTTCAGTGAGCACTTGAAAGACCTTCTTGAAGTGTTCCATATGAGTGGTTTCATCTTAACTGTATATCAAAATATCATCGAAATAAACTACAACGAACCACCCAATGAAAGGTTTTAGAACTTGGTTCATCAATCTCATGAATGTGCGAGGCGCGTTCGAAAGACCGAAGGGCATAACCATCCATTCGTACAATCCTTCTTTGGTCTTAAAGGCCGTCTTCCACTCATCACATAGGTATATTCGAATCTGATAGTAGCCGCTTCTCAGATCCGATTAAGAGAATAATTTCGCGCCTTCAAGCCTGTCCAACATATCGTCTAGTTGTGGTATGGGAAACCTATATTTTATGGTGATTTTGTTGATGGCCTGGCTGTCGACACACATACGCCAACTCCCATCTTTCTTAGGAGTTAATAAAGCAGGTACGACACATGGACTTATGCTTTTTCGGATGAGACTCTTACGGATCAATTTCTTCACTTGCCCTTGCAGAATTTTACACTCTTTTGGACTCATCCGATAGTGAGGACGATTTGGTAAGCTAGACCCAGGGACAAAGTCGATATGGTGTAAGATATCTCGTATGAGAGGTAATCCATCGGGAAAGTCGTCAGGCCAAATTTCTTTAAACTCATACAGTAAGGGTTTTAGTTCATTAGGGATGTTGGTGGGATCGAGTTTTTTTCCTTTCACGATTAATGCATAGGCTTATCCTGTTTCGTTAGATTCCTCCACAAAGTCTCATATGATTAAGAGAAAATGACCCTCCACTTTAGAAGTTTCAGGTGGTCTCTCTGGATCCATAGGAGCCAATATGGTCTTCCGGCCGTCCTCAATGAAGATATATATATTATCTAGCTTTTTATGAGTGGTGTCATGGTTAGATTGTCAGGGTCGACCGAGTAGTATGTGACATGCTTTCATGTCAATCACATCGCATACTACTTCATCCTTATAATGTTTGCCAATTGAAAATGATATGGTGCACTGTTCAGTTACCTTGGTTTCACTGACCTTCTTGATTTAACCAATCATACATGGGGAGGGATGACGCTCCATTTTCAATTGCAATTTTTCTACCATTACCCTGAAGATGATATTATCGTTGCTTCCGCTATTGATGATCATATTACAAATTTTTTGATTCATCGTACACCTAATTCGGAAGATGTTATGTCGTTGTGGGTGTACTTCTTTCTTTGGCACATACAATAGTCACCTCACGACGAGTGATTCGCCATGATCTTGCTGAACCCAACCTGACTCATTCGCCTCGTATTCTGTGGTGTGCTCTGGTTCCTCGATACATGGATCATCGTAGGAGTCTTCAGCACTACCATCATTGATGGTGAGGTTTGTTACTTGTCGCTGGGGACAAGTATTTAATAGGTGACCCGGTTGGCCACAACGAAAGTACAAGTATTTAATAGGTGACCCAGTTGGCCACAACGAAAGTATAAGTATTTAATAGGTGACCCGGTTGGCCACAATGAAAGTAATGGTTTTTCCTTGGCCGAGCATAGGGGTTGGGATCCTACTTGGGCCAACCGCAGTCGATACGCCCCTTTGGGGCCTAGTTTGTCCGCTTTCTTGATCTTGGTTCATGAGTGTAGGGGGTTGAGTGTGTGCTCTTATGGGCTCATTCCCCTTGGGTTGTGAAGCTCCTTGAGGTGGACCTAACCGCAACGACCTTTGCGGCGGGATAGGTCCGTGTGTTAGGATGTTCAAGTTGCGCTTCCGCCCGAGTGGTCAACTTGATTGCATCATTCATCGTCCAAACAGACTACATCTGGACCCGATCCTGGATCGCTATATGCAATCCACAATTAAATCGGGTGACTTGCAGCAATTCAGTCTCGACCAAATTATTACGTACCGCCAAGCGGTAAAATTCTTTTATGTATTCTCTCACCGATTGACTACCCTGTCGACAATTTTGGTATTGTTGAAAAAATATCTGATCGTAGTCTAGGGAGGTATCGGGCACATAGTAGTTACTTCATCTGTTGCCATGTACGGATTGATGTTTTCATCTACTTGATTCATACGAGTTGCAGTTGTTCCCACCAAGCTGAAACTCTGCCCTTCAACTTGTAGGCCACAAGCTCGACCTTCTTTGCTTCAGGAATGTCGATATAGTTAAAGAATCACTCAACTTCATAAAGCCAATCGAGAAAATCCTCAATGTGTAGTTGGCTATTGAAGCTAGAAATATCAACCTGCATCTTGAATTTTTGATCTGTTCGATTTACTCGATCGCCGCCTTGTTTGGGGTGTTAGAAGATTATGTCGTTGATCTCCTCCTCGTTGGATTCTCCTTCCTCAGGAATGACCTTCGGATGTACTGCCGGTACTATCCAGCGATCAGAGTGATTACGAGTCTCCACAATTGATAGTGAAGGATTACCATTAGGAACACGGATCTACCCTAGGGCCCCACTATGCTATCCGCCAAGCAATTTGTCATGCGATCGATGGAAGCCTGCAGCCCTTACATGGCTTGTCTATTCTCTCGTTGTGCTGCTTCGAAAGTCATTAAAAGATGATTTCATGGAGCACCATCCATGGGATTGTTGCCCAACCCATCGTTAGAGGCCATCGATCCGAGGAAAAACCTCGCTTTGATACCAAACTGACGCAGGGGAGGACGTGAGGTTGAGCACCATCTTCCTCAAGAGAATAACTATTTCGAATCCACGAAATTTCTCTGAACTCCTCATAGAGACTTCTTGAATCTACGAGAAAAGAACACAATAAAATAGAAATAAATTCTAATAAATTCAAAATTGTTTGATTAATGAATAAAAATGAGTTCACAACCCTTTAAATAGGGGTACTAAGCAATGAGAGAGAAATCAGAATCAAACCACGACTAAAACTCCTAGAATTCGCGACTTACTATAAATAGTAAACGTACTATTTATAGACAGTCGTGATGTCTACTAGTGCGCAAGGTTTTTGGCCAAAAATAGTAAACGTCCTATTTGGCTTCACCAAGATGTTCTCCTAATTATTCTAAGCTCTTTTCGCGTTGGACACAACTCCTAAAGTCCAATAGATGAAGAGTTGTAATCAAACTAGTAAAAACGGAATTAAAATAGGGAAACGACCGTCGATCTAGCGGTATTTTGCAAATCCAGCTTGCATAGGGCGGCATAGTGGGGTTGGTTGGCTAAAATAGATCGTTCTACCCCAAAATTATATATTTTACGTCCGATAACTCATTTCGGATTGCGAGATACGCCTGATTTAAGGGCCAATGGTCTGAATCACTTCTGTCATCGACCGGGCCTTTTCTGATCCATCTTGGCCATGTAACTGTCCACGACCCTCTCTACATCAGTAGCAATTGGAAATGATCACCTCATTTCTAACGTTGGTGTTTATGGTAAATTAATTGAAGGGTACATACGATAATTGACATGAGAATGGTAATTTAATAGCTGAATTTTTAAACATCTTGCTCCAAACCTCTTTCCTTTGGAAGAGCCTTATCTCCTGGGGAATTCAAACTCTTGGACTTCAATATTCCCTTCTTGGTAATCAAATGAGATTGATTGTGAACTGCTATTATATATAGTGTTACACTCAGAATAGGAAATAAATTGTACAATTACGCAAAACAGTGCATGCTGTCAATCTAAGGATCTATTGATCAAGCCCCTATGTTTGATCATTGAACATGCTAAAAAGTGTCCATAGGGTTTACATGATTTTTTCGAATTATGTTGATCGATTGAACCTATCTAAAACTGTCTAGAGACCAATTTGTTTAATATAGGGTTCACTCGATTGATCGAGATCCCATATTTCTGCATAGATTGAAGACATTCAGGCAATACATGCAGAGTGATATGAGGCTATATTAGTGGTTAAAAAGCATTTGTATGTAGTTGAAGTGAAATAAATCAAATTAGATATACCTTTAGGCATTATAAATTAAAATAAACTTTTTTTTGTTAGCTTGTTAAGTACACCTCACTGTCAGTTCACACTTCGCTATTAGCCACCCCCACTAGGGAATTGATACCAAGACCTCAGTGTTGAAACGAGGTATCTTTCACTCAGTCTACCACTTGAGCTATGGATCAAGGTGTATAAATTAAAATAAACTTACTACGTACCTTTTTATAGGGAACAAAAGATGATCGTTGCTTGCCATCTCTCTTTTTTCTCTCAAATGGCCATCTAAGAGTTTCTAATATATGCACCAACGAAGCTTTCTTTGGACGTGGAACTATGTGAGGCTTTTTAAATTACATTTATAAAGTTATAAGCTTTTACCATGAAGCTTTTCTTGTCGTAGAAAGATTTCTTTAGTGTAATTATTAATTATAAATTATTTAAACTGCTAGCAACACCCACAATATAGTTACTTAACTACACATGAACTTAAATCAAGTTAAACCTCTCCAAGTTTGGATGTTTTTATATGCACACAGCATGAAAGAAAGTACATGATTACCTTATCTTATTTTATTTATACATATATCCTTATATGTACCACCTTAAAGTCCATCGGCCTAAGCCTATCATATCTCACGGTGATTATTGATTATCTATCTCATGGTGATTATTGATTATCTAAAAACAAATATGAATTGTTGACTTTACAAAACAACATATATGAATTATTTAATCAAAATTATATATATAATTAATTTAGCTGGTGATGTTAATTAATTATTTCCATTCTTAATATAAGGTTAAACCCATGTGCAGGTCATTGAGCTTTTGTTTAAAATCTAAACACTTAAAAAAATACAATCAACCACTCAACTTACCATGATCCACCCAAAAAGCTTAAGTATTAGTAAATCAAAACAATCAATCAAATGCCCACTAAAATGACAGATCCTCTCAAAATTTAAGGATAATCATAACATGCATAGAAAGTGCAAACTAATATTAAATGGTTAAACTTCCTAAATTCAATCAACGTGCATACACGCATTACGGCGTGAGTGTGTGGGGGTGTGTGCGCGTGTGAAAAAAAGAAAAACGTGTAGCGCGCACACACTTCCATATGCATGGGAGACAATGTTCCATGATAGATGCTATATGCATAACAGTTAAACAATGCATGGTGACCCATGGATTAAGCTTTGGTGTGGCCCACCTGAGTTGATACTGAACGCTTCCAAAACGCTACTGAAGTGACGTGGTGAAATTCAGTTGGTTGAATGCCGTGAGCATGTTCCCTCACAATTAATGCTCTTTTGCTTTGGAGTTCCGTTAGACAGCTCTCTCCATTTGCCTGTGCACACACTCGGCCAAATGACGGCTAAACGTTATTTTCAACCCACTTCTTTTCTTCGCTCCCCTAATGAAATAACATCACCACTTTCCATGGGTGCCACCATGATGTATGTATTGTATCCACACCATCCATTCATTTCGTGATATCGTTTTAAGGCATAATGCAAAGAGTGATAAAGATCCAAATTTCAAGTGCACCCCAACATAGAAAACAATAGAAATTAAATGCCTACCATTAAAACCTCTTTGGGCCACAACAGCTTTCAATCAAGCTAATGTTTATGCCTTACCTTATTCTAGCTTATAAAAAGGTTGGATCTCAGATAAACATCATGGTCGGCCCAAGGAAGGTTTCAACAGTAGCAGTCACCTCCTACTATTTTCTGTGGTGGGGTCCACTTGAACTTTGGATCTGCTTAATTCTTTTGTCAGTCCCTAAAATGATCTCTCCAAATGGATGGATGGTGTGGATACAACACATACATCATGGTGAGCCCAAAGAACACGGTGACGTGACATCGGTAGCAAGAATAGTTACCGTCTGGTTCAGTAGCCAACCGGCGCCCCAACTCTATTTAATTTAAAGAATTAAAAGTCCCATCGTCCGCAAATCACAAAAATGCGGTCACATGAGTATTAAAAGTAGTAACATGTCTAGGTGGCACCCCACCATAATGTTTTTGATAAATCTATCCCGGCCATCAGTTTTTCTAGATTATGTTACAACATAGACCTAGCAATGATATTGATCCAAACTTCTAGTGGGCCACACGATAGGAAAAGCTGAGGATTAAGCTTCTGCCCTTGAAATATTCAAGTTTCCACAAAAGCTTTGGATTATGTTAATGTTTTTATAATTTCAGTTCATCCTAGTAGGAATGACCTCATAAACTATATGGATGACATATATACATCATGGTAGACCCAGGAAATTTTCAACCACAGAATTCCCCCACTTACTGTTTCCAAGCCCTACGGCCCACATGAGTTTTAGATCTGCCTCATTTTTTAGCCTACATTATCATATGGTATGAAAAAAATGATGGACAGAGTGAATTTCTCACAAACATCGTTGTGTGCCCCACCTAGCTTGCCATGGAAGGAAAGTCACGCGGATGGCTTTGGCCGCAGTTGGAAACGGATTGGAAAGGAAGCTGGTTGGCTTCTGAACCAGACGGATGTTACGTCACCAAGTTCTTTGGGCCCACCATGATGTATGTGTTTTATCCACACCATCCATCCATTTGGAGAGATCATTTTAAGGAGTAAATAAAAGAATTAGGCAGATCCAAAGTTTAAGTGGATCTCACCTTAGAAAACAGTGAGAGGTGACAGTCACCGTTGAAACCTTCCTGGAGCCGACCATGATGTTTATTTGAGATCCAATCTTTTTATAAGTTGAAAAAGACATGGAATAAGGTAAGGCATAAATATTGACTTGATCAAAAGCTTCTGTGGCCCAGAGAGGTTTTAATGGCAAGCATTCAATCTCCATTGTTTTCTACAAGGGGGTGGACTTGAATTTTGAATCTTTCTCCATTGTTTTTTACAGTAGGGTGCACTTGATTTCAAACTCCATTGTTTTCTACAGTGGGGTACACTTGGATTATGCGCTAAAATGATATCACGAAATAGATGGACGGTGTGGATACAATACATACATTATGGTGGCGCCCATGAAAAGTGGTGACGTCACTTCAGCAGGAGAGCACAGGGGGAAAAAAAATACTTGAAAATAAAGTTTACCATTACGTGGTCGAGCGCTTGCACCGGCAAACAGAGACAGACATTTAAATGGAACTCCAGGTAAAAGAGCATTAATTATAAGGAAACTTGCCGTCAGTATTTCACCACGTCACTTCAATAGCATTTTGGCCTGAAGGGTTCGGTATGCGCGCGGATTGCATACTACCCTCGCCCGTCCCAGCTCTGAACGGACAGTTCCGTGGGCGGGCCTACCGTGATGTATCTGTACATGCAAATTGTTAATCCCTTTTCTAATATTATTTTAAGGCATGAACACAAAAATGAGGCATATCCAACGCTCAAGTGAACCACACCAAATAATAAGCATAGTTGCGTTAAAATGCACAAAACATTAAATGTCAATTGCATTAAATGCAAGAGTCATCTGTAGTTTGGCCCATTTGATCGTTGGATATACTTTATTTTTGTTTTAATGCTTAAAATAATACGTGAAAAGATATAGAGAGTTTGGATGCAAAGATACATCAGGGTGTGCCTGCCTACAGATCTGCCCGTTCGGAGCTAGGGTCGGGCGGGGGTAGTACGGAATCCGCGTCCTGCCGTATGCACGTGTATATGATAAATAACTGTAGTGATTGCGCAATTCTCACCTTCCGTTAGCTTTGAGTTCTAATGGCTCAACGTGGACCGCTGATCTATTTATTCTATTCAAACCTCACTTTATAACGGATGGCTAAGACAGAGCAATCCCCTGGGTACCTGGCCCATACGCGTGATGGCCCACCAGAATAACAGTTCAGTACCACTGTTTGTTGGAATGGTTGGTACTGCGTACGAAATCCAAACCGCCCAAATGGCAGGAACCACCTTAGATGGATTATAGATAGAAGACCTCACAATTCAACGTCACCGATATGACCTTTCCATCATTCCTTGCGTTTGCTAATTTCGCACGAGTGTGAAGCCCAGCCCAACCTAGCCCATCAGCATGCATCCACACGTGACAATATAGGCCACGTGTGCAACGTCGAAGCTTTCCATTTATTTGGAGATAATGCCTTAAAAAAGATCAGACAGTTTCACTTGAATGGTTCCCAATGTACAAAGTAATTTAACCTTTAGAAAATATCATGGTTTTTATGCCTGAGGAACTTAACAGTGTGGCCCACCTGATGGAGAGATCTGATCTCTCACACGTGTTTCATGTTGGCACTTGCGCAACTTATCTTCCACCTTACACGTGTCAATGGAGCATTGAAATGGAACTGTCCATTGTGTAGCCCCTACTGTATATGGTCCACGATAACGCTAGTTGGATGATTCTAGTCATATATTAACTCCTATCCATTTTCCTGCTGAAATTAAAGACCATTTAACAATCCTGTTTACACAGTCAATTTTGAGGACAGTGATCTGATGCCTATGATCATCCAATCGGTGCCGTTTTTCCTCTTTATGGACGGTGCGGATTCACCATATCATAGCACGTGTACGGTGGAAGGTATGTTGAGTGAAAGCCCGGTGAAGTGGGCCCTTCCAACAATTTCTCTGTAAGGAGCTCGATCTCGCTGGTTCCCTTCAGAATTCCACATGACAAATTAAAATCCGTGACACGCTGCAAATCAATGACACGTGGGAAATTAGTGACGTGGCCCACTCATATCTGTCGTGCTAGAACATGAAGAGATGTTTCTCACCCAAGCATAACACACGTGGCACCTTCACAGGTGGATCCAATCCGTCCATTCGGTGGTCCTACCCTTAGATGGTCCTTGGTCGAAAATCACGTCAGTCCTTCCTGTTGAACCCATTTCATCACCATCCATTTCAAAGGCCAGAATCGACATGGATAGGATCACCCATTCAGTCTGGTTTTCAACTATAGTACGTTCACGGTGAGGTCCCACGAGATGGACGGTCTGGATCGACGTCTCCCAGTCATGCCACAAGTCATGAAACCCCGCGGCTTCACTGGTTAATGCACGCGTCCGAAAGACCATAACTTACTGCCGTTTGTACACTATTCGCGCGACACCCTGTCCATCTACATGCGTGCGTCATATCTGGGCCGCTAATCAGCCCAGTCAACTGATATGTCAGCCACACATACAAAAGAAAGAAGCAAAGTTCAGAAAAATATTGATCTCCAACGGTCTATATTCAAAGTACATGTGTGACCCACCTGATAAGTGGCTCTTCTTCACTGAGGCCACCAACTGATCAGTGGCCCAGATCTTGTACAAATGAGCCACATTGGCACGTGCAGTGAATCCTGGCCAATCATCTCATACATGGAGAAGTAACAGAAATTGAATGAGCTGGCATGCAAGACGGACGGACGGACGGCGTGGATATAAAACACTACATCACGGTGGGCCCCCACAGTCTCGGAACCACCTAATCCGCGTCCTACCACCACTGGGGTTGTCAGCCTTTCATCCCAAAAGCAATCGAAGATAAAAAGAAAAAGGAAAAGGCTTATTACAGTTTATTACCTCATAATGGAAAAACAAAAATACGATCAAACGCAATTGCACATGAATGCC
This sequence comes from Magnolia sinica, assembly GCF_029962835.1. Classification (NCBI taxonomy): domain Eukaryota; kingdom Viridiplantae; phylum Streptophyta; class Magnoliopsida; order Magnoliales; family Magnoliaceae; genus Magnolia; species Magnolia sinica. The sequence goes on from NC_080577.1 coordinate 6,511,822, forward strand.
TGGAAGAAACGATGAGGGGTTATTTCACAGGCTTAATCAGCACGTATGACACCTTTTTTTCCGTTTGGGTGTGAAAACAAAAGATACATCTATTGTACATTTTCATCCCTACAAAATAAATAGGGATATATAAGGCAGCAACAAATGGTTAGTTTTGCCTCCTTTTTTTGGCCTTTTCTGAATCTTCATAGAGGAGCAAGTTTTCTCCTATGATGGCAAGCCTGTGATCTCTCGCGTCTCTAATACGGCACATGCGGCTTGAATTTCTTCGAGCTTGGTCCGACTTGACTTGACCACCATGCTACCTTAGTTTGAACTTGGATCAGCTCGGTCCTTGATCCTGACTAGGCTGTTCGGATTGAACAGCAGCTGGCCAACTCGAGCCAAGTTCAAATCGAGCTTGTTCTCAATCTTTTGAGCCGAGTTCTGAGTTTGAACCTAAAAGCTGAGTTAAAGTCTATATATATATATATATATATATATACACACACACACTAAGTGATCTTGATCCGGGTCAAACCGAGTCAAGTTCTGAGTTGACTTGAGTCAAGTTCAGTCTAGCTCAAACTTGGCTTGGACTGTACTCGGCTTGTAATTTTTTCAAGCTTAAAAACTCAGCTTGAACCCAATTTCAAGCTGAGTTGAGTCGTACTTTTTCAAGTTAAGCCAAACGAGTTAACCGAGCTAACTTGGTTCATGTCCAGCTTTAGTTTCACGAACAAGCCACAGTGCTGGGTAGCTGCCTACTGGTTTACTTAGGCAAACCGAGAGCCAAGAGGGTGTAACTTTCATGAGATTCACTGTTCATCAGGTGCACTGCTTCATTAATTTAACCATTGAAACTAAAAATCACGATCAATCAAAACTCCTGCATATCAATATGAAAGCATTACCCAAAATTTTCCATATTCTAAAATTCAGGTGGGCCGTAGGATTTGAATTTACAGCTTTTTGGTACAAATTGTTTGGGTAGCCCAACAGGGTTGAATCATCTTGATTTTTAAGATGAAGGCCCAAAAAGGAGTGAAGTACGTAGTGGACAACATAGAATGTTAAGTCGTTTTTCCCACATTAGTGAAAGTAACTTGGTAGGTACCTCGGGCGACCTACCAAGTGTTTGTGCATGTAGCGCTATGGCCATCATGTGACATCTCATGGAGCCCACAGACAGAGATATGATTTTATTTTTCTTTAGAGTTAAGTGTGGACCATTGATAAATTTCATTTCAATTTCTACATTTATCTACACACAGTAATGGTCCGAATCCACCTGTCCAATGTATGTTTCGATCACAATGATCCGGCGATGCGGCCTTCCAATTAAGTATTTGGAAAATGGATGATAAAACATGTCCCACTATTCCTTTCATGGGCAACTTAAACAAATGCCTTTGATCTTATAACGCGGCGAATTTGGGGCCATGAGTAATCCGAAGTGGATAGACCCACTACCCCAATTATGTTACCTGGTTGGCCAAACCCCCATGTTTAACATTCCAAATCGCACAATCTAGATCCTAGGGCATTCTCAATCCGGGTTGCTATTCTTATCATCCGGAAAATACAATTTTCCATTTCTATCATTGATGAAGTTGTAATGAAAATTTTATATTGAAATTCAGAGATTTATACTTTGAATCATGTAATAGTCAGCATATAACATGATTCCATACGTGTATGCTCTAAAATAATAACATTCTTGTCGTTTCATATATAAATTATAATATCGATTTCTTATGAGAAATGCTCCCGTGCTCTAAGAGCACTATAACTTATAAAGCTACTAGTGGCATTGGGTCACTTGCACAGTCCAATCAATCCATTTGAACTGTCCATTAAGTCCACTGCATCCATAACAGATTTTATAGGCTACTATGCAAAAGTCACTTTGATAGTTAAATGATCTTACTTTACGTAGTCATCCTTCTTCCAGGCCATGGATGGGATGGTTAGGGTTACCTAACAAAAGAGATTTTCCTGATATAAGCAATCTATGACAGCCCTTAATATATATCCAGATTGAATTTTGATTGACTTATTTTTGTGTAAACAATCTTGCCTGTTTATAGTAAAGGTTAGTGATTAGATGGTTATGATTGTCAGATGAGTGTGATTTTCCTTTATTTTATTTTATTTTTATTTTTTTGAAAGGTGTGATATTTACACTGTAGTCCATGAAATATGTGTTGTAACTAACGGATAGTCTAAATCAGTTGACTGAACAAAGTGTTCAAAAACAACTAACTGGGAGCACTGTACCTTATAGTGCTCTGCACCAGAGCAACTCATGATACAGGTAACATTGCACCATCTAATGGTTCACAAACATCGTAGATGGGGCCCACCTAGGTCCCACAGAAAACCATCTATGGGAGTGACCCACGTTATCTTAGCTCTAGGGTATCATGTATGGGAAGAAGTAGCATATTGCGTGCCCATTCCTGTACAACGTACCAGAGTCATGGGATTCAGACAATCTTGCATTATCCAATGGTTTATAAACATGTATGTGGGCTCAACTGGGTCCCACGGAAGAACTTGTCCTGGATCATTGCTCTGGAGATTTTTATGAAAGCTAGGCATGCGATTCTATCAAATGGCTAATATATCCTACTTGAAATGTTCAAAAAATCGGTTAATGAAAAAAAACGGCTAGAAACAGGATAGAGATGAAGCATTGCAATAATAGAGATGAGAAAAGAGGGTTCTTTCTCACTGCCTCCCACCCATCACTTCATTTCAAAAGGATAGCTTTAAAGGCCCATCAGAATATGCACGAATCTGCTACACATCTGCATAAAACCTCAGTATTTTCTTTTATAACACAGCTTTTAGGCTTTTAGCTCGCTTTCAAGCACTCACCTCCACTTCTCCTCCTTCTCTACAAAGCTTCCAAATAACATCATCTCTCCATGCTCCTCAGCTTTATTACTGCTTTGCCTCCCATTGAGGCCCACCACCACAGATTCATATCCAGCCGTTGATCGAAGATGGACAAAGAGTTTGAACCCCAACACCTAAGAAATCCCTAGTTTGCCCTCCTTCTTGATCATCCTTACGTGTGTTTTGCCGCTTTGACGGATACATCTGTGTCTGGTTCGATGCGGAGAGATCATTTAAGGAGTTCTCTAGATCATGACCGAAACCTGGGGCAATTGGGTTTGGACCCATGATCCCATTGTACCTGTTTACACCTTGAAGATGAGGGTTGTCGCACTTCATCCCAAACGTCCCAAGGAAAGATGAATCGGATGAAGTTACGCCAATCTGGGCGGCTTTTTGTAACAAGGCAGTCGCCGACATGTCAGTCGGTGTGGGGTGGTGGTGGTGGTGGTGTTGGGTGCTGTACAAGGAAGGAGCACTTACAAGGTGAGGGCTGCCAGCTTCCTTCATATTGCCTGATGTTAGCGATGTGCTTGTAAGTTCTCCTGAGTTCAACGACGAGAGCTTGCTCCCATACACCCAATTCAGTTGATAATCTGTTTGTTGATGACTTGAACATGAAGCGAATGGATCTACATACATGGCTCCTGAATTCGCAGGACCGATTTGATGTAATTCTGAGAGATTATTGCTTAAGGTTTCACTGTCCTGAGGCCCTTGGCCCATCCACAGAGAGAGCCCGCCTCTACTTTGATCGATAGCCTGGTTGTTGTTCGTGATTGGCTTGAATATAGAAGGGAAATGTTGCACCATGTTCGGCTTTATCGAACTACTGATGAAATGAACATTGCCAGCGCCCATCTGGTTATTCATGTTTGATGCAGCTGAAACTCTTGCAGTTTCTTCTGCTAAGGCATCACAGAAGGCCCTGTGAGTGATGAAGCTATCTCTCCTGATATTCAACAACAAACCCAACAAAAATGAGAGAGAGAGAGAGGTGTAATCTTCTCCATGTTACAATCAATTGGGAAACTAATAAGCATGAATTACAATTTCCTTGCTTTGGTTTTCTTTATTTTCATTAGTTTGTATTGATTAGCTAAAAATCTCATAATCTTAAACAACCATTTGTAGAAATTCATTTCAGCTATGGTTGTAACATACCTTGAGAACAAAGTCCCACAATCGCATCGATACTCTCGTGTGCCGCATGTCTTCGAATGCGCTTTCCAATCTGACTGCACAGCATACCTCTTTGAGCACTTCTCACACTTCCACTTCTTCTCTCCATGCTTCCTACAAAAATGCTTCTTGATGCCGGTTAGATCTCCGAGAGCCCTGGATGGGTGGTGGTGCACACAGCTCTTTTCTGGGCACACATAAACGCGCTTTCTCGGCTCTTTGGTGCTCCTCTGCCTAAGCTTCCATGGAAGGTTATGCCCTCGACGGTGCAGTTGGAGGTTTTGGTCTCTTTGAAAACCTTTCCCACATATCTCACACAAGAATCTGTTGGTGGCCATGAGAGTCTTCGGAGATAAGGCGATGACCTCTGCATCTGGATCTGTAACACCCACATGAAATCATGAAAAAGGAAGAAGATGCATGCATATACCAATAAAAGATATAGATACCAAGAAAAGGATAAAAGCTTTGCTTTGAGAAGAAAAATAAGAGAAAGGAAGAGAAGGGTTTTATTTTTCTAATTTGCCTGGAGTTCCTGGTAGGTTTCTCTTCCTCTTCGTTAAAGGAGGATTGGAATCCCCACATGGTTTCTGAGAGAAAGCTGATCTTGTGACTGCTTCTCCAGCCATCTCACCCAACATCACACCTTGTAAGGTTCTTTTGATCTATACACCAGAAGATGAAAGGAAAAGAAAAAATAATAATAATAAGGAGAGGAAATGAAGATGCAATCGAAAGCAACAAGACATGAATTGGTAGGTACCTTTGGCTTGGTCTGGTCCTAATAACATTCACTTAGAAATAAATCGTTGGATGATGGAACTCTAATCCGCACATACAAATAGATGGCTGGATGATTCCAACTCTCTCTCTCTCTCTCTCTCTCTCTCTCCCTATATGCACATAAAGAAATAGGATGTTGGGTGATTAGAATCTCTACCTCTCTCTCTCTTGCTCTCAAGAGCTGCTTTTTCTCGGAAAAAGAAAATAGTTGTTTTTTAAGGGAGGCGGTGAAAAGTTAAAGGAGGGGAGGTTGAAGAGAGAGAGAGAGAGGGCAAAGGTGCATGATGACACATATGATGAGGTCGGAAGAAAGCGAGTCTGTATGCCTTTACCATTTGGAATGATTATCCCATTATTTGCTGCTTTTTGATATTTCCTCTCCATCTCTCCCCCCCACACCAAGTATTTCAGTCTTGGTGCAATGCATCCGGATGTACATTACTCATTGGATCTTAGGTAATTTTTCTACCATCCAAACCGTTTATACCATAAGTATCACTTTGGATGGGGATACCCAAAAAGTATAATCTCTTAGGTTGGAAAATTTTAACCATTTTGTTAGGTTTCTCTTTTACTTTGATATGGACGGTGAAAGTAATCTTTGAATTATCCAAAGTTTAATATGTTTAAATCTTGAAAATATTTTGGCTTTCTCTCATCGATGGTATGGATCATCTTATAAACGGCTTGGATAATTAAAAATAATTTCTATCCAACCGCTTTATACAAAGGCTTATCATACTTCACTACATCGGGATGTATTCTAGCGAAACCTCCTCCGTATTTTAATATAGGAAAATTTAACAGGAACAAGAGAAAACCTAGACTGCTTGCCACTTTCTTTGGTTTTCAACTTAGGTAATCGATTAGCTTTCATACACGTGGCAAATGTTTGTGATATCTCGAAGCGATCATCTGGTGGGATCCACCTTGGATGATATACACCCCATAATTCATGTTGATTAGGCAATCATAGCGCTTGGATTGAAAGATTTTTTTTATAAAAACAAGTGGATATGGTCATAGAAGATTGGTTGAATTTTTAATAACCGTCCATTTAAACTTCCCTAAATGTCGTCTAATACAATGGGTAGGATTGCCTGATGAATGTGATCTTGAGGACATGACCCACCCAATCAAATCTCATAAACTTGCCGCGGTTGTACTGAAAGGCAATCCTTCGTAGGTTGAGCTAAAGAAAGTATAAACATTAGAAGAGTCATTTAATACTCTTGCAGAGAGTGATGCTTGATATATAGGCGAGGTTGTACACGTGGCAGATATTAATTAACTCAAGTTAGACCGTCCAAATTATGAAATTCGCTATAATTAGCCTCAATCCCAAAGTTAGATTGGTTACACATTTTAACCTCCGATTCCTGCACATCAACTATCAAACTCTTCCAGAGTATCAAAGTTCTTCTATGTAATACATACCCTCTCTCCGTCCAGATAATATACAGATATTCCATTCTACACAAAAAGCCTAACCTCTAGCTTTACTAATTAAAAAGTCGCTGTATATATGCATTTCCCAAAAAGATTTCCAAGATCCTTTTCCCATCCACATGCAGAGACACGTACCAGCATGCCACATATGTGCACAATCCAAGCTCTCTCTCTGGTGTGCCCCACTTTTATAATTTCGATCTTCTGGCATAAAAATCAGGCCGTTTAACTTCTCCAGTGGGCCATGTCGTACACAGAAAATGGATGGCTGGATGAAAAAGAGTGTCACCCGTCCATTTGTTTGTAGTACACTGTGACCCACCTGAGAAGTGAAATGTGCCTAATTTTAGGCCAAGAAGATCCAAATAATGTGGCCCACTTGAAGCAAAGCTCGGATCACACGATCTGTGGGCCACACAGCCCTGTGTGGTTGACACCTGGGTGTGGATGGGCAGAGAAATATCTACATTTCCATAGTTCTAAATCGAGTGACCAAAATATCCTCAATCATTATTTTCTTTTATCAGATGAACCCACTCCTAATAACTTATATACTCCTAAGATATTTTAAATTATCAAAAATGCCCTCCAAAAAAGGCTAAAATGATCAAAATGGTCTTTTCAAATGCCCAAAATGACCATGACTTTTTTGTTTATCTCATGGACTGTTTTATTTTTGCGCTATTTGTTACTTAGTTTGTAAGTTTTTTGGAGAATGTTAAAGTCAGCCTAGTATTTCTGAGGAAATATTAAATTTCGTTTGCTTGATATGCTAAGTTTTTGGAGGAAATGTAGGAAAAGTTTAAAATTTTGGATGAAAAATTAAGAAATGGAATTCCTAGGTTAATGTAAAAACTAATAAAAAAGTGCAAATTAAACTTTATATATATATAAAAAAATAAGGAAAATATTAAGCCGAGAAATATAAAAGCTAGACCTAATTTTTATTGTTAAAGTTGAATTAGTATTTTCCAAGGACATATTAAATTTTATTTGCTCAGTATACCTAGTTCCCGAAGGAAATTTGGGAGAAGTTTAAAATGTAAGATTTTTATTAGGTGGCCTTTAAATGATCAATGTTTTTAATATTGATCTGACCATTGGATATTTAAATTGAGCATATGTAATGGGGGTGGTGCACTTAGACTGTATTATGTATTCGCAGTACTTCAAGAGTTTTTTAGTGCCTTAGGTTTTTCGTTTTCAAATTGGAGTTGAAAAATAAAATTCTTAGAGAATGTGAAAACATCAACTAAAAAGTATGAATTAAACTTAATTTTTTTATAAAAAAAATAGAAACTTTTTAAGTTGAAAAATATAAAAACTATCAATCAAATATCCTTTTAAGCAAGTTAGCCATATGAAGCGAAACAAAACTATAGTAACGATACGGCCAGTCTGGTCAATTAAAAAGTAAAAAAGATTGTACTTCTCTTTTTTCACATGTGAAAACAAAATTTACCAATTTACCACGCCTAGGTGACTTGGAGAAAAGTACTGCAGAGACCATTTTTCTGCTTCCACATGCATGATGCATGGGACGGCCAGCTACTGATTCATCCGTTTACCCCTCAACATGTTGAAAATTACACACACATGCCCCTCTAGCTAAACAAGCTGTGGTTAAAAGAACCTCTAATACATGGTTATTAATGTTATGGCCCAAGTAATAATGGTTAAGATCATGTTCCAAACCTTAGTGAAAAAATTTACACTGTATGTAAGCTTGCTAATCCAACTATAATACTGTATATGTGTGACACAGTTGTATCGCACCACCTCATATATGATTTTAGATGAATCACAACTGAGTGGGGTCCACTGGTACTCCCGATCACACTATCTAACCCTTAGGGCAATCCAAACTGTTGATCAATAAGGACCACCTTATAAAATTCTTACATTTCCATCTCTCACTTTGTATCCGAGCTGCTTCAATCATCGGAAACAATAGCCCGATCTCTGAAAGTTGATTTAATGGGCCTTGCAGTTCTACTTCACTCCTATCCGAGGCCACTGCACCTGCGTCCATTGCCGCTGGATGCCAAGAGCGTCACCTCTATGAGCTCCGTATAACACATGTGGAAAATTGCCTAAATACCTAGGAGCAATGTGAATGTGTCTCATGCATTTGGATCTGCCTGCAACATGAAAAATGTACGCGAAATCCAGGTCCTTCATTGATGGGCCCCACTGCATAACTACACTAGTCCAAAACTCAGGCCAGTCATCGCTTACCATTGGAGGTGGGACAGGCACTCATGTTGAATGTGAACCTTTCGCATTTATAGTTTTGAGAACTGACCACTTACAGGCAATGTACCATAACTTGTGGCATCGTACGTACCATCTTTCTTGAAACATGTCTAACATGAAAAAGGTAGGCCGCACACTGAAGATCCCCTTGGACAGAAATCAGACCGACAGTGATCAGGTGAGCCACGCCTTTTCATTAAAGGACAGTCGACCATCTGATTCACCATACAGTAGTGATGCCCCGATTGAGTGGATCAGCTTGATTTTCGATAAAGGGTGATTTTCGTAGTGGGGACCAGACGTTTTAATGGTACGGATGTTGGTGGTGGGGAGGACTGTACAGCACCACAAGTTCTACGGTTGCCTGTATGTGGTAAGATCTCTATAGTTTAACCATCTTTTGTTTTGCACATATTGGCCCACTATATGAGTGGACTGGATTGAGTTTGAGATGGAACGCATATGCCTGTTGAATGGCTGGGATCTTGCACATGAGAGAGAGAGGTGTTGTGACTCGGCATTAACTCGGAATGACCCAGTTCGTCTCAATCAAACATAAGTAATAACTGAAGGAGTAAAAATGTAAAATTCAAAACTAACCGAAAGATGACTCACTTCTTGCTTTTGCTTTTTCTCTTTGCAAAAGTAGAAAACATGTCATTGCCAATTGCCTGAGTCAACTTGTTCCGAGTCTTAAGTCCTTTTGCACAGCGTATTTCACACACATGCTTCCTCAGTTACAACAACGTGGTTAGCAAGTTTATACAAATCCACTTCCTATAACTCATGAAACGATCTCCTACTTTAGCTCCTCTTACTCAAGATAGTGACATATTAATCTCATTTAAACAAAAGCTGAGTAAAATCTCTGCTTTTCTACACATCGTATGTGCCCAAACCGAACCCATGCGTGAAATCCAGTCCATTAGTCAAATGGGGTCCATTGTGAAAATGCACTAAATAAAAACCAAACTCATCCGTTCATCAGGTGGGTCACACATATATGCTGAATATTCATCACTTGTAACATTTTCGTAGCACCCACCTTACGAATCAACTCGCCTGACTTTTCTCCCTCAACATGTGGGGTCCGCTCGATGTGGAGTCTGGATCTATCACATGTGCGCTGACCTATCCCGTGCACTGCAGAGAAAACCATCAATCTCACACGAGCGAGCCACGTCAGCATTGCACATTAAAATAAAGGTGAGGGTCATGCCTGCCAATAAAAGAAAGGAATATTTTTTTGTTCTCATTTTTTGCAATGGTGGGGTCTCTCTCTGTGAAATATGTCAATGATATGTTATTTATTTCCTCTTTATAAAGTGAAAAACGCTTTCAATTAAAGTTCGGCAACTCATATTTGCTTAAATTGTAATCTTTGCTTTTGTGAAACACACACGTAGGTACTACCTATGTAATTGATTGCACGGAATTTTGATGTCCCAAGCCGAATTTTCGGTGGGCCATGTGTTTGACAGCCGTTTGATAGAAAAAGATCACATGGGTGTTGAAAATAACTCACAGCCAAGTTCGGTGTAAGTGATCCCACATGATCAGTCCTCGTAAGGAACGTATATGATAAAGAAATAGACAGGAGGTTGGTATATAACCTTTGATTCCGTTTCCATGCTCCATGCACGTGTTCAAGCATCGAGGTTGCAAACCTCCGAAGGAAACGACGCCAGAAAGAACAGGAAAGGAATAGTTGTCCCAGAATGCCACGTCAGCTTCATTGACCAGATCTCAGACTACACCAGTCATTGTTTGTAATGTCTTGCGAGATATGCGATTTGTCTCGTCTGTCGCGCCGCTGGGGGCCACATCTGAGATGGTCTGATGATCGGGACCGTCCAGCTTCTGAATTATATGCTACTATAGTTATCGTGGGAGACTTGCATTGAATGGATGATTCTGATCATCAATATGCGTAGAGGAATTTATACATTAAGAAGGCGATTTCCAATGGTACGCATCTACTTCAAAATCGACAGCTAGGATCGTTGTTGTAAGTGTGATAGTGGGGTTATGGTTTGTTTATGATATCACCCAGAAGATGGACGGTTCAAATCATCAGAACAACTCAACATCTGGCCCCAGTGGGACGACATATGCCAGAGACAAGACGAACTCGTACAGGATTGTTGTGTTCTTTCTTTCCTGGCGTTTTTTTTGGTTATAATGATACGGTTTGGATCATATACATCAAACATACAGTATATAAGCTATCGTATGGTGGCGATGAGATGGGGTACTGACTGCTAGAGAGGTGTGGGAACCATCCAAGTGTTATTTCCTCAAGACAGATGATGCGGTAGAAAATGATGGGCCACATGCGTTACTCTTGTCTTGTGTCGACCACACAAGGATAGGAAATGCGTATATATTCAGAATCTTCGCCTCTATAACACACATGACTAACACATGACTAAAGCTGTATTCCAACTGAATTAGCTCGATTAACTCAGTCAAGTCGATTAGGAAAAGCTCGACTCAGTTTGAAATTGAGTTCGAGCTAAGTTTGAGCTAATTTTTTGAGCTCGAAAATTTTTTGAGCCAAGTCTTAAGTTAGATTGAGTTTGACATGACTCAGCTCAGAACTTGACTCGGTTTGAATCAATTCAACTCAGTTCGGGTTTACTAAATATAAATATTTTATAAATATTTATATATTTAAATAAATTATATGTATTATATATATTAAAAACTCTAAAATCTAAATTTGAACTTAGCTCGTAGGTTCAAACTCGAACTTAGCTCGAAAGAGCAAGTTCAGGCTCGGCTCGAGTTGGTCCAAGCTACTGACCGAGCCAAGCTGAGTAGGCCAGTCAAGGTTGAGGATCAAGTTGAGTCGAGTTCGAGCTGGGGTAGCTTGCTAGTTGAGCCGAGCAGCTTGACTCAGTTCAGCTCATGTACAACTCTACACATGATAGATTTATTTTATTATTCTTCGAAATAGTTCACTCGACGCCCATAATATCGGGATGGAATAGATCGTCCATTAGGTTGGGCCTTTTTATACCTGTTTTTGGTGCTTTGATGTAGGCTAATTAAAGGCTACCATGTGTCAACACTATGAAACCAAAATGGCATAAGACATACATTTGAGAGTATCATTGCTCATATTTCCCTTGGCAATACATATTCTACCATAAATACAGAGGCACAAGCCCAAATGCATGCCTTTTGGAGAGTGAATTGTCACATGTAACTTGGTCACGATTATTGTACTCATACTCGTTTTGGGTGCATTAATGTGGACCAATAAATTACTAGCATGGGTCCACAATATGAGACTACAGCAGGCGTAAAATATACTCTCATTCGAGAGTATCATTGATCACATTTCCTTGGCAATACGTATTACGTATTCTGCCATAAAATGCAAAGGCACAACCCCGAATGCTTGCCTTTTGGAGAGTGAATTGTCACATGCAACTTGGTCACGATTATCGTACTCATTAATGAGGCAACATGCCTACCACGTCTATAAGAAATCCACCAAAAAATAGATCTTATCACAAATTTGGTGATGATCTCGTCGATGAGACTGCTCTTACAATCATTTCAAAATGGGAGATCTTTCCAGAAATGTACGGAGAGACTATAATATTTCAGAAGATTCTGAAGATCCAAAAATTGGACCAATGTACAAGCGAACCCAGCCGCGACTTAGACCCAAATTGAGAGAGATAGACGCATTAGTCTAATCAGACCCTTCTCTCTATATCTTAATTGGATCAAGAAAATATGAGAACTATATCTAAAATCTAATCTAATCAATTCTCAATTTAAAGTCTGAGAGATCTTGATGTGATGGATCATATCCATCTATTCCTTCTAGCACTTCAAATCATCAAGACACCGGGATCCTGTAGATGAGTGACGTTGATTTCTTAGAGGGCTCATTTCCAAATTAGCCAATGAGATTCTCAAAATCCAATCTGATGGCTCAAATCTCGAGAAACTTTGGCAGCTCAGGCTTGGTTTTTAGTCGGCCACGAAGATCTTTGTAAGGGACCAGATATGAGAAGAAAATCTTGGAAGCTAGTAAGTCCGAATTGAGTTTGAACTTTTCTTTCTAATGCAACATGATATTTCCAGAGCAATTAAAGGAATTCTCATATCCAGGCCAACAACTTATCTTTTCTTTATCTTTTCTTTTCATAGCATAGTTTAGTTTAATTTATAGTAGTACCTTATGAGCATAGAGATAGTCTTTCTCCAACTTTAAGTTGTAAACTGTGATCATTTAAGTTCTGATTTAATTGATCACACTTGTTTTGATTTGTTTGATCCATGATCAATGTTAGCCCAAAGCTTCTTCCGTAACTCCTGGAACCTCTTTATAGTGACTCCGTTCCATGCCTCATTTCATAGGGAACCTTAAAGTGGTGGTAATTCTGATTTGTTTGATCAAATAAGTGTATCGAGTATTTATCATTTTTTTTTTTGTTTATTCATTTAGTTGTCTCGCAACTTGTCGTTTTCAAATATTAATGAATCGGTAATATTTTATATTTTTAAATGTGTATTTTTGTTCATTTGAGAATTATTTTGAACTTAAATTGTCTGTGAAATAATAAATTCTTAAGTTTGTAAACTTATGTCTATTAAAAAAAAAACTCATTCAAAAGGATTAGTCTCCTTTCCTTTCACTAATCACATCACAATATTAATGGCCAAAAGGACTCTGGAACTCCAATCCGGAGAAGGGGACACCAACCAATAATTCAATTAACTCATGCCCACATATCCTACTTGCACATGTGTGCAAAATCTAACCCCTCGATTGCACAAGTGATCTAATTTGATTGAATTGGGTGCAAAAGGTCGCACATGGTTTCATAGATCAAGATAACACCACACGATAGGGCCCATCTGATGAATTAGGATTGCTCCCAATGTGATTCTTTGTCCATAGCCCTCCACGATAGGACCCACCTGACGAACATTCCTCCTTCCATCCACATGCCACGTGTCCTACTTTGGATCAAAGATACGTAAAGTCATGAAGACTTTCCCTTGTACCTGTTCGTCGGGAAGCAACCAGGCAAGTGCCATGTCCGCAGAGCAGTAATGAACCGAGAGTTGTTTTTGCGAAGCGAGAGGCAGGCGCGTAACTTTGATGAGATCGATCCCGTCCATCAGGTATGCAGCCTCATTTTAACCGTTGAACACATAAATCATGATAATCCAAATTTTATATTTAATGTAGATCCCACAGTAGTTATTTATATAAAATCCAATCCATTCATCTTGTATGCTTCATTAAGATAAAGAACCACCCAAAAATCACTGTAGTCCAAAATTCACGTGGGCCTGTGGGCCATACCACGTGAATTTAGATATTTTAGTTATTATTATTATTACCCACTTCACTGTTGAAATTTTGGTGTAAGGCCGTGCAAGAGGTGGTACACCTGATGGCATTCAAATATAAAAATCAAATAAAAGGTTAGTATCATGCACCATTGAACGGTGATCATTGTAGGATAAGAAACAGCTTACTCATGTTAGTAAAGAGAACATCAACGGTTCAAATCATCGGATAATTTAAGAAGGTGGACCCCACAAAAGTTTCGTGGCCATAAAATAGTAAAATGTAAAAAAGAAAGAAAGAGAAAAGAAAAGGAAAAAAAACTGACAAAGACAGTGAATATTTAGAAGAGAGAGAAGGCGTCTGCTTGTGGGCTGACTTTTTCCGATGGCATTAATCATAATCTAATGATGTTTTTAAGCATTGCTTTGCTTTTTGTGCCTTTTTTTATATTTCCATTTTTGGAGTTTAGCTTATGAACTGTTTCGACCTCAGAATATTCTCTACTTCTCCCTATGCCTTTGCTCCATTTCCCATGCTTTTTTATTTTTTTTTATTTTTTATTTTTTCTCTCTCCGACACCAACCCAACAAAACACATCAGATTCCTTCCCAAACCCCAAATTACTGTGAGTGTGTGTCCACTTTGCACACGTGGCAGCTGGGTCGCACTTTTGATGAAGCATGGATCTAAGCTTAGTTTGATTGGAAGAGAAGAGCTCATCTCTTCCATTAGATGGATGGGGTGCAACTCAAAATGTGTTTTAATGAGCTTTTTTCTTGGGGGTCAGCACCTGTCTACTGAAAGCATATCAACGGTTAGTATGGATCTAAAGTTGTGGCCCAGTGGTGTATCCAGCTGGCTTGGAATTTCATTGGCACTCTTTTTCTTATGACGAGAGTTTGATGAATGGTATGGATTTTTCGATCAACACCCTTGCTAGCTGCGAGTTAGGGTGTGTTTGGTGCCACGATTCTCTGATGACAGCACCTTTTGAAAGCATACCAGCCGTTGGTATGGAGCTAAGATTGTGGCCCAGTCAGAATATCTTGGAATTTCATTGGTATGTATTTTTTACGCTGAGTTTGATGACCGGTTTGGATTTTCGAACATGTGGCATGTAAGAGCAAGTGTGTGAGAAGCAATGAATCGACCTCTCACTGGCTATTTATTGGTATGCGTTTTTGGACAGCTAAGTTCGATGATTTGATTGATTTTTCAAACATGTGGCATGTATGAACACGTGTGGTTCCGATCAATTTAGCTGGCCGCATTTTTTTAGGGGAGGAGTAGCTTTCCTGACCAACGCACACAGATTCAATGACAATTGTAAAATGGGTGGCATCGAAACAAAACCATATCATTATTATCTTAGCTCGGGTCTAAATTTTTTACTATAGCCAATCTGAAATGGGACCCAACGCATGAATGGCTTGGATTGTTGTTATTGAATACCATATGTACCATGGATGAGTGTATGCGCTTGGATTCTCATACTCTGGCAATGTATCAAATAAGATCTTTTTATTTTTAACTCAGTCACTAAATACAGTTGTATGTTAGATTTGTGAGGGGTTGGGAAAAGCAAAGCTTTGTCACGAAGGGTATGTTTTGTGCGTTTGACTGTTTGCTTTGTCACCACTTTAGAATGGAAGTGGGATTGTTTTCTTGTGGTTGTTTGGTAGACCAAACAAGGCTCAAAAATACCCCTCCAACCATTCCCAAATTTCAAGATGTGAACGTGTGTAACTCAAATATCAACTTTAGTAAAGGAACCACGTACATTTTCATGGATGCCACTTTATTCTATTCCTGTTTTGGATGTATTTGAAACTACGTACAACCTAGAGATGAAACCCTCCAGTTATGAAAGGGATTCTGAAAACTCGACTCAGCTACTTCTCTAGCCAGATCGAGTTGACTGAGCGACTTATATCGAGTTTTCGCTTGACTCGACTGGGTATTTAATAATAAAATTAATTACATGTAAGATGTTTGTCGGTGTCATGGTTACAGGTGTTTGTTTTGTTAAGTTTGTAACTTGCCAGTTTTTAATTTTTATTTAATTATAAACCAACTATTCTGAGTGACTCGAGATTGTAAGAACTCTATTTAGTGGGCCTCACTGATCAACGGTCTGGATTGTCATACAGTTGGACTGGATGATTGAGTAGACTAGTGGGCCCCACTTCAAGTGATGTGCTGCGCAGTCTATCTACGCAGTTCTTCGTACTAGGGCTGGAATGCTATAACTGTCTTACGCAGACAGAAGCTTGAGTTGAACTAGGATACTACAATGTAAAGCGTGGGAGAGAGAGAGTTGTGATGAGTTTCAAACTCTCTCTCCACAAACTCTATATTAGAGAGCTGGGTCCCCGATCCTACACCACAGCAGAATTCGAGTCTCATCTATTGTATTGCAGAAAGGGTGTGAAGGAGAGGAAGATCCTAAGCTCTTTAGGAATTATCGGTATTCTGGTATTCTTATCCGGCTTCCATGGCGGCGTCACAGCTAGGTAAGTTATCTTACCCCTGATCGCCATGTCCCATGCACATAGAGATCCGTGGGCCTATTCCGTATATAGATTAAGTCCCACAGAGATTAAACACAGTGGGTCGTGTAGGGTAATTAAGTGTGAGTCATGTTGATGAGCCAAATTTCGATATCTTGTTATGCCAATTTGACTCGCCTTTGTTTAAAACTCAACACTTCTATATTCTAAAATTTCTATCATAGGAATAAAATTAGTTAGACTATATTTTTGAGGTACTATAACGACCGATGAGAGAATATGTAGTATTTTTAGGTTTCAATTTGTATAAGTGGGCTTCAGATTTAGTGATCTAAGCTGTTTATATGATGTTCCCACCATAGATGTGTGCGCCAAACATGAGGTTGTAGGAGTGTGAAGAAAAGCAGAAGAAAAGATAACCATCTTCTTCATCTAGAAAAAGCCTTGAATTCATGACAAAAGAAGAAAAGAACCTCTCTAATTGGAACATATGATAATTAATTGTTCTCTCTATAATAATACGAGCGGAGTCTCCTAAGTTTACTTGGAATAGTAAACTTGTTAAAAATGGTATTAATTTTGAAGCTTAACATTGAAATAACCGGTTACATAACCTGTGGCCTGATTTCTCTTGATCCTAGCAATCCATAAAATTCTCCATAACCTATTCAACATTAAAACATCTCTCAGATAGGAAGAATGTAAACCAGTAAAATGACCGCTAAGTAATAAATTATAACAAATAGTTCATGTTTAACTGAAATGGCCATATATTTCACTTTACCGGAGCCCCGCAGATCTGCCTAGACTTATTAGGGGCATTTTAGCTTTAGACAATGCAAGGATTGGGCTGTTTAGAAGGAAAAAAATGTCAAGGGGGGAGGGCTTAACATAGGAAAGCTTTTTAGCTCCCCTTTTTTTGCGTTATCTTGGGTGGGTTTATTTTGTATATGGCTCATATGATAGGTGGGACCCAAGCATTTTTCGCCGGGCTTCACCTGAATGTGTGTTGATAGTCTTAATTAATAAATTTTCTTTAAAAAAGAAAAAGAAATAGCCATATATTTAGGGGGCTTTTGGAGATAAGTTACTTATGTAGCAAGTAACAACTTATCTTACTTATATTTATTCAGAAGATAAATATGTTTGGTAAAGAACATATTTATCAGTTCTCCTCTCTTTCATATCTCCCGATGCTTCTCTTCAGCAACTCAGGAAAAGTAGAAAAGCTTTAAAAAAATAACTAAAGTAATTAAGTACTTTTAAGTAAAAAGTTCCTTATAACTAATTATAAACCAAACTTATCTAAAAATAAGTCACTTATCATCTGCTGTAAGTAGAAAAAGTAACTTGTCTTGTGGTATCTAAACAGGCTCTTAATGTCTGAGAGATTTTTGATGCATGGACCAATCATAGAGGGGCCATCATATCAACAGTTTGGATTACTCTATTGTGACCCTTGAATGGATCATTCCCATTGAACTCACGTCTATGGAGGTACAATGCCTAGCAAACATTCCCTTGTCACTAACCACATTCATCTGGCAATTCAAGCGGTTGGAATGCCACTTATCTATCAAAATATGGGGTCATGAGGAAGATTAATTGATGATGGCATTGTCTGGATTCCTGAAATGAGAAATAAGAACGCCATGTTTGGATCCCAAGTGAATTGAACTGTCAACATGCAATTTAATCAAAAGAAAATAACCCAACAAGCTATGTTTCCTAGTATTCACGACGATGAACTGATTCTCATCTTGCAACTAAGTCCTTATTAAGTTCAACTTGAAAGTAATGCAATTGCAATTTGGAGCCCAGACCTACTACATTAGCACCATACAGATGGATACTACAATTTGGTTTGTCCACTTCATTACACTATAATTCGGATCCAAAGATCCAAACGCACCAAAATAATGTGCAATGTATACTGAGCAAGCGTACATTGGATGTTGCCGTCGTGTCGGCCGGTGGATGACTCATCAGATCAGCACCTTGTAGTTGACCGAGTCAACCAAAAGTTAGAAAGATTTGAAGGTTGATCTTACCTAACCTAGATTTTTCATTCCATTAATCATTGATCTGTAATTTTTTTCAACCTTTATAACTATTCAAGATCCCAATTTAAGAATATTGACGATTACATAGCCTTTGAATCCCACGACTAGCAATCTTTTTTCTTTATTATTGTTAATCATGGAGGAACATTGCATGCACGAGATTGGTTATCAGATTTCTTGTTAATAATTGGGGGGTGATGTCACTTGCAATGCACGGCTGATCGATTGTATACGTGTGGCTATTGTTCAGTCATCCAATACATGGGTGGAAATGGTCCATGAACAAAACTCTTCCTGATGGAATAATCTAAACCGTTCGAGAGGTGGCCAACAAAGAAATGTTTTAAAAGGCCCATTATTCCACGGCTAGGATCTTCCAATCTAGGGTATTTTCAGTGCATGTACCATCGTGTGGGCATTTTGGGTCACTGAACCATGGGCCCCACTTATACGAATTGATTACCCAAACGTAATGTACCCAATATATTTGCCCGAGCATTGTATGCGCATGCATGTACCGTGGATGCATGCTAATTGATGTAGAGCGGGTCGTGGATAGTTTCATGGCCAAGATGGATCAGAAAAGGCCCGGTCGACGACAGAAGTGATCCGGACCGTCGGACCTTAGATCGGGCGTATCTCACAATCTGGAATGAGTTATATATCAGGCGTAAAATATATGATTTTGGGGTAGAACGAGCTACTTTAGCCAACCAACCCGGCTATGCCAGGTTGCGCAAGCTGGATTTGCGAAATACCCCTGGATTGATGGTCATTTCCCTATTTTAATTTCATTTTTACTATAAATAGTAAGTTTTAGTTTGATTATAACTCTTCATCCGTCGGGCTTTAGGAGTTGCGACCAACGTGAAAAGAGCTTAGAATAATTAGGAGAACGGTCTGGTGAAGCCAAATAGAACACTTACTATTTTTGGCCGAAAACCTTGCGCACTAGTAGACATCATGATCGTCTATAAATAGTAAGTTTCCTATTTATAGTAAGTCGCAAATTCTACGAGTTTTAGTTGTAGTTTGATTATGATTTCTTTCTCATTGCTTGGTACTGCTATTTAAAAGGTTGTGAACTCATTTTTATTCATCAATTAATCAATTTCGAATTTATTAAAATTTATTTCTATTTCATGCTTTCTTTCCTCATGGATTCGAGAAGTCTCTGTGAGGAGTCCAGAGAAGCTCCGTGGATTCGGAGTAGTTATCTTCATCACGTTCATCCCCACGTCACTAATCATACACGTACGTGTGGGAGAGGTGTGGTTGATGTAAGCAATCGATGAGTGGAAAAGGGCGCCAAATTCGGAGGTGTGGGTCCCACTTCTTTTCACAGAAGCAAAATTCACTGATATGTATCTTTGCGATGCACCAAAAGGGTATCGCTCAGCTGTACAGTTATCAGTGGTGGAGGACAACTAGGATCCAACTAGGTTGACCAAGTCAACGTATACTGTGCAAGATACAAATGCTAACTACCGCACATACAAAACCTCACACTTATGAAGCGCATGGTTTTCTCAATCAGAGAAATCACCAAATACAAGCACTGCATGTGAACCTTCACATACAGCCCTGTCTTTCTCTCCCACGTATCATGTATGTGGGACATTTGAGCCATGCAACAGATGGGCCGCATGTTCACCGTCGAAAATCAAGCTGATCCACTCACTGGCGACGCCCGTATGTTGCGTAAAAACGTCCTTCTTTCTATTAAATTCTGAAAAGTTGTCTGCCCAACGGATGGACCAGCCTGATTTGCACCTGAGGTGATCTTTATGGTGCGGTGCACCTTTTGCACGGCTTGGATGTGCGACACAGGCAACAATTTGGTAGGAAAGATGGGGTTGTATGTTGAAATTCACATACAATGGTTGTATGTGGTCATTTCTCCCCCAATCATACAACTTTGGAAATAATGAAAGTGGTATTCGCTAGTTGCAACTACAAGCCAAAACTTGCAAAAAAAAAAAAAAGAGGAGGCACCAATATCTGCAATGGCTGTGATACCTTCTCTTTGGCTCTATCCTACAATGACTTTTGACGTGGTCAATCGACAAGCCAGGTTTTTTAAACATTAGTATGAGAAGGACATTCGAATCTCTCTGCTACCAGTGGATTTTGTCCATTTGGAATAGGTGGGCATGGCAACTATTTCAAGTTGGACGGTTGGCTGATTTACCCGATGATCTGAGCCTTGCATCTAGAACGGCCCATTGTAGATGGTTCATATGGTAGAGATCTCACTAGTTAGAGATCCTTTACCACTCCATGCAAAGGTGAGTTAGAAGTTTGTGGCCCAGCTAGGGAGGGCCGGATAATCAGGTGGCTAGCCTTTTCAGTGGGGTCGAAAATCTTCAAATTCATAGACATGCTCTCTCTCGTCAGTGTACTTCAAAAGGGCATGCAGTAAATTTAATAAAATCTAGAGCTCACCCCATCATTTCACGAGACTATCCATGCACCATATTTCAAAAGAAATCTGATCACATACAGCGGCTGTATGTCAACTTCACATACAACCATTACTTTCAGGGCCAATATATCACATGATAAAAATATCCATACCATGCAAATGATGGGCCACATCATGTTGATCACCCAGAATAAAATCAGGCTGATCCACTCGCAAAGCATGACACAAAATGAAAATCAATGCACTGATGATGAGATGACTCACCCAATGACTAGATGGGCCTGATTTTTATACCAAGTGATCATCATGCTGTGACCCATTTTTTGGACGGATCAGATATGCTATACGTGGGGCCCAAAATGACTGCATGTTAAAGTCCACGTATGTGAACGTTTGTGATTGAAAAACACATGTTGTGCAAGACAAGAACCCAATGGCAAGGAGCTTTTGTGCACCATCACCTGCGATGGAGATTTTATTGTGGTTGGAGAGGAAAGGAAAAGCACTTCACTTTCAAAAAAGGGAGTCATAGGCTTATTGCGTCAAGGGAGGAAGGCTTTTTTTTTTTTTTGTGGGCCCCAGGAAGAAAGATAGGACCATCCATGTAAATGGACCCAAATTTACGCGGTTTAGCCTTTCACCCATTTGACTGGAAAGGGTGTGGACCAAATCCCCGTACGTGGCGGGTGGGATGGTGGATCCAAACTGTCCATCTGGTTGTTCCCATCCGTTGATGATCGCCCTTATTAAAAAATAGTACAGAGGGTGCTATCCTAATCGTACAAAATACTGGCCTAGAAATTGACGGTAATAATGAAATTGATAATTGTTAACGTTTGATAGGACCCATTTGGAGGGTCAGGATTTAGTGCCCCCACATGACATGTGTCACTGCTCCATTCGATCTCTGAAAACTAGCCTCGAGTCTTCTTAAGAATAAAGTAAAGAAATGCCCACCAAGCACCGAGCCTTTTTTCAAAAACCTTAAAAACGTTGAATGCATCACATGATGGCTGTAAAGGCAAAGGAAAAGGATTTCGCTGTTGATGGAGTCATGGATTATATCTGTTGGATACAGATATATGATTTTTGCTAGTTCTACTCTACGTAAAGAAGGCCACACACACAACAATTGGCACACGTACACATTGAAAAGATTCGGATTTGGTAGTGACCCCTCGATCCGGCACGACGACGGTACTGGTCAGTGCTGTGGGCCCACCTTGATTTGTGTTTTTTATCCACATCATCCATCCATTTTCGCCAACCCATTTCAAGGCATGATCTAGAAAATGAGACAGATCCAAATCTTGGGTGGACCACACCTCAGAAAACAGTGGTGATTGAACGCCCACCATTAAGAACTTCCTAAGGTCCATTGTAATGTTTATTTTCCACTGATAAGGTCACACAGGTCTAGGCGAAGTTACAACACTTTTTGTAGCCTCTGAGAAGTTTTTAAGGGTGAGATTCCTATCACCCTTGTTTCCTATGGTGTGATTTACTTGTAATTTGGATTTGTTTCATTTTTTGGCTCATATCATTAAATAAGTTGGCAAAATAGATGAATGACGTGGATAAAACACATACATCATGGTGAGGGCCCATAGAGCACTGACCAATATTGAACTGGAAGGATAACTTAAGATGTTAGCATCTAGGGGTGCACACGGGTCGGTTCGGTCCGATTCTGGGGTGAAACTGTGACGCAGGGATGAACATGATGAGGATAACTACTCCGAATCCACGAGCTTCTCTGGACTCCTCACAGAGACTTCTCGAATCCACGAGAAAAGAAAGCAGAAAATAGAAATAAATTCTAATAAATTTGAAATTGATTAATTAATCCATAAAAACGAGTTTACAACCCTTTAAACAGGGGTACCAAGTAATGGGAAAGAAATCAGAATCAAACTACAACTAAAATTCCTAGAATCCGCGACTTACTATTAATAGTAAACTTACTATTTATAGACGGTCGTGATATCTACTAGTGCCAAGGTTTTCAGCCAAAATTAGTAAGTGTCCTATTTGGATTTACCAAACCGTTCTCATCATTATTCTAAGCTCTTTTCACATTGGACACAACTCATAAAGCCCGACGGATGAAGAGTTATATTCAAACTAAAACTTACTATTTATAGTAAAAACGAAATTAAAACAGGGGAACGATTGTCGATCCGGCTTGCGCAACCCGGCACAGCGGGATTGGTTGGCTAAAGTAGCTCGTTCTACCCCAAAATCATATATTTTACGCCTGATAACTCATTCCGGATTGTGAGATACGCCCGATCTATGGTCCGACGGTCCGGATCACTTTTGTCGTCGACCGGGCTTTTTCTGATCCATCCTGGCCATAAAATTGTCCGTGACCTGCTCTACACCAGTTCCCTTCACTTCAAAAGAACTCGTCCTCAAGTTCTCATCCTGCTCTGGTTCATGATACTCGGTCAGGTCCGCGACGTTGAAAGTTCGTGAGATCGCCATGTCATCTGGAAGATCAACAACATAAACGTTGTCATTGATCTTTTGGATGATTGAGACGGGTCCAATCTTCTTATTTTTCAACTTGTTGTACGTCCCTATCGGAAATCTCTCTTTGCGCTGATGGAACATAACGCGGTCACCTACCTCGAACACCTTTTGTCGTTGGTGCTTCTCCGCTTGTTCCTTGTACTTCTCGTTCGAGGCATGTAGCTTGGTCTACACTTCCGCATGGATACTCATGATCTTGTCTGCCGTATGTTCTATTGCAATGCTCGTGCCTGGGTGCTTGGGCAGAGAGACCAAGTCAAGTGTGTGGCGAGACACTCATCCGTAGATAATCTGAAACAGTGATTTTTCTGTCGAGCGGTTCACCATGTTGTTGAATGCAAACTTTGCTTGAGACAAGGCCAAATCTCACTGCTTCAGTTTTTCTCCTGAAATACAGCGAAGGAGGTTTCCCAAAGTGCGATTCACAACTTTGGTCTGCCCATCAGTCTGTAGGTGGTAAGCACTGCTGAATTGAAGTCGTGTATCGAATCGAGTCCACAAAGTCCGCCAAAAGTGGCTAATAAATTTCGTGTCACGATTAGAAGTGATGGTTTTGGGGATCCCGTGTAGCCATACGACCTCCCTGAAGAATAAATTCACCACATGTATTGCATCAAAGGTCTTCTTACATTGAATAAAATGTGTCATCTTGGAGAAATGATCTACCATCACGAATACCGAATCCATGCCGCGTTGTGTTCGTGGGAGACCAAGCACGAAGTTCATTGATAAATCCTCCCAAGGACCGTCAAGCATGGGTAACGAGGTGTAGGGCCCGCATTCTGAGATTGCCCCTTGGAGGTCTGACAAACATGACAACATTGAACGGCTTTTTCCATGTCACGTACTAATTGCGGCCAATAATACTTCTCTTCCACAAGAGCTCACGTCTTGTCTCGCTGTGGCCACCGAGGTCACCTCCATGTAGCTCCTGAATAATCTGCTCCCTCAGAGAACTTTGAGGGATGCACAATTGATTCCCTTTGAAGGGAAAATAGTCTTGTATATGAAGGTCACCCCAGTGACCTTCTTGGCACTTCATTCAAGAATCTTTGAAGTCCTCTTCCTCGGCATACAGTTCATTGAGACAATCGAAGCCGACCACCTCGTTGCTCATCGTAACAAGTAGTGATGCACGACAGCTAAGTGCATCAGTCACCTTGTTCTACTGCCCTGACTTATACTTCAGAACGAACATGAATTCCTATAAAAATGTAACTCATCTAGCATGCACACGATTCACGTTAGTCTGACTATTAATAAACTTTAATGCTTGATAGTCAGTGTACAGAACAAATTCTCTTTGAATCAGATAATGTCGTCAATGTCGCAGCGCCTGAACAACCACGTACAACTCAAGCTCATAAGTTGACCACTTCTTTCGGGCTTCACTGAACTTCTCGTTGTAAAAGGCTACTGGCCTGCCTTCCTATGATGATACTCCAATTCTAACGTATGAAGCGTCACACTCAACCTCAAACAATTTGTCGAAATTAGGAAGCACCAAGACCGATGTTGTAGACAAATGATGCTTAATCTCATGAAAGCTCTTGTTAGCTTTATCGGTCCACTGGAACGGTCCTTTTTTCATGCAATCTATTATAGGTGCAACTATGGTGCTAAAATCTCACACAAATCGATGATAAAAAGTCATCAACCTATGAAAACTCCTTACCTCATGAATGTTTGTCGGGATTGGTCATTCCCTAATAGCTCGCACCTTTTCATTATCCACACGAATGCCTGTGGACGTAACAACAAATCCTAAAAACAACAGGCTATCAGTTAAAAAACTACGCTTCTTAAAGTTGAGGTACAACTTGTTAATTTGTAGGACCTACAGCACGTAGCTGAGATATTTCCTGTGCTCTGCCTCATCCTAGCTATATATCAATATGTCATCAAAATATAATACTACAAATCGGCCAGTGAATGGTTTTAGAACTTGATTCATCAAATGCATAAAAGTACTTAGTGCGTTCAATAGGTTGAAGGGCATGACTAGCCACTCATACAACCCTTCCTTCGTCTTGAATGTCGTTTTCCACTCATCACCGGATCGGATATGAATCTAATGGTACCCGCTCCTTAGATCTAATTTAGAGAACACCTTAGCCCCTTCTAGCATATCGAGCATGTCATCCAACCGTGGTATTAGGAATCGATATTTGATGGTAATTTTGTTAATTACCCGGCTATCGACACACATGCGTCAGCTTCCATCTTTTTTTGGCGTTAATAATACTAGTACGACACATGGGTTCATGCTCTCTCTCAAGAGACCCTTACGGATCAATTCATCTACTTACCCTTGAAGTATCTCACACTCCTTTGGACTCATCCGATAATAAGGGCGGTTGGGCAAGCTAGCCCCAGGGACGAGGTCTATGTGATGTTGGGTGTCTCTCATGGGGCAATCCATTAGGTAAATCTTCAGGCCAGACTTTTTGAATTCGTTTAGCAACAGTCTTAAACTTGGAGGGATGTTTGAGGGTTCTTCTCCCTCGCCCTTCACCACGATGGCGTATACCTCGCTGGTTTCCTTGGATTCCTCCATGAAATTCCGAATGGTCAAAAGGGAACTCCCCTCCATTTTAGAGGCTTCAGGGTGGTTCTCTGGTGTCATAGGGGCAAGGATTATTTTTCGATTATCCTTTAAGAATATGCAAGCATTGTCTCATCCCCGATTGGTCGCATCACGGTCCGACTGCCAGGGTTGATCGAGTAGCATATGACAAGCTTCCATATCAACCACGTCACAAAGTATTTGATCCTTATAATTTTTACCAATTGAAAATGAAATAGTGTATTGTTCAGTTACCTTGGTTGCATTTACCTTTTTTATCCAGCCAATTGAGTACGGGGAAGGATGTTTCGTCGTTAGTAGCTGCAACTTATCCACCATCACTCTTGAGACGATGTTCTCGCTACTACTACTGTCTATAATCACATCACAGACCTTTCCGTTGACATTGCACCGAGTACAAAATATATTGTGTCACTGTAGATGTAATTCCTTTCGTGGGGCATACAGTAATCGCCTCACAACTAAAAATTCATCACGATCCTCGCCCGTCACTTCATCACCACCTGTTATTTTTTCAGTGGTTTGTTCATGTCCATCAAAGCCATGGTCTTCTTCTGCGGCTCCATCTTCAGTGCCCCCTTCGTTTATAGTCAAGTGTGCTGCAGGATGTTGAGGACAAGTATTTGATAAGTGGCCTGGCTGGCCACAGTGGTAACAATTATTCGACCTTAGCGAGCATAAGGATTTGGAATCCTATTCGGGCCCGCTGTTGTGGGTGCTGCACGTTGAGGTCTGAATGAGTTGCTCCCCATATCACAGTTTGCAGTTGTAGGAAGTTGAGGACGTTCTCCTACTGGATCCTTTCCTCGTGCCAGCACTGGATCCTACATGGGATCTGTCATGGGGGGTCGAGTTGAAGGATATGGATAAGCAGGAGCTCTTCCTAGTTGTGTTTCTGCCCTACCCGCCAATTGAACTGCTTCATCCACGATCCCGACTGGATACATCTGAACCCGGTCCTGAATTATCGGTCACAACCCACCTATAAATTGTACCACCTTCTGTGACTCAGATTCTAACAGATCGTTTCGTGCAGCCAACCACTGGAATTCTTCAGTGTAATCTGTGACGGTTCAATTTCCTTGTCGGTAATTTTGATATTGCTGGAATAATAGATGCTCATAATCACTGGAGAGAAATTGTGATCGAAGAAGACGTCTTATCTGTGGCCATGATAAGATGGGCACCTTGTTCTGACGGACTCGTGAGAGTTGTAATTGTTCCCACCATGCAGAAGCACTAGATTTTAATTTAAACGCTACCAATTTTACCCGTTTAAAATCTGACACGTCTATATAATCAAAATATCTCTCTACTTCGGCTAGCCAATTGAGAAAATCTTCTATACGTAATAAACCGTTAAAACTAGCAAGTTTAGCCTTACCTCGATAGTCTCTTTCAGCACGATCTAGATAATCGCCTCCATGGATTGGTCATCAAACAAAACCCTCATTAAGGTCCTCGTCGCTAGAACTTGAATCATCTAGTGTAGCCCTACGGTTTGCCACTGGTAGTGGTCTACGAAAATCGGGGTTGCATCGTACAGCAACCACGGGTAGTGAAGCAACCATAGGTGGTGGAGCACCGCCTAGGGCTCGGGGCAGAAGTAGCGCATCCGCAAGACGGTCGAGGGTTACCTGCAGCCCTTACATGGTCAACTGACTCTCCTGGTGGAAAGCTTTTATTCTTTCCGAAAGATAACAAATCTTTGGATCACCATCTATAGTATTTTAATTCATACCTTCATTGTTTGCCATCGGTCCGAGGGGAATCCTCGCTCGGATACCAATTGACGCAGGGATGAAAGTAATGAGGATAACTACTCCGAATCCACGGAACTTCTCTGGACTCCTCACAGAGACTTCTTGAATCCACGAGGGAAGAAAGTAAAAAATAGAAATAAATTCTAATAAATTCAAAATTGATTAATTAATCCATAAAAATGAGTTCACAACCCTTTAAATAGGGGTACCAAGCAATGAGAAAGAAATCAAAATCAAACTACAACTAAAACTCCTAGAATCCGCGACTTACCATAAATAGTAAACTTACTATTTATAGACGGTCATGATGTCTACTAGTGCGCAAGGTTTTCGGCCAAAAATAGTAAGTGTCCTATTTGGCTTCACCAAACCGTTCTTCTAATTATTCTAAGCTCTTTTCACGTTGGACACAACTCCTAAAGCCCGATGGATGAAGAGTTATAATCAAACTAAAACTTACTATTTATAGTAAAAACGAAATTAAAACAGGAAAATGACCATCGATCGAGGGGTATTTTGCAAATCCGGCTTGTGCAACCCGGCATAGCAGGGTTAGTTAGCTAAAGTAGTAGCTCGTTCTACCCCAAAATCATATATTTTACGCTTGATAACTCATTCTGGATTGTGAGATACGCCCGATCTAAGGTCTGATGGTCTGGATCACTTCTGTCGTCGACCGGACCTTTTTTGATCCATCTTGGCCATGAAACTATCCGCGACCAGCTCTACATCAAACTAGAACCAAACCGTTCCATACGGTTCTAGGATTTTCAGAACCAAAACTGGACCGTTCGCACCCTAGAACTAGACCGGTTCGGTTTCGAATCGGTTCCATGGTTTTGTGGTGTGGAGAGAGAGGACCAACGAGAGAGAAAATTGGTTAGAGAGAGGAGTAGAGAGAGAGAGAGAGGGGAAGGATCGGGGGCCAGCGAGAGAGGAACAAAGAGAGAGAGAGGGCCGGTGGCGGTGAGAGAGAGAGAGAGAGAGAGAGAGAGAGAGGGTCGGCAGCGGCGAGAGAGAGAGGAGCAATGAGAGAGATTGGAGGAGCAATGAGATAGAGAGAGGACCCGAGAAGGCAGGGGCAGCCGCGCACACACAGCAGGGTTGGGTAGACTAAGCGTTTTTTTTAATTATTATTTCTTAATGTAGGTTCAGTTCTTGGTTCGGTTCTAGATTCGGATCACGGTTCGATTCGGTTCTACATACCCCTAAACCGGAACCGAACCGATCTAAACGGTTCTTTGATTTTTGGAACCGAAACTGGAACCGGTGCACTCTAGAGCCGGACCAAACTAGACCGTTTGATCGGTTCCGGTCCGGTTCCACGGTTCTACCGATTCGATGTGCACCCCTATTAACATCACAAGGATTCTATAAAGCATTATTTGCACCTTTTCATAGTATGGATTCCTGCACTATAAACTAAGGGCATATTTGGGAGCATGGATTTGGAACCCCTTGGATTTGAAATCCTCTTAGTGTGTTTGGCACCCTGGTTTGGGAATCAACTTTAATCCAAAAGTAGCTATGCATGGTATATTTACAGGGATTTGAATTTAATTACTAAATCAACTTTAATATCTCTAATTAGTGACGTGTGTAATATTTGATACAACGGTTATAATAAGCTCGCTGAAATATATGCTTTGCTCGAAAATGATGAAATTCCAAGTCTCGGATGGGCCACAAGCATAAGATCATGTCCGAGTTACCAACCAACAATTTCTAGCCATTGATTTACATGGACAATGTTTGGACAGTGTTGATCATCATATTAAAATAATTATAGTAATGCAATTGATAATCTAGTTGTTTTTGGATATCATTAGTGGGCCATGTGCCCAATAGAATAATAGTATGGTGACACGCATGTTACACTTGTAACTATAGAAAAGATTCTAGGTGTAATCCAAGCTCTATCGAGGATTTCAAACCTTTCTTTGAGGGGATTTGAAATACCCTGTTACTTTATGCTGCCAAACAACCAGGGGATTTGAAATCCCCTTAAATCCCCCTCCCCCAAACCCAAGGTGTCAAACGACCCCTAAGGGGGCATTTGGCGCATGGGATTGGGTGGGATTAGGTGGGATGGGATTCAAAACATGTCATTATCACGATCTGTTAGGGATTGTCTTCAATCCCACGTTGGTTGACTTGAATGGTGGAGTGTTTGGATGGGGAGTTAGCTTTAAATGCATCCTGGGGTTGAAGGTGGTGTGGCGTTTGGGTATAGCTCCAACCCCATGGGTTACGTAATCATGCACTCCAAACACATGTTTGGATAG
Organism: Magnolia sinica; assembly: GCF_029962835.1. Lineage (NCBI taxonomy): Eukaryota > Viridiplantae > Streptophyta > Magnoliopsida > Magnoliales > Magnoliaceae > Magnolia > Magnolia sinica. The sequence goes on from NC_080577.1 coordinate 6,541,866, forward strand.
CAATGTGGGTCTGCTCGGTGAAAGTTGCTACATTACAAATCTCAGTCCTAGATGCGTTTTTTGGTAGTGGGCTAATGTTGATCGTCCATTTTGGAAGTGGCTTGGGTCCAGACCTCGCCTAGACTGTAATCCGTTCGGTCAAAGCACTATGTGGGCCATCGTTTCGTAATGTACTTATCCATGTCGCCCATCCCAATATACAGAACATTATATAATGCAAGCAGTTATTTCGAAGCATAACAAAGGCTTAAGTGGGCCACAAGTGGGGATTGAATGCCCACCATTAATAACTTCTTGGGAGCTACAGAAGTTTTGGATCAATCCGATGTTTTTGTTTTCACTTCATACAGGTGTATATGGCCTTATCAATAGGTTGGATGGTTAAAAAACAACATAATGGCCCTTGTATCAGCTCTCGAAGAAGGCTACACCTACGCCTCCGATCGTCCACTCACCACCTGAAAATCGAACGGTCGGCTGAAGAGGGTCATCAGGTAGTAGCATCAAGGAAATCAGAAAACGGAGAAGCAGAAGCACATACACCTACTTGCAAAGGATTTGAAGGCGTTGGGTGAAACCTGCTCTTCCTCTCACCTGAATTTATGGTGTGGGTTTGGTTGGATATCCCCCCATCTCAATCAATGGAAGAGATGTAATGAGAAAGACAAAAGATCGTGCCATCTGCAGGCTTGGAACGAGGGAGATATACGCAGTACTCCGAGATTTGGTGGGATTTCATTCAATCTCACTTCGAGCTGTTTAAAGGCCCGTGGAAGTGATGCTACTCTACCCCAAGACCAAGAGGGATTGTGCAAATCCCTTCCCTCAGCACAGTGTCCAATGCAGGCTTCGTAAATTTGGGATTTTGAATCGTCACCAAACAGACTTCTCATCAGATCCTGGGTTTTGAAATCCCATGCCCACCTAATCCCACCCAATCCTACACGCCAAACGCCCCCTAAGGGTTTAACTCAAGCAAGTTGAGTAGGTTTGAGAGTCAACCTTGATCTCAAGAAGACACAATCTCATAGCAATTTGTCTTAAAATAAAATGAATGCTCCACAAATATAAAAATTTTACTTGTCATCAAATAACATTAATAAGATTGAAATCCACATTTCAATGGTACTCATGAAAACATTATTATCTTTGGTTCTTTTTTCCTTCGAGTACATGTATCCAAACATAGTTTACTTATAACCTATGGAATGTTGCACCAACCTAATCTTTGAAGTAGCTTATTTGCACAACAAACGCCTCTTCACAAATGATTTAGGTGTTGCACACATGTACCTTATTGGCATGCATAATGTTTGTACCAAAATTCATCCAGATCATATAAATGGTACAGATTGGGCCACATGGTATAAAAGATATTTGAGAAGAATGCACTAGAGATTTGAAAATCAGACTATATTTTCATGTGCATTTTTAGTATTTAAGTTATCTTTAGATAGAGGGCAAGCAATTGTTCCAATCACATCAACCCTAAAGTATATTCTAAGCATCGAGTGAAAACAAAATCATAGTTGATATAAAATATAATTGCTCTTTCTCAATTGGTTATATGCTAAGACGACACATGTGGATGAGTGCTTGTTCTCCCATCTCTCTTGAAAAGCTATAAATAGCAGAAGAAGATACAAGCCTCACTTCGAAAATTCAAAATTAAAATATAAAAGTCTTAATTCAACACAACGCCCTGTATCTAGTTTTAGTTCCCCACTGCTCATCAATAGCGGACCCTTAAGGTAGATTTAGTTTCAGTTTGCCTCTCCGCGTATGTCGAACTGACTCTTAACTATAACCAGTAGTTGTAATTCCATTTCATCTGCTGCTGCTTGCCAGATCTGAAGGAAGACATTAGTTTAGGAACTCGTCTACTTACGCTCATATGTTAACCCGATCATAGTTGTAATCTCCGACATTGCCTTTGCATCGCTCATTAGTATGTTAGTCCTTAAAGCACCCTATTACTCTCAACCAAGTCGGCGATCTGCTGTGGTGGTAAGTAACATGTCTTTTCTACATCCATCTCCAACCTTTTCCATTTGACCATACAGCTATTTCACCTTTGAAAGTCTTTAAATTTTTAAGATAAAAAAGATTTTATTGGAGTAAGAGCCCTGACCTCTTATAGTCGTTTGAGTAATGAGCGTACGACGGTTGACTGAATAGACAAACATTCAAACTACGACTGAACACCACTCTATCTCAATGTCAAGGGTATGGTCACGGTTTGAATCAGACCTAATCAGTTCCAGCACGCCCACAAACCTTACACATGTTCCGCATGACCAATTCAAGACCAACACATAACTTCTAGTAGGTTAGTGCGTAGATGTGATCAGAGAACTTCATATTAATGGTGCCTTTCTTGAATATGTTATACAATGCTTTGGTCGTGTTTGTAAGTAAAAATATATGTAGGTGCTCTAAAAGAGCGAATAGATAATATACAAGCAGTTAGAAATTACAGAAAAAATATGTATGTGGCATATAAGTAATTCTAACTAAATGGTATCAAATATGAATACCACTTTAGATGTATCATGATAAAAAATTTACTATGTTTTAATTATTTAACATTAAATTGTTGAATATTTATTGAATAGTTAAAATCCAAATTTCTAACAAAAATTACATTATTTTATGATGGCTCAACCAATCCTTTTTTCAGTCCATACCTTAGAGAGTGGGTCCACAAATTACTTAATTTTATTTGAAGTATTACATGCCTTGTCTGCCATTTTAAATGGCCACAGGTTGCCTGGAGACCAGGTCGCTAGGGATGGTGCGGGGCCCATTGTAATTTATATGTTTTATCCCCATTGTCCATCTGTTATGTCAACTTATTTTACGTACTTATGGGCCTAAAAAGGAGGCAAATCTGAAGCTCAAGTGGATCACGCCACAAGAAATAAAGGGGATTGAATGCATACGTTGAAAAATTCTTGGGGCCATAAAAGTTTTAGATCAAGTTGATATATGTATTTCCTTTATCTAAGTCCTTGTAACCTTATAAACAAGTTCGATGACAAATAAATATCATGGTCGGCCATGGGAAGGTTTCAATAGTACTGTGTGTCATTATCCCCACTACTTCTTGTTGTATGGTCCACTTAAGCTTTTGATGTAGGACGTGGCATAGATACATTCTTAGAATGGTTGGACCAAAAGAAGGCCAAATGGAAGTGGAAGTAGTATGTCATATTCAGCCCAGTCTTACATAAGAGATGATGTAATTGAGGCCCAAGTGCATCCGGTTTGAAGAAATTCAATTTGAATAGGGAGAAATTGACATTTGAAGTGTGAACCATAAATCGATCATAACTTTTTATCCAGGTATCATTATGGGACAAATGATCTATCAATTTTTACTACAACGGGCCATCCAGGGTCAACTTACCCACATCATGGGTTGTGTTAGGCTATTTCATGAGAAAACATATGCTTCAAGTTCAAAAATGAAAATTTTGTGAAATTTTATTTTTTTAGTAATTTTGATTTGTCATATTTCTTTATTTTTAGAGTTCCATCTTTATTAGAAATCACTTGTAATCATCCCAGGACTCCTCTTAGAATGTTTATCTGGACTTTCTATTTTTTGCAAATTAGGCTTTAGATAAGCTTTACTATTTTGGATACTTTTTATTAAGACTAGAATTCTACTATTATTAATAATTATGAATTAGAATTTTATTTATTTTTAATTGAGAAAACATACGCATTACACATTATTCTATAGATAAAATGTTTGGGGTTTTCTCTTATTTTTCTTGTGGAATCAAAAAATTATATTGTGAATTGAAGGTTTTAATCACTTGAGGAAAATGATGATTTTTTTTTTCATCATTTCACCCTTCCCTGCATCAGCTTTAACCTCATTTTTGCGCTTTTGCCCCTCAAATGAGTGTCAATGTGGATGAATAAAACACATATATCATAGTAAGGTTACAGAGTCGAGTCACCGGATATATCCCCAGTGGTCACCTATCTATATAAATCTGCCTTCATCTTGTTTGAGCATGAACCTTCCACTCTTCATATTGGCCAGACCCTGGTAATTAAGCACTTGACAGTGGCATATTTGGGCAAAAGTACAAGTGTGGCTAGCTGGATGAGTGGACTGGTCTGATTTTCGCTCTTTGTGGAGCTAACCTGTTAAACATGTTATCGTGGCAATCGTGATCCAATTGGGCCTTATTATATTAACACCGTGGAATGATCATATGCATTTAAACACATGATAAATTACGGTGTATTTGAGCAGCGTGGGACCGCTGTGATGTGTGAGTGCCATTCAACTTGTCAATCCAAAAAATCCAGCATGATCAGGTGAGTCACATCAAAAGAGAAACAGTGAAGGCCATTGGGGAGGGGGACACCCACCATAGAAACTTCCTGATGAATGTGGGGTCCACTATGTTGTGCCTATGTCATCCAACCCAATCATCAAGGGACACACCAAAATTCAAGGCATTAAAAAATTTAGGTGGGCCACAACAATTGAATATATAAGTTTTAGGTGTGATTTTATATTGCTACCTATAGTGTGTCCCACCTGAGTTTTTGATAGGGATGATTTTTGCATGTTCAGTGTCCATGAGGAGCGCACAGATGCACTGTTTGGATTCCAAATCCACACCACAAGAGTGCCCCACATGCATCTCTCTCTCTCTCTCTCTCTCTCTCTCTCTAATATAAAAAACGGATCGTTCGTTTTTGATAGGGATGATTAATTGGATCGTTCGTTTTAATATAAAAATAGGAAAATGTCCAACCAACAAGTTATATTTTAACATTGCATGTGGTAATAGGATTGCATTGATTTTATCACTAAAAAATGGGGGGGGGGAGGAAGGGGAATAAGATTTGAGATATAAATGTGATTGATTGTATGGTTGAGATTACTTGATCCAATTTGAAGGTCTTAAAATCCCTCTTAAAAGTATTAGAATTTAATCCAACGGTCAGGATCTTCAAATCTGAAATGGTTTCCAGCGGGCCCCAAATCAACCATCATCACACGCCACTGAAAACGAAGTTTGTGAGCTGATTTCCAAATATTGCAAATAAACAGCTGTACCATGGCCTAAGATTCAACAAATATTCTATTGGTGCGTAACCAATCCCAATCCAAGCAATTCTCTGGCTGCAATGCCTTTGATCATAGATTATAATTTTGGGCCTAGCCCCCAGCCCGGCTTGATTATTAGGCTTAGCAAAGTCTAGATGAACTCGAGGGTGCATAATGGGTCAGAGAGTCTGGCCAACCTGTTGAGCACGGGCTCTAAACTTGGTCCGATAGGTGGTCCAGTCCAGTGATGAATGGCATGGCCTGGCTGGTTGGTTCAGTGCAATCACCAGGTGGGTGACCCTCATACAAAAAGAATGAGTGGTTCACATGATCTCGTCCCATGAGTGTTCATGTTTTAACGATCCAAACCATTCATTTGATGAGACTTGTTATTGATGGAGGATACTTATAAGGTGAAAATTCTTAGATTATAATATTTTTAACCTTGGATCATTGAACTCTTTTCTTAACTGGCCAGGGTCTTTTCAAACTGATTAAGGAGTACTGGACCAGGGCTTATGTGACTAGTGACAGGTTAGGTGGGCCATAGCCCAAATGGAAGCCAAAAGAGGAATTTGCAAGCTCAAATCAATGAAATATGATTTTCCATATTCTCTCCTCTCTTAGCATTAAGTTGGGAAGGGTTATGACCTGATTAAACCCCTTAACCATGCTTTTTACTAATGTATGTTGTGTGTATTAGTGATGCAATAACACTAACCACTGTGATAACAACTTTACTCACTTTCTAGATAATTGTCATTCGATCCCAACCGTTTATAACTTAAAATGGAAAACAAGATTTTCAAGATGTTGTCATGGCCCAATTGGAAGATCAGGATTAGCCACCGGGATTTGTCATGGATTCCTTTTTCTTTTTTATTTTATTTTTATTTTAATTGGATCAATAAGAAGACCTTGAATGGAAGTGCTGATTGGGCGGCTGGCCTAAGTATGATTTTTGTACTTAGCCCGGCACAAGTCCAGACACTTTGGTCAGAAGTCCAATGTGGGCCCTTTTTTCGGCCCATAACTATTTGTTGTGAATGCCAATACCTTGAGACACTTGTGTAAAATTTCTATTAGGTGGGCCCATACGATCAACATGGTTTGGATCTGACCCTTGGATTAATCGGCTTGAGCAAACCAGTGGACTTGTATTAGTTGTGATCAACATGGGGCCACACATACAGTATTTAGATGGACATACACTCTATATAAAGTATGGAAACTCAATTAAGATGGAGAGTTGAAATAGATTTAAATTACTCCAACCTTCTTTCTGATCCCTTTACTTGGACATCTGAAAAAATCTTCTTCCCCTCTCTGGTTTCCATACTGTAGAAATCTATCCTCATCCATCTATTAACAGGGATGGCCTTGCATCCAGGTAGGCAATTCAGATCAAGCTTTAGTTTCCAAGATTTATGTAGGGTATGATAAGGTATTCTACGATTTAAGGCTTACAACTTTGTCATAAAGAGCCCGTCTAACAAAAATGTCTATAAAGCTCACCATCAGTTGCACCAGCTCATGTTATGATGTGAAGCTAATATTAGGTGGAGATAATACCTGTGTGGGCCAAAGGGCATGAAAAAGTGAGGATGCGGATGCCCACATGGAAACCTTCTTAGCCTAAACATTTTGATTGTGTTGCTACTTGTGTGTTGTGTTCATGTTGATGGAATCCTTTTGTCAATAGGTTAGATAGAAAACAGATATCACAATGGGACCCAGGAATGTTTCTACGGTGGGCATCCCCATTCCCACTACTCCCACATTTATTCTTGGATCTTCTTGCTTTTTGGTCTACTATTCTAATATTTGTTAGAGCAATTGATGGATGAAGTGGATGTCACAAATGACATCAGGGTGGGCTCCATCAAGCTTATTGTTACACAGACTCACCTCAAAAACTGTTGTAGGAAGCTCCCATCCAATAGAGGATGGCTATATATATATATATAGTAAATAAGTAACTTATTACAAATAAGTAAGTTTAGTTCATTATTAATAATAAGCAACTTTTTACTTAAAATTATTTTATCAATTTAGTTATTTATTTATTTATTTATTTACTTTTCATGAGTTACTGAAAGAAGAGATGAAAGAGAGGAAAAACTAATAAGTATGTTGTTCACCAAGCATACTTATCTGCTTCATAAGTAGAAACTAAGATAAGTTACTTGAGGTATAAATAGCTTATATTAAGTAACTTATGATCTAAACACCTCCTTAGTTACTATTTTTTTTTGTTTACACTCGCACTCACACCCCACATACACTCATGCACTCACACCATAGTAGGTACTCGAATCCAAGACCTCATGTTGAAACTCTTGTGAGTCTATCATTGAGGCATGAGTACGGACCCTCTCTTAATTATCTTATTCGCTTAAGTTAGTTTAGTAATCATGATCGTAACAATAACTTGTGTTCTTAAGCCTATTTATTTTCATATTTAAAAAAAAAAAAAAAAACTTTATAACTTCTCACTTTTTTACTTCTTCCTCTCACACTTCCACGAGCTTCTCTCACTTTCGGGGTTCATATCAAAGGAGGCCCCACATGATGGATGGTCCACATCAAAGATTGGCTTTATATGATGGATCATCATATTAACATGGGGTCTACATCTAAAGTTGGCCACATGTAGCACATCTCTTGTAGGGCTTGTTTGGGAGCATGAACTTGGAACCCCTTGGATTCAAAACCCTTTGGATTTAAAATTCTCGGGTTGTGTTTGGTACCTTAGATTCAGAATCCCCTATAATTCAAAAGTAGGTATGCATATTATATTTACACCGATTTGAATTTAATTACTAAAACTACTTTAATATATCTAAGTAGTGTAGGTACGTAATGTTGACACAATGGTTATAGTAAGCCCATTGAAATATATATTTTATCCAAAAATGATGAAATTCTAAGTCTCGGATGGGCCACAAGCACAAGATCATATCCGAGTGACTAAGGGCCTGTTTGGCTAGGCAACTCCCATGGTATTAGGAGGGATGAGATTGCGATATCTCACCCGTCCATCCCGCGTTTGTGTTTGGGTAGGGCTATAACCCTCGGTACGGTGCAATCCCACGAAATCAGTTGAGGGAGTAGAGTCTTCAGGCGAGGGATTGCGAAATCCCTCTGGGATTCGCTGCCATCCCTCTTCTATCCTCGAGCCGATCCCATTGATTTTTCTCTCATCCCTCTTACAGCTCCCCTTCACTACTCCTTCCTCACCCGACATGATGAAGCAGACCCGAATAGATGAATATGTCATCTCCCGCCTCTACCCGATTGTCATCTGTGCTCCTCCTCCTTCTCATCCAATCCACCACCACCGACGCCCAATTCCTCACCACTCGCAATGCCGCAGCCCCCCAGTCGGCGTGGATCCAAAATCTACACTATCATCTTCGATGCCGGGAGTACCAGGAGCAAGGTCCATGTCTTCTGCTTTGACCACAACTTGGATCTCATCCCATCGGAAATGAACTCGAGTTCTACAGTTAGGTTACTTTCTCATACTATTTCATACTGCGTGCTCCCTTCTCATCTCAACCATGCCATTCCTTCTTCTTCTTTTTTTAATTGACTGGAACTGTTGCATTGTATGTACGCAGAAGAATGAAGGATTACTGCAATCCCATGCCTAACCAAACAGGCCAGATGTCTTGATCCCGGGATATGACCCACATCCCACGGACGTCCCAAACAAACCGTCCAATTCTGTCCCGGGATTGGTCCATCCCATGGGATTCCCTGCAATCCATTGACACCACCATCGTTACCTTAAATTTGATCCCATCCCTCCTAATACCATGGGATTTGCCCGGCCAAACATGCCTTAATGATTTTTAACTATTGATTTGCATGGACAATGTTTAGATAGCACAAATCATCATATAAAATAATTGTAATGATACAATTGATAATACGATTGTTTTGAGATATCAACGGTGAGCCATGTGCCCCATATATTAATGGTCTAGTTACACACATGTTATACACGTAACTCTTTGAAGGATTTTTAGATGTAATCCAAGCTTTTACCCTGGAATTGTGTCTGCCTTAGAGTTGGCCCTATCCTGGCCCAAGCGCAGGAGGTTGACAACCTTACATCCAGGCCATTCAAATAGTGCCCCAGTTGAATGGAGCATCATCAGGATCACACTTTCACCATCGCAATCCATGGTAAAAGCTGATTAAAGAGAAAATTCAGTGGTCCAAAGTCAACGTAGAGAGTGATAAAGCTCGTGAAGAAGGCATGAGATGGATGATACGTAGGGTTGCGATGGATGATCTGCGGTCAAAAAAAAAAAAAGTTAAAAATTGCGTAAGTGGAATATAATTCATGAAAAATAAACGGTTCAAATTACAGATGACATCTTAGATGTACCATGAACCGTAAATTATACGAATTGGGTTATCTGACTATCAGATTAGTGGATATTGGACGGCCAAACATAAAATATCCGACGGTTTTCTTTCAACAATCAAAATTTCACAAATCAGGGGTCACAGAACTGTTCAACCAAATTAATTTGATGAATGAGACATGGATGCATAGGGATTCAAAATTTCATCGGCTCAATTTAAGTCAATATATGCCACATATAGCGCCTGCCTATCAAGTGTTCCTTGTAGCGAGAGTAACGTATGACTCCCAGATCCTGACACTACTTGGCGAAGCGGAAGCGGATTGCGTGATGTGGCAGACACCACCAACCTCAGTAGTGTGTTGACGTCACCAAGTTCTGTGGGCCCAATATGATGTATGTGTTATATCCACACCGTCAATCCGTTTTTAGAGATAATTTTATGGAGTGGGCCCAAAAATGAGGAAAGTCCAAATCTCAAGTGGATCACACCACGTAAAGCAGTTTTGACAATAATGTACACCGCTGAAACATTTATAGGGATTATTATGATGTTTATTTGCACTCACAGTCACAGACCTGAACAAAGGAAAAAAATATCAGCTTTATCTAAAACTCCTGTGCCCCTAAGAACTTTTCAACGGTAGCCGTTCAATTTCCATAGTGTGGTCCACTTGAGCTCTGGTTCTGAATCATTATTTGGGGCCATTCCCTAAAATGCTCTAAAAAAATGTATTGACGGTGTAGATATAACACATACATCATGGTGGGCCACATAACTTGGTAACCTGGTGAAATCAACACACCAGCCAGGTCAGTGGTGCGTGCCACGCAATCCGCTTCCATAACGAAGCAGGCAGGCGAAAAGGTTGCTTCTGCTCGAGAAGAAGAGAAATTTCCTACTGTACGACCCATTTATGGCCCACCAGCCATTTGAAGCCCACCTCTTTTTAAGCTTCCAAGAATACTCCCCTGTGTACGGCCGACTTTTCAAGGGACCAAAATACCCCCGTCATTCATTCCTTCCGGAGGCCGATTGGCTGGGGTGCGAAGACGAGCGCTGACGCTCCTCCACATGGCCCCCACAATGATGTATTTATTATATCCACACCGTTCATCCATATTTCGAGATCATTTCAGAGCATTATCGGAAAAAAGAATCATATCCACATATCAACTGGACCACACCACAAATAGCAGCAGTAAACTTGATTTTCACTATTAAAAATTTCATAGGGCCCACCATAACATATATTTTCCATCCAATCTATTCATAAGGTCACAAAGACCTGGATGAAGAGGAAAAACAAATTTCATATTGATCTAAAACTTCTGTGACCCCTAACAGGATTTCAATGGTAGATGTTCAATCCTCCACTGCCCCTTTTACGGTGTGGTCCATTTGATAGCTAGATCTGTCTTATTTTTTCGTCTCAAGCCTTAATACAAGTTCGCCAAATATATGGATGGTTTGGATATAACACATACATCATAATGGGACCCACAAAAGCGGTGGGGATTACAACAGCGAAAAATAAAAATAAAAAAAAATAAACTAGGAACTTAAGGCTACGGGGTTTTCTATAGCTACGGATTATAACCGTAGCTATAGTTGCAGCCCGTGCCATTTCGATATGTCCTTTCATGTGTATCGAAGGTCTTTCGATTAATCAAAAAAGGTCCAGAACTGTCTAGCGAGTTTGCCTCAAAAATCCTGCAATTTTCGATACATATCGAAGCGTATTTGATATGTATTGAAGGTATTTCACCAATAGCTACGGATTATAACCGTAGCCATATCTGTAGTCTGTCCTGGTCAATGAAATTTTTATTATTTTTTATTTTATTTATTTATTTTACATGGAGAACTTTATTCTACCTACAATTTCCTCTAATACATATTCATATATATATATATATATATATATATATATATATATATATATATATATATATATATATATATATATATATATATATATATATATATATATATAAGCATACAAAATATTTTTCTCTCTTTTTTTTTTCATTACTTTCTTTATTCATTTAACAAGAATATCTTATAAACCAAAATTAGTTACTTGATGTACCTTATATGATTTTGGGGCAGGAGAAGCTACTTTAGCCAACCAACATGGTTATTTTTCAAGATTCCATCAGGTCGATGGTCGAAAATTCATTTCATTCACTTCGCAGTCAATTTCAATCCGTTCACGGTCAATTTCGTTCATTTCATTTACTTCGTGATCAATTCCATGCATTTCACAGTCATTCCCGATAATTCCGTGTTGATTCACGGTCATTTCCATGCATTTCACGGTCAATTCCCTTCACTTCACGGTCATTTCCATGCATTTCACAGTCAATTCGCTTCACTTCACGGTCATTTCTATGCATTTCATGGTCATTCCCGACGATTCCGTGTTGATTCACGGTCATTTCTAGGCATTTCATGGTCAATTCGCTTCACTTCATGGTCATTTCTATGCATTGCATGGTCATTCCCGGTTATTCCGTGTTGATTCACGGTCATTTCCACGCATTTCACGGCCAATTCCCTTCACTTCACAGTCATTTCCACGCATTTCACGGTCAATTCCCTTTACTTCACGATCATTTCTATGCATTTCATGGTCATTCCCGACGATTCCGTGTTGATTCACGGTCATTTCCATGCATTTCACGGTCAATTCCCTACACTTCACAGTTATTTCCACGCATTTCACGGTCAATTGTTGATTCACGGTCATTTTCATGCATTTCACGGTCAACTCCCTTCACTTCACGGTCATTTCCACGCATTTCACGGTCAATTCCCTTTACTTCACAATCATTTCTATGCATTTCATGGTCATTTCCGACGATTCCGTGTTGATTCACAGTCATTTCCACGCATTTCATGGTCAATTCCCTTCACTTCACGGTCATTTCCACGTATTTCACGGTCAATTCGCTTCACTTCACGGTCATTTCTATGCATTGCACGGTCATTCCCGGTTATTCCGTGTTGATTCACGGTCATTTCCATGCATTTCACAATCAATTCCCTTCATGTCACGGTCATTTCCACACATTTCATGGTCAATTCCCTTTACTTCACGGTCATTTCTATCCATTTCATGGTCATTCCCAATGATTCCGTGTTGATTCACGGTCATTTTCACGCATTTCACGGTCAATTTTCTTCACTTCATGGTCATTTCCATGCATTTCATGGTCAATTCCCTTCACTTCACGATCATTTCTATGCATTTCATGGTCATTCCCGACGATTCCGTGTTGATTCACAGTCATTTCCATGCATTTCACGGTCAATTCCCTTCACTTCACGGTCATTTCCACGCATTTCACAGTCAATCCGCTTCACATCACGGTCTTTCCATGCATTTCGCAGTCATTCCCTTACATACTTTCATTTACTTGGCCATTTCCAACATTTCACGATCAATTCGTTCACTTCACGGCCATTTCTATGATTTCATGGTTATTCGACGATTATTCATTTTCCACGCATTTCACTGGCCAATTCCCTTCACTTCACTTCCACGATTTCACTTCACTTCACATCACGGCCATTTCCATGCATTTCACGGCCATTCCTGGTGATTCCGTTCATGGCCATTTTCACGCATTTCACTTCCTTCACTTCACGGCCATTTCCACGCATTTCCATGCATTTCACGGTCATTCCCAGTGATTCCGTGTTGATTCACCCTCATTTCCACGCATTTCACGGTCAATTCCCTTTACTTCACGGTCATTTCCACGCATTTCACTGTCAATTCCCTTCACTTACCGTCATTTCCATGCATTTCACGATCATTCCCGGCGATTTCGTGTTGATTCACTGTCATTTCCACGCATTTCACGATCCATTTCCTTCACTTCACTGTCATTTCCACGCATTTCACGATCCATTTCCTTCACTTCATGGTCATTTCCACGCATATTATGGTTAATTCGCTTCACTTCACTGTCATTTCTATGCATTTCATGGTCATTCCCGCCGATTCCGTGTTGATTCACGGTCATTTTCACACATTTCACGGTCAATTCCCTTCACTTCACGGTCATTTCCACGCATTTCTCGGTCAATTCACTTCACATCATGGTCATTTCCATGCATTTCACGGTCATTTCCACGCATTTCACCGTCAATTCCCTTCACTTCACGGTCATTTCCACGCATTTCATGGTTAACTTGCTTCACGTCGGTCAATTCCTTCACTTTACGGTCATTTCCACACATTTCACGGTCAATTCGCTTCACTTCACGGTCAATTTCATGCATTTCATGGTCATTCTCGGCGATTCCGTGTTGATTCGCGATCATTTCCATGCATTTCACGGTCAATTCCCTTCACTTCACAGTCATTTGAAATGCATTTCACGATCATTCTCGGTGATTCCGTGTTCATTCATGGTCAATCCAACGCACTTCACGGTCAATTCACTTCACTTCATGGCCATTTCCATGTATTTCGCGATCGATTCACTTTAACTTCACCATCATTTTCATGCATTTCACGGTCATTCCCGGCGATTCCATGTTCATTCACAGTCAATTCAACGCACTTCACGGTCAATTCACTTCACTTCACGCCCATTTCCTCACATTTCGCGGTCAATTCACTTCACTTCATCATCATTTCCATGCATTTCACGGTCATTCCCGGCAATTCCGTGTTCATTCACGGTCAATTCGACGCACTTCACTATCAATTCACTTCACTTCACGGCCATTTCTTCGCATTTCGCGGTCAATTCACTTCACTTCACCGTCATTTCCATGCAATTCATGGTCAATTCCCGGCAATTCCGTGTTCATTCACGATCAATTCGACGCACTTCACGGACAATTCACTTCACTTAACAGCCATTTCCATGCATTTCACGGTCATTCCCGGCGATTCCGTGTTCATTCACGGTCAATTTAATGCACTTCACGGTCAATTCACTTCACTTCATGCCCATTTCCACACACCGAAGTGCGTGGAAATGGCCGTGAAGTGAAGTAAATTGACTGTGAAATGCATGAAAATGACCGTGAAGTGAAGTGAATTGACCGCGAAGTGCATGGAAATGGCTGTGAAGTGAAGTGAATTGACCGTGAAGTGTGTCGAATTGACTGTGAATGAACACGGAATTGCTGGGAATGACCGTGAAATGCATGGAAATGACGGTGAAGTGAAGTGAATTGACCGCAAAATGCGAGGAAATGGTCGTGAAGTGAAGTGAATTGACCGTGAAGTGCGTCGAATTGACCGTGAATGAACACGGAAATGCCGGAAATGACCGTGAAATGCATAGAAATGACGGTGAAGTGAAGTGAATTGACATCGAAATGTGAGGAAATGGCCGTGAAGTGAAGTGAATTGACCGTGAAATGCGTGGAAATGACCGTGAATCAACACGAAATCGGCGGGAATGACCGTGAAATGCATGGAATTGATCGCGAAGTAAATGAAATGAACGAAATTTACCGCGAACGGATTGAAATTGAACGCGAAGTGAATGAAATGGATTTTCAACCATTGACCTGATGAAATCTTGAAAAATAATCAGGTTGGTTGGCTAAAGTAGCTTCTCCTACCCAAAATCATATAGGGTACGTCAAGTAACTAATTTTAGTTTATAATATATTCTTGTTAAATGAATAAAGAAAAAAATGAAAAAAAGAGAGAAATTTTCTTTTATATGCTCATAGATATATGTTTATATAAATATATATTAGAGAAAATTGTAGGTAGAATAAAATTCTCCATGTAAAAAAATAAAATTAAAAAAAATTCATAGACTTGCACAGACTACAGTTATGGATATGGTTATAATCCGTAGCTGTCGGTAAAAATACCTTTAATACATATCGAATACTCTTTGATATGTATCGAAAATTGTAGGAAGTTTGAGGCAAACTCGCTGGACAGCTCTGTACCCTTTTCAATTAATTGAAAGACCTTCGATTCATATTGAAAGAGATATCGAAAGACTCTCGATACATATAAAAGGATATATGAAAATGCCATGGACTACGGGTATGGCTACGGTTATAATCCGTAGCTATAGAAAACCCCCTACCCTTCCTGGTTATTTATTTATTATTATTATTTTTTAAAAAAGATTTTTGCTATTATAATCCCCTCTGCTTTTTGTGGGTCCTATTATGAGGTATGTGTTATATCCAAACCGTCCATCTATTTGGCAAACTCATATTAAGGCTTGAGACGAAAAATAAGACAGATCTAGCTATCAACTGGACCACACCGTAAAAGGCTTCAGAGGATTGAACGTTTACCATTGAAACCTTTTTAGGGGTCACAGAAGTTTTGGATCATTATGAAATTTATTTTTCCTCTTCATCCAGGTCTTTGTGACCTTATGAATAGATGGGATGGAAAATAAATTTTATGGTGGGCCCTACAAAATTTTTAAAGGTGAAAATCAATTTTCCCGCTGCTCTTTGTGGTGTGGTCCAGTTGATCATTGGGTATGATTTTTTCTTTTTGATAATGCTCCGAAATGATCTCGAAATATGGATGAACGTTGTGGATATAATAAATACATAACTGTGGGGCCCATGTAACTTTGATATCTTTTGAACCGTTCGTACAACTCGGAGTTCGAGGAGCGTCAGCGCTCGTCTTCGAGCACCAGGCAAGCTGCTTCCGGAAAGAAAGCAGGGGCATTTTCGACCTGAGAAATGGGACCGTACAGCTGGGCTTCTTCTTTGGAGGTAAAAAGCAAGTGGGCTTAAAAAGGTTGTGGCCATATACTGGTCGTACAGTTGGAAATTTCTACGAGAAGAATTGATGCTCTGTCACGGTGCGATGGATGATACGCAGACACTAAGCACTTCAGAATAATACTAGGGAAATTAAACCGTCCAAATTATGACAACCAGAGCACACGTACCACGAACCAAAAATTAACTTTATTTTATCATCTAAGTAATGGATTTATGGCACTTAATGAACAGTTTAAATGAAAAAAAAATCCAACGGTCCTATCTTCACAAACAAGTGTCCACGAATCGTAGCCTAGGATTTTTCAACCAATCTGATACTGGGTACAGTGACATGCACAATCGAGGCGGTTTTATTTGAGTTAAGATGTGCCACGTTTGACAATTTCTGAGTGCCTGCGTATCAAGCGTCATACGCAGCGGAGTAATCATATTACTCCTCTTGACCGAATTTCAAAACAGGCGTCTTCTATCTTCTTCCTCCTTCCGATATCGCATTCCCTGAGAAATCTAGGGTTTTCGTTCATTGCCAATGGATTTAGGGTTCTACATCTTCAAATTCCCACATCCCTAGGGTTTTCCATTTCCAAATTCCTCCACCCAAATCCATGGATTCAAAAGCGTCTGCCAAATCCAAGAGAGCTCACTCTCTACGCGGCAACAACAAAAAGTCTCCTCACTCAAATCCAAACCCTGGAAACCTTCCCCAATCAGCTCCAAACTCTAACAAGAATCAAAGCAGAGAGAATAATCGTCGATCTCACGCGGCTCCTGCTCTCCCCTCTAATTGGGATCGGTACCACGAGGACGGAATCGATTCCAATACGGAAGATCCTTCCGTCGACGTCGACCACACCGGACGAGCCGACATCGTCGCGCCGAAAAGCAAAGGGGCTGATTTCGCAGAATTGATTTCTCAGGCTCAGACCGATGCACGGGCCCGTACTAACCCTAATCCGGAGAGTTTCGTCTCGTTCGATGATGTTTTGCCTGGTAAATGGCCTAGCCTTTTGTTATTTCTAAGCACTGAAAAAAAAAAGAGATTGGGCTAAAATGTAGGTTTGCTATGTACTTCAAAAGAATTCCCTTTACTGAAGTTGGTTATTTACGTTGATTGTGAGTTTAATGCTGCTGGTTTTGAAGCAGTGTATTTGTTGGAAATTTAGCATCTCTGATAGAGACGATAATTGGTAGTTTCAACTATCTCTTGTCATTGGATAAGTAGAAAAATGTTGTTGTTGTTATGTTAGAATCCAATTATTCTCGTTGAATACTTTCTTGACTTAATATATAGACAACCTGATTGAAGGGTGGACGCCTGATGCACATCACGGTGGGGCCCACAGAGCTCATCCTCATGTGCGACATCCAATCTGTCGAATAGGTTGCCCCAATCAGTGGGTTTTTTTTTTTTTTTGCAAAAATCAGCCACATCCACTCGCCAAGTTTTCTGCAAAGTTGTCTTTCAACTGTTCAAGCCATCTTAAGAGGGAGGAAGAGAGATTTGCGTGCAAAGTTATCTTTCAACCATTTGAGCCATTGTAAGAGGGAGGAATAAAATAGAGGCAACGGTCAAGGGCCGTTTGGTTAAAAGAAGGCGATGAGCATACTTAGTTCTTTCATAATATAGCAAGTGCAAGAGCAAGGAATAATAGAATATGTAGTTTGGTGGTGGATGGAAAGAAGGTAGAAGAGTAGGAACAGATATGCACATCTATAACACAATTTTACTCTAGACTGTTTGCAAGGGAGACATGGAAAAGGCCCAAATTGGACAACCTGCCGTTTAAGCAAATATCAAATGAGGAAGCAAAGAACCTAAAGAACCTTGAAAAAGTGACAACCAAGGAATAAATCAAACCAGCAATTGACTCCTTTGGGGAGGGATAAGGCTCTGGGTCCAGACAGGTACTCAATGGGCTTTTACTAGGTTTTTTGGAATGTTGCGAAGGGCTATGTCGTGGACTTTGTCAAAGAGTTCTTTTGAGAGAGGCAAGCTATCTATAGAAATGGGAGCCTCTTTTGTTGCCCTTGTTATGAAGAAGGAAATAGCGGATACATTAAAATATTTCAGGCTGATTAGTCTTTTAGGGAGCTTCTATAAGATGCGAAGATCCTTGCGTCCAGGTTCAACGCGGTTCTGGCAAATGTTATATCAGAAAATCAAGGGGCTTTCGTGGCAGGTAGGCAGATTTTAGGTAGTGCACTCATGGCTCATGAATATATCGATTCAAGGTATAAGGAAAGTAGTATAGGTGTCGTATGTAAATTAGATATTGAAATGGCATACAATCATGCAGATAGGGAGTTTCTTGATATATGTTGGAAAGAGTGGGTTGTGGTTTGAAGTGGAGAGATTGGATTCGAGAGTGCATTTGCTTGACAACGTTTTCGGTTTTGGTTGATTGATCGCTGAAGGGTTTTTCAAGGCTACAAGAGCCTTAAAGCAAGGGTATCCTCTATCTCTATTTTTGTTTGTGTTGATAGCAGAGGTTTTAAGCAAGATATTAGACAGGGCAGGAAGCGGATCTAATCAGTGGATTTAAGGTAGATAGATTAGAGATGGAGTTCGGATTTCCCATCTTCAATGTGCAAATGGTACCATCTTGTCATGTGATGCAGAATCATCAATGGTGGATAGCCTAGAAGATACTAAGATATTACTAGGTGGTTCGGGACTGAAAGTTAATATGAATAAGTGTAACGTGCTAGGGGTGGGATTATTAAAAGATGAAGTGCAAAGCTTAGTGGATATATTTGAATGTGAAGCTAGAACAGTTCTTTCTACATACCTTGGTCCCCATTATGTGTGCTGTGTGGGGAAGCCAACAAAGCACATTTTTTTTTTTTTTGGGTAAAGATAACATTACTAGGGATTGTGCCCTAGTTCACTCACACACACTACATTGTCTCTACCGGCTTATCTAACGTGCCGGATATAATTATCTTCTTGGATGTTACATTGTTTGTTTAAACATATAATTATCTTCTTGGATGTTAAAGTGTTTGTTTAAACACATAATTTAACGGTCAAATGCAGTTGTAATAGGCGACATGCAAAGGAATTTGTAGTCATTACAATTTTACATTGGATTGCAGTGGAAATCTTGTATCCAAACACGGGCATTAGTGTACATTTCCTATTAACTTGACATTTTAGTAATGTAAAAGTATCATCATTATGATTTTACCATTTCTATCTAAACACGGGAATTATCGGTCAAATTACCTATTTTGCATGAGATGAGTATCGTGATTTGTACTTCTAAAATACATTACAGCCATAATTCGCAATCCAAACAAGCCCTAAATCAATTTTGGCAAGACCAGAAAAGTTAAGACGAGACTTCTTATGGAGAGGGGCAGAGGTTAGGCAAAAGTTTCATTTCCTGAAGTGGGAAGACGTGTGTAAGCTTATTGCTAAAAGGGGACTGGGTATAAGGGTTTTAGAGTCAAGGAATTTAGCATTGTTAGGAAAATGGAGGGTGAAGATTTGACAATGAAGAAGAGAGAATGTGGAAGAGATGTTGTGGCTGATTACGGGGTATAGCGGGGGGATGGGAGGTGAGAAATTCATCAAGTTATAGAGCTTTAGGAATATGGAAAGCTATCATCTCGTTGGCTTCCATGTTTAAGGGGTAGCCTTTTCACTTGGGGATGGGAACTGGATCTGATTTTGGGAAGATATTTAGTGTGGGGAAAGGCCCGTTGCATGTTGAATTCCCAAGGCTTGCTTTTTTGGCTCTAGATAGGAAGGTGATAGTGGCATGTTGTTGTTTCAAGAGTGGAGAGATCAGAATATGGTGTCCTCGCTGTGGGAATTTATTGGAGGGGGAAAATAGAAGACTTCACCAAGTTGTTTGACGGGCTTAAGAATTATCACCCAAGCTCAAGAAAAAAGGACATGATGGTCTGGAAGGGCCATAATTCAGGATGTTTCTCTGTACAATCATTCTATATGTTACTGCAGAAGCCATTGCTTGCGATAGGATTGCAGTACTCATTTATTTTGTCACTATGAGACCCCTCCCAAGGTGACGGCTTTTATGTGGTTGGTGGGAAGGAAGATGATTCTTGCTAAAAATAATCCTTAAAAGAGATCTATGATCATTCCCAGCATGTGTGTGATGTGCAAGAGTAATGTTGAGACGATAGTCGATCTATTGGTTCATTGCCTGCTTCTTGGAATAGGTGTGGGATAAGTTCTTAGCTATTCTCAACATACATTGGATGATGGATCAGGTGAGGAAGGGTGAGCAGTGTGGTGTCTTCTTTTGTTGGCGGTGTTTTGGAATATTTGGGGGGGAGTGGAATAGATGATGTTTCCAAGTAAGGAAGGTTCAATGGAGGAAATTGTATGGTAGATAAAGGAGTTGTTGGAACGGGTGTCAGGCTTGCAGGGAGTTGATGTTTGCAAGTTTGGGTCCATGTTGTTGATGCAATATTAGTGATGCATATTTATGCCTTGGCTATTGGCTCGATATTTAATTAATAAAGGAACAGTTATCTCTAAAAAGAAAAAGAAAAAGAAAAAAACATTCTGATACTCTCATGTCATTCCTCAGATTCTTGGTTTGGAAGGCCCATTTATTCAGTTTGCATCAGAAGGGAAAAAGAAGACTTTTGAGGTGCTTGGGAATTTAGATTTTACTTCTTATGATAGCAATAACTTCACTATTGTTCGATTTTTTGTCTGTGCATTGTCTTTCCATTATGAGGTTTAGTTCCTTACAGAGCACATGCTTTCTTAGTGATGTCAACTCATGTAAGTAGGTGACATAGGCTAAATCTGTAGCTTTCCCACACCATTATCTCTTCTACAGTGATGAAATGCCTTGTCCTTTTGTTATGAGCATGACTTCAATTTGCATGGTGTGCACCGAGAATTGGCGCAGAATAGCTTCCCCCATTAACAGACAGTCGGTACACCCTCCGTGTGGAGTACTGTGCACTGAGAGTTGGTGCAGACGTTAGCTCCCCCCAATTAAAAGACGGTGCACCCTCTGTGAGTAGTGGAGAGTGGGAGGGAGGGAGGGAGGGATATGGTATTCTAAACCATAAGTTAGGATTCCCCTCAGTTACACCCTCCCCTCCCCACGGCACATTATTTGGACTGCACATCCATTTATGTTCAGGCCGCCTGATCAATCATGATCTACTTGTATGGGATTTGAGTGTCATGGACTGTTTCTTTTGGTTATTTATCAAAGTGTTAGAGACTGCTATAATGCTACACTTGCAGACAAGAAGTGCAGTGTGGTAACTTTGATCATACCATGCTTTCACATTTGAGATTTTATGTTATTCTCAATCTGTTATTGCATCCTTATTGCACATCTTCTCTGATGATGTTTGTAATATAGATGTCACTTTGGTATGTAAAGTCGATTCAATTAGAAGCGCAGACTAAGTTTATAAATATATGATTCCCCAAATTTTTATGGTGCCCTACCCCACAAGATTGACTTTGTTTTTTAATTTTTACTTTTATAATAGACCTAAATCAGGGAGTAAGCGCTATGCTTTCTGTCAGGGGAAAGTGCCTTTTGTCATGGTGTGGAGATGATAATTTCATTGTGGATGACAATGCAACATCAAGTTATGAGGTAACTGTTTCTTTCTTTCTCTGTTTTCTTATATTCATTGTTTGGACATAGTAGCTGACTTGGTTTTATTCCTCCGTATTTAGGCACCATCTACAGGTGAACTATAATCATGTTTTGAATCGTTATATTTCTTTTATTTTTCTTTCTATAATTTTTATTTTATTATAGTTTTACAAATCAAACTGGTTCTTGGAATCATTTTCAAGAGGAATTCACAGATCGAGTAGTATTCTGACTCTCTGTTTCACAATGTAACTATTGGTCAATGTCTGATTTTGTCAATTGTGTAACTTGTATGGTCTTTGCAGGCATCATTTCTCTCCATGGATCTGCATGCTCTTGCTGCACAACTTGAGAAAATAGATGTTTCAGAAAGGCTATTTATTGAAGTAGATCTATTACCTGCAGAGCTGGTATGTATTAGTTCCGATTTCAATTGTGTCGTCAGCCTTTCTTGCCTGTTACTTGTATATTGCAGGTGATTGGTGATCCCTGCATTTTGTTTTTGCCTTTTGTTAAAAATAATCAGTGGTTAATGAGACTGTAACCATGGCATCCCCTGGATAAGAAAACTTGAAATGGACTATCCTGGAAGGCTACTTGAAATGGGCTATCCTGGAAGGCTACTTCACAGAGAGTGCTTTGGTGTGACTGAGCATTATTTACTCAAAATGCTCATGTCCTCTGGGATGATGGCTCTGCCAAAAACAATCCCATCCACCAACTGTTGGTTACACCCTTGCCCATGCAATTCATGCTGTGCTTTCTTAAAATTGCAGAATTCTGTTATTTTACCTTATCCAAGTCCTTGATGAATCTTTCCAAAAAAAAAAAAAGGTTATTGTTGAAGATTCTGTTGTTATAGATAACAATGCAATCTTTATTGAAAGAGAAAAGAAAAGTGAAAGAAAGAAAAATTAGAAGTTACAATGAAGAAAAATTATTGAGTACAAATTTCTTCTTGGAATAACACTGCAAGTGTATAATTTGCTTGACACAACCCTGATTGCCCGCAACCATGATATACTTTGGCAGTTGGGCACCTTCTATCAGTATGCTGCTTCTTGGTATATGCTATTAGTTGATTTCGGCTTTCTATATGATGGATCTCTTGTTGTACTTATGTATTCCTTTGTGTGTGTGTGTGTGTGTGTGTGTGTGTGTGTGTGTGTGTGTGTGTATTCCTTTGTGTGTGTGTATTCACATGATTATCTTTATCTGTGACAAAGTCTCACAACCAATGTCAAGTGCCACTCCACTATGGCAAGGCCTGCTATCTCCCCTAATTAAGCATCACAGTTATGCAATTAACTCCCGTATGTTCACGACGAAGTGTCGGACCTTGCAGTTCAGTACCACTTGAGTAGGTCAAGGCCCATCTCATGTACATGACTAAGTAATGCACACGGTTATATGTTGATTGGCAATAAAAGAGATTTTATTAAGAGACCTGAAGGTCCAAAAAGCAAAAAAGGATACAAAAGGTGATCAAAAGATGGAGGTGACCTCCCTTCTGCAAGGGTTTTGGTTATGTGAAGGATTGGTCTCTTAGCCTTAATCTCTGTGATAACTCTGTCGTCACCTCTCTTTTGGGCTAGTTTCTGCTTCTGGCTCTGGCTTCTTTGGGTGTTCCCCCTGTCTTGAGTTGTATTTAGCTGTTGTATATTCCTATGTTTAGAGTTGTAATAGTTGTTTGATAGGTTTCTGTTTCTTTTGTCTTTTTTCTTAAAATTTAATGATTCTGCTTTTGTTTGGTTTTGATTTTGGGGTTACTTTGGCTCCCTTATTATTAATATATTCAATCTTCCAAAAAAAAAAAAAAAAAAAAGGAAAAAAAAGAAGAGAGATGGAGGTGACCCCTAGAACAACTTGGGAATTGATGCCAACAGATTCCGCCCAAGAGTAATTTGAAGTCGATTGACTGATTCTGCATCCCTCAGTCATGGACAACATCCATTAACAATAATCATATTGCTACTACGGAGCCTGTCCACAGTAAGGATGTGTGCATAATATGCAAGCCAAGCAAAAGCCACCACTTTTTGGGGACCTTTTGATTTCCATAACCATCTCATCTGGCTCCCTTTTTGAAAGTCCTTCACGAAGCCTGTCTCAGGCATACTTAGTCTGCCCCTCTCTAAGGTGGGGCTGTGGCGAAAGGCATCTCTCCCTTTTCAGAGATTGGGGAGCATTCAGTCATTGGCCTGGTCCTCTTTAATGGGAGTAGTATTCTACCATTGAGGAGCTAGTTTATACAATGGATGTTGCCCTATTTTCTCATGAGGATCTTCGAAGAGTATTCCTTATTCAAGGATCTGATTATTGCTGTCTCAAGTGGAAATTCAGTTGGAATGATCTCCTGGTATTTGGCTGATGGTGGGTTTGGAATCACTTACCTGAAGCTTTTAGGTTCTACGATTCTTGGGAAAGCTGTGATCTCATTGTTTGTCTTTGCTCTCTCATTAAATGCTAATCTAAAAGTAGCACCATGACCATGAACATCGACATGTCAGTTCTTTATTTTTCACTTTTTTAGGTCTTCACTCAAGGGCGAAATTTCTTTAACTCTGCTATGTGCATAACATTGCTGGTGGCTCCCACTTTAGAAAGCATTTATACTCCGGGACTCAGGCACCCAGAGTCTCAGATGTCAGAACTGCTTATTGTGTGCTTCAGATTGATCCCTTTGCTTTTGCACCTGACCACTTCGAGTAAAAGAGATTCATCTTGTGTACCCACTTGCTCATAGGTGTTGATGTAAGGGCAAGTTGCCAATCAATGTCATTTGAATGCTTAGTGGCAGTGCATGTACCAAGCTTGGAAAGGCTGCCAACTATTGTTTTCTATGTGTGAACAGAATCTCTGTTGTATAGTGGCGTTGCTTCTCTCTATTATACCCAAGCCCAATGTGGATATTTAGAGCTCGTTTGGGAGCTTTGTATTTGGAATGCATTGGAATCCAAATCACAATTACAGTGGGATCAAGGTGATTCCGAATCCTTAGCAGTGTTTGGCTACTTGTAATTGGAATATCCTGGAATCCAAAAATTGTGTTTGGATGCTTGTAATTGGAATGCATTGGAATTCTCTAGTATATTCACATGTACCTGAATTTAATTAACTAAATCAGCTTTAATATCCCAAATTTGTGTACATTTGTGATATTGGATAGATTGATTGATTGTGATGAGCCCATTGAAATATATACTTTCGCCAAAAATGACGAAATTCCAAGCCTCAGGTGGGCCACAAATGCAAGGATAACAAATGAGTGACTCACTGATTTTTTTAACCATCTATTTAGATGGCCAACATTTAGACTGTTTGGATTATTCTATTGACGTGATTTGGCGTTGAAGCTAATAATTTACTGTTTTAGGGGTATCCAGGGTGTCCCGTATCCATTATGATACGGCCGTATCGGCCGATACATATAGGTAACGGCAGTGGCCGTTACGCGATACGAGGCCGTAACGGGGCACCCCCCCGATTCTGTGGCCGTAACGGCCGTTATGCCCCGTAACGGCCGTTACTGCCCCATAACGGTAAAAAAACGGTCTTTTTTTTTTTTTTTTTTTTTTTTTTGCTTTAAAAGTCTGTTTTTTCACTTTTTTTGAAACTTCTTTATTCCAAATTCACCCTAAATCATTTTATTGTTATTTTCGACCACTCTTAGCTTGATATTATAGATAAAATAATTTATATTAAGGATTTTCTTGATTCGAAGCTTTGTGGGCCATTTTCCAGAAATTCCTCAAAAATAGGTATTTACATATATATATATATATATATATATATATATATATATATATATATATATATATATATATATTTACATATATATATTTTCAATGTTTTGCTGTTTGACTGGTAGAATATGATGTGTTAATCATAATAGAAGATATTAATGTCTATTTTACATATTGTTGTTGTCATTTTATATTTTTTTATAATTTTTTTCTATTTACGCACTATTTTTGGCTTTTTTTTTTAATTCGAAAAATCATTTTTTATTAAATGTTTTGCTGTTTAAATGGTAGAATATGATGTGTTAATCATAGAAGAACATGTTAATGTCCATTTTACAGATTGTTGTTGTCATTTTATATTTTTTTTTATAATTTTTTTCTATTTACACACTATTTTCGGCCCTTTTTTTTTAAAAAATTCGAAAAATCATTTTTTATTCAATGTTTTTCTGTTTTAATGGTAGAATATGATGTGTTAATCATAGTAGAAGATATTAATGTGCATTTTACAGATCATTGTTCTCATTTTATATTTTTTTATAATTTTTTTCTATTTACACACTATTTTTGACTTTTTTTTTTTTAAAATTCGAAAAATCATTTTTTATTGAATGTTTTGTTGTTTTAATGGTAGAATATGATGTGTTAATCATAATAAAACATGTTAATGCCCATTTTACAGATTGTTGTTGTCATTTTATATTTTTTTTAATAATTTTTTTCTATTTACGCACTATTTTCGGCCATTTTTTTTTTTAAATTCGAATATATTACACATGTAAGATATTTTCATATTACATTCATTCTAATATATCTATCATTGATAGTAGATAGTTAGAAAATTAAATATATAAGTTTTGCAGTCAAATCCAGGTTGTCTGGTTCATAAATTCATTAGACAATCCGATACAACTTCTCAGCAAAGAGTGGACCATTACACCACCATAAACATGTTCCAATTTATAAATGAATGTATATTTGGAATGCTTAGAATATTCCGGATTTAATCCATATTTTTTCATTTTTTTTGGCAAAATAAAAAACAAAAATTGCACCGTTATGGGCCGTTATGCCCCCGTATCACCGTTACACCCCCGTATACGTATCAGTATCGGAGGGCACCATTATGCCAACCGATACCGATACGGGATACCTTGGGGGTATCATTAGCGTGCCCCGTGTACAATGGCTTAGTAGTCTAGTGACACCTTTGT
The DNA here is from genome assembly GCF_029962835.1 of Magnolia sinica. Classification (NCBI taxonomy): domain Eukaryota; kingdom Viridiplantae; phylum Streptophyta; class Magnoliopsida; order Magnoliales; family Magnoliaceae; genus Magnolia; species Magnolia sinica. The sequence goes on from NC_080577.1 coordinate 6,568,639, forward strand.
TAAATGTGTCTCTCTTGTCTTTAAAAATGGGGCAAAAAAAAAAGAAAAGGAAAGAGGCATTTAACTCCAATTACACCTGAATAACAAAAAAAATGTGAGCTTTCAAAACACCACAAAACTGTCTATTTCAAATACCTCCAAATCTGTTTACCTCCAAAAACAAAGTGTCAAACTCTAAAAGTAGCCATAAGGAATCCATTTACCCCCAAATACATCGAAAACAGGGCTGCCAAACAATCTGTTACCATGTCAAGGATTGAGAATGACAGATCCTCCAAATTCTCTGGCCATGGGTGCGGCAAGGATTGGGTACAGCTCATAAGTATAACCATGTTTAAATAATAGCAATTTCACAAGTTGGCTTTGTAGTATATTCACTATAATGCTTAATAACTAGAATGTCTGGAATCTAGTGTTCCAAAACCCCATTGATCCGGATTCCCAAATCCTGGGGAATGGGACCCCTTAATTTTTATCTGATTATCTGGATTGGGTGCTTTGCTTTCTGGAAATCATCCTCGCACAATTGGATCTGGTTTAAGGCTTGAGAAGCATAAGATGGAGATGTGGTGTCTCAGCTTGCCATGCTAATGTATTCTTCCTGGGCAAGGCATTCCATAATGCTATTGGTGGCTATGATGGCCACTGGTGTTACTGTTACAGGATGGGCCATGACGGCCGTTACGGCTTCTTCTTCTTCTTCTTCTTCTTTTTTTTTTGGGGAAAAAACCTATTTCGGCCCTATAACAGACCATTATGGGCCAATTTTTCTGTTATGGATGTTGGGTAACCCTTGTAGAATACTTTGTTGCTGGGGCAGCAGAGATACCTGTACGCTACAAACCATAGTAACATGAGTTACAATATTTCCACTTGATTAACATATTGCATGCATTTATGATCATGTAATGGGGCAATCTGGGCTGGGTCTGATCTGTCTAGGGCAAATCTTAGCTCTTGTGACCATGGTTCTGAGGCTAGAGTTTGGATTTTTAAATTCGCGGTTCTGGGGTTTTGTTGTTCTATCTTTTCCCAATTCTGATTGTCAGTTGCTTGGTTACACTTTGATTGAACATCAAAAGCCATAATAGATACATTTTTCTTATTTGGTACAGGTGCATGTTAATTTCTCTAGTCCTATTTTGTATGCACATGCACGCACAATTTTTTGCAGCGGCTCAATTTTATTCCTGGTCTGGGATGTGCGAGTCCCGATGCACATAAAAAAAGACAGCATGAACATGTCATACATGTTTGTTTTGCCCATTCACATTTTAGTATGCAATTGGTCAACAGTGCTTCCCCCAAGCATAGACCGTTTAGTACTTGATTCACAATCCTGTCGTGAACAAGTTACCCTATCCCCAAGTGCAAATACCGAATATTGTGCACTAAACCTACTAGGATGCAAGAATGGAAGGATGTGTTGTATTGCTTTAGAGCTCCAAAACTTTTGAACTTCTTGTGGATAGGATGCAAATGAGGCATCCTCCTTAATAGAGGACTATGAACATTCTAGGTTCTCTACATAAATGGCTAGGATGATGCCATGTGGTAATCATTCGACGGCTGAGAACATTTCAGGAACTTTCTAGAATACTCTACAGTACTCCCCATACAAGACTCCACTAGAAAACTCTAGAGCATTCTAAAGATCTCTATGCTATCAGACTCATACACAACTCTACTATTCTCTAGAATTCTCTACATACATACTATTTACACAAACCTTTAGTGTACAAAATGAGCATTGCACAAATAGCTAATCTCTTGATTTAACCCCCCCTGAATGATCAGTCCGTTGGAAACTGCTACTTTGATTGTTAGTATGTCAAGAGTATGCAAGCTTTCACAGTTAGCCATTGTAAATTGCATATTGACAAGGATCACTCCACTACAAAACATTAGTTTTATTTCTATTTTCTATGTCAATTTTCTGATTATTGTGCTATGTTTTACATGCATTTTATATATTCATCTAGGGAAAAGAAAAATGTCCAATGTATAATTCCTAACTACGCATCATCTTTCGTCTTTTTTTTTTTTTTCTCCTCTCCATTGGCAGCATGTTGATGTATCGAAAGAAAGCAGCAGTCAGGGATATGGTGTAGCTACGTTAGGTGCTAATGCAGGATGCTCTGATGATGAAAAGACTCTGAATTATAGGGATGAGGTAATGCCTTCTACAGATGCCAGTATTGCTAGTTCACAAGCTGTTGGAGGTCATGACACCATACAGAGAGCCAACAAAAGTGCATCATTTCTGACCACCTCTGAGGAAGGGGCCAAACCAGATCCCTTAAATCAGAGAGGATTTGTGGAGTCTACACCACAGTTCAATCTTTATTCTGCAGCAGACTCGAAGGAGAAAACCTCAAGATTTCAGGCAGCAGCAGCTGAAGCGGAGCTCGATATGCTCCTCAATTCTTTTGGTGAAACGACACCGCTCGACTCAATTAGCATAGATGAGAAGAAGCCTAACAAGGCAGAAGCAGCTGTGGTGGAGCTCGATATGTTTCTCAATTCTTTTAGTGAAACAATGCCACTCGACTCAGTTAGCATAGACAAGAAGAAGCCTGGTAATGATTTCCCTGCTGTGGAATGTGAAGAACCTGATGCCTCCAGACATGTATCAATGGCTGTTTCTCTCGATGATGCGATCGATGACTTGCTTGGGGAAACGTCCATCACAGGTAACCAAAAGAATGGACCATTACTGGGACAAGAAAGAGGAGCCCCGGTTAATCTCCCTTCTCATTCTTCATCAAATTCTGTTTCAAAGGCCTTGGATGATTTTGATTCATGGTTGGATACACTTTGAATGAATCTGTATGTACTTGTAATTTGGCCAATTTTCTTTGACTACCCCCACAAATGAGGATAGACACAATACTGGGCCGGAACTGGGAGTGATTTAGTTTGGTCTGGCAATTGGCATGCCATACAGGTGAGGCCCGCCTTTACAACGAGCTGGAGAACTTTAGACTGTTCATCTGATCGGTCCTCAAATCAGTCCTGCAAATGGATGCTCAACTTAAAATAATACTGATAGTCCAAATGCAATGGGAAGAGGCTCATTCATCAGGTGTCTGGAATTGTTCGATGGATGTAATTATCAGTCCATCAGTCATCCACGATATGGTCCCTCAGAAAATTTGGGTCCTCGAAAGGTGGGCCCCACCAAACAGAGTTCTGCTCCGAATGATGTTTCCAACACAAGATTAGTGTTCCAATATGAGGGCTGCAGAAAGGGGCATATCAAGAAGAGCCGGTTCATATCATATGCTCACAGCTACTGTAAACATGGAAATTAAAATTTTCCTGGTCCCCACTTTGTGGTAGATAGCCCATCATATTAGGTGATTGATCTTAACCCCCCATCAGTGTGCATTTATTTAATCGATCTGAACAGCGAAAACCATCCCGGTCCCCACATTAGGTTGGATATACTCCGTCATATTGAGTGATCCATCCTAACCTCTGATATATATTTATTTATTTAATGCATATGAACAGTCCCTATCATTTTGGCAATTCTGTGGCCTGCAATCAGGTGATTGTCATTATCCCATCAGCGAATTTGTAATTAGGATTTCTATTTAAAACCACCTTTTGTTATTATTATATATATTTCTATTATTCAAATAGAATGAAAGGTGAGACTTTTAGGATCTAATCCAGGTTCATGCCTTCCATGTGGGATTGATTGTCCATGCTAGAGGGCACTTTCCTTCGTATAATTGTAACTGGAGGGCATGTTGGCCCCACTAAAATTGGGATAACGTTTAAATCCCGATTTGCACCTACCCGAGTGAACGTTGTAAAATGGCCGTTGCAACTAGTCCTCGACCATTTTTGAACCCTGAGGAGCTTCGGTGAGGAGCTCGCCACCCACCTTGGTGAAATGACGTGCTGAGATTTGACTGTTGGGGCCATGTGGTGTTAGAGATGGCCCCCACCTTCAAAAAAAAAGGGTTTTCTGGATGAATACATAGTCAGCCTATCTCTGATAGCACACAAATCTCGCTACACACCGCCCAATTGCCGTCCCCTATCAAGCCACAAGATATGCCAGCATGTCAGACAAGTACAATGCCCAAACTATAAGACAGGTCAGTCAGACGGTGAAGATAATCTCATACAAGAATCAGGTTTGTCTCCTCATCAGGTGGGCCACGTGTTAAGTAAAGAATCAGGTCTGTCTACTCATCAGTGAAGCTTTTTTCTCACTCGCACATTTTGTTCCATAAACTATGTTCTTGGTTCAGGTCTCACGGCATCTGTATGGTGTGACCCACTGATGGATGGATTGTATCTATTAGTTATATGCCATGCTGGCACATGCGATGGTGTGAGCATGAGTTACCTTGGACACACAGCGTGTGCGTAGCAGAGCTCTGGTTTTTTTTTAACTATCATCTCTTTTGGTATTTTCTGGTGGGCTGGACCCGTCGTGAAGTGGAGTTTCGGTCATCATAACCAGTTTCTTAAGGGCATGATCTATTAACAACTGGGGCCCATTTTGTGCAATCAGACCATTGAGATGATACAGTCCACCGTGTATGTAGTGTGCCCCTAAATTTTTTGTGATCCAGTGAATAGGCCCACCGATGCAAGGGCTAGAATCGTTTCATTTGGGAAGGTTGATAGGCATCAGTGATCCATTGTGGGTTCTTTCAGATAAAAGGTCAGGAACCCAGAAATACGGTCCCTACATGCATAAACTTTGTGAATCAGGCAGTATTCACGTTCTGATGCATCGTGATCGTTAATTGCTATTGAGATGGGACCATAAAGTCCAGTGGGGAAAGAGCATAAATAAACGGGTATAAGAGCACAAGATTGCGTACACGAAAGAAATCTTGTGGTGGGTGGACCAAAAGTGCACAATATTTCCATCTGGTACGTGTATTATTCAAAGTGGTCGGGTAAGGTGTGTGTAAGTTGGGAAACGTGAACCGTTGTATGTAGCACGATTCTCCTTTCCGGTTCGTGCGGCAGGTGGGCCTCACCTTGCATGTTACATGGTACGAAAACTTAAAGGTTAGGAGGGCTGAATGCATAACCTGTCGGTCAACTTTTGAAGTTCCATTTTTCTCATAATTAGGGTCCACCAGACGACCTCATGGGCTTAATTTTTTTAATTTTATTTTTGGTACTGCAGAGCAAACACTTTAAGGCCCATTTGATGGATGGCCTGGATCTCTCTCACATGCAATCCATCCATTTTGCCAGCTCATTTTAGGGAGTGGATTAGGCGTGGCGCAACTGCACCCAATACTGTGCAGCCTTGACCATGGGGCTCACCTTGATGTATCTACTGTATATCCATGATGTTCATCTTTTTTCCTAGCTCATTTTAGGGCATGAGCCCAAAATTGATGCAAATCCATGCCTCAAGTGGACCGCATTACAGGAAACAATGATGATTGACCATTAAAAACTTCTTGTGGCCACAAAAGTTTAGGATCAAGTTGATTTTTTTTATTTATTTTATTTTATTTTTTTTCCCTTTGTCTAAGTTTGTATGACCTTATCAACCGGTTGGATGGCAAATAAACATTACAATGGGCCTTAGGAAGTTTTGAATGGTGGGCGTTCAATCACCACTATTTCCTATGGTATGGTTCACTTGAGATTTGGATATGCTTCATTTTCTGGGCTCGTACCCTAGAATGAGTTGGTGCAATAGATGGATGACATATATATAATACATACATCAAAATGCTTATACCATTATCTTAGCACTTGCTCTAAGTCGTAAAGCGATTTGTTCAGCCAATAAACACTATGCTTTTTGTTTTTTAAATAAAACTTTCATGTTGAATCATATAAAAATTTTCATTAATTTTCTATGCAAGAATATAAATTTTACATTGGATTGCTCAAGTTCTTAATTAAGTATTGCTGCTATACTTAACACAATATAAATAGTAGCCAATCGAGCAATTGAAAAGAAAATTTTAATTCAATTTAATATTTGATTTCTAAGCATATACTTTCATCATTAATTGACCTTTGGATTTTTTAACACTTCCATTAGTATTTTTTTTTTTTAAACTTGTAAATCAATTTGTAACCAATAACCTTCCACTCTTTAGGTTGTCAAGTCCTTTTTTATATATAGAGTTTTCATCTCCTTTTGCATGGACACTCTCCCGTGGATAACATCCGCAAAAGTAATTTTGTAGTTCTCTTTGGTCGAGATTGCTCGCTTTGCATTTCAACACCCATCATCTCATTTGCATGATATCCATCAGATTCATCGCCAATAATATCATCAACGTGTTAATCTTCTGAGTTAGTAGGTTAATTTTAAACATTATATGAAGATTTCAATTCAATTATCTCTTGAGACTTTAAGTTTGTCATTTCCTTGTCTTTATACAACGAATCCTCATTAAAACAACATTTCCACTCATTATCAACTTATGGACAATAAATCTCATAATCTATACCCATTGTTCCATCTACATAGTTACGAAAACTATATATTTTCTGGACCTTGCATCCAATATAATATTTACTCTTTAAGAATATATACATAAACTTTTACCGCTAAAAATAAAAAAGGAATAAATAACTAGTATTTTTAGACCATATATATTGCTTCATAGATCTTGCAATCTATTGCAATTGGGGAAAATAATTTATTAAATAACAAGCCGTGCAAATGACTTTACCCTAAAAACGCTGCTCAAGACTAACTGATTCTAATATACTCTTGGCATGATGCATAAGCTTATTATTTATATATTAAGTAATTTGTTCTAGTATGACGTATCAATGATATGTAGTGCTTCTCGGCATCATACTAACTATAATTAAAAAAAAAAAAAAAAATCTTTCAAGATAAAATTTCCCATGTTGTCAATTCTTAGACATTTAATCTTCTTTCTCTTTTAGTTTTCAACCAATGTTTTAAACTTAATAAAACAACCAAAAGTATCATTCTTCATCTTAAGCATGTAAACCCATACCTTCATGGAAAAATAGTAAATAAAAAAATAAAATGTTTTGAACATCTTAAGAATTTGATATGAGCTTTTAAGTGTCAAAATGAAATAAATTTAAAACATTTTTTTTAAAACTTTTAACGGTTGAATAGAAAAAATAAATTTAACCAAAGTTTGTCACGGCATTGATAGTAATCGCATTGGGCATTGCCAACCACATTATCTCTAATTAAATAATATAAACACAATTCAACTTTTCCCTCGTAATTACCATTATTCCTTTTAGAATTTTCAGTTGAATTTTTCTACTAAAAAATTTGTAATCATATTAATCAAACTTTCTCAATAACAAAAGACTCTTCCATAAGTCCAATATATATGACACATGTGAAACTATATGTATGATACTATTAAACATAGTAATCCTCACATCTCAAATCCGAACAATTTTACACGTGCTATCATCACCCTGTGTAAATTATACGACCATCATATAACTAAGGTGTATATGGTGTCATATGAGATAAACTCCCTGATTCTAAGATTCATTAATGGTTAAATTCTCTTGCACAAGCATAGATGATAACTTTTTCTCATTCTCAAATAAATTTCCTTTCTCAACCAAGTTTTCATAGGAACCTTTTGAATAAAATACTTAATCATGCGAATTAGGTTTATAATTTTTTTAATTTTCTTTTCTAAGTTTATGATTTTTGCAAGACTTTTTTATTTTGTACCATTTCAATTTAAATTTAGTTTGATCTCTTTTACTATTGCCTTTTTCAGTAAATATTTATTTGAACAATCATGCATCACTAAAAGACCCTCATGTATTTTTCTATAGAGCACTTTAGTAAGTAATATGGACATGACTGACTCTATATTGACATTTAGAACGTTGTTGATATTCATAATTAAATTATCCCACGAATTTGACATCAAATAAAACAGAAGCATGAACTTTTTCTTGTTGTTAATCTTCACATTAATTGCTAGTAATCTATTAATTAGGATATTAAACTCATCTAAGTGTTCTTGTAAAAAAAATCATTTATTCAATTATTAAGTTATACAACTGCTATCGGAGAAATATAATATTTTTATCCAAAAAGTATTTGATAAAAAATTTCTACAAGAAAAAAAATGCTTGTAAAAACAAGGAAAACTTTGTATTATATAAATTTTCTTTCATACAATTTCACAATTTATCCGACAAATCTTTAATAGTAGTTTGATAAGATTAAATACATTGAACAAAACTGAATTATAATTAGTTTTTCACCTCAAATAAATACGTTGTCTTTTATTTCGATGAGATTTTTTCTTTTCTTTCTATCGCAATTGTACAACCTGATTTCACCAACACCGCATTTATTTTCAATTTCTATAACGCATAATTGGATCCATCAAACTTCAACACCTCCAGTTTAATAGAATTCAATCCAACAATATAAAATTTAAATGCAATAAAAAATGCCAAAACTGCTCGTGTTAAAAATGCTTTCAACGTTTGGTCTAATAGTAATTGTTATGGAAAAACACATACACAGTTAATATATGAAAAACAAAATCACAAAAGAAAAAGTTAAAACCAAAGAGAAAATAAAAGACAAGAGGTACAAATATTGACTTAGTTTAATAATATACTACGTTATGAGACGACAATGTAGACCTTTCTTGTTCACTAAAGCTAAAAAGAAAATTTTTTTTAAAAAAAGAAAAAAATATAATTAAAAGGCTTACTTCTCTCTTACTCTTTCAACTCCCTTATCAAAGAAAATAAAAAAGAAAAAGAAAAAATATAATTAAAAAGCTTACTTCTCTCTTACTCTTTCAACTCTCTTATTAAAGAATACCCTGAAAAATTGCACTTCTCTTTACGTGTCCTCCTCGTTATATAGACCACACAAAAAAGTGTTATGGGGAAAATAGTTTGACGAATAGGAAAAGGTCAGGTCGGAACATTATGCGCTCGACCAAGCCATGCAATAACAGAAACTCTAGACCTGATCTCTAGTTTCGAAGCAGAAAAGGAGATGATGTCAAGCTCGACGTCCCGCCAACAAGCTGAAGGGGCCATAGACCTTAATGAAAGGAATCCAATTGCTCAACTAAGGAAATAGGTCGAGATGTCCCAGTTTGGTACATCCCGACTCGTCATGTCCCAACTCGGCATGCCCCAGCTCGGCAGGCTCCAGGTCAATATACTTCAGGTCAGTACGGACTTCCTCTAATCGAGGTTCGACCCTGTTTACCCGAGATCCTAGCTGAATATCTAAGAAGCCTATTGCAATACGGATCCGCTCAATATCTCAGCCGAGAATCTAAGGCGGTCATTACGATTTCCAATAGGATTGTAATCCTATTACAAGATATCCTATTAAATAAGGAGATCCCTCATACGCCACCGCCTCTCCAAAATTATAAATATAAACACTTCTAATGGTGAAAGGTACACACGATCTGTAGCCCAAAGTTCTCTATTCAATTGAGACCTAGATTTCATACCTGACTTAGGCATCGGAGGATCCCTCGCACGAGTTAGGGTCTTCCTCGCATGTTCTTTGTGTAAGTTCATCGGTCTAGGGAGGGCTAACCAGATTTCTACATCAACAGTTTGGTGTCATCTGTGGGAACGACGTCGAAAGTCATTCTCACCTTACTATGGTTCAACAATGGCGAAAGCGAAGAAGAAATTAAGCTCCAGCCTCCTCTATTACACCTGACCTCACACTTTCGAAATAGTCTGTCAGCCACTGGGATTCCTCTTCCCAATTCCAGGTTGATTCCGCACCTGTGGGGCCGATGCAGCAATCCCGAAATCGAGAATGGCGACCTATATCCCTCGAGCAGCAAGTTGCAATGTTGAATAACAATATGAACTCCATGAAATAAATGTTGGAACAACTACAACCATGTCTCGCACAGGGAGATGGGCAAGTGGCAGGACCAACGGTACAAGAACTTCTTGGCACCTTCTCACATCTCTGGTATCGCCGCGCTAGCCGCTTTCGACTTGCACCATGAGTTGAATAGAACGAAGCGCGACAAAGCACTCGAAGCAGCGGCCAAGGTTATGGCTGAAAACGGTGACCCTTTGGAAGCCGAGCTCAATGACCTACGAGGTCAGATCGAAGACATATGGCAAGCCTACCGCTCAACCACCTGCGATGCATGAGAGGCCCGGAAATCCCCGTCGCTCATCATCATCAAGGGTGATGGTGGGTTCGACATGGGGCGAAGATCATCTACCCCACCATCACAACGAGGGGTCCCCTCTTGGTGACTAAGAGTTTCGGGCATGATTGTGGGCCTAAAAATCGCCGAAAATTCGGAAGAAAAGAAGAAATAGGTGGAGGGGAATGAATAACTGAGCTCACCTGGAGAGAAGGCCCGCCTGAGAGGACGCCGGAGAATTGACCAGGAGTACGCTAAAAATTGCCTGACGCCAAAGGAAGAAAATGTTGTAAGAACAAAAGGGCAAATAACTCCGCCCAATGATAGGGCACTCCCTTTTATAGCCAAATCTCCCACGCAACATTCAATTCACCTTTAATGCAGCAGCCAGAACAGCTCCTCGACGCCCGTGCCCAGACACATGGAGCCTTATCATTCGTCGCACGACTTCGCGACCAAACGCATGCCACACGTTGTTGCCCCATTGGTTAGACACCGAAAAGGCTTTCTGACAGTGCACATGACCTCGAGCCGTGACTATATTATCTCAAGTACTGCGTGTCATGATTACAAACATACTTCGAGTCCTGTGCACACCGCCGCCTAAACTCAACATTAACGAGGGACTGACTAGACACCCCAAGAAACAATAATTTGACTTAACCGGGTCCAACCTACTTCTCAAGCCTGCTTCGTAGACTTGAAAGTAGGGGGGCTTACTGTTGTGGGGAAAACAAACCGACCAAAAGGTCAGGTCGGAACATTATGCGCTCAACCAAGTCGTGCAATAACAAAAACTCCAGACCCTGACCTCCGGTTTTGAAGCGGAAAATGAGATGAGGTTTGAGCTCGACATCCCGCCAACAAGTTGAAGGAGCCACATGTATCAATGAAAGGAATCTAACCGCTCAACTAAGGAGACAGGTCAAGATATCTCGGTTAGTACGTCCCACGTCGGCATGCCCCAGCTCAATAGGCTTCAGGTCGGTACATCCTAGGTTAGTATACTTCAAGTCGGCACAGACCGCCTCCCATCAAGGTTCGATATCGACTTCCCAAGATCCTAGCTGAAGATCTAGGAAGCTTATCACGATAAAGATCTGCCCGAGATTTTAGCTGAGAATCTAGAGCGGTCATTATGACTCCCAATGGGATTATAATCCTACTACAAGATATCCTACTAAATAAGGAGACCCCTCCTATGCCACCGCCTCTCTAAAATTATAAATAGAAGCACTTCTAATGGCAAAAGGTACGCACAATTTGTATCTCAAATTTCTCTATTTAATTGAGATCTAGATTTCATACCTAACTTACGCATCGGAGGGTGCCCTGTATAAGTTAGAATCTTCCTTACCTGTTCTTTGTGTAGGTTCACCGATCTAGGAAGGGCTAATCAGATTTTTGCATCAACAGAAAGCATGTGCCAAAAGTTAAGTACTCTAAGCTTCACCTCACATGTGCTTATGTACATGTGCTTATGTCGACTTAGTGCAGTGAGGATCACTAACCCAACCTGATACAAATTATAAAGTCAAGATATAAGAACAATAGTTACAGGATTCTTCTAACTAGGTGATACTCCTGTTTTGCACTGGGTTTCTGATTCTCGCTCCCACACTCACTTTTTATTTATATTTACCTGTTTATAGTAAGAAATAATGCTTACTCCCTCAACCTCTCGAATTTGTTGCAGCTTTGCTTTCATTCCTAAGAAATATATAGGTGCGTCAGGATGCTCTCGGTGCATAAAAACTACGTAATTTCTCAAGTAATTATGTCACGTTCCACTTTCTATAAAGTCCACTGCACAATTCATCAAGACTTGTTATTTAAAACTTTATTTTATTTTTACCTTATTTTAAAATGAGATGGCTTCATGTGCAAGTTAAAGATCAACCAGTAGATAATTTCCAACCTTTCATGTTTATAATACATTCGACCTATCCAATAGGTTAGCCCAACCATAAGGGATTGCCATTTGAAAAAACACCAACAGTCACTCATTGAGGAAATAACAATCATGTTTTTCTATTTACCAATGGCTGGAAATTATTTTATATGGTGTGGATCACTTGATGAGTATATGAAGCTTACCTTCCCAATTGGTGATCCCTCTGGTGGACCCAACCTGTTGGAAGAGTTGGATGTCACGTGCACTTAAGACATTGGAAGTTATAATCTTGGTAGACTATATAACTTGGGATTTAACTTGGACGACTTGAGAACTTACTTAAAAATAATTCATCGAGCTTTTTTCCACAAAAGGCCATTTTGAATTTCTTTGTTTTTTTCTTCTTTTTACTACCTTTTATTTAGTGCAGTAAAACGAGTCAAAATTTACCGAGATTAGCTGAGGTCAGGGATTAAATCGTCCATGTTTGGACTCAGTGATTTCACTGAAAGTGGTATTTATGGTACAATGCATTCCAGCATCATCAATGAAAAATACAGCCCGTATAGGCCTGAAACAGGCACACCGATTTAAAATCGTATCGGCAAGGCTTCCAACGGAATTTGGTCGGTCCGCTGATTACAATGTTCAAAAAAGGTAGTTTTGTCATTTCAACCATCCTCGTTCTCAGTATTGTAAATTTCATTTACTATGTAAGCGGTAGAAACCGCGTTTTTTAAACCTCGGCACAGATCCAGTATTGCAGCACCGGCATGGTGGGGCCCACGTTTAGTTAATCTGAGCCGTTCAACTTCTAGCCTCCGTTCTGATTATTTCACCCAATTCTCCGTATCTCAAGTAGATTATCCTGGCCATCTGATTGGTACCCCAAAAATGGGCAACGAGAACCAACGGTTGGATGGCTAGGATAATTCGATTGGGTAGATTCCTGGGTGGATATGGATATCGAAAAGGCGAGAAAGTTTGTTGAGCCGAGCAGATTAGTCTATCGAGATTTGACAATTCACAATCTGAATAAACCAAACAGACCAAACTCCACAAAACTGAAAAAATACAAAAAACTCTTTCCATGGAATGTATTTCTCAGGAAGAAAAAATTACAGAATTCTGCACTCCTCTCCAAAACAAACAAAAAAACAAACAGAAATAGAGAGAGAGAGAGAGAGAGAGAGAGAGAGAGAGAGAGAGAACGAGTTAGAGCCACAAAGCACCAGCTTCTTTCAAGATGGGTACCAAATCACCGGAAATATGAACGGCCATGAGTCGATCGAGGCCCCCAACGAGCCTCCCTCCTATAAAGACAGCCGGAAACTGCAGCCGTCGATCATCATCGCCGCCAGAGATCCCTGCCAGCTCTTCGACCACGCTCACCTCCTTCTCTTCCTCCACTTCGTAGACAACAGGGTTCACCCCAAGGCCTTGAAGAAGCCGGTTCACCACATGACACATACAGCACCCACGTCGTCCTAGTACCAGAACCGCGTTCTCCTTTATGAGATTCCTCAGTCTGTCCGAAGGGTTGGTGGTTTTGTCTCCGTCAAGCTTGTCCATGTTCGGTGGAGCGTCGATCCGACTGGTAGTCGGTATGGGTTGCCATGTTCTGTAGGGAATTGCTTGCTGCATCTTGGCCTCTTTGGACACAGAGAAAGAGAGATATTTGATAAAGATCTTGGTGTGTGTGTGTGTGTGTGTGTGTGTGTGAGAGAGAGAGAGAGAGAGAGAGAGAGAGAGAGAGAGAGGTGAGGTGGAGGGCGGAGGAGAAGGGAAGGGGAGGGTGAGTTTTATATGAAGGGGGTTGGCGTCATGCGAAGAAGAGTCCCACGTCAACGGCAGTTCCGCATCATCCTTCTATTACGCGTCATATTTCGCTGTTAATGGCGTGGATTTACGTCACTCTTTTGTCTCGTTCGTGGCCCACCTCACCACCCTTTCTCTCTTTCCCACGCCTTTCCTCTCTCTCTCTCTCTCTCTCTCTCTCTCTTCCATCGTTAATCACATGGATGGGTAGGTTGATTTCGTAGAAGCTATTGCCAACGTCATATATCCTTCATTTTCTTTTAAATAACTATTTCTTTTCTATTCGGCGTCTGTATGTAACTTTCACGTTAATCTATTCCTTTCTTGCCAACGTGTGATATGTGTAGAACATCGTATCCGTGCCAAAGGTGGGCCACACCATGATGACCAACCCCTTTGTATATCTTGCCGATCCGAAAATTGAGTAGGCCACATTAGTACGCAGAGTAATACCATTACATGATAGATTGGCCTGATTTAAACATGTTTACACGCTGGTGGGTGAGAAATGGCTGGATGTGAAAGATAGTATACAGCTGGTGAATATGGTACTTGATGGGACCGGACCAGACTTCGTGTTCACGATATCAACCGTTTAATCAACTGTGGATGGGCCATGACGTCTCGTTTGTTGGGTGTGGACTTATAGTCAATCGAGCTATTTAATCTTACCGTAAGTCTGTTCATCATCCAATTTCGAAATTATGACCCAGTTGGTAAGACGTGGCCCATTAATTTGACGGTTGCGATCAATAGCCATACCCACTTGTTAGATCCAAGAAAGGTTTTTGTCTTTGGAAAATGCCTGCGTAACTGGAGCTTAGTACCTACCGGGGTTACTTTTTCGAAGATGGGGAAAAGAATAAAATCGCAAAATCCACGCCGTCCATCAGGCACCTCACCCCTTTTATGGCATTGATACCAAAAACTAGGCTGATTCAACACTCGGCTGTCCAAACCAAAACAATTTTACTTAAGACCTCTAAATTCATGCATTATGGAATGGATTGGATGACATATAAGCACCGCAATAGGCATTAAAAAGATTAATGGTGGCCACTCCATTCCAGATGTTTATCATGTCGTGGCCTACCTAAAGTTAGGATTTTCATGATTTTTACATCAATGGTCAAGATGAGGCAGTTTTCCTGATGGAGGGTGGTGGATCTCCTGAACATATGCACGTCAGCAAGAATTCGTCTGTATAAACATGTATACGCCAGCAATTTCTCTCTTTTACCTTTTCTTCGTTTTGCTTGCGTGGAAAATAGAGACATTCGATCCATGGTCGGCGGGTTGCCAATTCGAATCAATTTTCAGATCTCGCGTGGAGATAACGGAGATGGGTTTGTTTAGCCTCTGTCGCGACTTAGAATTCGATTGTCTGTCGCGTCCAACTGGGCCCATGCTCTGAGTTTTTAATGATCGTAACCGTCCATGTTTATATATATGTGCTGTAAAATCTACATTACTAAATAATTTCTGAAATAATTATTTTTAACGTCACTATCCGTAGTTGTATTTAGAACAATGAAAAGAAAATTTTCAATGGATCGAATTTAAATCTAATAATCAGAGGTGAGATTAATCATTAAAGCGTGATTGAAGTCAATTATTTCATTTATAGTATTAAATATAATATCTACGGTCCAAATAGTCGTCCCATCTCATCATGTGGGCCCAGTGGCGATAGACGCTTTATTCTTAGTCGCGACAGACGCAAGAACAACTATTGAGGGAGAAAAAAAAAAAAAAAACTAATAAGGGGGAAATTTCGCTCTCTCCGCTGGAAGCGAGTTGCGTGTAACAGCCTATTACACGGAGCCGTGTAGCACAAAACTCTGTAGGGCCGAACACTTTGTCCATATAACATCTGCTCCGTCCATCAGTTTTTCCATCTCATGTTAGTTTGAAATCCCAAAACTGAGGTAGATAAAAATCTTATGTAGTCCACACAGTAAGAAGCAATGGGGATTAAACGCTCATCATTGAAACGCTATTAGGCCCCACCGTGAAGTTTATAAGCCATCAGACCCATCCATAAGGTGATTTCCACCACGATGAAGGGAAAATACAAATATCAACCTGATTCAAAACTTCTATGGGCCCCAACCGTTCGTTTCTAACTGTTTCTTGTGGTGCCACCCACCGGAAATTTGAATCAGTCTGATTTTGGTATCACTTCTTCACGCGGGCATCGAGGTAGGCCCGACAGATTCTGGAGTTCCACGCCCGTTTCCCTCTACGCCGGCTCCTTCACGTATTGAGAGAGAAGCGCGTGGATTTTGTGTTTTGTGGTCGGTGCGATTTTTTTCGTCGGTGACTCATCTAATCGGTAGCGGATTAGGTGCGGCCCTGACCGTGGGGCCCACCTTGATGTATATGCAGTATATTCACGCCGTCCATCCGTTTTTCCAGATCCAAGCCTCTAGATTGACAGCCGCGTCTGATTGGTCAACGGGGAGAGTCAGTAGTGAGGACTGGTCTTATACACCTCAATGCCCGGTAGATAAGAGTACACCCTCATTTTTTTAAAGTACCCCCACATTGCACGGGAAATGGATTGGCTACTCCCCCTGACACCGGGCAATGGCTGGTGGTCGGTGCTCTGTAGGCCCCACCATGATGTTTGTTTTTCATCCATGCCGTCCATATATTTTTATAGATCATTTTATGGTATGGGACCAAATATTACGTATATACTAATCTCAAGTGGACCACATTACAGGAAATAGTGTTGAATGAATGTTGACCATTAAAAACTTTTTGGGGGCCATAAAAGTTTTGAATCAAGCTGATATTTGTTTTTTTCCTACAATCTGGGTCTGTATGAACTAATCAACAGATTGGATGTCAAATAAAAGGTACATTGGGCCTTAGGAGGATTTAAATGGGGGATATCCAATCACTATTGTTTTCCTGTAGTGTGGTCAACCTGAGATTTATATCCCTCTCATTTTTATGATAAAACCATGAAATGATATGTAAAATTGGATGAACGGAATGGATGAAACACATACATCATGGTGGGGCCCACAGAGCACCGTGGCTGGTGGCAGGGGGAGTAGCCAATCCGTTTCCCAACGCACGTATGACCGGCGTGCCACTGTATACGACGTTCGAGCCATCTAAAAGTGTGGGCCCATCTTCAATATCA
The DNA here is from genome assembly GCF_029962835.1 of Magnolia sinica. Lineage (NCBI taxonomy): Eukaryota > Viridiplantae > Streptophyta > Magnoliopsida > Magnoliales > Magnoliaceae > Magnolia > Magnolia sinica. Next base: position 6,585,641 of record NC_080577.1, read on the forward strand.
TTGAACTCAAGGATCGTTATCATACTTGGATCCACATGTTAAGTAGCTCACACGTGTATAGAATTAATTCGCTTGCCTTCCCGTGACCGGCCTCTTTCTAATACAAATGACCGGTTTTAGTATTTTCTCTAATGTTCCATGATTTCATAAAATGATACTTTTCACATTAGCTTTGTGTGTACCATATAAATATACATTTTGGTAAAGGATTCAACTTGCATGGCCCAATAAAGCTTCATAATCTAGACCTTTCAATGGTATACTATCTATGATATTTTATCTAAACTATTATGTAAACACCTTACTAAAAATGAGATTAAATTACCTTTCAAACTTTGGTTGAGCCTCGATAAAATTATTTATGGGCAATTTGAAGACCCTTGAAAATTTAAGGGATCAAAGGAATATGTGTAACAATCCTAAATTTTGGTACATTATAAAAAAATTAAATTAAATATTTAAAGATTTTATTTTTAAATAAAAAATAAAAACAAGTCAATAGTTGAGTTGGTAGTGAAATTCTTAATTGAGAGAGAGGTTTAGGGATCGATTCTTAAAGTAGTAATAATAAATTTTTTTATTTTAAATATCATAAAAAAATTCAAATTCAGGATAAGGGAGGATGTGCTTATCCTATCTTATGAGAATTTTCTTTAAAAAGGGATACGAAAAGTTTCTGCATTAAAAAAAAAAAGGAGATAGGAAGCCCTAAAGTAAAAGGAAGATTAAATTCTAAGAAGGCTCGATCAGGTAAGTTCTAATCGTTAGATCTTTTTAACTTTTTATTATGTTGTTAATTTCTTCTTGATCTATACAATGGATGGCGTGGATCATCCACACCATCATTGTATAGGTGTGTAGAGTCAATTTTAATAAAGTGATGTTTTTATGATTTTGGTCTAATTAGTAATATTTTAGGAATAAATTAAATGGATGAAATCTGATTATGCTAAGATAGATCTGTACGGATCATATGATCCTTAAGGCCAAAATATACAAGGACCATAATTTTTAGATCAATTTAACAATCAGATAGGCTACATTAGTCAGATCTAAAAGTGTTTAATAAAGGAATCTTAGATTTTTGCGCAAGTGTTGGTATCACTTGGTGTAGAAGGTCGAGATGGGTCATCGGTGTATGTGTGGTTAGATCCACACCATCCATCTAATGTGTAGAGGCAAAACATGATACTACCTCAAGAATCTGAATGATCTGACCATTCGATGGACCACCCCAATCAAGTAATTATCATTCAATTTTATAATATTAAAAAGGAGAAAAAAAATAGAATAGAAATTTTAATTATTTGATTATTTTGGATCTGGCCACCTAGGATGTTAATCAGAGGTGGGCCCCACCATGTAATAAAAACATATGAATAATAATGTTGTTGATATAACTGATAGGATTTTTGAATTCAAACCAACATAATTACCTTGTGGATTTATACTACCAGACTCAGGTGAGTAACCCAACTTGTCTCATAATTCATTAAAATTAAAATAAATCATTGTGATTGTTTAATTGATTTACTGGTTTGAATATTTTGATATGATAATTGTACGATAAATTTATATATGAATATTTTAATCGAGACAACTATGCCAAATATGAAAAATATGCATTTACATATCATCCTTCATTTATTACATTGCATAATGCATGGTCGATCCTAGGGGCCCTCCCTGGAAGAAATGTCGATCCTGGTAGAGCGTTACCAGATGCGGGTTACGCCCAAGCCCACCGAAAGGTGGAAGCCTACCCAACGGGTGGATGCGGGTTGACGACCTCCAACCCAAGCAGATGGACGATCATCCCATCTGATGCATTCATATATCATTTTACATTTATATCATTGTACATGTATTTATGTATTATTTTAATTGCTATGATTATGAACCATGCTAGGTTTTATCACTAAGCCTGGCCAGCTTACATTTTTATTGATGGAAAAACCGTACAGAGGAGCCATTAGCAGATGATGTGACGCAAGAATCGGAAGGATCTACTGTACCTGAACACGACCTGCTTGAAACATGGCCATACCTATCCAAGGATGAAGTGGCGGTATTGGAAAATTTTTAATTATATGTTTTATTTTGTTAGCACAGTTTAATTAACGAATAATGCATACTGGCATTTATTTTGAGACTTTAAGCAATTATTTAGATTTATTTCTTTGTAATAATGTTAGCATGGAATAAATATCATTATATTATAATGGTATAATAAATTAATAATTTTAAGGTTCATTTTATTTTAAGAGTCGTCAAGATTTATATATGTTTAGTTGATTGGTGCTAAGTATTATGCATGTGTGATTGAGATTATGGTGGACCTTATATTGAATATAATTATTATCTCTGATTAAACTGATTAATGAATTAAATTAGTACACTTTGTGTACGAGTTACAAACTGAAACTCGAGTCTGAGGGTGCACACTCTGTACTCGGATTTCGGGGCGTGACAATATGAGTACCGGCACCTCATAAAAATAATCAATAGACATGATCAACATATTCAAAACCTAACGAATCAAATCCTAGATGATCATCTAAACTCTATAGAAAATCATATTTATGCCTTATTTTAAAATAAGTTATATTAATCTGCCACACCCTGAAATTTGAATATAAAGTGTGTACCCTTAGATCCGAGTTTTGAGTCGTAACTCGTACACAAAGTGTACTAATTTCATTCCATTATACGATTACTAAGAGGCAAAAGTAATATTTATTTTTATATTTTAACTAGGTCCATTCACAATCATTCACACAAATGATTTAAGCAACAACATCCGTTCATTCTCAACATTTATATACATTCAATTTGCATAAATTAGGCATCATTCATCAGTCGATAGAACTTGCTACAGACCTAGAACAATTCAATTAAATAAAACCAATCAAATACTTAAAAATCCTACAACTAATACCATAATTCATTATATATAAATCAGATCATCATAACAAAGAAAATTCTAAATAATTAATTAGGAACGATCCAAATGTGGTCAATTCTTCTCCTGACAGATACGATCACGTCTCACGGGTGTCGTGCACCAGTTCAGTCAGAACTTCTTGTTCATGTGCCAACTCATCAGTTTATTTCTTATCTGTATGATTTTTCCATTAATGAAAAGGTAAGCTGGTTAGGCTTAGTGAAATAATCCAACATGGTTCATAATCATAGCAATTAAAATAATATAAGTATTAAATATAACCATGTGTGCACAATGATATTGATGCAATGATGTATAAATGCATCAGATGGGATGATCGTCCATCTACTTGGGTTGGAGGTCGTCAACCCGCATTCACTCGTTGGGTAGGCTTCCACCTTTTGGTAGGCTTAGGCATAACCCACATCTGGTAACGCTCTACCAGGATGAACATTTCTTTCAGGGAGGGCCCCTAGGATCGACCATGCATTATGTAAATGCAATGAATGATGAATAATGTATGAATGTATCATTTTCATAACTGTCATAGATATTTGTCTTGATAAGAACATTCATATATGAATGTAATGTACAATTATCATAGCCATGTAATTTGGCACAAATTAATAAGTGATTTACTGTAACATACAATATTGTAACAAAACACTTAAATCAATATATCAAACAATCAAACAATCACAAATAATTTATTTTAATTCCAATGAATTATGAAACACGTTGGGTTACTCACCTGAGTCTGGTAATGTAGAATCCATAGGACAATTAGATTGGTTTGAATTCAGAGATCCTATTAGTTATATCAACAATATTATTATTCATCTGATTATATTACACGGTGGGGTCCACCTTTGATATACATCTTAGGTGGTCAAACCTTAAATGATCAAATAATTAAAATTATGTGTTTATTAGATTTAATTATAAAAATTTAGATTTTCTTTTTAAGATCCTGAAATTGAATGTCAAATAATTAATCGGGGTGACTCGTCAGATGATTAGATCATCTGGATTCTTGAGGTCTTGACATATTTTGTCTCTACACATTGGATGAATGGTGTGGATCTAACCATATATACATCGATGTCCCATCTTGACTTTCTACACTAAGTGATATCAATCAGTTGCGCAGAAATCCAAAATTTTCTTATTAAACATTTATAAATCTTACTAGTGTGGCTTATCCGATGGTTAGATCGATTTGAAATTTAAAGCTTTGTTATCTTTGGTGCTTCGGATCAAAGGACCCGTTGATCTATCTTAACACAATCAGATTCCATCCATTAAATTTATTCCAAAAATATTATTGATCAGATCTGAAATTATAACGCATCACTTTGTTAAAATTTTCTTTACACACTTATACAATGATCTTATGAATGATCCACATCATCCATTGTAAAGATCAGGAATAAATTAACAACATAATAAAAAATTAAAAAAATCTAAGGGTTAAAACTTACTTATCAAGCCCTCTTAGAATCTCTTCTCCCTATTTTTTCTTTCTTATGCAGAAACCTTTGTGTATCCCTTTTTAAAGAAACTTCTCTTGATAAGATAGGATGAGCACATCTTCCCTTATTTTGAATTTGAAATTTTTTAATGGTATTTAATAAAAAAAATTATTATTACTACTCCAAAAATACTAAGAATGTCTCTACCAACTCAACTATTGACTTATTTTTATTTTTTATTTAAAAATAAATTATTTAATTATTTATTTTAATTTTTTAATGCACCAAAATTTAGGGTCATTACATTATCCAACCCGTAAAGTATAAAAAATTTAAATAGGTGGCATCTTCGGCATCTCCTGTAACCCACCAATGAGCCTTATCGATGAAATAAAACCACCTAACTCACACGCTTGCAGTGAAATGATGGTGACATCATCACTTTTACTTTTGTTTTCCAAAACAATAAGTGTCAAGGAACCCATTTTATCCAACAAAATGGTCCTAAGCCTATAGCAAACCAACGACCACTTGACATACTTTATATCTAACCAAGATCATGTCCTAGCTTCTCAAATGCTAAAATCTCAAGGTAAGGATATGTGTCGCATTGTCGACTCACTATAAGCCAATGATCTCAAATAATAAATTTGTCACTGCAGCTGCCATTCTGGAGGTCAAGAGATAGGCAGAGATAGAGGAGGCCAAGAGAGAATTGAGAGAAATGTTGGAAGTGGGACCTTTTCTCCGAAGGCTTTAGAGAGTCTTGATTGATGGTGAAGCCCTACCCAACTTAGGAGGCTAGAAAACAAACTACTAAATAAGACATTAAAGTAAAGCCTATGATTGAAATCAGAGATATTTGATCGTCTATTTAATTTTGAACAAAAAAGGGTGATTGATATCTCATTTTCTTTCTCACATTTCAATCAAGTTTGGATCACATTTTGAAGTAGGGATGAACGTGATGAGGATAACTACTCCGAATCCATGGAGCTTCTCTGGACTCCTCACAGAGACTTCTCGAATCCACGAGGAAAGAAAGCAGAAAATAAAAATAAATTCTAATAAATTTGAAATTGATTAATTCCTGAATAAAAATGAGTTCACAACCCTTTAAATAGGGGTACCAAGCAAGAAAGAAATCAGAATTAAACTACAACTCAAACTCCTAGAATCCGCGACTTACTATAAATATTAAACTTACTATTTATAGACGGTCGTGATGTCTACTAGTGCGCAAGGTTTTCGGCCAAAAATAGTAAGTGTCCTATTTGGCTTTCACTAAACCGTTCTCCTAATTATTCTACGCTCTTTTCACGTTGGGCGCAACTCCTAAAGCCCTACGGATGAAGAGTTATAATCAAACTAAAACTTACTATTTATAGTAAAAACGAAATTAAAACAGGGAAACGACCGTCGATCCAGGGGTTTTTTGCAATTCCGGGCTACGCAACCCAGCATAGCTGGGTTGGTTGGCCAAAGTAGCTCGTTCTACCCCAAAATCATATATTTTACATCAGATAACTCATTCCGGATTGCGAGATACGCTCGATCTAAAATCCGATGGTCCGGATCGCTTTTATCGTCGACCGAGCCTTTTCTGATCCATCTTGGCCATGAAACTGTTCGCGACTCGCTCTACATCAGTCCCCTCCACTTCAAAAGAACTCGTCCTCGAGTTCTCATCTTGCTCTGGTTCATGATACTTGGTCAGGTCCGCGACGTTGAAAGTCCGTGAGATCGCTATGTCATCTGGAAGATCAACAACATAAGTATTGTCATTGATCTTTCGAATGATTGGGACGGGTCCAATCTTCTTATTTTTTAACTTGTTGTACGTCCCGGTTGGAAATCTCTCTTTGTGCAGATGGACCATAACGCAGTCGCCCACCTCGAACACTTTTTGTCACCGATGCTTGTCCACTTGTTCCTTGTACTTCTCGTTCGAGGCATGTAGCTTGATCTGCACTTCTGCATGGATGCCCATGATCTTGTTGGCCATATGTTCTACTGCAATGATCGTGCTTGGGTGCTTGGGTAGAGGGACCAAGTCAAGTGTGTGGCGAGGCACTCGTTCGTAGATAATCTGAAACGGTGATCTCCCTGTCGAGCGGTTCACCATGTTGTTGAATGCAAACTTTGCTTGAGACAAGGCCAAATCCCACTGCTTCGATTTTTCTCCTGAAATACATTGAAGGAGGTTTCCCAACGTACGATTCACAACTTCGGTCTGCCCATCAGTTTGTGGGTGGTAAGCACTGCTGAATTGAAGTCATGTATTGAATTGATTCCATAAAGTTCGCCAAAAGTGGCTAATGAACTTCGTGTCACGATCGGAAGTAATGATCTTGGGGACCCCGTATAACCGTATGACCTCCCTGAAAAATAAATTCACCACGTGTGTTGCATCAAGGGTCTTCTTGCATGGGATAAAGTGCGCCATCTTTGAGAAACGATCTATCACCACGAACACCGAATCCATGCCGCGTTGTGTTCCTGAGAGACCAAGCATGAAGTCCATTGATAAATCCTCCTAAAGACTGTCAGGCACAGGTAACGGGGTATAGAGGCCCGTATTCTGAGATTGTCCCTTGGAGGTCTAAAAAATATGACAACGTTATACTGCTTATCCCACATCGCGTACTAATTGCGGCCAGTAATACCGCTCTTCCACAAGAGCTCGCGTCTTGTTTCTCCCCAGGTGTCCACCGAAGCCACCTCCATGTAGCTCCTGAATAATCTGCTCCCTCAGAGAACTTTGGGGGATGCACAATCGATTACCTTTGAAGAGAAAATTGTCCTATATATGAAGGTCACTGGGGTGACCTTCTTTGCACTTCATCCAAGAATTTTTGAAGTCCTCATCTTCGGCATACAGCTCCTTGAGACAGTCGAAGCCGACTACCTTGTTGCTCATCGTAACTAGAAGTGATGCACGACGGCTAAGTGCATCAGCCACCTTGTTTTGCTGCCCTAACTTATGCTTCAGAACGAATATGAATTCCTGTAAAAACGCAACCCATCTAGCTTGTACACGATTCACGTTAGTCTGACTATTAATAAACTTTAATGCTTGATGGTCAGTGTACAAAATAAACTCTCTTTGAATCAGATAATGCGGCTAATGTTGCAGCACCTGAACAACCGCATACAACTCAAGCTCATAAGTCAACCACTTCTTTCGGGCTTCGCTGAGCTTCTCGCTTTAGAAGGCTATCGGCCTGCCTTCCTTTGATAATACTCCACCAATTTCGATGTATGAAGCGTCACACTCAACCTCAAACAAATTGTCGAAATTAGGAAGAACTAATACCGGTGTTGTAGACAAACGATGCTTGATCTCATGAAAGCTCTTGTTAGCTTTATCGATCCACTGGAACGGTCCTTTTTTCATGCAATCTGTTATAGGCGCGACTATAATGTGAAAATCTCGCACAAATCGATGATAGAAGGTCGCCAACTCGTGAAAACTCCTCACCTCATGAATGTTTGTCGGGATCAGCCATTCCCTAATAGCTCGCACTTTTTCATCGTCCACATGAATGCTTGTGGACGTTACAACAAATCCTAAAAACAATAGGCTGTCAGTTAAAAAACTACACTTTTTCAAGTTGAGGTACAACTTGTTAATTTGTAGGACCTGTAGCGCCTGCCTGAGATGTTTCCTATGCTCCGCCTCATCCTGACTATATATCAATATGTCATCAAAATATACTACTACAAATCGGCCAGTGAACGGTTTTAGAACTTGATTCATCAAATGCATAAAAGTACTTGGTGCGTTCGATAGGTCGAAGGGCATGATCAGCCACTCATACAACCCTTCCTTGGTCTTGAATGCCGTTTTCCACTCATCACCGGGTCGAATACGAATCTGATAGTACCCACTCCTTAGATCTAGTTTAGAGAACACCTTGGCCCCTTCTAACGTATCGAGCATGTCATCTAACCGTGGTATTGAGAACCGATATTTGATGGTAATTTTGTTGATTGCCCGGCTGTCGACACACATGCGCCAGCTTTTATCTTTTTTTTTGGCGTTAATAATACTGGTACGGCACATGGGCTCATGCTCTCTCTCAAGAGACCTGTACGGATCAATTCCTCCACTTGCCCTTGAAGTATCTCACATTCCTTCGGACTCATTCGATAACGAAGGCGGTTGGACAGGCTAGCCCTAGGGACGAGGTCTATGTGATGTTGGATGTCCCTCATGGGGAGCAATCCATCAGGTAAATCCCCAGGCCAGACTTCTTTGAATTCATTTAGCAACAGTCTTAAACTTGGAGGGATGTTTGAGGGTTCCTCTTCCTCGCCTTTCACCACTACGGCGTATACCTCGCCGGTTTCCTTGGATTCCTTCATGAAATTCCGAATGGTTAAGAGGGAACTCCCCTCCAATTTAGAGGCTTCAGGGTGGTTCTCTGGTGCCATGGGGGCAATGATTATTTTTCGACTATCATTGACAAATACGTAGACATTATCTCGTCCCCGATGGGTCGCATCATGGTTCGACTGTCAGGGTCGACCGAGTAACATATGACAAGCTTCCATATCGACCATGTCACAAAGTATTTGATCCTTATAATTTTTGCTAATTGAAAACGAGATAGTGCATTGTTCAATTACCCTGGTCTCATTCACCTTTTTTATCTAAACAATTGACTACGGGGAAGGATGTTTCATCGTTGGTATCCTTAACTTATCCACCATCACTCTCGAGACGATGTTCTCGCTACTACTATTGTCTATGATCACATCACAGACTTTTCTATTGATGGTGCACTAAGTACGAAATATATTATGTCACTGTGGATGTAATTCCTTTCGTAGGGCATACAGTAATCGCCTCACAACTAGAAATTCGCCATGATCCTCGCCCGTAACTTCATCGTCACCTGCTATTTCTTCATTTATTTGTTCATGTTCATCAAAGTGATGGTCTACTTCTACGGCCTCATCTTCAGTACCCCCTTCATTTATAGTCAAGTGTGCTGAAGGACGTTGAGGACAAGTGTTTGATAAGTGGCCTGGTTGGCCACAACGGTAACAATTGTTCGACCTTGGCCGAGCATAAGGATTTGGAATCCTACTCGGACCCGCTGTTGTGGGTGCTGCACGTTGAGGTCTAGATGAGCCGCTCCCCGTATCACGGTTTGCGGTTGTAAGAAGTTGAGGTACTGGATCTTTTTCTCGTGGCAGCACTGGATCCTACGTGGAACCCGTCATGGGGGGTTGAGTTGAAGGATATAGATGAGCAGGAGCTCTTGCAAGTTATGTTTCTGCCCTACCTGCCAATTAAACTGCTTCATCCACGGTCCCAACTAGGTACATCTGAACTCGGTCCTAAATTGTCGGTTGCAACCCACCTATAAATCATGCCACATTCTGTGACTCAGATTCTGACAGATCGTTTCGTGTAGCCAATCATTGAAATTCTTCAGTGTAATCTGTGACAGTTTGATTTTCTTGTCTGCAATTTTGATATTGCTGGAATAATATCTGCTCATAATCACTAGGAAGAAATCTTGATCGAAGAAGACATCTCATCCGTGGCCATGATGAGATGGACGCCTTATTCTGGCAGGCTCGTGAGAGTTGTAATTGTTCCCACCATGCAGAAGCACCAGATTTTAATTTAAACGTTATCAATTTTACCCTTTTATGATCTGACACGTCCATGTAATCAAAATATCTCTCTACTTCGGCTAGCCAATCGAGAAAATCTTTTATACGTAATATGTCACGCCCCAAACTCGGAAACCGGGCTCACAAAATTCCCTATCGCCGAATCCGGCGCCGACAGCCTCCGTAGAATCCCATTCTCGGCTCCCAGCGCCCATACGCCAGGTTCCGATCCTGGGATGCTACAAGGAGGATTTTCAACATCAATTTGATTCGTAATGAGTATAACCACAAGCATAACCCACGAACAATAACCACAAGAACACCATCACAAAATCCACTATGAACAAAAACTTTAAGTACAAGGCGTATAAAAGGGAAAATACAATATACTGAAAGTGACAAAACTCCAAAAGCTCCAGAAGACTGCTGCACGCTCCGAGCTCAACGCTGCTGCAACCTAACGTCACCTGCACGCATCTATCGTGCATAAGCTTACAAAAGCTTAGAGGGTGGTGAAAGTGTGTGTAAGGTAAGTGCCAAGTATACAATATCATAGTAATGCGAAAATATGCGGTAAGTCCATGAATGCTATTAGCTATAATAAAGCTATGTGATGCAAGGCATGAATGCTATCGGCCATACCAAGACCATGCGATGCAAGATGCAGCTCAAGCATGCCAATCCTCATGTCAATACAGTTCTCATTCTGGATAATCACCGGGGTCTGGTACACTCTACGCCAGCTTGCCACCCCTATCTGGATGCCCGACTGGGAGAGTGAAAGAGACCTCACTATCCGCCTGCCAATATCGGGCCCGGCTCGTCGATAGCGGACCGATTCCTCAAGCTGGTCAAACTCAACCTAGAAATTGCCCCCTCACTCAGGCGGGTAAGGTCACACCCCTTTCCAACCGACCACGACACAGTGGGAGACGCGGCCTCCTGGTATTCGGCCCTCATGCGCTCGTACATCCACTCGGTCTCGACGTTGGAGTCATCCTCTGGTACCATCGGGTTTAGGAATTTTCACCCAGGGACATCTATGGCGCCCGTATGCTAGAACCAAACATTTCCGGTATCCAATCCAGCCACCCACGATGTGTCTGTGGAGGCTATGGCCCTGGTGTCGCTAGGGCATACAGTAACTACAATCACACAATGCAAGTGCATGAGTCACACTACCAGTCATGCAATAGTCCTGCGTAAACCATGCGCTCATGCAGGGCAACTCCGCCTATCAGGGAGCTCGTAACAGTCTGCCCGAAGACATATGCTATGATCAATCACTCCTCATACCAGTCATACATATGATGCGTATGATAATAAATCATGGATCTATACTAAACATGCATATAGGGATGGGCTCTGCGTATCACAGAGATGGGCCTAGACGGCCTGCAGAGTATAAGTATGGACCTATCAGTGGGCCTTAAGGAGTGTGACAATGCGGACATTTAACCAACATTATCCTTACAATGTGGACGTCAAACCAACATTGTTCCCAAGGCATAGCCCGCCATAAAGTACCATTACACAAACCATAGGAAATCACACATTGCAATGGACCAATATACATCTCATTAGGCCTCGACCCATAGTTCTCAGATACATCAGATGGGCCATCTCATATGGGCCTTATATAAATCAAGTGGGCCGCATTAGTGGGCCTTATGTACATTGCAATGGGCCATAACCCATGGGCCTTTAAATACTTCAAATGGGTCGAATCACATGGGCCTTATGTATATACCAAGGTGGGCCTCAACAATGGCCACAAATACACATCCAGGTGGGCCTCAACAACGACCATATGGTTGAACAACTTGGATGCAACACATACATCATGGTGGGGCCCATAGAGGCCCACCATCATATATATATATATTATATATAATATTAATATATGTAAATATATACAATATCATATATAATAATAATATAATATTATATATATATATATATATATATATATATATATATATATATATATATATATATATATATATATATATATATATCCACACACACACCCACATGCATACACACGTGCACACTCACGTGCAGCAGGGAGGGGGTCCCACCGTCCAGGAGGACGGTGCGGACGAACACATACATCAAGTAGGCCCCACCGTCCGTCTGGACGGTGGGCATGTAACACATGCATCACTGTGGGTCCCATGTGAGGCCCACCATAACGTTTATCTTCCATCTGATCCGTTCATAAGGTCACACGGGCCAGGGTGAAGGGGAACAAAAAATTTCAGCTTGATCTGAAACTTCTGTGGACCCAGAAAGGGTTTCAATGATAGAGTTCAATTCACACTGTTTCTTGTGATGTGGGCCGCCCGAGCGTTGGATTGGCCTGATTTTTAGAGGGGGGTCCACGTCAGATAGTGGCCCACCAAATGGGCGGTGTGGATACAAAATATACATCATGGTGGGGCCCACGGATGGAGCCGTGGGTCCTTGCCTCTTGGCAACCTGTGACTTGTGAAAGTTGGCAGTTGGATGTTTATATTTTTATATATATATATATATATATATATATATATATATATTTTGAAATCCATGATCTTGGGGTTTTTCGAGTGCGGGGCCCACATCAGGTGGATCCGTCCCAACTATCAATTGCTGGGTCTCAAAACAAACCCAACGAGCCCAACATTGGGTATTTTTCGAAGTACAGAGACGGTAGGGTGATTTTTGACGGTAAAGAAGTTGTTTTCGTATGCTCTGGCCCACCAAAAAATTGGATTAGTCCCATCCTTAGGCTCAACGCCTAAAATGATCCCCTGAATGGGATGGACGGCGTGGATTAAGCACAAACATCAAGGTGGGACCTGCATGAGCGGTCCGCCCCAAAACCCAAAGAAATTTTCCTTTTTTTTTTTTTTGGTTCAGCCAACGTCCAGCGTCCCTGGACGCTGGACGGTTTTGGGCAGTGACTATACAAGGTGGGCCTTGCTCTGGTGGACCACCAAGGATGAATGGTGTGGGTTCAACGCATATGAAGTGGGCCCCTCTTACCGATGGCTTGGATAAACCACATACTTCATGGTGGGGTCCATCCAAGTGGACCACATGGCCACATCATTATCATATGAAAGAAAATGAAAAAGAGAGAGAGAGAGAGAGGGAAAAAAAAAGAGCGGGACACACGTGTGATGGAGGGACCCCGACATTATGGGCCCTCCCTTGCATCCAATCATACACAAAAATAATCAAAGTGGGCCATCGGCCACATCTTTGGGTCCCAAGTGAGATCCACACCATTGATCGGTAGGCCTCACTTGGCCCATCATAAAAATATGAAAACTAGCCTATAGGAGCACCCACCGGTTGATCTCTTCGGTCCGTTGGAACGCCAATGTCCTTGTGCTTCACTTTGATGTAGAGGATGGGAGATGAATGGCTAAGATGGAGGATCTTGGGAGAGGGAAAGTGGGTCACACAACACTCTTTCTCACACTTGAAAAACCATGGACGTGGGATTATTTTTTTTTTTCTTTGTTGCTTTGAAAAAATGAAGGAATGAAAAATAAAGGAGAGAGGGAGAGATAAGAGAGAGGGAGAGTAGCTTAGGCAGGTAATGATGACTTGTAAGAGAGGGTGGCTAGCATTAAATGCTTGTAAGAAGGGCTAAGGGTAGGGTGGCTAGCCATAAGTACTTGTAAGAAGGGATAAGGGTAGGTAGGGTGGCTATAGCTAAGGTAGGGTGGCTATAGTTAGGGTAGGGTGATGTCATCGTTCTCATAATTTTCTAGAGATTGGTGCCACATGGAATAGGTGGGCCCCGCAATACGCGGTCCACGGTCATTATAATGCATGGTCCCCAACTTATGATCTAAGCGTCGGTTTGACGCACAAGACGTGGTGTTGGAACCGCAGCGACGGAGCGGTCGCAATAGTATAAGTCTTGGATTAATTCGACTTAAATCTACAAAATACGACTTAGGGTTATGCGCAAACGTTGATTATACGTCGCAGTTGCTGGAATTCATCGAGAAGGATCGCGGACATCGACGGAACAGTACGGTACAGGATACGAGTCTTACATAATAAGCCGTTAAAACTAGAAAGTTCAGCCTTACCTCAATAGTCTCTTTCAGCACGATCTAGATGATCACCTCCATGGATTGGTCATTAGGTAAAACCCTCATTAAGGTCCTCGTCGCTAGAACTTGAATCATCTGGTATAGTCCTATGGTTTGCCACTGGTAGTGCTCTACGAAAATCGGGGTGCGTCGTATAGTAACCATGGGTGGTGGAGCAACCAAAGGTGGTAGAGCACCGCTTAGGGCTCGGGGTGGAAGTAGCGCATCCGCAAGACAGTCGAGAATTGCCTGCAGCCCTTGCATGGTCAACTGAGTCTCCCGGTAGAAAGCTTTCATTCTTTCCGAAAGATAATGAATTCCTGGATCACCGTTCACAGGATTTTGATTCATACCTTCGTTGTTTGCCATCGGCCCAAGGAGAATCCTCGCTTTAATACCAATTGACGCAGGGATGAACGTGATGAGGATAACTACTCCGAATCTACGGAGCTTCTTTGGACTCCTCACAGAGACTTCTCGAATCCACGAGGAAAGAAAGCAGAAAATAAAAATAAATTCTAATAAATTCGAAATTGATTAATTCCTGAATAAAAACGAGTTCACAACCCTTTAAATAGGGGTACCAAGCAATGAGAAAGAAATCAGAATTAAACTACAACTCAAACTCCTAGAATCTGCGACTTACTATAAATAGTAAACTTACTATTTATAGACGATCGTGATGTCTACTAGTGCGCAAGGTTTTCGGCCAAAAATAGTAAGGGCATGTTTGTTTTTCAAAGAAATGAGAAATACCCGGGAAATAGTAATTATTATAATTTCACTGCGTTTGAAAATTCATGGGAGTTTGCGCCTGTGAAATTGGTTCAAAAGATGTAATTTTAATTTTTGAACGGCAAGGTTATGTGAATGATATATCCATTCCGTTAGTATGTTTTATTACAATATTTTCGAGCATGAGACAAAAAATGAAGCAGATTCAACACTCAAGTGGCCCCCGCCAAAAGAAACAGTGGCCCTACAAAGTTTTTAACGGTAAGTATTTGATTCCCTTTTTTGTATGACGTGATCCAATTGAGTATTGGATATGCCTCAATTTTTTACTCATGCTATGAATTCAACTGGAATAATAGATGAACGGTGTAGATAAGTGAAATGCATCACAGTGGGACCCACAGATATTTTGTAATATTCTTGGTTTTCGTGTCAAAAAGTAAGTAGTCCAATCAGGTAAGTTGTAAATGTAGGGGGGAGTAATTATTACCTTTTTACGCTGCATTTACCATTTCACTCGAAAATCAAACAGGCCCTAAGTGTCCTATTTGGCTTTCACTAAACCATTCTCCTAATTATTCTACGCTCTTTTCACGTTGGGCGCAACTCCTAAAGCCCGATGGATGAAGAGTTATAATCAAACTAAAACTTACTACTTATAGTAAAAACGAAATTAAAACAGGGAAACGACCGTCGATCCAAGGGTTTTTCACAATTTAGGGCTACGCAACCCGGCATAGCGGGGTTGGTTGGCTAAAATAGCTCGTTCTACCCCAAAATAATATATTTTACGTCAGATAACTCATTCCGGATTGTGAGATACGCCCGATCTAAGGTCCGACGGTCCGGATCACTTTTGTCGTTGACCGGGCCTTTTCTGATCCATCTTGGCCATGAAATTGTCCGCGACCCGCTCTACATCACATTTCACTTTACATATTCCTAATGTATTTTTAACAATAACTTGTATTTTTATTTTTCTACATTTTGCATCTCATTTTTCTTTGTTACATTTTCTATTCGGAGTCATTTGACTATATGCAGTATGACTATGATCTTTTAATTTTTACATGCCCCATCTCTTGTGAGTTATGTGAAGCATGATTAGATATATCATGTCAAAATTATGTTGAATCTCTTTAAAAATCATTAAGTTTAGTAGAATAGAGGCCGCATGTTATGCAAGAAAAAGAGGGTGCCTAATTCCTCTATCTTTTGTACCAAGACCCTTATTCAAAATCAATAGTTGCAAATCAACCGTATGAGTCATTAGAGTTGAAAATTTTGGCAATTCACTGATGATTCTACAGTTTCTAGTTAATCATAGATTTTAAATTTTATTTTGGCTAGTGGCAAGTACAAAAATCAAATGTAATTTCTACATCCGAATCAATTCCACCTCTCATCTGCACAACTGAACGTAGAAGCAAAAACAACCACTTCCACGTAGCATTCACATATTCAAATAGTGAATCAAAACATTCTAAATTATCAAAGTTTCCCTTATTTCCATAAAGTCATGGGTGAAAGTATCATTTTATGTGATCAAAACAATACATATATTTCACACCAATTCCTTATAATATTAATAAACTTCAACGAAAGTTAATTAGGGGATGTTTTAAGACCTTGTACTGAAAGGAAAGGACAAATGGGTCATTTCATGTGGCCGATGCCAAACTTCACATTCCCCCTTTATTTTATTTTATTTTTTATTTTTTATTTTATTTTTTTATACCAATAATGAAATAGGAAAGAGATTATTTCAAATATAACCATATTATAGGATCAAAAACTCTTCTTTTTTTTTTTTTTTCCAAAGCTTCTTGATACAAAGATAAAATGGGTTGATACAATAGGCCTCTCCATGTATGGTGGACAACTAAAAAAAAATAATCTAAAAATTAGATCTTATCAATAATGCAGGAAGAAAAACTAATTAAAGTAGCCGGCTTATATTTAAAGAAAGGGTTAAAATGATCAAAAGGTTGAAATGTTCCAATCTTAGATTGTTTTAAGCATCACCGTACGCGTCTACAGAAAAGTATAATGTACTGAAACAGTAGCCGAATATCCCACTGCCATGGTCATTGCATGTAAAAAGCAAATGTTCGTTTGTGTGGTGGCAAACCTCTCAAATCCTCTCACGCGGTATCTTTCTCCTTTGATCAAAGGGTAAATATAAACACGTGTGTCATAATAGCACACATATTAGATCGCCACCCTTTAACTTACCTGACTGGAAAGTCAAACGGTTCTTCTCGTATAGTGGACCTCACTGTAAATTTAATCTGGACTATTGTCAAATGGGACGCGGATTGAGTCCTACCCCTCTCAGGACCGAGTTCTACCAAGGGCTCCCAAGTGGACCACACAGTGGGGATCAAATGTCCACCGTTAAAAGCTTTTGGGAGCTACAGAAGTTTTGATCATGTTGATATTTGTGTTTTTCCCTTCATTTGACCTCATGTACAGGTTGGATGGCAGATAAACATCACCGTGGGGCCTAGGAAGGTTTCAATGGTGAGTATCATTATCACCACTAATTCCTATGGTGGGGTCCACTTGAGATTTTTTTTTTTTTTTTCACACACACTCCCACACCTCACACTGTAGTGGGATTTCACCACCTATGGATACTTGAACCCTTGACTGGGTGTTAAAACTCCTGAGAGTCTACCACCTTAGCAAGAGTAAGGATCCACTTGAGCCTTGAATCTGCCTACACATACATCATGGTGGGCTCCACAGAGCCCCTGCAACTGAAAGTAGGGCTGTTCACGAGTCAAGCTAGCTCGAAAAGCTCGCTCGACTTGGCTCGAGTCAGCTCGGATTGACTTGGCTTGAATGGCCGATTCGAGCCGAGCCAAGCTAATTATTTGAAGCTCGAGTTGAGTTCAAGCCAAGTTCAACCAGGGGCCATTTCAACTCGACTCGACTCGAACTCGAACTCGGCTCGACTCGAAGCTCGAACTTGACTCGAACTCGAACAGATCGATTCTTACAGGTTTCCTCATTCGATTCGAAGCTTTGTTTGGTTTTTTCATCGCGTTTTGTTTTGATTCTCTTAAGATTTTTGAATTTTTCATCAATGAAGGAGGATCAAGAACAAAGTCCATTACTCTCTCACCCAACAAGCTCGAGCTTGACTCAAGGTAAACTCGACTCGACTCGAACCACTAGCTCGACTCGAACTCGACTCGACAGCTTTGGCAAACAAGCCAAGCTTCAATGTTAAGCTCGAGGCCAAGCTCGAGCTCAAGCTCAAACTCGAGTACATCATGGACAAGCCAAGCCAAGCTTGGCCCACCTCGACTCGACTCGGCTCGATGCCCACCTCTACCTGAAAGACCGAGTACGTCCCTGCGGGGTTGCGTCCGTGATATACACTGTACAGTTTATTATTTCTTTCAATTGGGACCTCATGTGGAGTAGGAACTCTGTTGTTGAATAGGGAACGTGACTGTGCAACGATGAGCCCGGTAGATATTCTAGAAAGCGGATTACGGGTTGTGCCCGGTGGTGTATTGACGTCACCAAGTTATATAGGCCCATAATGATGGATGTGTTGTATTCTCACCGTCGATCCATTTAGAGAGATCATTTTAGGTGATAAAGTCAAAAAATGAGATTGATGCAAAGTTCAAGCTGACCACACTACAGAAAGCAGTGGGGATAGTAATGCCACCGTTGAAACCTTCCTTGGGCCACCAAGATGTTTATTTACCATCCAACCTATTCATAAGGTCAAAAAGACCTAGATGAAAGGGAAAAAAACAACTATCAACTTGATACATTACATTTGAGCTTTGCATCTGTCTCATTTTTTGGCTCATACTCTAAAATTATCTAACCAAATCGATTAACAATTTGGATATAACACATATATCAAGATGGCCCCACAAAACTTGGTGATCAATACACCGCCCAATGGGCTTCTCATATTCTATCGTCGCCGGTGGTCGCGAGTAGGATTCTGCCACAACTTGCATGAATAGAGGGAGCGAATTAGGTGCCCACTCGGCCTACCGTGGGGCCACCTTGATGCATGTATTTTATATCCACGTTGTCTATCGGTTTGGACATATTATTTTAGGACGTTAGCTTTAAAATGAAGAAGATGTAAATATATAGTGGACCTTAATACATGAAATAATGCGACAAATAAACCTGGATGAAAGGATAAAAAATATATCAGCTTGATCCAAAACCTATGGGCTCGTTAAAGATCAATCCCTATTGTTTCCTATGGTATGGTTTACTTGAGAATTGAATTTGCTTAATTTTCTTAGCTCATGCCCTACAATGATATGGAAAAAAGGATGGATAGTGTGGATATAAAATACATACATCGAGGTGGGCTTCACGGTAAAGGACACATTGTCTTGAGTGAAGCCGGCCACACCTATATGAACATGCTTTTTTTTTTTTTTTTTTAATATATATATATATTTAATGGGTCCAAATAGCTTTGTACTCTCAGTTGGACGTGGCGGTAGGTCGTCCTTTCCAAACTTAATGGCATGTTTGGGAGCGTGGATTTAGAACTAGCCCCTTAGATTTGAAATCCTCTTATTGTGTTTGGCATCCTGTATTCAGAATCTCTTGTAATAAAAAAGTAGCTGTTGATGTTAACATTTGGTTGTCTCTGCTAGCTCGTCATGTACTTGTAAAACTAAGTGATGAATGTGACCCTGGTTGTAACCGGAGACCCTTTGATGCCTAAGTTAGTATAAACACACAATGGGTCTAATCGAGTTAAAGTAATATTGTATACTTGTTTTCCGTAGATTGGATCCATATTTATAATTCTTTGGTACATCATGCATATGCGGCAATGCCTCTACTAGGAAGATGCATATCATAAAATGGATCTTCTCCCGGATACGTCGTTCTTATCTTGATGAGATCCTCGGCGAAGATCTCGGGGAGGTAATCCTTTCGGTATACAAACGGGATATCTCCTAGTCGTCGGCATCCGAGTAGGTCGATGTTGATAGCCAAGGCCGACCTTTAAGTCGCTAGCTGAGGTCTTATTGATCGAGGCTAATAACTAATGAAGTTGATAACTGAGGTTGGAGTCGAGTCTTGAGGTCTGGACCCTTGGTGGTCGTCTCTTGAAGTTGGCTTTTACAGTTGCCCTTTAGTTGAGACGGTATAGTGCTAGGTAGGTAACCAAGGTTACCACCTATGGTTAATGCTCAAATTGGTCGTGGGGGTGGCGCTCGGCATCTGAGGTCGAGCTTACTCACGACCTCCCATTCGGGCTGTTGGCCTTGTGTTGTTTCCATCTTTTTCCAGTCAATTGACTAGTTCAGTTTTACCCCTAACAATAGCTATGTATAGTATGTAATGTTTGACATACTGGTTGTAACAAGTCCATTAAAATATATACTTTACTCGAAACTGATTAAATTCCAAGTCTTCGATTGGCCACAAGCACAAGATCACATCTGAGTGACTAACCAACGATTTTTAATTGTTGATTTGAATGAATAATGTTTGGACGGTGTAGATCATCATATTAAAGTAATTATAGTGATGCATTTGATAATTTAATTATTTTAGGATATTATTGGTGGGCCATGTGTTCAATAGATTAATAGCCTAGTAACACGCATGTTACACATACAGCTCTTAGAAGGATTTTAAATATAAACGAAGCTTTCGCCTCGGATTGATTTGAAACCCTTAGTTACTTTATGTGCTAAATATACCAGGGGATTAAAAATGCCCGTTTACCATAGTTACCCCTCGTATAGCGGGCTTTCATTTTGAAAGGAGAAATGTTTTCTTTAAAAGGGATGTGAGCCCTATCAAAAGCTGAAATTCAGCCCACCCCTTAGCCAATTAAATCTATTTATTTTAATCATGAACTCACGATATGATTTTTTTTTTTTTTTTTTTTTGTTTTATGTTTGAAGTTTTTTATGGCCCACAATTACATTAATATTGTATTAATTCTGAAATGTTTACTTTAGTGTGATCTATCAGTGATGAGTTTTTAATTCAAACTTGAACATATGACATAAAATTAAAATCCTTTACATATGGACGGATTGGATATGGTTCACGACAACTCAGAGGATACTACATAAGACGTGAATGTTTTTAAAATGTGGGGCCTTTCCGCGGGAGGACCATTTTGACGTTTCCTTCTTCATTAGTTATTTTTTAACAGGAGGGGAGGATGGTGCTTTCAGCTTCCTACCATGAATTAGTAAATGTTCAATTAAAATGAACGAATCAGAGCAACCAAAGGGTGAGCTGAACTTTAAATGGAATTCACGACCATTAAAAAACATTTTTTCTTCCGAGATGAGAACCTTCCATAAGAGGGGCAGATATTACATAGAGAATTTTCAGTACTAAAAAAATTAAAAAGTGATTACAAGGTTAACAAGATTTAAGTTTAAAAAGAATGGGCTGTAAGCATGCCCATGTCACAGTCCAGGACTCTTTAGGCTAAAAACCCACGAATAAGATGGAAAAATTAGATAATGCTCAAGTCCTTCGGATTTCACGTGTGGGGCCATGGTTGAGCGGTCTAATCACAAACCATTATCTGTTGAGTTCCACCATCGATGGGAGCATTCCTAATTTCTGCTGAATCAAAACAGTAATGGCATTGTCATCGATGGTGAATTAACAGAGCTATGGTCCTGACGGAAGCGGATTGGCTGGTCTACCACACACCAGCTACCTGGCTGGTCTGGGCACGTGTCGTGCCAAGACGAGTTCTATGCTTCTCGAGCTCCGAGTTGTACGAACGGTTAAAAGGAGATCAAAGTTACATGAGCCCCAAGACGATTTATTTATTATATCCACACCGTTCATCCATTTGGAGAGAACATTTTCAAGCATTATGCCAAAAATGAGTTGTATCCAAAGCTCAAGTGAACCACACAAAAAAATATCAATGGGACAATGATTCTCACCGTTAAAACATTGTTAAAGCCCTCTGTAACGTTTACTTTCCATCCAATCTGTCCATAATGTCACGCAGACATAGATGAAGAGGAAAACAAATATCATATTGATCGACGGCTTTGTGACGGCTTTGTGAACCCAAAAGGGTACAATGGTAGAAATTCATTCTCCGACTGCTTTCTTCGGTGTAGTCCACTTGATCTTTGGATCTTTCAAAATTTTTGGCTCAAGACTTCCGATTAGCTCTCCAAATGGACGGACGGTTTCGATATAACACGTACCTTAGGATGGGATCCACAGAACTCGGTGACGTCTACACAACAGCTGGATCGCTGGCGTGTGGTACACCAGCCAATCCGCTTTCGGTCCCGACCACCAGGACATGGAACCGGTTGGAAACGGATTGGCTACTCCTCGGTCAGTGCTCTGTGGGCTCCACTATTATGTATTTGTTTCATCCATGTTGCCCATCTATTTTTCTATATCATTTTATGGTATGAGACCAAAAATTAGGTATATCCTAATCTCAAGTGGACCACATTACAGGAAACAGTGTTGAATGAAGTTTGACAATCAAAAGCTTTTACGGAGCCATAAAAGTTTTGGATCAGTGTGATCTTTGTTTTTTCCCTTCATCTGGGTATGTATGACCTACTCAACGGACTGGATGTCGAATAAACAGTACAATAGGCCTTGGGAGGATTTTAATGGTGGATTTCCAATCACTATGATCTGTAAAAATGGGTGAATGGAATGGATGAAACACATACATACAACTGGTGTATTGATGTTAGCAAGTTTTGTAGATCTTATCACGAGGTATGTGTTATATCCAAACCGTCCATCTATTCTGCGAGCAAGCGACAAGAAATATAACAAATCTAACTATCAACTAGACCACACTGAAAAAAGCAACAGGGCATTGAACGTCTACCATTGAAACTATTTTTGGGGTCATAGAAGTTTTGGATCAATAAGAAATTTATTTTTTCCTCTTCGTTCAGGTCCTCATGAGGAAAAATAAATGTTATGGTGTGCCCAATGAAAATTTTAACGGTGAAAATCATTATCTCCACTGCTATTTTTGGTGTGGTCTATATGACTTTTGGATATGATTCATTTTTTGGATAATGCTCTAAAATGGACTTTAAAAATAGACGAACGATATAGATATAATAAATACATCACTGTGGGGCCAAGTAACTTTGATATCTTTTGAACCGTTCGTACAACTCGGAGATAGTGGAGCGTCAGTGCTCGTCTTCGCACGAGACGTACCTACAGCAGCTATATAGCTGGTGTGTGGTACACCAGCCAATCCGCTTCCCCAGAACATGGCTTCCGCTTGTGAGGGTTGAAAAGTAAAAGGGTAGTTGTCGTATACTCCGACTGCGTAGATGCTCGGTACTCAGGCACACCGAACTTGTACACGTGGCATAAGTTAACTCAAACTAAACCAACTAAATTGTGTAACTCACTGTCGCTCATCTCGGTCCGAAGATCAGATTGGTTGAAAAATTCAGTACTCCAGTTAGTGGACACTGGTTCGCTGAAATAGAACCGTTGGATTTTTTCATTTTGAACCATATAATTAAATGTCCACCAATCCAATGGTCAGATAATTAAAAAAAAAGTGTTAATTTTTGTGGCTCATGAGATATAAAAACTAAGACGCGTAATTTTGATTTATTTTATTCTACGAATAACTACCTGCGTATCATCATTCACGATCTGCCAGAGTATAAAAAACCGTGGATACTGTACAAAGATGCATGACGAGTATCATATAACTCCTCATCTTTTCTCATCTTATCCTCTGGACAAGGAATGAATGTGGCAGGAGCGATCTGGACGAAACGCCTATCCGGTTGCGGACGGTGCGCAATGCGCACGTAAGATCTGGGACAGCGTTGACGTCACCGTTGTTTTGGAGTGACAGCTCTTCCTGGCCCACCACGTGTCGCAAGGTGTGACGTCGTCTACGCTCCTTTCTGTTTGCATCTTTGTAAGTAACGTGGCTCCAGACGTGAAATCCGGACACACCCATAGCCACCAGATTTTTTCCTGCCACGTGTCTGCTGATGGAATACTCCCTACCGGGAGCGGATTAGGTGCGGCACTTGCCGTGGGGCCCACCTATGATGTATGTATTTTATATGATGCTGTCTATCATTTTGCCTTAATTATTTTAGGCATTTTAAGGCACGACGAAAAAATACAGCAGATCTAATTTGAGAAAGATCATGCCGTAGAAAACAGTACTAATTGACAATTAATGAACCATGTAAGTTCTAGATTAAGTTGATAATTATCCTATCCCTTCATCCAGGCTTACGTGACCTTATCAACGGTTAAATGGAAAATAAACATTATGGAAACCTTAAGGTGGGCCCTAGGAAGTTCTTTCTAGTAGGGTGTTCAATCACGGCTATTTCCTGCAAGCATGGTTCACCTGATATTCGGATCTCGCAGATATAAAATACATATATCAAGGTGGGCCCTATGGTAAGGCCGCACCATCTTGGGTGAGGCTGGGCCGCACCTAATCCACCCCTCCCCTGCTATTAGGGCTGTACCTGAACTAAGTTAGCTCGGTTAGCTCGCTCGGCTTGACTCGAAAAACTTTGATTTGACTTGGTTTGAAATTGAGTTCGAGCTGAGTCAAGCTGATTTTTTGAGCTTGAAAAAATTTCGAATTGAGTTCGAGCTTGCTTGAGCTAGACTCGACTTGGATTGAACCCCAACTCGAATCGAACTAGTTCGGTGACTCGGTTACTTTAATTTTGATGTTGCTCACCAAGTGTTTGATGAAATGACTCAATGAAGTGTCAGCTAGTGGCAAGGAAGGTATGCATATGAAATAAATTTCATTTTTTCTTGATTTTGATGTTGCTTCAAGGCATTTGATGAAATATCTATAAACAGCTGCTGCTGTTTTACATACAATAAAAAATTGAAAGTACACTCCATATGTTTGTGAAAATGCCGCACACGCTCAAATTGGGCCGAGCTGCTGACCAAACTAAGCCGATCTGGCTAGTCAGGCTCGAGGACCAAGCCAAGCAGAATTTGAGCTGGTGTAAGTTAGTCGCCAAGCCTAGTCAAGCTGTGCCAAGCTCCACTTGGTTCAACTCATGTACACTGCCACCCACTAAGACAGGGGGTTTAGGCGTAGCCTCGCCCTCCATGGCGTGGTCTTTACCATGGGGTTCACCTTGATGTATGTATTATGCATCTATGTTGTCCAAGGTTTCGCCAAAACATTTTAAGGCTTAAGCTCAAAAATGAAGCAAATCCACATACCAGGTGTACCATATTATAGAAAACAATGGTAATTAGACACTTTGCTATTAAAAGCTATAATGTTTACCATCCAACTTGTTGATAAGGTTTTAAAAACCTAGATGAAAAGAAAGATAAATATTAGTTTGATCCAAAACTTTTGTGGCTCAAAAGATATTTTTAATGATTACACGGTTGCCTATGGTATGGTCCACCTAAGATTTGGATCTATTTCATTTTTAGGTTCATTCCTTAAAATAATATAGAGAAACAGATGATGCACCGTCCAGATATAGCATACATACGGGCGCGGATTGGATACCGACAAGGTCAGTAGCCAAATTGCTACTGAAGTGACGTTAGTAAGCTCTATGGACCCACCATGATGCATGTGTTGTATCCATACCGTCCAACTATTTGTAGAGATCATTTTATGGAGAGAATGAGATAGATCTAAATTTCAAGTGGACCCACCACAGAAAACCGTTGGAGCAGTCACACCCACCGTTGAAACATTTATAGGGCCCACCGTGATGTATTTTTGAGATCTAACCTATTCATAAGTTAACATAGAGATGGATGAAGTGAAAACAAAAATATCAACTTGATTGGAAACTACCGTGGCCCCTAAGAAGTTCAAAGTTTTGAACAGTGGATGTCACTGTCCCCACTATTTTCTATGGTGGGGTTCGCTTGAACTTTAGATTTATCTCATTCTCTTTGTAATCCCATAAAACGATCTCTACAAATGGTTGGACGGTACGGATACAACACATGCATCATGGTGGGGTCTACAAAGCTTGGTGACGTCACTACAGTAGCCATTTGGCTACTGACCTTGTCAGTATCCAATCCGCGCCCGCATACATACATCAAAGTGGCCCTGTAGTAACGGCTGCACCATCTAGGGTGATGCAGGTGGTACCTAATCTGGTCCCAAGATAAGCTACCCTAACTTAAATGCAGGTACAATGCGAAGGTTAGAATGATTAATACCATGAATATTGCACTATGAAAAATTCCACGTGCGTGCCCGTCCACACGTGTAAATGTGTCATTATATACACTTGCATGAAATTTGAGCTTTCCATTAGCTCGAAACTTAAAGATGAAGGTAAATAGGAAATAGAATTAGAAGTAAATTAATTAGGAGTAAATGACTTAGTTCTATTTAAATGGGTGTAAATGAAATGCATTTTATATCCAATTATTTTGTTTGGAAGAGAGTAAGTTGGACGAATTAAAATATAAGAGAAAAAAAAAAAAAAAAAACATAAGAGAAATTTTCAATATACTTAACCGAATGAATGTAGTATACATACTTCAACAAAAGATGACGAAATTTTGGACCTTAAGTAGGTCACAAATGTAAGTATTCAATGTTGTGCATTTAGATAGTCAACATTTAGAATGTTTTGTTCATTTTATTAGTTTAATTTAGTAATGTAGTCAATAATTAAATTGCTTTGAAGTATCATCAATGTGCGATATGCATGATGAACATGTGTGTAAGAACACCTTTGTTTGTTTTTGTAACTCTCAAATGGAGCTTGGAAGGGTAATTCACCCATTTAATCACATTTAAAAGCTTATTTACTCTAGTTTGATTTCATTTTCATGTATTTACTTCTATCTAAACACACTTCATATGTCATTTACCTCTATTTATTCCTGATTACTTTCATTTACTCATCCAAATGACTCCTTATGTTAGCCTCATTGTTTATATCTTCTATGATGTTTTCGTTCACTGGAAGAGAGGGAATCCTCCTATTTTTTAAGGCAAAACATCAATACTTACTTCCAACCTCATGGAGTGCTCAGATCCATCTAACATGTTTCATATTTTCCATGTGCCTGCCTGTGGATGTGCACAGATCTGTGTAAGTGTTGAATTTGCCAAATTGCCTGTTATTTGTGACGTGTGAGGCCAAGCACTGTGGAAGGTGAAACTCAATGAGAAAATGCTTGGTCATAAAATCTGGACCATTCATCAGGTAAGCAGCACACACATGTGGAAGATATCCAATATGTGATTTTCCTTCAAACGGACCATTTGATTCATAAGAACTCCGCCCACCTGGTATGTAAGTAGGTGGGGTTGATTTATGTGCCATGGCATACTTAACGTCGGCTTCATATAATGATTGGCCAGGATCTCACACAGAAGTGCCACGTTTACATGTGGGCCATGATTCACTTATTCAATTTCTCCTCGAGCGAACGTAGCGTTCTTCAAAAAATTATTATTATCATGAGAGAAAACTTTGATACGACGGCACGATGGGATAAATGATACACAAGTACGTAGAAATTACTCAAAAACAGCATACGTGGCATACAATTAACTTATGTTCAAGATTTTAAATTATGGCTCTCCATTGAGATGAATTATGAACTAAAATTATGATTATTTAATTATCTGACTATGGGATTGGTGGACCTTAACTTGGACAGTTAAAATTGGAAAAACTAAAATCCAAAGGCCCTATTTCAACAAAAAATTGTCTGCGAAATCAAAGATTATGATTATCTCAGCAATGTCAATTTTGGAATGTGACTTAAGAGGCAGTGGATTCTACCGTTTATTCGGTTTGATTTGAGTTGATGCATGCCAGATGTGCAATTTCTGAGTGCCTGCGTATCAGGGGTCAATCTCTTCTAGAGTATTAGTTTACTCCCCGTATGTTCCGCGGGAGGCTGACGTGATCCGTGATAAGAGAGAATAATACAATTTGTCCAGAGAGACTTGCCGTCGTTGCCCACGTGTTGACATCTGGGTCATTGATTAGGTGGGCGGCACGAGCATATCCCCGTAGAAAAATAAAAAAAATCAAGGCCCCACTCATCAAGTAACAATAGTAAGTTGATGTATTATATGACCAACCTTCCATTTTTGTTTTCCCGTGGGGCCCAGCTGATGAATAGAAAGGCCTGATTTCTAGGCCATCGAAAGTTAATTAATGGTGGCCTCCACCTGATGAATGGTCCAGGAGTGCATCACATTGTCACATGGGCTGTAACAGAAATCCACTGATTTTAGTCCTCATAAAGAGAGCCATTTTTGAGATATGGAACGTCAAATGGCAACCACCTGGTGAACGGTCAAGATCTCATCCATGTGTTTTGAAGACTACAGCATGTGCTCCACCGAAAATGATATTTTTTTGGACAATTCTAATTTGGTCTCGAGCTATTTTTCATATATATAATAATAATAATTTTACAAAAAACTGGCGTTTTTTTAATAGCATTATTTTTATTTTTTAAAAAAGAGTTGGATGAACCATCTAGCCAAGCATGGGACATGAATGTACAACTGTGCATATCATATATAGCCAAAGTGAAGAACATCTAACCATTGAGATAGATTGAGATGTAATCCGATGCATCTCATGGAGGTGCATGGTTTTTATTAATAACTTGATAGGAGAAAAATCAGCCACTGATTTGGAGGGCTGTTACAAGATATACAAGGTATGTGAATATTACAAGATATACAAGGTAGGTGAATATTGTGAGGCTAATTATAACTATGTATAATTGGAGCAAGATTATTTAAGGACACCAGAATATCTCATGGATTACGAGTTGCCTTACAGGGTGGATCCATGAGATATTTTCTAGACACCAGGATATCTCATGGATCACGAGTTGCCTTATGGGGTGAATCCATGAGATATTTTCCAGGCATGCCATCTACTCTAACACATTGTAAAAAAAGAAAGGAAAAAAAAAATGGAACGAAAAAAAAGGAGAAAAAAGACGGTCCTCATTAATATAGACTGTCGATTATGTTGGCCCTACTTTGAAACAACTTGAAATTATTTTTTCACACCATCCTAATAATCCAGTCAATGGCTATATAACGAATGGCTTGGATATTTCATAACAGAACCCCCACCATCAACTTGGACTATTCATTATCTTAGCCCCTCTTTGGACTGCCTATTGAAACAGTTTGAATCTATTCTTAATTGTTGGGGATGTCACAAGTTCTAATATGTCTTGTTTGAAGGCAAAAGTAATTCTAGACAGAATAATATAATGAAATAGGGAAAGAAAAATTCAAATAACTATAGAAAACACACAAATTTTACATGAAAAATTCTTATAGAAAAAACTACGGAACCAAATGATAAATAATCCACTATGATAAAAAAGTTATAAGAGATGGAATAACTAACAAATTCCTTTCTTTAAAACCCCTAACTCGCAAGCTCTCGCATTTTGCTCCCTTAGAGTTACCCTAATCTTATATTAACACGGTTTATATAACCCCTATTTAGAATTAGAAATAAAATTGCGCACTTACGCGTTCTGCTTAATCTCACCTTTGGTCGGCTAGGACATTAACAGAGTTTCTCGGTTAACCAGAACAGATCTTGGTCGATTGAGAACATAATAGTGTGCTTCGGTCGACCAAAGAATTCCTTAGTCAACCGAACAATATTGCACCAGATTAAAGACACTCGATCAACAATCTCAACTATGACTTTAATCCTCTAGCTTCACTGTTCCAAGTTGCTATCACCATCTCTACTCTCCTTCATAGTAGTACCATCATCATCGCTTCTTGTGCACATTCCATCTTCATTCCTCCTTATGGGTTTTAGAATTTGTACAGTCTTTTATATATCTCATTCTGCTACAATTCTAGCACTTCAACTTTCTTTTCCCCTTTGACTTATACCTCGATTGTGACTTCCTCTTCTCTTGCTTAGACGTTTTTCCCCCAGCAAACATTGCACCCATAGAAGTACCTTCACCGTTGCTCCTTCTCAACCCCTTCGATTAAAGGGATGAGATAACGGTATCAATGTCCAATATATCAATCTTTATAATGGCACAAAGTATCCACCAAATACTCATAGAAATTCGGAAGAAATGTCAATATGATTAGGGCTTTATCTTCTTTTTCGATATTTACCTCCACACGTGTCAGTTTGTAAATCGGTTTTTTGAAGACGTTGATGTGCCCAGAGAGATTCGACCATTCTATCATTTTCAAATTGTATAACTATCTCTTCAGATATAGACAAATGGAGAGTGATTTCATCATATAGATGTTCTCTAACTTTGTCCATAAGCCTGTAATAGTCTTTTCATTAATGACATTATAAAGTACTGTATCGGCCAATTACAATTGAATTATGTTAATTGCTATTTGATAAAGTTCATCCTAGTTCTCTATTTTTTTTTTTTTCTTTTTTTTTTTTTTTGTCGATTTGGGACATTTCACTTTGCCCAGGAATGCTTGCTGCAGTTGTTGGGGGATAAGGTAATTCAACCTATAAAAAGGACTAGACTCTGCAACCAACACAAACCCAATAGACTAAAACTACTTATAGACATCTACTGGTCAAGAAGGGTCGACCTAAAGTAGGTCGGCATAGACATAGGCCCACTCAACGAGTAGCCGACCTATTTTATAGGTCAGCACAACTACATGACGATTATAGGTCAGCTGTACCTCAGCCATAGGTTAGCACTGTCTCCGACAAGGCTAATGGCTATCGGAGTTCAACTAAGGTGAATGCTGATATGTTGAACAACCCAGTATTACTTTCCTCCAGGGTATCGCACGCCTCCACCACCCGATCTCTCAGACCTAGCCCCAAACGAATAACCCGAGGATCTCTCGAACTGTCCGAAGATCTCTCTCAAGATCTTCGGGAGATAAGATTGAGTTCAGAGGATCTCGAATGTTCGTTATCTTGGGGACATTCCTGGGGGATCTGAATACTCGCGCGGAAAGATCTCATGAGTATCAGGAGTCTTAAATGGGGAAAACTTCCTATTGTGTGATCTTCCCTCTCATATAAATGAAAGAGCCTCTAGCCATTGTAAGGTATACATACTCTATCTAAAACACGACTGGTGACTATTTTCCCAAAAGATTATCTCCTACAAAAACTCAAGTTCCTGACTTAGGCATCGGAGGGTCTCCTGTATTAGCCAGGGTCTCCTTTGTCTCTTTTTTTCTTGTGTGCAGGTTCCTAAGGGTCTACTGAAAAACTGCATCAACAGCAACCATTGATAAATTAGAAGGGCTTTTATCTTCAACTTGTATAATTCAAAATTGTTTTTACCTTTGATCTTCTCTGTCTTGAACTTTACATTCGATCCCATTGATGCTATGTCTCCAATTCTATCTGAAAACCCAACGTATGCTTTTATACCACTTGTTGGGGATGCGATAAGTCATAACCTGACTTGTCTAGTGTGGAAGCAACCTAAGACGAAATCACACAATACAATAGGGAAAGAAAAATTTAAACAATAATAGATAACGCAAGAATTTTACGTGGAAAAACCCTTGTGGGAAAAAACTATGGCACCAAGCGATGAACAACTCATTATAATATGAAAGCTATAAGATATGGAACAACTTATAGATATGAAAACCCTAGTTTATTGCATTCGAAACCATTGCTCACAAGCTCTCATGTTTTTCTCTCTCATAGTTACCCTAATAACGTATTAATACAATTTATATAACATTCGAATAGAATTAGAAACAAAACTACGCACTTAAGTGTTCTGATCTATCACAACTCCGGTCGACCAAGACATCAAGAGAGTTTTTCGGTCAACCAAAAACATCGCAGGGTGCTTCAGTCGACCAAAAAAAATTCTCCATCGACTGAAACAACACTACACCAGATTAAAAGCACTAGATCAACATTAATCACCCTACTAATGGTCAAGAAAATGGGCAGCCCATATCAATTGTACGATAAAAGTCCACTGGATTATCCATGATTTTGGCCCCATCTCTTGATTGCATGGGCCTCCTAAGAATCATTTTGATCTAACGTTCCTAACCATCTAATCAATGAACAGGAAAATAAATGGCCCAAGTCGCCAACGGACGGATTTAATCCTTTTTCTGTATCTTAGGTCATCTCATCCCAATTTTGACCGCATGTACCTCTCAAAAATCACATTGATCGTATCGTCCATTCATCTGCACAATGGCTAGGAGAATGGAGATTCCAAATTAATCAGAAGATAGGTTAAATCATCGATGTACTTTCCGTCATGTAGGCGTGACTTTAATTGCGTGGGTATCTCATGAACTTCTGTATTGGGATGCTGTCACGTAGGCGTGACTTTAATTGCGTGGGCATCTCATGAACCTCTGTATTATGATAGTCCGAACAATCTAATCAGTAGCTGGAAAATTGGACCATACACGTCATTGATGAGGAAAAAGGATCTAATCACGGATGAAACTTTACATCTCATGACTGCATGTAATGGGACGCGGTTTGCCCGGTGACCCAAACGCTAGGCAGTTAGCTGGTGTATTCAAAGCTCTGTGGCCCTTACATAATGTATGTATTCCATCCATGACGTTTATCCATTTTTCAGTTCATTTATAACATGAGCCTCAAAATAAGGCAGATTGATCGAAAAGTAGACCAACCATAGGGATCGAAAAGTAGACCAACCACAGGAAACAAAATAAGGCAGATTCAAAGCTCAAGTAAACCGCACCATAAGAAACAGTGAAGATTAAATAGTTAATGATAAAAACTTCTTGGAGGCTGCATAAGTTTTGGATCAAGCTGATATTTGTGTTTTCCATTCATCCATGTCTGCATAACCTTAACATCACTGGAGAGCCTAGGAATTATCCCCACTGTTTCTTGGGGTGTAACCCCCAGCTTTGGCTCTATCTCATTTTTTGAACTCTTGAAATGAGCTGGAAAAAGAAATAAAAAAATAGCCAGTTGGGATGATAAAACACATACATCATGGTGGGAATGGAACCTTGACACCAGCTAGCTGGCTGATGTTGGGGACACCAGCCAAACTGCATTTTGCATGTACCTCAAGATCACTTTAATTGGAGCAAAGGATATTAAAACAATCTGTGCTGAGCTTTGGATCTGCCTCATTTTTATAAACTCTAGAAATGAGCTATCACACTGGATAGACGATGTGATAAAACACACATCATGGTGAGTCCCATAGAGCTTTGAAACCAGCTAGCTGGCTAGTGTTAGCAAGGGTGATCAGCCAAAACAATCTATCATGTGGGACCCACATTGTCTTGCTTGTACTCCAAAGGATGTCATCAAGTGAACTATTCTTGTGATGTGATAAGTGGCTACCAAAATCATCATAATCGTCTAAGCCTTATCCTAATTAATTGGGTTAGCTATATGTGACTCTTGCTCCATTCCATCACTGAGATGAATGTCCTATAATAAGTTTAAAATGTCTAATCATTAAGGTAGACTGTCTATCACGAAAAGCCTCACTTTTGGCTGGCTCCATAAAAAATTCAAACCAGACGAACATACGAACGGGAGGTTTTTGGGTGGTTGTTTATTGCATTTTGATGTGAGATTTCTCCGGCAATTTTGTGGGATTAATTTTTCTACAAGAGGAATGATCTATTTGTGTTCAGTTTTTTTTTTTTTTTTTTTTTTTTTTAATTTCTAAGGCACAAGATGCAATCGAGGAAGATAAATAATAATTATTTTAATGATGGACTTGATGATAAAAACATGGTGGCCGCAAAATAGAAAACAATGGAAAACCAACCAAAAACGTTCAATTCATGTGGTGATCCACACAACGGTTGGATCGGCCTGATTTTTTAGGCAATATCCCAACCTCATGGTGGGGCGCCCTTATGAAAGGATTGGATCCCATCAAAACAACATGGTGGGACCCATGATCAAGAGGTGTAACATTCAAATTGGGAGCTTTCTAATCCCACATACGAGTACAAATAATCTATTGCACATGCCACCACATATACTAGCATGTCAGAAAGACAAAAAATCCAGGCCATCCATCAGGTAAACCTCACCCTATAACTTTTAATTTCCAAAGCTAATAGTGGTTACTCGGCAGGTAGGCCATGATGTTAGAAATAAGTGGATAACTATAAAAAATTCATACTATTTTTTCACAAACGGTTAGTTGTAGCTCATCTGACTAACTGATTCGCTTCCTGAGATAAGGAATAGAAATAGTGGTACTGTTATGATGAACGGTTGGGATATTGCATTTGAAAAAAGAGGGTCCTATGGAAATGTGTGTTCATGGGAATTACCCGATGTTACGAAACTTTATCACCATTGGATCAAGATGGAACGGTGATGGTGCAAGGAAGCCACTTGATCTTGCACCTCATTGTCAAACAAGTGGGCCCCACTCCTCATTTCCATCTGATCAACCTTGGTAGAGTTCACCAAAGGCTATGTTAGTTTTGGACATCTATCATTTCTTCCTGTTTTTTGTCTACTTTGAATATTTCCAGGTAAGAAGGGCCCCTCTCCTCTTCTAGATGTTGAAAATAACACTGATATCTGCCCCCACATTTTTTAATGAATGCCCCATCTTTACACATCGACCAGAAGAAAGGAAGGGTGAGTTTGTAAAAGAACCAAGAAAAAAAAAACACGGTACGTATATTATTTTCCAACGACATTTGCAAAACTACGTCCAGCCGATATTTGACTTTTAGGCCCGTATCCAGATGTCCTCCTGGCAACGCAACTTCTACTGTGCGCCCGATGCCAGTCTTTTTTAAATAGTAGTAACCCTATGACTGATAAAATTGGCCTATGTTTCGAACAATCTGATCGGATCATCATATCCAACAGGTGGTCCAGTACTAGTTGAACGGTCCGGATCTGTTGGGAGACTTCTGGAATTCTCAAATTAAGGCCGCCCATATGATTTTATACCTTAACTTGTGGCAAAGATGATTTTTTATTATCTTTGGAAGATCTGACTGGAAGAGGGAGGATGATGTCATGAATTACATAGGTGGCCCTTAAAATCCATCAAAGACAAGAAGAGAAAACGCGGGAGGCAACGACTCCTCTCATGACTCTTCAAAGTCAACATGCATCCACATTCCACACTAGCCTTTGCCGACCCCTAATTAAATAATGTGATACTCTCACCTTAGTGGGCCATCTTTAGGTGTGGAAATCTCTATCCAAAAGCGACAACACCTCTTTGATTTGATCATCAAACCACCAAGATCTATTGGTTTTCAGTCTATATTCAAATTATAAAAAAGCAAGCAATCTGTGTAAGCAATGAATGGGGTTAGGGAATGGTCGACTTGGATGGTGGGTGGAGAAGTGGACCGTTTGATCATCATCGGTCCGTTCAATTGATGGGCCTAAGCTTGGATTGGTCGTGGCGGAAGAGCTTGACAGCCGGTGTTATTTCAATTATAGATTAGGTGCAGTCTATCCCCACCTCACCCAAGACGGTGGCTCTAACTGTGGAGCCCACTTTGATTTATGTATGCTGTATCCACACCGTCCATCCTTTTTGTCATATCATTTTAGGGCATCATGCTAGAAAGGAAGCAGATCCAAATCTCAGGTGGACTATTGTATAGGAAACAGTGCTGATTGAATGCCCCACCGATGGATGAAAACTTCCTAGGGTCTGCCTTAATGTTTATTTGCCATCTAACCTGTTGATAAGGTCCCATGGACCTCGATGAGGGAAGAAGAAAAAAACAAAGGGGGCTTAATTCAAAACTTGTGGCTCACGAGGAGTTTTTAATGGTCAATCACCACTGTTTCCTATGGTATTGTCCACTTGACATTTGGAACAGTTTCATTTTTGGGTTCATGCCATAAAATGACCTGGCAACGGATGGAAGGAGTAGATATAGAATACATACATCAAAGTGGGCCCTATGGTAAGGGCCGTACCGTATTGGGTTAGACCGGGGCCGCACCTAATACGCTCCTAGCAGCAAAGGATCTAAGGTGGACCCACTTGGTAGGCAATCTTGCTCTACACCCTCATCTCTCTTTCTCTCTATTTGTTTTTGGTAAATGATGCTGATTTACCTAATGTGATCGTTATATGAGTAGCCTGATACACCTTGTTTCCTAAATGATGGTGATCATCCACCCTATACATGGCATACTTTTACCTCAATCCGCACCGTCCAAGTCCTGGGTCCGATTGTAGATGGACCTTATTCCAAAAATCAACCTGATTGGACAGTCCTAATAATCTGATATCGGTCTCCAATTGGATTCTGATTCTATTTGCTGGCCACCAATTAGATCGGTGGGGTCATCTAATAAGTGTGATTTTCCATATCGTTGTCCATCCACAATGGGGCTCATGATTTGAATGGTATGGGTCTAGTCAAAAGTGTGCCACGTGTAGGGTGGATGCATCACCACCATACATAAAACCAATGGTTCTCATTTCACCTTTCGCCAAAAGCCAAGTCCTCTTTCATGAAAGTAGACACTCTCTTGATTCTCACTCAAATTAGCTGGAATGAGGAGAAATAGTAATAGCCCACCTTCTTTTGCTTTCTCTTTTATTTTTTCGAGTCATCTTTGGGTGGGCCCATATCCTCATGCATTTAATTCCAACTCATGGTGTCCGTTGGATTGAGACATCCATGATGGCCATCATCTACTGATTCCATTAAAACCATATTGGATCTCTTCCACTTTGCGGAAAGCTTCTCTGTCTGGTCATAGAATTTTGTGGGCAAAGGGCCAAAAAGTGGTCTTTCGATCCCATCATCCCTTAAGACTTTTTTGACCGTAGATATGTATCAATGTATATGTCTGATAAGATCGTCATGGTGGGCCACCCGACAAAATGTTCATTAAAAATTGCTAGTGGCAGGCACATGTGATGTACGTAGGGTGGGGGGTGTAAGGTATGGGATTTTATTTATTTATTTTTATCTGGGTGTTGTTTTTGATACTCTGCCAGAGTGTGATACTTGATACACATGCACTAACAAATCATACACATGGAATAACACTAATCGAATTAAACCGCCCTTACTGTGGACCCATTTTTATAGATCAGAAATCGTAAAATTAGATTGAGTGGACCACCCTAATCTCTGGATGTTTGTTTCTTGAATTCAGACCAATGGTTATTTTTTAACCGTCCATTGGATATCTGAAAAAATGGGCTAGTTAGGACAGGTGTAGTTGCTACTTTATGACCCATCTAAAGTGGGACCCATGATCTTGAAGGTGCATTCATGACATGTATACAATTTTTCGGTGCACGCCTGCTGGAGTATCAAAGCTTTTCTCTTCTTCTCTGGGATTAACTATCTCAACGGACAACATACTCACATCATGAGTGGGTCCCACCATGCAACAATCGTGCCGCGTCTTATTTATTTTCTGCAGTTAAGCATCTGGTCGAGTTTGGTAAAAAGGAGTACACCTGCAAAGCGTCAGAATCCCACTCTCCCAGACGTGCGAATGCGGCATCTCTGTGAGTGAGGTTGGGGCCATTCATCAAGTGAGGCCCTCATACATGAGTTGTGTCGCAAAAATCATCTGGTCCAATTCATTGGTTGAGCGACACGTGTACAGAAAATGTGGAACGCTGGCCAAATTTTCTCCCGGATGACCGTGGCGCACCAGATGATTGGAATGGCTCTATTTTCAGGACCACGAAATATACAGGGTGAGACCCACCAGATGCACGAAGAAGATCTCGCACAAGCATGCCAGGATGGCACGTGAGATGGATTCGAGACCCCTATCTCAATAGTAGGGTTGTGCCGATTCAAAATCATGAAGGTCCTTTCGTCCCATCAGTCCCGTGCCTGGTAATTACAGCCAATTTCGGGACCAGGTCACGCTCAGTGGCTCTGGCTGACCCTGACCCTGCCTGGGCTCATCCATCAATGTCTCTGGTCCCAACAAGACTAGCTTTCGCCTTTTGGGCTGGACCCATTTTAGGCCAGCATTGCCCAGACGTTCGTATACGAATTATTCCTAAAGAACTGATGGGCCACTTAGGCCCATCTAAATAGAATTACATGGGCCTAGAGAAGTCTCTCACATGTGGGGCAGGGCTCACACCTGACTACTTATATCGCAGGCAGGCTCCGCCCACGTGAAAAAAAAAAAGAAAGTCCTAGGTTCATGGCTGGGCCTGCCAAAGAAAAATACCTATTAGTCAATAACCATTAATCAGATGGACCACCCTTCGCATATCAACGCACCGTCCCTGTGCTGCTGAAAAATGGCCAAGATTGCATGATCTGATCTTCCAGTATAGGAGATTTTGGGGCACATGCCATCGAGAATGCCGCCCAACGGATAAACAGTTTAGATCACAGAACTGTGGGTAGCAACGGTACAAATCGCTGGCCATTTCGTTGCATTGAGGATCATGTAATATTTATGGAAAGAGTAGTGAAAGAATTGTAATTCCAGAACATCACCATCTTGAATTGCCAAACACATGATCATCACAGAGGCCAAGCATCCCCACTTTCCCAGTGTGTTCATTGACCATCTTTCTTCATCCATGTGTGGCCCATATGATAAATAAACCATCCTGATTTTTAGGCTAAACATTCACCCTAGCAACCAACAAATTAACATCCCAGATTGCCCACACGTGTTGATGGGACATTAAATGGTATTAACTTACAATTTGCAGTAGAGAATGCTAACTGCTGGGCTTGGCCACTGCCCAAGTCTGGACCTAGACCTGACCCAATCCAACCTACTCGCAAAAAATCCAGGTTTAAGCCCAGCCCAGCCCACATCAGAACCTGGGCTCATTGTCCGCATTTACTTATTAAGCCGTTTCCTCACAGCCTTAAAATTTGAAATATGGGCCCCAGGTTCGGCTCACCAACAAAGCCCATATGGAGGCCTAGCCCATTTGCCCCAGCAATTTATATCTTTTAAGACTCGGACAACTCCTGTCGGACCCGTTCGAGTCAACACGGAGTCATTTAGACCCGATCCGGTTCAACACCCCGAATCATCTTACCTAGGGCAAGTCACGCCAACTCACCTCAGCTCGAGACTGAAGAGTCCATCTGAGTCACCGATCCACTGAGGCGAATCTGGCTGAAATGATTGAAAAGACTAAGATGTGCAACCATGAATATACCCAGGGGTGTACACGAACCGAGCTAGCTCTGTTAGCTCACTCGACTCGACTCGAAAAAGCTCGATTCGAAACTGAGTTCGAGCTGATTTTTTGAGCTCGAAAATGAGTTTGCGCTGTCCCTAGCTCGACTTGACTCGGATCAAACCAGTTCGGTGACTCGGTTATTTTGATATTGATGTTGCTTACCAAATGTTTGATGAAATGACTCAACGAAGTGTGGCTGGTGGCAAGGAAGGTATGTATATGAAATAAATACCCTTTTTTTCTTAATTTTTATGTTGCTTAGAAGGTGTATGATTAAATACCTGTAAAACCACTGCTGTTGTTTTACATACATAGAGATTTTGAAGGTGCAGCCCATGTGTTTGTGAAAATGCTGCACAGGCGAACTCGGCTCGAACTTAGCTCGAATTGGCCCGAGCTACTGACTGAATCAAGCCGAGCTGGCCAATCAGGCTCAAGGTCCGAGCCAAGCCGAGTTCGAGCTGGGTCAGCTTGTGGCTGAGGCGAGCTAGACTTCGGTTCAACTCGATGTACACCCCTAAATATATTTGCATGATGCAAAGTAAAATTCATTCTCATGCAATTGTTGGAGCGATGCCTCATAAAGAGTGCCAACATAAAAAGGACTCTCAAAATCAATTTCCCAAAATGCCCCCCTCCAACATTAGTT
Source organism: Magnolia sinica (assembly GCF_029962835.1). Classification (NCBI taxonomy): domain Eukaryota; kingdom Viridiplantae; phylum Streptophyta; class Magnoliopsida; order Magnoliales; family Magnoliaceae; genus Magnolia; species Magnolia sinica. The sequence goes on from NC_080577.1 coordinate 6,625,310, forward strand.
CAACTCCATACTCAAACCTCACTAGACCTCTTTTATTCAAAATAAAACTCCACTAACCCTGAATTTAGTTATTTGACTCTGTTTTTCTAAAAGCTTTTCTTATGTATAAAATAAGGTTGACTTCTAAATAAATAACCTTCTTCTAACATATGTAATACCACTAACATTTTATAATTAATTAGGGTGTGGAGTCAATTGACTCTTAAAGATTATATTATCATCTTAGTGTGTTGGGCATATAAACCATGGAAAAGTTAGTGGGCGAACGGCGAGCACGCCGATAGTCAGTGCACTGTGGATCCCACCATCCAACAATGGTGGGCACGAATCTTAACACGCGTTCTAGAATGAGCTTTTGAAAATTTACATTTCAAAATGGTTGTTAGGTAGATGTGAACATTATTAAATGACGGGAGAAATGTTTGCATTGTTAGAGTTGAAATTGTTCCAAAAAAGTAAAAAAAGAAGACATTTATCAATGTCAACTTAGCAAAGTCAAGTTCGTGTATGAAGTTTGTTAATTTATGTGGTGGGACCCACTGTGTAGATGGATGGAAGATGTATCATGCTAGTCTACTCATTGGGTGGGCCATAGTTTGGAAACAAAAGGAGCAGCAAAATGATTAAATAAAAATATGCATTTTAAGTAATTAAAAGGGCATTTAGGTAATTAGAGTAAAGTTCTATTTAAAACGGACTAGGTTCGCCTCAACGTGGAAGAGCATCTTATCTATCATTGAGCTATGGGTATGAATCCCAAGGGTTGTTGTCTTCAAAATCTTCAAGAGTGGAAGATTGTAGACTTCTAATGAATGGTCCCAAAATCTTCAAGGCTGAACAATACCTCATTGGAGACTGTCAATTTAAAGAAAATGACTTAATAATGAAAGGGTTGAAATATTTCAATATGAGATTATTATTTTTCTGATTATCTTTTTTTTTTTTCCTCTCCTATTTTTTTTTTCCATAGATCCACCGTAAATGGGTTTAATCATTAAAAACCAATCCATATCTTGTAATAATGCACAAGTTCTTGTACCAACCCCCACAGCATGTCTTTTAGTCCATTTCTCTGCCTCCCATGACTTGCAAACCACTTCCCTCTTCATATGCATTGTACATGTCACCCACCTCTCATAATTGAATTTTGTTAATTAATGTTGAAGCCGTTGTCATCAAGTGGGACCCATGTAGATGCTTGGAAGATATATGAGGTCAGCCTACTCATTGGGTGGGACATAGTTGGAAGCTACAGGGGCAGGCAAATGATGCAATAAAAATGTGCTTTTTTATGCAATTAAAAGGGTATTTAGGTAATTACAGTTTAGGTTAAAACAAGGCGTTCAAACCCTAAGCCTCAATGCAGAAGTGCATCCTGTCTATCATTAAGCTTTGGGCTTGAATCCTAATAACCATTGCTGTAAAAGTCTTCAAGAGTGGAAGATTCTACACTATTGATAACTGAGCTCAAAACAATGATTAAGGAGATAGTCAATTTAAAGAGAGTTAAATAATCAAAGGTTTTTTAAAAAAAAAAAAAATTATTTATTTCTTTTCTTTTAACACACATACTCACACTCACACCCACACACACCACAATGGATACTCGAACTCATACTCGTTGTATTAAAACTCTTACGAGTCTTCCACTTAGCCATGAGTAGAGACCCAAATAATTAAAGAGTTGAAATATTGGAATATAAGAAATTCTTTTTCCTGTTATTTTTCTTTTATATATATATATATATATATATAATCCTTCATCTACCATAGACCCATCCAAAATGGGTTTAATCTTTCAAACACAATCCTACATCCGCTGGTTATAGTGTCCAACATATTGATAACGCCCAATCTCTGAATATATCTCTGAGCAGTTAGAGAAATTCTAAACACACTTATCATTATTATCTTAACCAAATTTTGTTCTAAACATTTTCTATTTAAATCAATGATATCCCATCATATCATATTAGGAAAAATCAGTATCACAATAATTGAGAAGTCTTTATGGTATCAGAGCGAAAGATCTTGTATTTGAATATCATGAGTAGCAAATATACATCCCTAATATATTATCCCATGAGAAGCCCAGTATGTTCGATTGCTGCTTGATTAAATTAAGAGGATTTTAGGGCTCGAGCTTTTAGATCAAGTGGTTGTTCGACGTGCTATGTTCAACTCCTCACAGCATGCTTTTTCATTCCTCGCAAATCTTCTCCTATGACTTGCAAGTCACTTTCTCCCTCCATGTGCTTTGTACACTTCAATTTTGGAGTGGGAGTGGCCCTAAAATGGACCAAACCTACTTTTCATGCCTGATGCCGGCACTAAAATAACAGTTTCAATGTTCATCTGTTGTTCTTCAAATGGTCAGCTATTTTTGCTGAACTTTTTTCTTCTTTTTTTTTTGCCAACTTAAATGGATCTGATTTTGTAGGGATTGTATTGCCCCACATAGGCCTTTGTGGTAGATGGTCTGGATCATTCACACGTGTGAAGGATATTGTTTTTCCTCTCGCATGAAACTGATTTTTCAGGATAGATGCGAGCGGCGTTTTCCCTGTCCATCCTTGCAAACTGACAACCAAACAAGCCCTTTGTTAAAATGGTTCAGATGGAGCTAGATTTATTTTCAAATGCTCGTGTAGTTGGTTATCCTATTGCTTTCCATTCACAGCTGGAACCATAACTATATATCAGAAGCGACTGAGAGACGCGATTGCCTGCGCACCCATCCCAACACAGTATGCCACCCTGTATTGGAAAGAGTTAAAATTGTCAAAGATCTGAAAAAGTCTAATCTGAGTTTTTTTTAATTATTATTATTACTCCATCTCATTATTATTTTTAATCGTTGGGTTCCACATATATATTAGATAACTGATACATGACTCCAGATCTAGCAAGGTCTTTAGGTCACACATATGTCCAATGGGAACTACTACATATGTTTTTAAATTAACCATCCCATACAAGTGTTTCTACACATATATGTATAGAGAGATGCTAATGGGCTAGTTGTACGTCCAACTACTTTGTGTGGGGCCACATGGTGTTCGTGTGAGATCTTACCCATCTTGCAGGGTTGTTCCATAATGAAAATGGAATTCCAAAATTAGGTTGGATCGTCCTGATTTTTGTGACAACCTTGCTGGACGGACGAGATGTAATACAAACACCATGGTGGGTCCCACATGCCAACTAGTTAGACGTAAAACTAGTTGTGTGTGAGCATTTCTCTCAAGGTTTTACTAATGTCCACACCTTAATGGGACATTAGCATCGTCCCGAATTCTTTTTAAATAACACACGAGATGACCGTTCATTCAGTTGTATGAGTAAATCATTGTGCAAAAATAATACCAATTGGGTGATCTTAATCTTCTTCCTAGTAGCCTAGAAATGGACAGTTTAGATTGATTGGAGAAACAAAATATGTTCAATTATCATCTTGAAGTATCTAATAGATAGATCACGGTTTGTATTTTTTATGATTTTAAAATAACACTTAAATTTAATAATTCTAACTATGTGATTTATGGCTCATGAGCAACGGTTATTTGTAGCAAGTTTGCCCCATTTGAAGGGTTAGGATCATCCAATCATCATGATTCTTACACCATGGTTTGCTCATAGTTGTACAAATGAATTGTCCATGTTGACAAAAAGTTACTTCACATGTCATTTAAAAGTTTAGGAAATTGTTACTAATATCAGACTTTTTTGCTTTTCTATGACCTTACCAACGTCTCCAAAGCTTTTAATTGACACTTGGAAAGTCCAATTATCAATCAGGGTTCAATCAGGGTGGTTCATTCCATAGTATTGCTGAGAGCAAGCCATAATGTAAGAATCATGCCTATAAGATAATCCTAACCTTATGAACGGGGCTGATTCGTTCCAGCCCTCTATTTTTTACGAGCCATAAATCACATGGTTAGAATCACCCAACAAAAGTGCTACTCTAGAATCATAACCAATTCAAAGTGAGAGGGTTCAAGATGATGATTAGACCTATTTTGTTTCTCTGCTCAATCTTAATTCCCTGTCCATTGCCAACCTTACTTGATTTGGTTTCATTTCATTGTTTTATAACTTCTAATTGACTATTGAGACTAATATTTTAATATGAAATTTTCTATATATCTGACCTGAAGCTTTATACAGTACATGTGGGTTTCCAGTTCTTATAAATATGCTTATGCTTTGGTAATCCAAACCACTGTTCCCTTGTGCCCGACCATGGATGGACCAGTCTCCACGAAATCACCTCAATACAAAGACTAACATTTCGCTTTGTGGTCCAATAATTGCCAGCTGAGAGGAGAAACACATTTCTGAATTTATTTATTTATTTATTTATTTTTTTAAAAAAAAAGGAAGAAGAAAAAGTCCAAGTATCAATGGCTAGGATTTTTAATCTAGAAGGTTATAGAACATGGTCCACCCTCCATTACCAAAGGTTGTTTTTGGCCCGAGTTGATATAAATCTAGAACATGGTCGATGATCATTGGGTGAGAAAAATGGCACCACATAACTGTTTGTTGTGGTTTCGCTGCCCGAGCGTCTCTATCATTGGAGGATTCCTGCATGGGATAAATCTCATTTGGCTTGTGGTTGTGGAGGAGCTAAATGGGCTTATCAATTAACCATCTGAAAGTGATTGATGCAATTTTTCTAGTGGCCCACATTCACAGAGCCCTATTAGATGGATAACCCAGATCCATCCACCATTATGGGTGTCGGTGGCTCATAAGTTCAACCCAAAATTGACCGGCCACACACTTAGTAGGCCCAAAACCAGTTTGTAGTTTCATTTAAATTGAATCTCACCTTTCATGGCCTGGCGTGGTTGTCTGACAAATGAGAATTCGAGTATAAGCTTTAGGCCCAACACATCGAGGCCGTCCAACAATGGTCAGGCTAAGAATCAACATGACTTTGACCCACTTACTAAAAAAGCCCAGAATTAAGGCCCGATCTCAACTTGTGACCCAGTTTTAGATGACCTGGCCTGAACCACAAGGATATTCCTATGGCCAGGCCGGCCAGACCGACTAGTAAATAGTTATATTTGGATGACTACTCAAGCCCAATCAATTGCCTGAGATGAGATGCTAGGCCTGATCCTTGACCGATTACTAAGACATGTCCAGTCCGGCCTAGCCCATTTTTATTTTTTTTTAAAGTATGAGGAGGCCTCGAACCCAAAACCTTCCGCACATTCTTCCACAGAAAAAGCACGTATTTTTCTGCTCACACATGAGTGCAGGAAATGGTTTAGGAAGATCAAACACCAAACCGATCCTTTTACTCAAAATGGGTTACACTTTCTAACCTAAGCATGACCTGAAACCCAACAGGCTCAACCCAGGCCCTTTAAACACCTAACTGGTTTTAACACTTGGACTCAGTCAGACCTGATCCAGCTTGACCCTACTACTTTAGGGCGTGAATCCTACAATTTGTATATAGGACAAGCTTTGAACCCCAATCCTTTAGGGTATGTTTGATAACACCACAAGAAGCTACTTATACCAAACAGGCAAGGGTACATTTAGTAACACCTCTGGAAGCTACTCATAGGTCTGAGTGTTGAACCCAATCCTTTAGGGTATGTTTGGTAACACCTCTAGATGGTAGTTCTGATGGCTTCTTTTACAAAATAAAAAAATATTATAAAGTATAAAATGTCGTAAGTTTTGATAGAGAAGCTGCCGCCAAATGCACCCTAATTAAATGGGGTTTTAAGACTCAGTTGTGCCCCGTGTGACCTAGGTTCCGCTCCACCTTCTGACACTACAAGTATCTTTGGATTACTCAAATGCCTTCTGATAAGAAATTAAAAATAACAAATTACAATCAGAAGAACTTGACAAAAATAGCTAAATAAGAGATGGTATGCAAACGTGGGACCCACCCGAGTTTATCTAGTAGGTGGAATTATAGCAAAGAAAGTAGCATGCACACCTCATAAAACCAACATTCATGCATTATGTTACTCTTTATTTTTATTTATTTTATTTTTTATTTTTACACACGCACACACAACCACACACTCACGCCATGGTGGGATTTCACCACCTACGAGTACTTGAACCATCAACCAGGTGTTGAAACTCCTGAGAGTCTACCACTGGAGTAAAACCAACATACATACATTATGTTACTTATAAATGTAAGAAAGACTGCTAAATATAGATGCATTAAGCAACCAATTGATAGAAAACTTCAACAATGTAGGTTGCCATGTCCTTGTCAGTGCCTCACCCTGTGTCATACATGGTCCACTGCTCATCTAATGTAGTGCCATGCATGTCAATGTCCACGTAACAAAATGTCCTGTATTTTTTTAATAATCTTTTATATAAGATGTGTGAGGCACTAACCTTACTTCCTGTGACCGCAAGCTCTACGGAGCCCACCACCATTTCTGTCCATCAGTTTTGCCAGATCATGTTAGGACATGAGCTCGAAATAAGCAGGTCCAAAATTCAAGTGGACCATATCACAGGAAATATGCGATAGAAATGACCGTTGAAAATATTTGTATGCCATCTAATCTTTCTGCCGTTTCTTGTGTTGTGGCCCACTTGAATATTAAATCTGTCTGTCTTTTTAGGTGGAATCCTAACATGAGTTGGTGCATATGGATGGAGTGGATGTAACACAGACAACACGGTGGAGCACACAGAGCTCAGGGTTACAGAGGGGCTACCCCGGTTAGAGGAAATTCACGTCCGTGGGCTATGGCCCATACAAGAGGTGGCAAACTGATTTGGACGGTCCGGATGGATGACCAAGTAGTGGATAAACATGGTTCATAAACTGAATTTGGGTGTATATTTTGGGCTATTGGACCTGCTGAAAGGGTACGACTATTAGTGCGTGCATATATACAAATGGTGCACAGGTCGAGATCATACAAACAACTGTCCATTAATTGGAGATTATGACGTCCAACTGATTTGATGCACCACCTTAGTGGGCTCACGGATTGGACGGTTAAGTTTGAGGTACATGTATGATACGTATACAATTTTGGTTTGCATGCTTGTAGATCAGAGTATCCATGTTATACGTACGTGGCGGGCACGTGTGAATTTATCATTGCTGAAATTCAAACTGATCGAGCAATCCTAAACGTCCAAGCTGTCTGTCAATTGGATGATTGAAGTAAACTGGTGAACGGTCCAAATTCAAATGACAAAATCAAATGATTAACACTGTCGGCTCAGTATCATTTTTTGGGTTATGCTTCATCCACGATTCAGTCAGCGATTTGTACGGCCTAGATTACCGTGCACCTATGCCATATGCAAATAGATGAGTCAACACGATAATAACAATGCAACCATTGACCGCAGCGTGGGAATCCATACACGCCACACGCAGATCTGATCCTCATCGTCACCACCTAGGGTTGCAAATGGGCCGGAGTGGCCCGTGGGATTTCGGGTCTGGCCCAGTTTGACCTGTAATTGCCGGTTGTGATTTTGGGCCTTGGATGGGTTTATTATTAGTAGGCCCTTTGGATGGGACAATCTTAACCTTTCCATTGTTGGCATAAAAATACAGGAAGAAATGATCGAACACCTTACATTCAATGTATGAAAGACCAAAGAATAGATGGCTAGGATCTTTAAATTTGGGAGATTTGGGGGGCCATCATCCATCCATGATGAGTTTTATAGATCTATGGATTGGATGGACCATGGCCCCACGTGTACAAACAGAAAACACGGCCTCGGTTATTAATTAGTTATTTGGAAGTGTGCATGTCAGGTCAACGGACTTGTTGGAAGCCACGTTTTGGCTTCCAATTGGTTATTTGTTTGCGACTCCCCAACACGGATCGCTAAAACGGATTAGGTGTTACCCGCGTAACACTGTATTGGTTGTTTCCCTGACCGTGGGGCCTACCTTGATGTATGTTCTATATATCCACGCCGTCCATTAGTTTTTTCAGATCATTTCAGGCATGATCTCAAAAATGAAGCAGATCCAAAGCTCAAGTGGACCGCACAGTAGATATTTAATTTCTACCATTAAAAACTTCCTGGGGTCACGAAAGTTTTGGATCAAGCTGATATTTTTGTTTTCGTCTCATCCAGGTCTGGATGACCATATCAACAGGTTGGATGGCAAAGAAACATTATGGTGAGCCCTAGGAAGTTTTTTAATGATGGGGATTCAATGACTACTATATTTCCTGTGGTGCAGTCCACATTAACTTTTGATCTCCTTCGTTTTTAAGACCATGACCTAAGATGAGTTGAAAAAAAAAAAAAAACTAATAGACGGTGTGGATATACAGCACATGCATTAAGGTGGGCCCCACGGTCAGGAAGCACCCTCCCACCACCGTGTTACCCGGGTAATTAACACCTAATCCTGGCCAAACATGGTTAAACGTTCTGATGATCCTCACCATCTATCTCTCGAGTCCACAATGGATGGTTCATAGCCCAATACAAAACAAGACATATTCTCACTTCAAATTCTCCAGGTGAAAGTGGACCATTAACTACCCGTTTGAACGCCACAATCAGATGGTTAGGATTTTCAATCAGCGTGATTTTGGATTGAAACCTCTTTATAACTGATCCAACAGATGGACAGTCCGTATCATCCGACAGAACAGCACTTAAAGGTTCGATCACTTGGCATGTCCAAGTCATGGGCTCACTTGGTTTTATGGTCCAGCGATCTGCACCTTTCATCTGTTGGGCTACCATTGACAGGAGTATACAAAAGAAACCAATGGGATAGTTTTGGCCTCCGTAAATTTCCCTGTGAATCTAGATCTTCAGCCATTTTTGCTTTTAACAGTTTCTTTTAAGGCCAATAACTGGACGGATAGGTTGTCTAGCCAATTCAATCTTCATCCACACTAAGGCCCATCAGGTGGATGGTCTAGATCATACGTCTATACAGCCAACTCACATGTCTGCGCTTGATATCTATCGTATGCATTTACACCTTGCTTGAATGTATGTTCTAGACCGTCCATATTGGTGGCCTTACTTTTGTCCACAGTTCTACAACAACTAATGGTCGGCTCTAAACAAGATGATTAGAATCAAAATGGTCCAGAGTCCATGTTCAGTGGGAAATGGGTGATTTCTGTGGCCTTCAATAAATGGTACAGCCCCCAAGTGGATTGCTGTGATCATCTCAATCTGACCATTCAGGAGATGGGCCCACTATTAATTGTCAGTGATCTTCTTCCAAGAGGAACTACCTCAAACTCAACAAAGCCAAAGCCAAAGCCATCCGTGCATGTATGTAACCACCTGGAGCCTAAAGAGACGGTCTGAGCAACTCAGAGAGAGTACTCCAAGCAGTGATTCATATGTCAAACGGACGCCAACTGGAGCCCGGGCAGTTCCGTGGGGCCCACCGGGATGTGCGTTACATCCACTCCTTCTATTATTCGTGCCAGCTCATGTTAGGACGTGTCCAAACTAACTATCATCCGATAGTCGAGTGAGCCAAAAGTAGCGATAGGGACACCTACGATTGGAACCTTCTTGGGCCAGAGAAATTTTAGATCAGGCTGATAGTTGGTTTTTCCTTTTATCCTGATGGGACTCATTTTATTATTGACCGTTTGGATGGCATATAAACATCATGGTGGGCCCCAACAGAGACTTTGGTTAGACGGGCTCTTTGTAGAAAATTCGCGTCGGTGGCGAACGTCGAGAATGCATGTGGTCTTCCTAATATGGAAACGCAGGGAGAGAGAGAGAGAGAGAGAGAGAGAGAGAGAAAGAAGAAAGTATCATCATCAATAAAGAGAAAAACCATATGACAACAATGAAACAAAATCACAAAGAACACAAATGTACGTGGGCATGCCAAACAACCCACGAAATGACTTTATACCATGAAAATAACAAGAATGCCATCCATCAATCCTCACCAAACAGTCCCCATGATCATCATCAACCCAACCCCAACCACAGCACTCCACCTTACATTCATCTCCCTAGAACCAGCATTGGGTGTCGAATCCGCCGATGCCGATGGCCCACCAGACGATGTAGATGATACCGGTGGGGACCGATTGGCAGACGGGGACGAAGGTGGTGGGGCCTTTGCTGTCACATTGGGCTTAGGCCCAAAGATATCCAAAGGTAGCAACACCTTATCCAGCTGGTACACTGCCAATGGGAAATCCGACCGGATTGCATTATTGATCTGGGTCTCGACAATGCCACTCGACACGTTCACCTGGTTGGCTGAGCTAGAGAAATTCAGGTTGTAGAGTCCGCCGTCGCTGCCTGACGCCTGTGTTCGGACGGGGTTGCTTACCGTCTCGAACATTGCCAACGTGTAGAACTTAGGTAGCACATGGTACAGTAACAGTTCAACCTGTTGTTGTGTGGTTAAGCCGTTGAGCGTGCCGGCCTTGAGGTTGTTGAAGGCGTTGTCGGTGGGGGCGAGGAGTGTGAGCCCTTGATCTGAGTTGTTGACTTGGTTAACGATCTGAATGCCGACTTGGGTGGACCCCAGTAGGCGAAGGAGGGTGGTGTATTGGCCAGCTTTCACTAGGGTGGCAGTGAGGTTGAGTGGGCCAGGGGCTGGGGCTGGAGCGGAAGGAGATTGAGCTTGGACATGTGAGGTGGTGAGGAGGAGAGCTAGGGATAGGGCTAGGAGGAGCATGGTGAAGGGAGATGGAGTGGCCATGGAGTTTATGATCTGTGGTGGAGGATTGTTGGTGAGGGAGAATGGGGTTTTATGGGATAAGGTGGGAGAGCTGGGGATATGTTGGAATGAGCTGGCTTTGGAGGTGAATCGCGACATGCCCACGGGCATTATTAGTAACTCAATTCATGGGTTGACGGTAAGATTAGGTTGACAAAGTAGGCCGGGTTTTGTTAAGAATTACGATGTTGCCATCCCCGGGTCTAGCGTCATTGGCGCAGTTAAAAATCGAGTCTAGGCCGCGGGTTGGTCCACCCGGTCAAAATCTGGTTAGATCTCTGCTTGTTGAGTGATGCTTGAGTGCTCTCTCTGTAAGTGACAGTGCTATTAGCTGTACTGGTTCACTTGGACAGTCCAATTGATTAATCTGAACTGTTCATTAAGTCCATAAGACATTTCATGCATGAAATTGCACAAAAAATTGCATTACTGAGATGATCGAATCCCTTGTTAATTTAGCCTTATTTTCTATAGCATTCTTTTTGTGAGTATGATGGGATGGTTATGATTGCCTAACAAAAGCCTTCCTTTAGAATCATAAGCAATGCCCAAATTGTTGATTTGACCTATTTATTTTTTCTGTAGATGATCACAATAAAAGCCTTTGATCAAAAGGTTAGTATTTTTTGGATTAATGTGTTTTCATGGTAATCCTGGAAATCGGCGTGGACCTGAGGAACAATTTAGATCAATTGATTGTACTAAGTGTACGGATGCAATGGATTGAGATTTCACGAGCCACACATGTAAGAAAGTTTGTTCACACCACATGCATGTGTCAAGAGGCACCGAATCTGGACGATCTAGTCCATCAATTGGGTGGTCCCAACTCCCAACCATGTCTATGGCCTTTGTTTTTTAAAATAAATAAATAAATAAATAAATAACTCAAACCTAACTTGAAAGTGAGGTCCAAGGACCCGATGGGCACCCACTCCGGATTGGATCCATTCCGGATAGGGGTCCTCATAAAGACATGACAAGAACCCGATTGGCCAGGGTGCTTTAAGGGCCCAACGCGAACCCAACCCTCTAACAGTCCTACATTGGGTTTCTAATTTGGAACCCCTCCATTTGATAAGATGGGCCCATATTTAATGATCCGAACCGTCCACTTGGTTGATCTATGATCTGAGATCTGAGCTGATTGTACGATCCTGATCGTTGCATTAATAGACGGATAGATGGTTGAAAGTGACTGAACACATTAAAGTAGTCAAACGATCTCGAACGTTCAGCTGGCGGACATAATTTTGTTTCGTTCCCTATATCTTGTAGTACGGTTGGAAAGACAAGTGTCTCTTAAATTGAGGCCCATCAAAGAGATGTCCCATTAACTGGACGATCCAGATCAAGGGATACATGCGTGGATGGTGTGTGTAAGATAGTATGATTCACATGGGAATCATTCCAATCTATTATTGATTGTTACTAGTACAGAAATCGTTAACAGTAGGGGTGTTGAGGGTTGATATGATCCGTCCCTTGCGATTATGATTTTGAAAAGCAATTACAAGTCATAACCCACATATCATATTTATTTAGCCATCCTAATCTTACGTATAAGACATTATTATTATTATTATTATTATTTGTACAATTTGAGCCGTTGGCTATTTTTCATTTTAACCGTTCATTAGATGACATCAACTTAAATATAGTGTTTGGTCAATGATCCATCTAAAGTAGACCATCAATTTGAACGGTTCAATTTTGCTAACATGTGCATTCAAACTTACACAATCGTAAAATCACAACGTGGTTAGCTTCCGTTGCTATTGAAGATAATTAATGATTGACCTAATGAAATGACACTTTTGCCCTAAGAGAATTTTTTTTTTTTTTTGGGTGAGATCCTACGAGCTTGGTATGCGGCAACAACATGGCCATGGCCTAGACCATCAAATGATGCACTGTATTCATGACATTTGATCTAAACCATTTAAATTGTGGATCAAAAGGGACCAAATAATGTGAATAACTTTTTCGTATTGGTATTGGGATCAAATGTTATTTCTTGTAGTTTGTGGTTGACAATTTTCTTTAAACGGTCAACTTCAACAGAAATTAGTTGCAGGGTACTTGTATCCTTATATGAAAAAGGGCTGATATGCCTAAAAGTCTTTAAAAAACAATAATAATAATAATAATAACATTACAGCCGGTGCAACGAGAGCATTGAGAATAAGGACATTTCGGTCATTTGATGGGAAGGTAGACCCGCTTGGGCAGTAATGATGGCCGCGGGGCATGTGCATCATGGCTGGCATGTTGTCATCACATGGCATGAGGAGCCGGACATGCATATTCTATAATCATTTTAAAGCTAGCGTAGGATCGGATATCATGTCATTTCCAGATACGGTAATATTTTCGGGTCGTATACGGAAAGTTGTGTAATTTCCAGATACGGTAATATTTTCGGGTCGGATATCATGTCATTTTCATTAGGAGAGTGAGAGACATGCGATTGATTTGATTAGGTTCTTAACAGTACTAAATCTTCCATCAACAAAATCACATTACACGTGCCTTGGCACGTGTTAGGTACATCTGTAACGGTAACCGTGTTAATAAAATGGATGGCTCAGTCATCAGGTTGGTTTTACTGTACACAAGCAACCGACGGTTTTGAATGAACTTGACAACGATACGCATTCAATTCCAATCTGTGGTCCTCGTGATGAGTGGATCGTGCTGATTTTTATGATTGTTTTACGGTCATGCTTTGAGATTCCTTTGGCACTGCTCAGATGTCCCACACGTTTGCTAGTTCTGCACGTGTGCTACATGCAAAAGTGCATGTACGGATGGAAATATTCCTCGCGCTATAGTAACTTTTCATTTGCCAACGAAGTTTGATTATATTATTGAGAAATTATCGAAGTTCGTAAAGTCTATAATTAGTAAAGATATTTGGAAGTCCTGCACAGCTCGACACGCTGACCTGGCACGTGTGCAGGAAATCTAAGTTGCGCATAAAGTGGACTTAACCATGGAGATTATCTGGCACAAATTTAAATCCGGTACGCTCATTTGGTGGGCCACCAGGTAAGGAAAACAATGGACGGTTCAAAAGTAAATTTAGTCAGTACTTGATGACTGGAAATGCCTGATACTTCTGCCGGGTCATATTATGCTTGTGGCGCACCTTATGCACGGCTCAGATGTCCCACACAAGTGGTCTTGGCACATGTGCCGCGAATGATTTTGATACAATGCATCGCCAAGCATTAGTGCCTTTTATGCTGAGACTTACCCGTTGGGTGTGGGACCATGTTTCAATGACCTGAACCGTTGATATGATAGAGTTGGGTGTGGGACCACGTTTCAATGATCTGAACCATTGATATGATAGCGGTGGGAAGCCAAAACTTCTTCAAAACTTGAAGATCTTATCGATGGCCTACAAACAGTTAGAAGAGACGGTTCATATTTAAGGAAAAAAGAGTTAAATGATAAAGTGTCAAAATATAATTATTGAGGTTTTTTATTATTTTTTTAATCGCCATCCACAGTGAGGCTTATGATATGTTTGGATCGTTGATACATGACCCCTGATCAAACGGCTAGAGTCACGACAAAAAAAATTAAAAAAAAACACATCCGGACACAGGTGCCACGCTGGACAGGGCCCAACCTGACCACTATCACTCAGGTAAACTCCATTTCATAATACACGGTTGTCGCAGAGCCATCAATGGTTTTTTTTTTTTTTTTTTTTTTTTTGGAGTGTTTTGATATTCATTATTCATGCCATCTCACTCACAGGTAATTCATGGGACGCCTATTGCCTGTGTCCCGCCACAGCTGTTAGCCCAAAGAACATGGCCCCACCATGATGTTTGTAAGAAATCCAGCCGGGACATCCGTTTTTCTGGTTAATTTTAGGAGAAGAGTCCAAAAATAAGTCAGATCCAAAGCTCAAGTGGTCCACACGAGAGGAAAAAGTGGGGAGGGAAATGTCTATCGTTGAAAGCTTTCAAAGGTCCACTGTGATGTTTATATGCCATCCAAACCATTCTTATGGTCATTCCCCACTGTTTTTTGTTGTGTGGCTTACTTTAGTTTCTAATCTGCCTAATTTTTTAAGTCATGTCCTAAAATAAACTGAAAAAACGGATGAGGTGGATTTCTTGCAAACATTACATTGAGCCCCACGTTGCTTCTGCCCACGTGAACTTCGTGTGGGCCCGACCTAACCTGGCCGCAACACCTTTTACGCAGCGCCCAGAACCCATGGTTTTAGGAGCAGCTTTTTACATTATTCTCATTGGTGTTCTCCATCAGATCTTTTCCAAAGGAGTATATTCTGTACTTATGGATCAAATAATAGTTCTAACCTAAAGGACGGAATGGATTTATTTATAAAACATGGTAACCCAGCTTCGATGTTGTAGACCATTCCGGTCCTTCTTGGTCCCTGAAATTTCACACGTCATCGACCAGAAAATATCAATGGGCCAGGCTTGGGATTGGCTTCTGTTCATATTTTTAACTGTTTTGGCCCAGCCTGATGGGCTGTCCCTATTCAAAAATTTGATTTGACAGGTCGAGCCTGGCCCATTAACAGCCCGCTCTAAATAGTGCATGCGCACATTTATGAATGACCCATGAGAAAAACATGTGGGGGTGCTTGAAAACAGAAAATGATACATTAGTACACAGGGTACGAGTAGAAGGCGTAAGAGGGCACAGGAAGATCAATGGTGGCAAACTTGGCGACGTGGGCGCAAGTGCACGGAAGATTAATGGTGGCAAACTTGATGACGTGGCCACAAGTGCCATAGTGGCACATGGAACACGTGTATTACTCGATTCATGAGAGACATACACATGTGGGGTGCTTGAAATGGAGGGTGTCACATGTCACACATGTAGAATATTGGCACATTTTACAATATTAGCATTAGGAGTGGGAATGGGCCAGGTTAGGCCCATGCCAGGCCAGATGCTTAAAACCAATGCCAACAACAAATTTTAGCTGGGTCTAGGCCTGGCCCAAAATTTGATAAAACTCTATCTCTTGCTTGTGTGTACGTGTAAGAATGGTTGGACATAAGAATAATATATATACGTGTGTGTGTGTTGGGCAGGTTTGGACCCTCGACCCACAGAGCAAGCTACTGGGCCAGCCCAGCTTAAGGCTGGGTCAGCTCATTGGGTTGGGCGGGCAACCCGGTCCGTTGCCACCGTTAATTAGCATATTTGGCAAGCAAGAATCCTTTCCACTTGCAAGATGGCATTTTTTTAGAGGGAGCTGAGAAAATAAATAAGTTCATTGTCAGGAATTTTTTCATCAAAACTACACAAAACCGTGGAATGGTTAGGTTAAAAAATGCTACAAACTAAATGTCTGGGATTATGCAATCAAGAAGACTTTATATTTTTATCAGCTAGCAAATTGAATCAACATGTTGCGAAAAAACACCTGCACAAGATTAACGCAAACAATGCAATCTAACAAAAGAAAATGGCTAAATTAATATTCAAAAGATAAAGGAAAGAAATAAAAATAATAGACAAGAGACACACAAATTTACATGATTTGAAAATATATTTAATTTGTAGGACGGTAATTAAAAACTTTCTTCTTTATTAAAAGAAAAAACAAAAGTACAAGAATTATCTTTCTTACTCTTCCCCTTCCTTTGTATAAGAAACTTTCATCTAGTGCAATGGGCTGACATTGGAGCCCACCACAATCTCAGTCGAAATTGCTTCCCATTTATCAGTTTTGCTGGCTGAGGTTGGCATATAAGATTTCAAAAAATAAAAAAGATTCAAAACTCCAGCGTGCTGCATGGTTGAAGTGGTGGGGATGAAAATCCTAGCATTTAAACCTTTCTGAAGCCCATGAAGACGTTTATATGCCATCCAAACTGTTAATAAGGTTACTTTGAAATGAAAACCCAAACATTAGCCTAATTCAAAACTTCTGTGGCTCCATGATAGGGCTGTCAACGCCCCGGCGTGGGATTGACATCGGCACATGCACTGCTCAACTCATGAGAGATACATGTTTGGGATGTTTGGAATGGACGGTGGCACATATCACACACATAGAATGAATATTAGCATGTTTTACCATATTAATTAGCCTTAGGAGTGGGATGGGCCACACCAGGCCCGACACCTAAAACCAAGGCCCAAGCTCAAAAATTGGTTAGGGCTATAGGCCATGCCCAAAAAATAATAAAACCATGTTTCTCGCTTGTATTATCTTGGCCTATCACTTGATCAAGTGGGCACACATGGACAAAGTAATAGATATTTTAGAGGAACAAATCAACAATATACCTTCAAAATAGATGAGTTACATAAAATGCTTGGATTAACATATATTTGTGTGTGTGTGTGTGTGTGTGTGTGTGTGTGTGTGTGTGTGTTAGACAAGTTTCAGCCTCCAACTCACAGTACAAGCTATTGAGTCCAAACCCAACCTAAGGTTGGGTTAGCTCCTTAGGCTCGGGCAGGTTACCCATTCCATCGCAACCATTAATTAATTAGCAAAAGTCACGTACAGGAATCATTTCCACTTTCAAGATGCCATTTTTTCAAGGGAGCTGAGAAAATAAATAAGCCAATTTTCAGGAATAGTTTTTATGAGACCACACAAAACCATGACATAGTTTGGTCAAAAAATGTTATAATCAGATTGCTAGGATCATCCAATAAGAAAAACTTAAAATTTTTATTGTCCACTATACTAAATCAACATATTATCAAATAAAACCTACACATGATCTTTACAAGTGATATCACAAAAGAAAAGGGCACCAATATCCACAAAAGATAAAGGTAATAAACAAAAATACTAAATAAGAGACATCAAGATTTACATGGTTCGACAATATACCTATTTCATGCAAGACAACAACATATAACTTTCTTCTTCAATAAAACAAAAGAAAACAAAAGTATAAGAATTATTTCTCTCTAATTCTTATGTTGTATAAGAAACTTTTTCCTAGAATTTCATAAGATTTTGTCCCTTTCTACCAATGTCCCATTAATATAAACCACATGATAAGAGAGTGCAAGGGGCAAATCCTAGAGGAGCTAAGCTTCATAAATAACTATACATATGTATAGGCGTATGTATGAGAGAGAGAGAGAGAGTGTGTGTGTGTGTGTGTGTGTGTGTGTGACAGAAGGACGTCTCCTAATAGGAGACGCCAAAACCTCCATATAAAGCACCATCTCAAAATTCTCCTACTTGAAAATTAGTTTATTTAATAGTAATAACAGTTACTGAAACATCACCAATCACTAGGTAACAACATGACTAAGAGAAGTCTTGCACCAAACAAACTTTTTTTTGTAATAGGCTTCATCAATATATTCGCAATGAGATCTAACCATCTTCTGTCATATCGCAAATAAGGTAATACTGAATACAATGTACTTGGTCTGAGCATGAAATATCAAATTCATGCTATGTATAACGTGCTCTAATTGTCACAATGAATCATCACTACCTTTTGCTTTAACTTTAATTGATCTTCTAACAACCCTTTCAACAAAATACCTTTCTTATATGTGTGTGTAACTGGCATGTACTCTTCTTCCATACCAGACAAGGCCACCATTGACTGCAATCTTGATATCCAACTAATCGCACTACTGGGTAAAGAAAAAACATACCTAGTAGTAGATCTTCTTTTATTATGATCCCCTGCATAATTTTCTTATACGAGCCCAACTCTAATTTTTTTTCTCCAATACAACTAATAATCACCTATGAATTACCCTTCAAGTAATAAAGTAACCACTTCATAATAATCTAATGATCTCTATCCAAAATTTTCATGTATATACTCACTATTCTCCTTACTTGTGCAATGCTTTGTTTGGTTCACACTGAGGCAAACATAAGGCTCCCTACCACTAATAAATATGATACTTAAGATATATCTACATTTTTCGTTTCAATGCTACGACATGGATCTAAAGATATCTTGTAATTAACAGGGAATTGCGTACTGACTGGGTTAGAATTTTGCATGTATATATAATCGTGCAAAACTCTCCTAACATAAATCTTCTAAGTTATTCAGATTTCTCTATTATTCATGTCTCTAAGTATGGTAATCACAAGGATTTTATTAATAGCACATAAATCCTTCGTATCGAATTCTCAAGCTAAAAGAGTTTTAATATTGCAATAATATCTTTACTAATACCTGCAACTAGCATGTTATCCACATATAATAATAAGATAATGAAGCCACTATTGCTATGATCACGAACATAGGCACAATGATTTATTTTGAATCTCTGAAATCCTAAGCTCATAATGAAGGAATCAAACAACTTGTACCAATTACCTACTTTAAGTCGTAAAGCAATCTATTCAACTAATGAATGAAATTCTTCTTATCTTCTTCAATAAACCTTTTGGGTTGGGTCATATAAATTTTTTATTAAAATTTTTATATAAAAAGTAGTTTTTACATCCAAGTGCAATAACTTCAAGTCAAGCATCATTGGCATATCTAACAAAGTAAGAATATTATTTAATTGGATAACTAAAGATAAAATTTCATTAAAGTTAATATCTAATTTCTAAGTATATCCTTCCTGTACTCGGGTTTCGTATCCTTTAACATTCTTCTTAGTATCTTCTTCAGCTTGTAAATTTATCTGCAACCAATAACCGTCCACCCTTAAAAATCTTTTGAATCCGATGCTTAATCATACGAATCAAATTTAGAATCATCCTAATTTGCTTTCCTAAGTTTACAATTTTTATATGTAGCCATTCTTTTCGTAATTCTAACAATTTACTTTTTGTGCCTTTTCAACTTGAATTTTTTCTGATCTCTCCCACCCGTACCTTTCTCAGTGGATTTTCCTCTAACCATTATAGTGCCACCAATAGATCCCCCATATACAGGACTATAAAAGACAAATGGAATAAACATAAACCATGGATAAAAGGCACAAAGATTTATATGTTTCGATAATATACCTATTTCACAAGGAAACAATATGGAACTTTCTTACACACAAGATAGAGGATCGAGACTTCATCAATGCATTAGAACCCTA
Organism: Magnolia sinica; assembly: GCF_029962835.1. Taxonomy (NCBI): domain Eukaryota; kingdom Viridiplantae; phylum Streptophyta; class Magnoliopsida; order Magnoliales; family Magnoliaceae; genus Magnolia; species Magnolia sinica. The sequence continues at coordinate 6,645,078 of NC_080577.1, forward strand.
TAACTCACTGTACTTACTTATCCCTATTTGTTTGGAGTTAAATAAAAGCCAACCATTTTGTTTGGATCCTTTTCACTCTCCTAAAAGATATGTGAAGAAAATTTTAAATTTTAAAAAAGAAGATTGATTTTATCGTCCTATTATCATAATCACGAACATAGGCATAATGATTTGCCTCACGTAAATGAAATTTTAAACTCATAATTAAGGAATTAAATTGCTTGCACCAATTCTTGCTTTAAATTGTAAAGCAATCTATTCAACCAACAAATGAGATTTTTCTTATTTTCTTCAATAAAGCCTTCGAATTGAGTCATATAAATTTTTTTCATTGAGATTCTTGTGCAGAAAGTAATTTTTTATATTCAATTACTCTAGCTTCAAGTCGAGCATCGCTCTCATATTTGACAAAGAACAAATATTACTTAATTGGATAACTAGAAATAAAATTTTATTAAAGTTAATATCTGATTCTGAGCATACTATTTTACGACTAATCATGCTTTGTATCTTTTAACATTTTCGTTAACATCTTTCTTTAGCTTGTAAACTTATTTGCATCTAGCAGTCTTCCACCCGTAAATCTATTTTAAATCCAATACTTGATTATACGAATCATATTTAAAAATTTTCATATTTATTTTCCTGAGTTTACAATTTTTGCACGTGGTGCTTTTTCTATAATTTTAACACTTTCCTTTTTATGCCCTTTCAATTTAGATCTTGTCACTGGTACCTTTCTCAGTAGATTTTCTTATAAATATCATAGCGTCGTTAGAAAATCCCCCATATGTAGAACTCTTAAGCACTGTGGACACGATTGACTCCATATTGAGATCTAAACCATGTTTATATTCATAATGCAATTATTAATCCATGGATTTGGCATTAAACGAACGAAAGTGTGACATTTTCTTCATCATCAATTTTCACATCAACCACCACCAATATATTATTCAAGATATTAAATCCATTTAAGTATTCCTTTAAAAATAAAAATAAAAAATCATCCATTCTTCTTTAAGTTGTACAACTACCGTTAGAAAAAAAAAACTTGTTTAACATCGATTTCCCATTATACAAGCTTCATAATTTGTCCTACAAACATTTTACGATTGTTTAATCCTATATATAGAATAAAACCAAATTATGTAGTGCAAGAAGAAGCTATGTTATAGCTTTTTTCTTTAAATACTTCATCTTTCATCTCTAGAAGTCTTCTTCTATTTTTCTTCTACTGTAATTGTGCAGCATTCTTTCATCAACATCACATTCATCTTTAGTTTCCACAACACATAATTGTATCCATCAAATTTTATCACCTCTAATATGATAGAACTTAATCCGGCTATCTAAAATATATTTGTGACAAACACCAACACCAATCCTGTGCTAAAAGACTTTTCAACATTTGGCTTTGATACCAATTGTTGCAGAAAAACACTTGTACACAATCAATTGATATAAGTAATGTAAAATCACAAGAGAAAATAGTCAAACCAATACCAAAAAAATAAACAAAATAAATAAAAAGCATAAAGATTTATATAATTTGGCATTATGCATATTCCATGGGATAACAATATAAATCTTTCTTACATGCAAGAGAGAAATAATGATTTCTTAAAAAAAAAAAAACAAACTTCAAAGCCTCTGTGTAAGGCACTGCCTTAACACAACAAATCATGGTATCTAGTTTGGTATGAGAGGATAAGACTTCATTGACACATCAGAACCTTACAATTCACTATATGAAAAAACAGTGTCATACTTGCGTGAAGTAAAAGCCAACAGTTTTGTTGGTCTTTTTCACTCTCCCAAAAGACATGTAAATAAAATTTTAAATTTTAAAGAGGGACATTAGGTTGTCGTCCCACCTTTAATGAAACTTATATATTTTACTAGCATCATTATCATCCAATGAATGGACAACTATATGTACTCAAAATTTACCATCGTACATGTTTTCTACAAACAAGACTTGTCTATATTCATCCACCCATTCTTTTATAAGACATCTATTTGATAAAAGATAGCTATTTGATACCATGGTTGGTTATGATGCTTGATAAGTAGGCACATGGCATATGTTGACTCAGATCAAAATAACTAAATTGCGGGCACCAATATTTTTAAGTTATAGTCTAAAACTTAGATTAGTTGAAATTTTCTAACATTTAATCCATTGATACTTGTTTATCATCCAATAAATGTCCACCAATCTGATAGTAAGTAATTAAAAATGCTCAATTTTTTGGGTCAAGATACATCTAAATTGGTACACAATTTCGATGATTTAATTTGAATTTCTTACATTGCATGTGTGCAATTTTTAAGTACTTTTTAAGTCCCTGCGTATCTTCCAACGCATTCTGCCAAGTATCAAATTATTATTATTTTTCTTTGGCCAACAAATCTTCATAATCTCCCTAGAGGATTTGATCGTACCATGCTATGAGTTGCACCAATCTTGGACGCTCCCAAGTACAACATGTGCCATGTGATGTCAACCTCATCTGGATAGTTCAACTACTGGGTCCCAAACCAGAGATGTCGTAAGCTAATTTGCCCCTCAATTCAGATATCCTGATTGATGGGTCACTTCTCAAACCTATGGAAACGAGATGTTTAACTAGATCACACCACACACACACTATAAGAAAATTGGCCCAAAAATCCACTGGTAAAGGTTTTACTGGCAGTCAGGGACCTTTACCGGCGGTTGTGTTGGACGCCCCTAAATCGTAAGTTTTTGTTGCACTACTAGAAAAATGGTCAAATGCTACGGATAAAATCCGTAGCTAGTGATATATGGCTACGGTTATAGTCCATAGCTAAAGATTTCTAAATTTTCTCGATGGCATCGACAAAACCTGTTGTTGAAAGATTTGAGACATCAACAACAATCTCAACCATGTCTTCAATCTTCATTCCTTATAACTTTTTGTCCACAACTCTAATTCTGACATGCATCATAATTCCACAATTGCTTTTTGTGCATCTTTCGTCTTCCTTTTACGTCTTTACCAAACGCAGAGAAGTTGCACAGAACTTGAACTTCTCTGAGAGAACTACCTTAGTGAGCATGTTCACTAGATTCACACTGGTGTGAATCTTCTCTAGAATCACACTTCCTTCGTCAAGTATCTATCAGATAAAATGGTGACGAACATCAATACGTTTAGTACATAAGTGATAAACGAAATTTTTAGCCAAATCGATTGCACTTTCGCTGTCACGATTAACCTACATGGCCTCCTGTTGAAGCTTCAACTGATTTATCATCCCTCTCAACCAAACATATTTCTTGAATGTCTTCGTCACTACCATATACTCTACTTTAGTTGTGGAAAGATATACCACAGACTAAACTTCAACATCCAACCAATCACTCCACCCACTAGCATAAACGAGTAACCGGAAGTCAACCTTATATTGTCCACATTGTCCGCGTAATCAGAATCCACATAACCTACTAACTTGGCCCCTGATTTCTCAAGAGATAAAACTTAGTCCTACGTACCTTGAATGTATCGAAGTTGCTATTTCACTACTTCCCAGTATTACTTTCCAAGGTTAGACATGTATCTGTTAACAACACCCATCACATGTGAAATATCCGATCTAATATAGACCATGGCATATATCACGCTGTCAATCGTGCTCGAGTAAGGCACACGAGACATATTATGCTTTTGTTCATCTCTTTTGGGACATTATTACAAAGAAAGCTTAAAGTGAGTGGCGTGGGGAACGCTAATCGGCTCTGCCCTATCCATCCCATATTTAACCAATACCTTCTCAAGGTATTCCTTCTAAGATAACTAGCTAAAACATGCTTCTTTTTATGTCTCTGTGTATATCAATGCCAAAACCCTACTTGCCGCCCCCGGATCTTTCATCTCGAATGTCCCAGATAACTGAGTCTTCAGTAAGTCGATCTTACATATGCTATGACTGACAATCAACATACAAGACCAAGATAATAAATTTTTCATCACTTAGTGTCTTGTAATAGACATAATAATCATATTCACTCTTGGTAAATTCTTGACTCACCATAAAAGAATCAAACTTTTGGTACTACTGCCTAGGTAATTGTTTCAGGTCGTACAACAACATCTTTAACCTGCAAACCTTGTTCTTTGCCCCGTTTATTATCTGCTCTTTCAATTCCCCATGCTGGAAGGCAGTTTTCACATCCATCTTCTCCAACTTGAGATCATATTGGGCAACCAGGACCAATACAAATATGATAAATACTTGTTTCACCACAAGTGTGAATATCTCAGTGAAGTTAACACCTTCTCTCTGAGCATATTCCTTCACTACTAATCTTGTCTTATACTTATCATGGTTTTTTTTTTAAGATCCACTTGCACTCGATCGTTTTACAGTAAACGGGAAGGTCCATCACCTCTCACGTCTCATTATTGTACAAGGAGTCAATCTCATCAACCATCACAGTTTTTTACTTTTTAACATCTTTCTCATCAAAAGCCTCCTGAAGAGTAAACGGATCACCCTTATCTGTAATGAGGGCATATGCGACATTAGGTCATCCATGTATTTCACCGGTAACCTAGGATCCCGCATCAAATTGCTTGTCGCTGGTGGCTACTCCACCTGCTCATGTACCTCTGTCTATGTCTCTATAACGACCTGAGTATCATTTGTGTCCATCATGAACATCTACAACCAAAATTTTCAATTCCTCATGCTCGTCCTTACATAACAAGGATCTCTCGTCGAATTTGATGTCACCATTAGGGATGATTTTCCATATGACCTGGTCATATAGCCTATACCCTTTTACACCACTACTATAACCGATAAAAAATATAATTCTTTGCTCTTTTGTCTAGCTTATCTCTCTCAATTAACGGTACATGAGAGTAAGCATCGCAACCAAATACTCGTAGTCCCAAGTAATCTACCTTCTAACCACTCCACAATTCCTCTGAAATTTTACAATCAATGGCCGTAGAATGAGACTGATTTACCAACTAACAAGTCGTGTTAACAGCCTCAGTCCACAGGTCTTCACTCAACCCAACATTACTGATTATGCATCAGGTCCTCTCCAAAAGAGTCTGATTCATTCTCTTAGCCACACTATTCTATCTGATGTGTAGCAAATTGTGTTTTGCATCACAATTCCTTCGTCTTTGCAATATTGATTGAATTCTCCATAAGTGAAATTTTCATCGTTATATGTCCTTAGTACTTTCACTTTTCAATTTGTTTGTTTTTCATAATTGTCTTCTACTACTTAAAGTTTGTGAAAATATTAGATTTATTTTTCAAAAATAAACACATACCTTCTCAAATTAGTCGTCAATGAACGTGACGAACCATGATGACCCTCCACCAAAAACTACAGATGATGGCCCCTATACATCAAAATACACGTAGTTAAGAATACCCTTAATTACATACATGTTTACCATATTTATTAAATAACTTAAATTGTTTACCATACATACAATACCCGTATATACTCAAATCAAAACTTTTAAAAACTGAAATTAAATAACGGTCAGAAAGTACCTTCATGCCCCACTCGCTCATGTGGCATAGATGTGCATGCCACATATATGTAGATGTGGAATCTGTTGCAGACGCTACGGCTCCACCCGATGAAGTGTTCCCGATTAACTTGTAAAGGTTCACGTTACTCTGTGCCTTCATGATTACGAGTGCTCCCTTTGAAACTTTAGGGACATAATCAAAACCGGTGAATCTGCACCCAAGCGCCTCGAGTGTTCCAAGAGATATCAAGCTCTTCCTCATATTAGGAATACGTCTCACCTTGGTCAAGGTACGCTTCATGCCATCAAACATCTTAATGTGCACCTATCTAACACCCACTACACTACAGGCATTATCATTGCCCATAATACTTGGCACTATCGCACTCTCTATAACTGGTTAACCAACTCCAATGAGGACTCATGTGATATGATGTCCCAGTATCCATAATCCACTTGTCCCTTCAATCATTGTATAAGTGTCCAACTGACAACACATCATAACCACTTGTACATTCAACTAACTCGACAATGTTAGTCTCCCCGAAAGAAGCCTCTAAATTCTTTTTTCTTAGCCTCAGGATTTTTGCAAACATTCTTTATGCGCCCATACATCCTACAATTCCAGCATTTCAACTTACATTTGCCATTGTCCTTGGATTTGAACCTTGATCGAAAAGACCCATTATTCCGTTCAAAATTTCGTCGCCTCATAACCAATGCATCAGTGGTGCTCATTGAATACCCACATTAAAAACTTCCCTGGGCCCGCCATAATGTTTATTTGCCATCTAACCTATTGATAACGTCACACAGGCCTGGACAAAGAGAAAGACAAATATCAGCTAGTTTCCAAAACTTTTATGGACCCTAAGAAGTTTTTAATGGTAAGCATTCAATCTCTACTCTACTATGTGGTCCACTTGGATATATAACAAATACATCAAGGTCATGTACAGGAAAATGTACACTCACTGACATGTTAGCCGGGTAACACCTAATCCGCTCCCCTGCAAGGAGATGAGGCCAATGAGGTGTTGAAAGCCCAAGGCCATATATGGAACCATGTGCTTAACTTCATTACTTCCTTGTCCCTCAAGTGTGTCGTTCAACTAGGCATACCAGACATCGTTCACAGCTATGGCCGTCCCATGACTCTCTCCCAGCTGGTGGACGCACTTTCGATCGCTCCTGCTAGAGCGGCTCATGTGGGCCGTATCATGCGTTTGTTGGTCCACTCGGGCTTCTTTGCCTTACAAAAAATCAACGGTGATCAAGGAGGAGATGAAGAAGGATATGTGCTGGCACCACCTTCTAGGCTCCTGTTGAAGGACACTGCGACATGCATGTCGCCGTTTTTGCTGGTGGTGCTAGATCCAGTTGTAGTAATGCCGTGGCATTTCTTGAGCACTTGGCTCGTAGGGGATGATCCAACAACAGCCTTCAAGACCGCACACGGTATGGACATGTGGGACCACATGGCGCAGAGCCCTAGGCATCATAACTTATTTAATGATGCCATGGCTAGCGATGCTCAGGTAGCCATGAGCATAGTTGTTAAAGAGTGCGGTCTGGTCTTCCAAGGGTTGCGATCATTGGTCGATGTCGGAGGCTGCACAGGAACTGCCACCAGAGCTATCGCCAATGCGTTCCCACACGTGAAGTGCACCGTGTTTGATCTCCCACACGTGATTGCGAGCATGCCAAAGAGTAAGAACGTAGATATGGTTGGAGGGGATATGTTTGAGCCCATTCCTTGTGCGGATGCAGTTTTCCTCAAGGTATACTTGTTTTACTTGCAGTTTACTATTCCGAAGTAGAATTTTCCACTACAGCTAGCGATCAATCTGAATAAGTGTGTCATCTACTGACGACCGTTAGTAGTTGGGACCGCTACCTCATATGTTGGTGGACCTTATATCTAACTATTTTCAGTTGGTGGGCCCTATCAGAATGAGATTCCTAGATTTAGAAACACCTATTAGAGTCTCCTATTCGTCCAAACAAATAGATAGTTTAAATTATAAATATGACCCGAGTAATTTTTACAAGTGATCCTGGGTGTCCAGTTTATAATTAGGGTTTGATCGAATGCTTAGTATTGTTGGATTGGTGTGATTTTTACATGTGGCCCATGAAATAATGTATGTTTGACCAAATGTACAGTTCAGATCACCAATGAAGTTCTCGTAACCCAAAGATCTCTGGAGCCCACTGTGATGTGGGTGGGAAATTTGTCTATCAGTTTTTCCCGCTCATGTTAGGACGATTCAAGATCCACGTGACCATATCACAAGAAACGGTGGGGATTGTACGCTAACCATGGAAACTTTCTCGTTGCTGTTGTTTCCGGTGGTGTGGCCCACTTTATTCTTCGATCTACCTCATTTTTAGGATCTCATGCAAAAAAGATATGACAAAACTGATTGACAGAGTGGATATAACATTGATATCACCACGGCCCCACAAAGCTTTTAAGTTACTGGAAGTGCTTGTAATAGGTGCTACTGGAGTAGAAACCGGTCCACAATATTATTATTAATTATCTGTTTGCATGGCTATTTTATCAGTTTGCGTGTCTCTGTAGCCATCCATCTTGGAAGCGGATTGGCTGGTGTACCACACACCACCGATATGGCTGGTGTGTTGACATCACCAAGTGGGTCCTATCATGAGCTATGAGTCATATCCAAACATGGTGAGCTAGTGGCAATGCTTAGCCGAAATTAAGATACATCCGAAAATGAAGTGGCCTACATTGTAAAAAGCTATGATTCTCGAGCAGCGTAATAGTCACTGCTTGGGGTTTGCCGACCAGCGCGTGGCTCGCTAACTGGACGGTGCTCCATGAGCCCTGCCATGTTGTATGTGTTTTATCCATGATGTCCATCCATTTTTCCAAATCATTTTTGTGTGTGAGCCCAAAAATCATGCCCTAAAATGTGGAATATCAAAAGATTATGTACCACACCACAGAAAGTTAGAAACAATGGTGATTGAAGGCCCACCATTCAAAACTTCTTAGAGGCCACAAGTTTTGGATCCAGCAGAAATTTGTGTTTTACCTTCATCCAGGTCTTCATGAACTATTTATCATGTTGAACGAAAAATAAACATTCCACTAAGCCTTAGGAAGTTTTCAAATGTGAGCATTCAATCCCCAATGTTTTCATGTGGTGCGCTCCACTTGTGCCTCTATTTTGGACTTATGTCTTAAAATGATAATAATACAAAATGAATGGGTTGCATGAATAAAATATGTACATCAATGTGGGGCCCACAAAGTACTGTCCAATTGCAACATTACTATTGACGATGTCAGTATGCAATCCGCGTCCATGTTAAGTGTACACGTGGCATACAAATTAAACCATCCAAAATTCGACAGGCATGCAATTTATATGGACCAAAAGACCAACAACTTCACACTTACTAAATTAGCTAACCAGCCTATTCATGTGCATTAGTTGACGGTTAAATGAAAAATCCAATGGTCCAGTTTCAGCAAAAAGATTCAATGCGCCCATAGTTCATCCCACATGACTTGTATTTCAGGCATTTTAGTCGATGTCTTTTTTAGATGAATTCTTTAATTGAAAAAAGTATCCACAAAAATAATACAAGAAAACTTGGATACATGAATTAAAAATCTTAATAATATTAAAACATAACTTGTTTCCTCGTACCTTTGGAGAGGCTGTGTAATTTATAAGAGAAGAAAAACTATGATTCTCGTGTAGAGTGTGATAGTCATTGATCAGGCACCGATAAGTTGTAGTACACGTGGAATATGACTAAAATTAAATTAAACATTCCAAAATTTGACCCCCAATTAATGGGAGTGGATTAGGTTTTAACCTGGTAACATATTAGTGGGTGTTATTTAGACCGTATGCGGCCCACCTTGATGAATGTGGTATATATCCATGCTGTCCATCCATTTTCTGATCTTATTTTACAGCTTGATCCAAAAAATTAAGCAGATCCAAATCCCAGGTGGACCGCACCAATGGAAACTGTGGTCATTGACCAGTAAAAACTTATTGTGGGCCACAAAAGTTTTGGATCAATCTGTTCTTCGTATTTTCATTTCATCTAGGTTTTTATAACCTTATCAACAGGTTGGATGGAAAAATAAACACTACAGTGGACCCTGGGTAGTTTTTAGTGGTGGGAATCAATCACCACTGTTTCTGGTGGTGGGGTCCACTTGAGATTTGGATCTGCTTAATTTTTGGGATCACATCCTAAAATGATATGGAAAAACGGGTGGACGTGTGGATATATAAGACACTCATCAAGGTGTGGCCCACGGTCAGGGTAACACCAACTAAATTGTTACAAAGGGATAATCCACTCCCCCCATTTATATCGTTAAAAAGACTAACAACTCCAGACTTAACTAAATTAGCCAACCAGCCTATTCATGAGATGGTTATATGAAAAACATGTAACAGTGAGGATTAAAACCTAACAACGGTGGCTCATGTAATTTACAAGGAGATAATGCCACCTGTATCTAGCTACTTTGTGCATGTGTATTAACCATCACACTCTGCCATAGTATCAAATAAGTACTCTTTAAAATGGTACAACTTGTGGTGTGCGACTTAACATTAGGCAATATTCAATTAAGAAAATAATGAAAGACAATTAATGAAAACCAGATACCGTGTTCAGTGGGCAACTTAATACTTTGTAATATTGAGGCCGAGTTCCTTGCTTGTTCCTAGCCTTTAAAAAAAAAAAAAAAACAACAACAACTGAAGAATATATTCATATGGAGAACGATACGAGTTTTTCAGGTGGGCATTACCAAAAAGGGCAATGACCTCACTTATCATGTAGCTCTAACATTAAATCCTCATAAATATAGACTAACCTATCTTCTGCCTCCATCCTCAGCCCAACCAGACAGCTTAGTTTTTAGCCCTGGGGTCATGGTAGTTGTTCTATCCTGGGTATTAATCTGATGGCCCATCATGGATGGAACATTCCTAGAATATACTTTCAACCGGTCAATTCTAACTTGCCGTTATTCACACGAAAATACATCTAGCAGTTTGCTGGAATGCACCCAGAAGGTATTGCTACAAGATACGTGGGTACTTTGTCCTTTGGATCTAGGATTATCTTTCAATGATGCGGACCATTTATGTGATGGGCTTCACAGAGATGGAGTAAAGAAAGAAATACAAAAGTTCTTGATGTGGAGTATCTTAACCTTGTTCTTTGGTGCCTTCAATCTGGGCAAAAAACAAGGGCATGGATCTGCCTCATTTTTGGCTCATTTATTAAAATGTACTGAGAAAATGGATGGATGGATGGCTTGGATAAACAGATATATTACGGTGGGCCCACAGGAGCCCCTGGTCGGACATGGATTATTGTCCGAGTGGGGTCGGATGCAATCGGCTTCCACTTGCAGACGGGTTAGATGCAAAACTTGCGTTGCGTGACATTTACCCGCAAGGCCCCAGTCGCATTCACGATGTATCACGCAATTCTCGTGCACAAAGTTTGTACTGGTACAACTTCACTTTGTACAACCGGGACAGCTATTTCATTTATCTAAGCCGTTGATATTGCATGCATCATCGTAGAGTTAGCATGCACGAAATATCTCAAAGATTGTAATATCCTAACCATTCGATAGGTGCCCAAAAATAGATGACTAAGAAATATTCACATTCAACCAATATTTTATAGCTAGGATCTTCAAATCATAGGCAGATGCTATCCATGGGGAATTCCATCGGTTTGGATTGCTGAATCACTGGCCTTGCTTGTGCTAGCTGAAAGCCAAAGCATGCTGTATATGTTAGATACGGGGAGATTTGCAAATCCAAAAACCGTGTGCAGCAAGCTGTTAGCTTAGATTTTTTCTTCTTCTAAGATTAGATTGCTAGCTATGAAGATTTCTTTCTAGATTTCTCTGAATTATTTTTTCTTTATTTAGCTACCCCTAGGATGAATCTAGACAGGGATAGTTTAGTAATTTCACACAATAAGAAAGCCTATAAATAGGCAGCAGTGTAATACGATTTTCTTATTCCAAAAGGCAGTTGCTGTTCTCTCTTCTTCTTCTTCCAAAAGTTGCTGTTTTTTGTTTCATGGTGGCTGCAGCCACACGTCAGCAGGAAGCTGGGTTTTAGACCCAACAAAGTGGTATCAGAGCCGACGATCCTTGGGCCTCATCAGCAAGAGGCAGATCCTGCACTCCCGGTTTTCAAAAAAAATCAGTTTTTTTTTCAAAAGAAATCAGATTCCAGCCGCAGGTCTTCAAAAAAAACTGTATTGAAAAAAATTAGATTGCAGCAAAAAAAATCTGTTTTTCAGAAAAATCAGATTGAAAAAAAATCTGTTTTAAAAAAAATCAGATTGAAAAAAAATCTGTTTTTTTTTAAAAAATCAGATTGTAGCAAAAATCTGTTTTCAAACAATCAGATTGAAAAAAATCTGCTTTTTCAAAAAAAATCAGATTGCAACAAAAAAAAAAAAAAAAAAAAAAAAAAAATAAAAAAAAAAAAAAAAAAAAGTTTTTTATAAAAAAAAAAAAAATCTGTTTTTCTAGTCTATCCTTTTTTTAAAAAAAAAATAGAAAAAGATGGCTAGCACAATCCAGCCGCAGGTTCCTAAGTTGTCAAAGGACAACTATGAAAAATGGTGCATCCAAATGAAGGCATTGTTCGGGTCGCAAGAATTATGGGAAATCATCACGGATGGGTATGAAGAACCCACTATGGAAGAAGAAGCCGTCTTCACCAATGAAGAAAAGATCACTCTAAAAAATCAGAGGAAGAGAGACAATAAAGCTTTGTTTCTCCTCTATCAAGGGTTGGATGAATCCACCTTCGAAAAGATTGCCGAAGCAATATCAAGCAAGCAAGCATGGGATACCCTTGGCACCATCTTCAAGGGTGTAGATCGAGTGAAGCGGGTTCGCCTTCAAACATTGAGAGCCGAGTTCGAAGCAACTCACATGAAGGAAGGTGAGAATGTTACTGATTATTTTTCGCGTTTGCTCGTAACTGTCAATAATTTGAAAAGAAATGGTGAAAAGATTGAAGATGTCCGAGTTATTGAAAAGATACTTCGATCCCTCACAACCAAGTTTGAGCATGTCGTTGTGGCGATCGAAGAATCAAAAGATATTGAGAAACTCTCCATTGAGGAGTTGATGGGATCGTTGCAAGTTCATGAGCAACGAATGCAGAAGAATGTTAGTTCCATGCCGATGGAACAAGCTTTGGAGTCAAGATTGACTCTTAATGATAGCAATGGTGGACGTGGAAGTTCACAACGTGGTGGACGGTTTGCTAACAATCGCGCAAGAGGCAGAGGGCGCGGATACCAACAAAGTCATGCCCAAAACCAACAGAAAAATACCAATTTCCATGGAAGAGGAAATGGTAGAGGTAGATCTATGCGTGGACGGGGAAGTACAAAGAACATCCAATGCTATAATTGCAACAAGCTTGGCCACTATGCATCTAATTGTTGGAGCAAGCCGATGAATCAAGACGAGCGATCCAACTATGCCGAAGCATCAGGACATGAACAAGAAAGCTCCACACTTCTCCTTGCACAAGAGAAAGGTAGTGATCAGCAGGACGTATGGTATCTCGACACGGGTGCAAGTAATCACATGTGCGGCGACAAGAAACTCTTTGTGGAACTCACAGAAGGAGTTCATGGCGATGTAACGTTTGGAGACTCATCAAAAACACCTGTGAAAGGTAAAGGTAAAATCCAAATCTTTCAGAAGAATGGTGTTCCAAACTATATCTCCAATGTGTACTATGTGCCTAACATGAAGAGTAACATACTGAGTCTCGGACAACTCCTCGAAAAAGGGTATGTCATACACATGGAGAACTCTTCTCTTTCCATTAGAGATTTGCATGGACGTTTGATTGTAAAAGTCCAGATGGCAAAGAACCGTATGTTTCCTCTCCATATAAACACAATGCTTGAGAAGTGTTTTTATGGAAAAGCAAAGAATGATTCCTGGATGTGGCATCTTCGCTTTGGCCATCTAAATTTCAGTGGCCTAAAACTTCTGTCCTCATCAAGCATGGTGCATGGTTTGCCTACTATTGAAGCTTCAGAACATGTGTGTGAGGCGTGCACACTTGGGAAACAACAAAGAAACTCCTTTCCGAGTGGAGTATCCCGAAGAGCAAGAGAACCGTTGCTGTTGGTTCACACCGACATCTGTGGACCATTAGAGCCAATCTCTCTTGGAGGTAATAAATACTGTATTACCTTCATTGACGATTACCGTAGAAAATTGTGGGTGTATGTAATTAAAGAGAAGTCTGCTGCTTTTACTATTTTTAAAAATTTTAAGGCCCTTGTTGAAAAAGAAAGTGGTCTTAAAATCAAAACTCTCCGATCTGACAGAGGTGGGGAGTACACCTCAAATGTTTTTCGAGAATATTGCAGGGAACATGGCATTAAGCAACAACACACTGCAGCGTACACGCCACAACAAAATGGAATTGCGGAACGAAAAAACCGCACCATCCTCGATATGACGAGGACCATGCTGAAGGAGAAAAGTCTGCCAAAGACTTTCTGGGCAGAGGCAGTTGCATGTACTGCCTATCTGCTCAATAGGTGTCCAACCAAGAGTGTCAGATTCCGGACACCGCAAGAAGCATGGAGTGGATACAAGCCGAGCGTGGCGCACCTTAAGATCTTTGGGTGTGTCGCCTACGCTCAAGTTCCAGAAGCGAGAAGAAAAAAGCTTGATGATCGTGGCGAGAAGTGCATCTTCATCGACTGCGAAGAGTCAAAGGCATACAAGCTCTACAACCCACTAACCAATAAGCTGGTGGTGAGTAGAGATGTGGTATTTTGTGAGGAAGAAGCATGGAAATGGAACGAGGGAAACTCAGCCAAAGAAAAGCAAATCGAGGTTGAAGAATATGAAGAAGAGAGACATGAGAAGCAAGAGCAGACACCCACATCACCCCCTTCGGATCACAGAAGTCCAGGAGTACGCTCCATCTCTCCTGGAAGTACTTCATCAAATCAGAATTCATCCAACACATCTTCATCCGATTCTCCTTCACCCTTGGCTCCCATTAAAATGAAAAGCCTCAACGACATCTATGCAGAAACCGAGGAAGTGAATTTACTCTGTCTGTATGCGGACCACGAGCCTCTCACATTCGAGGAGGCTATGAATGAAGAATGTTGGAGAAAGGCGATGGAAGAAGAGATTCATGCCATCGAGAAGAATCGAACATGGGAGTTGACCTCACTCCCCAAAAGCCAGAAGACCATTGGTCTCAAATGGGTGTACAAAATCAAGCGGAACGCCGATGGTAAGATCGAACGATATAAGGCAAGGCTCGTAGCAAAAGGCTACAAACAGAAATATGGGGTAGACTATGAAGAAGTTTTCGCCCCAGTTGCTCGCCTTGACACTGTAAGAATGATTATCTCCCTTGCAGCTCATCACAGTTGGATGATCTACCAACTGGATGTGAAATCTGCATTCTTAAATGGGGTACTCGAAGAAGAAGTATACGTTGACCAGCCTGAAGGCTTTGTCATGCAAGGGGAGGAACACAAGGTGTATCGGCTAAAGAAAGCCCTATATGGGTTGAAGCAAGCTCCCCGTGCTTGGAATGCACGGATTGACAGTTATCTTCAAGAGAATGGCTTCGTCAAATGTCCGTATGAGCATGCAGTCTACACAAAGAAGAATGCCCGTGGTGATATCCTTATCGCTTGTTTATATGTTGATGATCTGTTGTTCACTGGGAACAGCCAGGCGATGTTTGAAGAATTCAAGCAGGCTATGTTCAAAGAGTTTGAGATGACTGATGGTGGATTGATGTCTTTCTTCTTGGGCATTGAAGTGAAGCAACAAGTCGACGGCATTTACATATCCCAGAAGAAGTACACAAAGGAACTTCTTGAGAAGTTTCAGATGGTCAATTGTAAAGCCGTAAATACACCTGTAACAACAGGCCTGAAGCTCACAAGAGATGGAGAAGGAAGAAACGTCGACTCAACCCTATTTAAGAGCCTAATCGGAAGCTTAAGGTACCTCACAATCACTAGGCCAGATATAGTCTACAGTGTTGGGATTCTAAGCCGGTATATGGAAGCCCCAAAAGAGTCACACTGGCTAGCTGCAAAACGAGTACTGAGGTATATCAAAGGGACTATTGAATTCGGTCTCTTTTATCCATACGATGATGAAGCGATGTTGTATGGATACTCTGATAGTGATTGGGGTGGTGACCAAGATGAAAGAAAAAGTACCACAGGCTATGCTTTCTATCTTGGGTCGACAACATTTACATGGAATTCAAAGAAGCAGAGTGTGGTCGCCCTGTCCACATGTGAAGCTGAGTACGTAGCAGCTTCATCCACTGTATGTGAGGCGATCTGGCTAAGGAATCTGCTAAAGGAGCTGAAGCATCTACAGGAGGAATCCACTGTTATATATGTGGACAACAAGTCGGCAATCGAACTTGCCAAAAATCCAGTTCAGCATGGAAGGAGCAAGCACATCGACACAAGATATCACTTTCTTAGAGATCAAGTAAAGCAGAAATTGGTAAAGCTGGAATACTGTCACACCACTGAGCAAGTGGCAGATATCTTCACCAAAGCATTGCCAACTGACACATTCAGGAGACTTAGATCAATGCTTGGAATGAAGCCGGTTTTGGCTTGAAGGGGAGTGTTAGATACGGGGAGATTTGCAAATCCAAAAACCGTGTGCAGCAAGCTGTTAGCTTAGATTTTTTCTTCTTCTAAGATTAGATTGCTAGCTATGAAGATTTCTTTCTAGATTTCTCTGAATTATTTTTTCTTTATTTAGCTACCCCTAGGATGAATCTAGACAGGGATAGTTTAGTAATTTCACACAATAAGAAAGCCTATAAATAGGCAGCAGTGTAATACGATTTTCTTATTCCAAAAGGCAGTTGCTGTTCTCTCTTCTTCTTCTTCCAAAAGTTGCTGTTTTTTGTTTCATGGTGGCTGCAGCCACACGTCAGCAGGAAGCTGGGTTTTAGACCCAACAGTATAAACTCTCTGCCCGAGCATTTTATGCTATCTTTATATATGGGTATGCGTGGGTGCGTTAACAGGCAGAACTTGAACGTGAGTTACGCTAAAAGGAAGAGGGAAGAACAAATCAGTAGTTTGAGACGTGTGTTAGCGATGGCGATGGCGATGGCGGTCATGCAAGGAGATGAGGCCAATGAGGAGTTGAAAGCCCAAGCCCATATATGGAACCATGTATTTAACTTCATTAATTCCATGTCCCTCAAGTGTGCCGTTCAACTAGGCATACCAGACATCGTTCACGGCCATGGCCATCCCATGACTCTCTCCCAGCTGGTGGCCGCACTTTCGATCGCTCCTGCTAGAGCGGCTCATGTGGGCCGTTTCATGCGTTTGTTGGTCCACTCGGGCTTCTTTGCCTTACAAAAAATCAACGGTGATCAAGGAGGAGATGAAGAAGGATATGTGCTGGCACCACCTTCTAGGCTCCTGTTGAAGGACACTGCGACATGCATGTCGCCGTTTTTGCTGGTGGTGCTAGATCCAGTTGTAGTAATGCCGTGGCATTTCTTGAGCACTTGGCTCGTAGGGGATGATCCAACAACAGCCTTCAAGACCGCACACGGTATAGACATGTGGGACCACATGGCGCAGAGCCCTAAGCTTCATAACTTATTTAATGAGGCCATGGCTAGCGATGCTCAGATAGCCATGAGCATAGTTGTTAAAGAGTGCGGTCTGGTCTTCCAAGGGTTGCGATCATTGGTCGATGTCGGAGGCTGCACAGGAACTGCCACCAGAGCTATCGCCAATGCGTTCCCACACGTGAAGTGCACCGTGTTTGATCTCCCACACGTGATTGCGAGCGTGCCAAAGAGTAAGAACGTAGATATGGTTGGAGGGGATATGTTTGAGTCCATTCCTTGTGCGGATGCAGTTTTCCTCAAGGTATACTTGTTTTACTTGCAGTTTACTATTCCAAAGTGGAATGTTCCACTACAGCAAGCAATCTGAATGAGCCTCTGATCTTTTTTAATTTTTTCCTTTTTCTTTTTATTTTTTATATTTTTGGGTTAGCTTGTTAATACACACCCCACTGTCAGTGTACACCCCATTGTCAGTACACAATCTGAATGAGCCTCTGATCTACTCACAACCGTCAGTAGTTGGGACCACTGCCTCATATGTTGGCGGGCCCTATCAGAATGAGATTCCTAGATTTTGAAACACTTCTCTTATTCGTCCAAGCAAATAGATGGTTTAAATTATAAAATTGGCCTGAGTAAATTTTATAAGTGATCCTGAGTGTCCAGTTCATAAGGCTTTTGATTGAATGCCTAGAATTGTCGGATTGGTGTGGTTTTTACATGGTAGCCCATAAAATGCATGTTTGACGAAATGTACAGTTCAGATCACCAATGAAGTTCTTGTAACCAAGTTCTTTGGAGCCCACTGTGATGTCAGTGTGAAATTTGCCTATCAGTTTTCCCGGCTCATGTTAGGACGGGAGCCGAAAAATGAGTCAGATCCAAGATCCACGTGACCGTATCACAAAAAACGGTGGGGATTGTATGCTAACCATGGAAACTTTCTTAGAGCTGTTGTTTCCTGTGGTGTGGCCCATTTTATTCTTCTATCTACCTCATTTTTGGAATCTTATGCAAAAATGATATTGAAAAACTGATTGACGGAGTGGATTTTACATTGATATCATGGTGGGTCCACAAAGCTTTTATGTTTACGGAAGTGCTTGTAAGAGGTGCTACTGGAGTAGAAACCGGTCCCCATTTATTAATTATCTGTTTGCGTGGCTTTTTTTTTCTTTTTTTTTTTTTCTTTTTTTTTTTTTTTTTTTAATCGGTTTGCGCCTCTATAATCATATTTTTTACATCTGAGAATGACTCGACATTCATCAATTTTACATTTGAGAAATGATAAGTGCTGCCTCTGGGATTATAGGGATACTGTACGTACGGTGCATGCTTTTCTGTCATTGGGTTATTTAAGGAAATCAAATTGAGAATGGCTCGACATTCATCAATTTTACATTTGAGAAATGATAAGTGCTGCCTCTGGGATCACAGGGATACTGTACGTACGGTGCATGCCTTTCTGTCATTGGGTTATTTAAGGAAATCAAATACGTTCAAAAGGTTGGCCACATCATTTAGAACGCCTAATGTCAAAATAGCAATGATCCAGAACCTTATATGATGGATCAGATATTGATCGAAATCACAATCAGATAATATTAGTCATCAATTGACGACTTTTGACTTATGAACGAAACAACTGGTCTATCAGTCCTCAATGCTCCTCCAATCAGAAACTATGATCGCCTAGCATCTTCTGATTTTGGATGAAGCCCACCAGATGAAAGGTCCAGATTTAAAAAACGCAAACCATGTTGAATGTCTAATGACGAAGATAACATTGGTAGAATTGGACCCTCTCTCTTCATATCATCCCATTCATCTAATTATTAAATCATGGCCAACAATGGGTGCTTAACAATCATGATAATGGATTACAGTGGATTCTACACGATTGGAGTGATGAAGAGTGCGTGAAGATTCTGAGACGGTGCAAGGAAGCGATCCCTTCAAAAGAAGAGGGTGGGAAGGTAATTATTCTGGACATGGTCGTGAACATGAAAAATGGAGATTACAAGTCAACTGAGACACAATTCTGCTTCGATCTATTGATTTTGGTTCTCTTTGGTGGTAAGGAGAGGGGTGAGCACGAATGGCGAAAAATCTTCATTGATGCCGGTTTCACTCAATACAAGATTTCACCTGTCCTTGGTATGCGGTCCATTATCGAGGTATATCCATAATTATTTGATGGTTTGCAGTGTTTAGTTTGTTGCTAGTTCAGTTAATTCTTGAATTAAGAACACCTTTGGATTTATTAAGTGGTGTTTATGTATTGGGCTTGTGGTTGATGATGGTCATCTATTTCTGTGTATGTGTTTAATGCTAGTGTTATTCAATGAAATGGAATTTGTAGTTAGGATTGTTGGGTGATTTTAGTTTCTCCCTTTTTGACATGACCAATGCATGGTGAGGCACACTCAATGAACAATTCGGATTATTGTGAAAGTGTTGGGGCATGATGATTCCAATCAAAGGTTACAAATGTGGCGCTTATGTTAGCACCATATTCAATTACAATGCAATAAAAGTATTTATAGTAAATCCTAACACCAATTAATCTAAATTCTTCCTTATCTTTTGTAATTTCTAATCTTAACCATCAATTTCAACAAATTATTGAAAATGATAAGATACCCCTTAATCTTATCAAAACCATATACATCATGAGGGATTGGGCATAACTTAATCATATGATGTTCCAATCGCATGCTCTTGAACTCGTTGGAAAGTTATAATAGGCTTTCAAATGGAACTAGTTTCATATCGTTTTGTACATCATAGGTATCCTGAAAGTGACTTATAAAGAAGTGATGAAAATAATAATTAAAACTTTAACTCAATTTAAATAATTAAAGTATGAGAATAAACCTAATTAAAAGAAACTAGCATGAGTTTATAATCACTCAACCATAAGCCTTGTCATGTGGGGTCTAGGATGGCGGCCTACTTTTCAAATGATCCCAATCATCGTCCTTTAAATTTTTATTTATTTATTTAAGAAAAAAAAATCATGGAATACATGATTCCTTGAAAATATGGAAAGTCGAATGATTTAATTGCGGGTAGTTTTACAATCAATAATTCGGATTGACTTGGCCAGATGCGGCCTACATCAATATCTTGTTGAAGCATTCAACAATAAATTTATTCCAATCACCATCATTGTTTAAGGTACCCTATTTTGCAAGGATATCATTGTTGCAAAAAAATGAATTTAAAAAAGGAAAAACTAAATATTTATGTTTTGTCCTATTTTTGTTTGTTGGGTAGTGTTGGTTTTTCGATTGTCATATAATGTTATTTTTAGTCACACCATCGAATATAAAGTAGGATGAGATAGTATTTATACTAGATCACTTTTCTTATATCTTGTATTGGAAAGCAAGGTTATGCCTCGTGGATAATTTCACTCGCGCGCTGGGCAGGGCTGCAGCATAGTCTCTTTGAATCGAAGAGCTTTTGTTTTTATGTTTTTTGTTTTCCTGTTTGAATGGCGTCCTGAAAGGGGCCATACATGCACAAGTTGTCGTACTTGCTACACATCCATGGATGTATCAATGCATGCACCATGTGTTTGATTTGAGTAACCTCTATGAAAGAATTTTGTTTTTTCATTTCAAAAGTACAGAAAAGCCGTCTCTCAATATTTCTCCTGTTCTTCTCTACTTCTTTCTCCATGGCCAAATCAAAGAGCAAACTTCATATTATAGTGTTTGTGATCATGCATGCACCTGATCTTAGCCATCCATCTACAAGGACAGCTATTGTTTTTTGGGGATAGAGTTGTTGAGACATAGTGCATCGATGATTTTTTCTTGTGAGACAAATCTATCTTTAAGACAGCGATAATAATATGCCACACAGTTCTTCGTTCCATTTTTTTTTTCTTTAATCTTCATATCATATTTTTCTGCTTGCACTTTGTAATTTAGAACCAACAATCATCTCTTTGCTTCCCTTGAGGATCTGGCAGTTTGAAGGAAGATTTCTTATTCCCCATTTCTGCATACGGATTTGGAGAACGATTGGAAAAGATGCGGTTGAAGAATGGAAGAGAGAGAGAGAGAGAGAGAGAGAGAGAGAGAGAGAGAGAGAGAGAGGGAAAATGTTGAAAATTCAAGTAATTTGATGAATGGAAGAGAGGGAAAGACGGAAAAATGAGGAAGGAGAGAAGGAAAAAATGTGGAAAATCAAGGTTGAAGAATGGAGGAGAGAGAGAGAGAGAGAGAGAGAGAGAGAGAGAGAGAGAGAGAGGAAGGGAAAATAGGAGGGAGAGAAGGAACCAATTAAGAGAGGGTCATTAGAAGGGGACAAGTTGGAGCAATCCCTCGAAAAGCTAAATCTCTCAAAAAGTTGTTTCTACCACGCTCCTTCGCTCCCTCCTTGTAGAATGAGACGGATTGAGAGGATTCTCGGCATCCACGGTTCCTCAGCCCCTTTTTCTTATCTCGGCGCCCCCATGATTCTCGGTAGAAACAAATGCTCATACTACCAAACGTTGATGCAAAAAATTGACTCCAAAATCCTTGGTTGGTCTGCGCGATACCTGTCTCAGGCTGGCAGGTGTACTCTCATAAATCACGTTCTTGGAAGCATCCTGATCCACTTGATGGCGGCTACTACTATCCCCTCCCGGGTTCTTGACATGATTGAAGCGAAAATGGCAAATTTCTTCTGGGGCTGGCAAGAGGGGCAAAGCTAAATTTCATTGGTTGAATTGGAAAAAGATAGCTTTACCAAAGGAGGAGCGTGGACTGGGTATCCGCCGCCTTAAGGATGTCCTTAAAGCCTTCAGGCTTAAGATGGCATGGACAGTGCTGAATAACAATGGATCCAGCAGCTGGGCAAATTTTGCTCTTTCTAAATACGGACTTCCGCGCTCAGGTGAAGCAGTGTAAGCCCACCGATGTAACACATCCCCGTTATGGAAGCAGGTTGTTACTTTGACCCATCTGATTGAAAATGCTTCTCAATGGTATTTTGGCTTGGGTGAAATGAATCTTTGGTGCTGTAATTGGTCAGGTCTTGGCCCGCTGGAAAACTTTACTCTCCACCCAATTCCTTCTGACATTCTTCCTCTTAGAGTTAACGAGGTTATATCTCGTGACAACCCTCAAATCCCAAGTCCGATCGCCAACCTTCTGCCAGACGATATCATTTCAGCACATTGTTGCAAATGGCTTCTGCACAATGTCAGCTCCTGATGAGCGGTTCTAGCCCCTCGACCGCATGGGTGTCTTCACGATTAAATCTGGTTAGAACCTGTGCAAATCAAGAAACCAAGTACTGGACTGGACCAAAAGAATTTGGAACCCACTCCTTCCCCTTGAAATCTCAATGTTCGTTTGGAGGGTTATTCAAGGGGCGATGCCAACTGATGATAGAGTGCAACGGAAAGGTGTCAGCTTAGCATCTAAGTGTTGCTGCTGTCGCCTTTATCAAACCACTACCACTCCACACAGTGAATCAATCACACACCTAGTCATCAACGGGCATTTGACTGACCGTGTGTGGAAGCGCTTCAACGCCATTTTCAACATTTCTGCTCCCCACCATAATTCTGTCTTAGCTACGCTTACTGCGTGGTGGACCGCCCAGCCCCCGCGTCGGGGTCCTTCTCGTGTCCAGTGTGCCATCCCCTGTTTAATTCTTTGGGAGCTGTGGAAAGCAAGGCACGCCGCCCGTTTTGATAATGTCCAGCCCTCCACTAACTCCGTTGAGAACCGCATCAGTTGGTGGGTAGCTACTCTGAATCCTGAACGCCATGGGGCCAAGCCTTTCTCCAGATTTGATATCCTTCTGTTACAAAGGCTAAATATTCATCGCAATGCAGATACTGCTCCTTCTTTACGGGTGATAATCTGGTCCAGACCCAAACCTGGTTGGATTAAGGTTAACGTCGACGGTGCAGCATTGGGAAATTTGGCTTTTTCTGGGGGAGGCGGCATCAGTAGGGATTCCTCCGGTTCTTTCCTCTTTGCTTTCTCATTTGGTTATGGAGTTGGCACCAACAATAGAGCGCAACTCTGCGCCCTCCACGATGCTATGGTCCTCTCTCTCAATCGAGGCTTTCATCAAATTATTATGGAATCTAACTCTAGCTGTGTCCTCGACGCTTTCATTGGCAAATCTTCCCCTGCTTGGAAATGGAGTTATTGGTGGACGAGGATCAACAGGTTGAGAGATAGGGGCTGTTTTCTGATTCTGCACTCCCTAAGAGAAGGTAATGGCCTAGCCGATGAGTTGGCCAAGGTGGGTGCATTGTCCCAACAGCAAGCTATCTTTCTCTCAGTTTCTAAGCTTCCTTTCAGCGTCAGGGGTCTTTATAGATTGGACAAAATGGGTCTCGGCTCCTTATGGAAAGGCTAATGGACTAGCCGTCAGATGGTTTTTTTGTTCGTTTTTTTCTCGCTCTCCTAGCCTCCTTTTTTGTCCCCAGGAGTTTTCTTCTCGTGCCTGTACAGAGGTTTAGTGTTTTTCTTCTGTTTTGGTGGGGTCTATCCTTTTGTTTTCCCCTCTCAGGCTGTAATTTTTCTGTGATTAATGGAATTGGGGCTGGGCCTCTTCTATAAAAAAAAAAGTTGGAGCAATCCCCCAGGGATATTGCTGGTGATTCAGTCATCAAGGAATCTACTTCTCTGTTGAAGGGTGCATGTTGGAGTCAATCCCCCAAGCAGATGTTGTTTTTCTCTATGTACTTGATACTGCGTTTTCAACAGCTTTTAGTGTGAGCAAGCACCATTTGTTTACTACTCAAAAATTATTTATTTAAATTGTGAGTAACCACAATTACTTCTACCAATATCATTAATACATAATTATTACCGTTAACTAAAATGAGATGAACTTAAAATCCTTCTAATCGAGTCATAAGAACTGTCACCTGTGGGTATATATCATCATCTTATATGTTGGCGGGCCTTACTACTAGCCACATTCCTTTTATGAGTACAAATACCTCCTCCTTAGGAAACAAAATCAGCCGAGTTTGGACCACGCCAAGCTAGCCCCAGCCCAAAAATCGATAAAATCTCTATTTCCCTTTTGAATGTTCCTAGTCTATCCATTGATTAAGTGGGCCACACTTTCATGAAGAAATAGACATTTTAGAGCGAAACCACTTAGTCTACATTTAAGATGGATGGATTACCTAACATAGGATTAGAAAGGCATATCTATGACATATAACACAAACAAACAAAGTTGGTTTGGCCGGGCTATGCCGGGCTATCTTAACTTCAGCCCAAGCCAAAGTCGAGTTGGGCAGGCAACCTGATCCATCGTCACCCTTAGCCAGGTATCAATAGGCTGGAGGCAACATATTGGGCCTAAGCCTCTGTGTTCCGAGATTTTGCTTCGTTATGCGTGAGGCATGGGACTAGGTTTTATAAGATCTTGTTTTCAAATGGGCCCATGACCAGGACAAAGCCCATTTCGTGAAATTGTTCAATTCATGGGCTGGCCCAATCCAGCCCATTTCGATCTCTAAGGTGAGCTTCTAATTAATATGAAAAAGACTTGCAGTGTATCGATACGAGAATCTTAAATATTTTTCATACAAGATATGTACTCACTATGCTCAATGTGTGTGTGTGTGTCTATATATATATATATATATATATATATATATTAACTGTCCTATAAGTCTACACGGATATGATAGTAAGATAATTAGATAAGCATTTGTTCTGTTTCATAATACATCTAAAGTGAAAGAAAAAAAATATTTTAAACAGTTTAACTTGAATAACCATATGCCAAATAGGCAATTTCTAAATAATTTCTATGTGCCTGTGTATCATCCATCACACCCTACCAGAATATCAAGTTTTTCATGTTCATAACCTGGTTTGTTTTGCCTCTGTTGAGACTCAGGATCAAGAAGCACCTATCGTTGCGGTACATTGGGCCCAAATGCTGATTTTCTCGGTGATCACGATCATCTATGTTGCGGAATCATTTTTCAGCAGGCCACCATATGGAAATTTTGTTGAATAAATGATTTTTATCATCACGATCTAGAGATAAATGAAGAACAATAAAAAGTAAATTTTCACTAGCTATTACTCAATTCCAAAAATCAAGAGGATCCCATTAAAGTGAAATGTTTAAGTAGAAAAGAATTTTAATGGTCAATTTTTGCATATGATGGCCCTTGTCTTACTTTTACTTTTCAGTAAAAGATGTAAGCATTACATGAATCGCCAGACTAGTCGTCCGAGTCTGGCGATGGAGGAGGGGCATCCTTGTCCTGCACACAACATAAGATAGCCCTCAAAGCACGAGACACCTTCTTGAACTTTCGTTTCACTAAGGCTCGAGTCTCACCAACCTCTTATCGCAGGGCAGCCTGACCCTCCTCAAGTCGAGCCAATCGGGCTTCTATAGCAGCCCAATCACTGTCACACTCCTGTGTAGCAGGAGGAGAGCCCTCATTAGTGTTCTGGGCCTCCTTTTCCTTTTCTTGCTCTCCTTCCTCCCTTATCTCATCTCCGCCTTCTTCATCACTCTCCTCTTCTTCGTTTTCTGTCTCATCCTCACTCTCATCGAGTCAGGCCTGACGCTGTCGTGGCCCAATCTTCATGTTGTTGAAAGTGGTGTCGTTGATAAAATGGATCGGCACAGGAAGTTCTGCGCCAAGTCTGTAGGCGAATTCACGTGCAAGCTTGCATATAAGTCGGCCGAAGGGGAGCGAAATAGATGTCCTAGAAGAGCGCGCAGTCTGCACTATCTATAGCAGTACATATGTAGACACGCACAGCTTCTCTCCCTGCCCAGCTTGGTACAGAAAGTCTACCATCAGGCGCGTGCACTCGCTGCAATTGCTCCACCTGGGGTACACGTTGTACGTGAAGATGTGATGGAGCATGCGGAAGTCGTCGGTCATATTGGATGCCAGGAGGTTATTGTTTGGATTCCAGTGGGCCAGTTGGCCACAAAGGAATCGCGTGCGGCCATCCCTTTCACGTACACTCCTAAGACTCTTCTCACTAGCATGGACTTTACCAAGCGGCATTCCCATGAGTCGGGCTAATAAGCCAACATCAATTGTGGCTTCCCGCCTTCCCACAGGAATTTTGAATTACAAGGGCTCCAGTGTTGGCTCTCGAATATGGGCATAGAAGGCTCAGACAGTGCCCACATTTGCACGAGACTTGCCCTCAAATATGGGACTCCACCCGGCATCCACCAGGCGGTCCATCACCAGATATTCTCCAAAGAGCTTCTCGTCCACGTGTGCTTCAAAGAGGACCCTATGGCCCTCAAATCTTCCATGGGATAGATCCGCCAATAGAGTTCTCTCGAGGGGAGCCTGGGGATCAAGGTCCCGCTTTGTCCTTATCTCACGATCGATGCTTATACCTACAGCGGCGCCTTTCGGCCTCCTCGAACGAGGAGGGCGGCTAAGCCCGACTTCATCCGTGGAAGCTCTCTTCTTCCCCATGAGAGAAAGAAGCGTGGAGATGGAGAAAATAATCGTTACAAGCTCGAAAAGAGTCATATGAGCCAAATAACCTTAGAAGGAAGGTGGATTGGGAGAATTTTTTGAATATGAGACAGCTCAAATGTGTAGGGACAAGAGAAAATGGGAGTAGTAGGAGATAGGATTTGGAGGAGGACGATGGAAAAGAAGTATGTGGTGAAGGAAGTGAAGAAAATTAAAGAATGAAAGGGGATTTGAGAGGAAAATGTGAGGTTTTGAGGGATTTAGAGAGCTTGGAACGTGGTGAGGGAAAGAAATGAAGAAAATGGGATGAAATAAAGGGGTCCCACATGATTTCGTGGGCCCCACAGCCTTGCACAAGTGCCGGCTCGACCGGCCCGACGTAACTCGACAGGCTCGGACCGTCTGGGCGGCGAGGCCTCACCGATCTGGCGATGTCATCACCGATCCCTGGACCTCCGGGCGAGGGATCGCCCCATGGGCGATGACATCCCCCCCGGGGTGCTGGAAATGTGCGGGGTCCACTTCGGCCCCCCCAATTTGCACTAAGTGGGCCCCCGACTCCATTTGAGTCATTTCGGGTCCCGATTCGCGTATATTCATGATTTTTGGGTTTGTTGCGTGTGAAATGGGTTGGAGTCTCATCTAAACCCGTCAATCGATAGTCTAGGAACGATCTGGGGTCACCACGCATGATCACAGATGTGTACGGGCCCCGATTTCGACGGTCAGATTCATCTATGAATGATCAGTTTCGTCGACAGGCGAAATTTGGAAATCCTAGGACTGTTCCTACGTTCATCGCACCCTCCTAAGTCAAAGTACATCAGTGTGTGTCGTGAGACCATAACCCAGGTCCAGTTTAATCCAAATTATGCTCTTATACCAACTTGTAACGCCCTGAAAATCGGGGGTCGAGTAGGAGCCCAACTCCCGAGTTCCAACACATCACTTATGCAACATAGAAAATGATGATTAAATGTTGTCTGTATTAGTGCCTTAAACATGAGTGGGATTATACCAAACAACATATCATACTTTAGAGACGGTTAAATTTCACAAGAGGAAGACTGTGATAATTATATAAAATGTATAAACTGTTGTAAGTTTTCAAAGTGCGAACATGTTACCAAGTTAAATATATATATGTATACTCCCAAAATGGACAAAATAAATATACATGGATGCTCCAAAAAAATGTAAAATGACAAGTGTAATGGCATCTAGACAGCATCCCTGCAACCCCGTTGATCAGAACACGGTCTACCATCCTGGCAAGGCCAACCTTGTGGTAGACGCGTTGAGCCGCAAGAAGACGATAGCATTTGCGACTCCGCTGATGATAGCAGAGTGGGACATGGTAGAGTTTGTGCGAGACTTTGAGTAGAAACTTACGGTCGAAGAGCCGTTCGAGAGCATCGCACACATGCGTGTACAGCCTCTATTGATGATCGAATCATCGTGGCTCAGGGGGAAGATGAAGGGTTGTTAGAGTTGAGGAAATGAGCTAGTAATGATGCAGACTCTGAGTGGAGAGTTGGTACGGATGGGGGCTTTCGTTATCGTGGCCACCTATGCGTGCCAAATCTTCATGACTGAGAAAGGAAGTTCTCGAAGCCGCTCACAATTCGAGGATGGCGATGCATCCTGGCAGTATGAAGATGTATCAAGATATGAAGAGGTCGTACTGGTGGGACAACATGAAGGTCCACATAGCAGATTATGTGTCCCGTTGTCTCACATGCCAGCAGGTCAAGGCAGAGCAACTCCGACCTCCTGGATTACTTCAGCCCATGCCCATAGCAGAATGGAAATGGGACTTCATCTCTATGGATTTCATCTCTGGGCTACCGAAGACGAGGAAGGGTCATGATTCCATTTGGGTGATTGTGGACCGGTTGATGAAATCGGCCCATTTCCTCCCTATTAGAGTTTCGAACTCGGCAGACGACTTGGCCAGATTATACATCAGGGAGATAGTGCGTCTACATGGAGTTCCTATGGAGATGGTGTCGAACTGAGACATGCGATTCACATTTATCTTCTGAACCCGTATCCAAGAAGCAATGGGTGTGAAGTTAAAGTTCAGTACTGCGTTCCACCCATAGACTGACGGGCAGACGGAACGGGTGAATCAGGTGTTGGAAGATATGCTGCGAGCTTGTGTACTAGATTTTAAGGACAGTTGAGATGACTGTCTTGCTTATGCAAGTTTGCCTATAGCAACAGCTTCCAGGCAAGTATTGGTATGGCCCCCTATGAGGCATTGTATGGGCATCCGTGTAAAGCACCGCATTGCTGGGCAGAGGTTGGTGAGAGAAGTTTAGTTGGCCCCGAGTTAGTACAGACGACCTTAGAGAAGATCGACATTATCAGGCGTCGACTTCTTGCAGCGCAGAGCAGACAAGAGTTACGTTGATACGAGGCGGCGACAGTTAGAGTTCAAGGTCGGGGACCATGTGTTTCTGAAAGTTTCCCCCATGAAGGGAATCATTCGGTTTGGAAAGAAAAGGAAGCTCACGCTGAGATTCATTAGCCCATTTCAAATACTAGATTGAGTGGGTGTGGTAGTGTACCGCCTTACTTTGCCCACACTACTCGTAAGCGTGCACAATGTATTTCATGTATTTATGCTGAAGAAATACGTTCCTGACCCTTCCCACATTATCAAATGGGAGCAGGTACAGCTGAGTGAAGACGCTACTTATGTACTGCGACCGACGCGTTTCTTGGACAAGAAGGAGCAAGTGTTGCGCAGTAAGGTTATTCCGCTAGTGAAGGTATTATGGACGCACCACACTAAGGAAGAGGCTAGTTGGAAAACAGAAGCTGAAGTTCGCAAGAACTACCCTCAGATTCTCGAGGAGTACGAAAAGGTACTAATTTCGAGGACGAAATTTTTCTTTAAGGGGGGTAAATTATAACGTCTCAAAAAAATTCATACAAAGACCCGAGTACCACCTCAGGCAGAAATCACTCAGGACTAAATCCTTTAGAAATTAGACAAAATTAACTAAGTGCTAAACTAGATTAGCTGTGAAATTAGTTTGAACCACTTTAAATACGAACTGCAAGACCCAAAACTTATAGAATCATTAATGCTACATTACTGATGAGGGTCGAATATTGTATATTAGACCCCAATTATTACCTGATTTTACATACATGATGATGCTGAACATCATATTTTAATCGTGTTTGTGATGCAGGGTGTAATTAGGAGTTTGGACTGAAAAAAGATACTAAAAGCATGGAATTTACACTCCGAAGTTACCAAGGCAAGGGATGGACTTCAGGGGACCAAGATCGAAGAAATTACATTCCAGAGATTCAAGAAAATTAGGTCACTCACATTAAACGGGCCCAAAATTGGTCCAGAATGCAAGATCACATGGTTCCAATCATCCATTCAGCTCAAAAATTCATACATGGACTGGGGGCCATAAATTAACCGTACATGTAAAATTTTAGCTATTGGATACCTCTGGAAGTGGCCCAATGGACAGATCAGCCCCTTAATTCCTTAAGTGGGACCCACCTGATCTCTGGATATGCCTCAGCTTTGGACTCAACGACTTAAATGGGGATACAAACTAAATGGATGGATTGGATTGCTCATAAAAATCACAGTGTATCCCACATGTGCATCGTGCATACACATGCGCACGTGCACTGGCCGTGCACCAAATATCACAAAGTCGGTCAGCACACGCTGACCGACTCCAATTTCCAAAATATAAAAGGCCATCCGGCGTCTTTACGCACAGAGGCCGTTTTTGGCTAGTGGGTCCCACCTATATCATATTTTGATGATCTGAACCATTCAACGTGTCCAAAGGGGGGCGTGACCATCACCTAGCTTCCCTTTTTAGCCCATACACGTGTACGCATGTGAATCGTCAGAAAACGGAAGATGAACGGTGAATTGAGTTAGTACAGTGGACCACACAAGAACCTACTAAAACTACTCCTTCCCGACTGGTTTTTCGCCAGGATTTCAATGGACGGGGTGGATTTCTTCATAGACATAAAGGTGGGGCCCAACGATCATTGCAGCAGCGGTCTGTAAACTCTGTTTCGCAAACAGAGCCTGTGGACGAATCTTGTGGGCCACCACCGTGCTTCATCGGTCTGATCTAGACCATCCATCTGAAGCCCATGCTCCCTATCATCCAAGCCTAGATGACGGAATTGCAGGAATAAATGAAGATTGGATTTCAACCATCCAAACGGAGGATGGACGGTAGCACAAAAGATTGTGTGGACCACACCAAAACAGAAGAAAAATGGTCATGTTCGACCGTTTTTCCGTGATGATCTCAGTGAACGGAGTGGATTTTTTATCAGAGATCGTTTGTGGGGGCCACCAATACATCAGCGTAAGGAGTTACGCAGGTAACCGACTTTCCAGTTTCGCAGTTTGCTGCGTAAAAAAATTTCCGCAAGAGATCTCCACCGCCTCTACACCCAGTCGTCCATCCTCCATCAGCCTATAAAAGAAAGAGATGTCAGAGAGGTGATTGATTCAGTCCTAGGAAGAAAGAGAGAAAAGGAGCTCGGTTGTGGACGTGAAGGAATCAAAGGGATGTGTTTTATCTCCATTATATTTTTCTTTCCAACTAATTCTTTGTTCCATCCCATGGATTTTTAAACCTCTTAGTTAGGGCTGAGATGAAGCCCCTAATTTGAATGACTCTTGTTTATTGTTGATTTCATTTGTAATTGATTGATTTATTTCTTTCTCTAGTGTAATTAAATGAAAATTTCATACCTCTCTAATCTATAAGCTTAACCAAAGTCTAGATGTGGATGTTGTTTGGAATCTTATTCTAGGTATGTTTGTGTCTGACCATGAACAGGTTTCCTACAGAGAAAGAAATAAATATATTTCAATAATAAAATAATATATAATATATAAAAAGTTGTTTTGAAAAATACTTTTTCTGTGGGTTTTTAGGAATAGTCCCACATGGAAAAGGGAAGAGAAAAATTTGTGGTTTATATGAAGGATGTGGAGTATTATAATATTTACCTACCTAGTCCGTTGACTATGGACCTTACGCTCGGGCTCGGGCTCGGGCTCGGGCTCAGGCACGGGTACAGTCTCGGTCAAGGGCTCGGTGCGAGGGCGTGGGCATGTGAGGCAGTGTGGCTGTAGAGGCGCTAGTGGCACACTTTGCACTTTGAACCGGAGTAAGATGTGGATGGGTTTCTAAACCATCTCAACTCACTCCAGCA
Source organism: Magnolia sinica (assembly GCF_029962835.1). Taxonomy (NCBI): domain Eukaryota; kingdom Viridiplantae; phylum Streptophyta; class Magnoliopsida; order Magnoliales; family Magnoliaceae; genus Magnolia; species Magnolia sinica. The sequence continues at coordinate 6,676,985 of NC_080577.1, forward strand.
AATCCATACGAACTGAGACAACCAGCCCTTCTCCACTCATATATTTTAGTGTTTCCAGCAACATAGCAAGGCTTAAACCTTAGCTTGAAGAACAGACCAGTTGTGTGGTCTAGGAAGGTTCAACTGAACTAGTGGCTGAAGATTTGAACTGACCTGTGCAGAAGTCGAAACTACTTTTCTTTTCTTTTCTTCTTCTTTTGGGATTTTTCTTTTATACTGTAATATTGCCAGAAAGTATGTAATTGAGTTCCATTTGGTGGGCCTTCGTGTTTGCTGAACGCAGACCCACACCAGGCTCGTCGTATCCTAGAAGCTGTTTGCCTGTAACCTATCAGCATACTCAATTCACTTAAGTAGGGGCAAATAACGCTTTAAGGATAGCGTTTCAGACGTGCTTCAGCCTGTCCTGATTTCAGATTATTTTGCAATTTTTGGTTTCCACATTATACAGAAATACATTAATCTATATAATTTTTAACAATCTTAAAGCGTTCTTTATTTGATGGAAGCTGACAGTGTTTCATCCATCAAGTTGATGAATCAGGACTTGATACGTCTTGATCGGTTCGATGGAACCAATTTTACAAGATGGCAAGACAAGCTGAAATTTCTCCTGACGGCGCTGAAGATCTATTATATATTATATCCAAATTTGTAAGCACTACTTGAAGCATCTGACAAAGACACACCTGAACAAGTAGTTGCCCACACCAAAAGAGCCGAAGACGAACTCTTGTGTCGAGGACACATTCTGAACGCTCTCTCTGATCGCCTGTACGATCTATACCAACAGACGTCATCAGCAAACGAGATCTGGGCTGCTCTGAAATTCAAATACAAGGCTAAAGAAGAAGGTATCAACAAGTTTCTCATCACCAGGTATTTTGACTTCAGCATGATAGATAATAAACCGCTGCTGCCCCAAATCTAAGAACTGCAACTAATAGTAAACAAAATCAAAGTGATAAAAATCGATCTTCCTGAATCATTCCAAGTTGGGGCTATAATCGTCAAATTGCCACCGATGTGGAAAGACTATAGAAAGAAGTTGTTGCATAAAATCGAGGACTACACACTGGAACAAATCCAAAAACACCTCAGGATTGAGGAAGAATCCCGTAACCGCGATAGAAAGAATGATAACGGGAATACCTCGTCCAAGGTACATGCAGTAGAAAACACTAATAACAAATATCCTGAGAAAGACGATTCCCTTAAACCTAATAAAGGAAAATTCAAGAAGAACACCCAAAAGAAGAACGGAAAGTTCAAGGGTCCATGCCATATTTGTGGAAAAACCGAACACTATGCTCGAGTATGCCGCTATCGCAAATCTAAAAAAGAGGCAAGTGCAGTAGAAGAAGGCGATATTGTGGCTATGATTACTGAGGTGAATACCATCCATGGCAAAGTTCCAGGGTGGTAGTATGATACTGACGCTATTATACATGTGTGCTACTACAAATCAGCCTTCAAAACATATGAGGAATTGACCAATGGTCAAGAAGTCCAAATGGGTAATGAAGTCCGATCGAAGGTCGTCGGCAAAGGAACTGTCGAACTGATATTCACCTCTGGAAAGAAAGTGATTCTAACTAATATACTGCACGTCCCAGACATGAGGCGAAACTTAGGTTCTGGGGATCTTCTGAGAAAATCAGGCATACTGGTGGTGTATGAGTCAGGTAAACTGATTCTGTCCAAAAATGAGAATTTTGTCGGAAATGGATATGCTTGTAACGGAATGGTTAAGTTTTCTCTGAATGAAAGTAGCACTTCTACGTATATGGTTGAATCCGCTGAACTGTGGCATGATAAACTAGCCCATATAGGGTATAGTACCTTGAAGTTCATGGCTAAGAATGGTTTAATCTCATACACAGATAATGAAACCGAAAAATGAGAAGTGTGCATAAGATCCAAAATGACAAAGAAACCTTTTCCGAGTGTTAAAAGATCATCTCAAGTATTGGATCTTGTGCACAGTGATATCAGTGAGTTAAACGACATTCTTACTCGTGGAGATAAATGGTACTTTATAACCTTTATAGATGATTGCTCTGGGTATGTATATGTGTACCTATTAAAGAGCAAAGATGAAGCATTAAACATGTTTAAAATATATAAAGCAGAAGTAGAGAATCAACTGAATAAGAAGATAAAAATTCTCCGTAGCGATAGAGGAGGAGAATACTTCTCCAATGAATTCGATAACTTCTGTGAAGAACATGGACTGATACATCAATGTACAGCGCCATACACACCTCAACAAAACGGAATAGCTAAAAGGAAGAATAGAATGTTAGTAGAGATGGTCAACTCAATGCTGATAAGAGCAAAGTTGCCACTTAGTCTATGGGGTGAGACACTGTTTGCAGCGTGTCATATAATAAACAGAATTCCGTCTAAAAAATATAAAATATCTTCATATGAAATATAGAGAAGTAGAAAACCTAATTTAGGATATCTAAAAGTGTGGGGGTGTCTTGCATATAGCAGAACCCCTGATCCAAAAAGAACTAAGTTAGAACCAAGAGCTATTAAGTGCACCTTCGTAAGGTATGCACAAAATAGTAAAGCTTATAGACTTCTAGACATGGAGTCTAATTCAATAATAAAATCAAGAGATGTTGAGTTCTTTGAAAACTCACTATCCTTGGAGTCAAAAGATAATGAAATCCAAACTCTAAATAGAGAACCAGATAGCACAGCTCCATAGATAATGGAAGCTCCTATTGAACCTCGTAGGAGTCAAAGAACAAGAATGGAGAAGAGTCTAAGAGATGACTTTATAGACTCACAACGTGTCATTTTCCATTTTGTAGAAGGAGATAGAGAAAATGTTATAAGGAAAATACCTATAGTAATGACTATAGAAGATGATCCTAAAACATATAAAGAGGTTGTATCCTCTAGAGACTCAGCTTTCTGAAAAGAAGCTATAAACGATGAAATGGAATCCATACTATCAAACCAAACATGGGAACTAGTAAACTTACCTCCAGGTTCTAGACCCATAGGTTATAAGTGGGTATTTAGGAAGAAATATCACACTGATGGGACTATCCAAACCTTTAAAGCTCGACTAGTAGCTAAGGGTTTTAGACAAAAAGAAGGGATATATTACTTTGACACATACTCACCTGTAGCTAGGATAACATCCATTAGGATATTATTTGCGCTAGCTTCTATACATCATCTTCACATCCACCAAATGGATGTAAAGACCGCATTCCTGAATAGTGACCTCAATGAGGAGGTATACATGGAACAACTTGAAGGTTTCGTTCTACCAAGAAATGAAAACAAAGTATGTAGATTAGTCAAATATTTGTATGGATTAAAGCAAGCACCAAAACAGTGGCAGGAGAAGTTTGATTCTAAAATACTATCTCATGGTTTCATGCATAATGTAGTTGACAAATGCATATATTCTAAAGTAGATGGTAATTATATCATTATTATTTGTTTGTATGTTGATGACATGTTAATAATAAGTAATGAAATGGAAGGTGTGACTAAAATAAAGAGGTTTCTATCTTCCGTATTTAAAATGAAGGATCTTGGACAAGTTGATACCATTCTAGGTATCAAAGTTAAAAAATATTGTGGGGGTTATGCTTTGTGTCAATCTCATTATATTAAGAAGATATTAAATAAGTTTAACCATCTAAATATAAAAGAAGCAAAGACCTCATTTGATCCAAGTATCAAGCTAAAAGAAAATACTGGAAGAACAGTTGCACAATTAGAATATGCGAGTGCGATAGGGAGTCTTATGTATGCTATGCAATGCACTAGACCTGATATCACATATGCTATAAGTAAACTTAATAGGTTTACTATTAACCCCAGTACTGAACACTGGAATGCAATCAGTAGAGTCTTTGGTTACTTAAAAGTAACCAAAGACTTAGGACTATTTTATTCAAAATTTCCTACAATATTGGAAGGATATACCAATGCGAGCTGGATATCAAGTGTAGGGGACAACAAGTCTACTACGGGGTGGGTATTCACCCTAGGAGGTGCAGCTGTATCTTGGGGATCCAAGAAACAGACTTACATAACGCATTCGACTATGGAGTCTGAATTTATAGCCCTGGCTGCAACAGGCAAAGAGACTGAGTGGCTAAGGGATTTTCTATTAGAAATTCCTTTATGTGTAAAGCCTATATCAGCTGTGTCACTACATTGTGATAGTGAAGCCACATTAGCTAGAGCCTATAGCGGCACTTATAATGGTAAGTTTAGACATATTAGTCTTCGACATGATTATGTCAGACAATTGATTCGAGATGGAATCATTGCTATTTCTTATGTGAAATCAAGTAATAACCTGACAGATCCTTTCACTAAACCTCTACCGAGAGAGGTAGTAAAGGCTACATCTAGAGGGATGGGGTTGAAACTCTTCAACTAAAGTTCCACCAGTGATGGTAACCCAACCTAAAGTCAGAAAATCTCTAATTTTGGGTTTAATGGGTAAGAACAAGTCACTGATATGTGGAATATTTTCAACACTAAATTATAAAACCTCATCCATAATAGATAAGTGCTGAGCGTTACGATAGAGGGTTGAGTCTTAGAACTCTTAATGAAATTCAGTTTATAAGGACAAGTATCTTATAGTAACGGAGCCACTGAAAGGATTTCACCTATATGAACGTATAGATGGTGCCGTCTCTCATGAGAGTTAGGAGTTTTCTCTCGGGATCATTCACGAATTAGGATAAGTACATGGACATTAATTGTGCTGAGCAAGATTGTGGGAACTCTAACAAACACATAGTGAATATGTGTGTGGTTTCTCCGACTCTGTTATCTAGGAATAACTGGTTCAACGCTACAGCTACCAGTCATTTCAACAGAGTTTTGAAATACTTACATTAAGGAAAGATTAAAATCGAAAGATATCTTTCTTTATGCATATAAGCTGATTATTTTGGCAGTATTGTTTAACCGAGAAAATAATTTTATAAAATCAAGTGGGGGATTGTTGCAAAAAATATTGATTTTAATAAAATATATTTCAATAATAAAATAATATATAATATATAAAAAGTTGTTTTGAAAAACACTTTTTCTGTGGGTTTTTGGGAATAGTCCCACATGGAAAAGGGAAGAGAAAAATCTGTGGTTTATATGAAGGATGTGGAGTATTAAAATATTTACCTACCTAGTCCGTGGACTATGGACCTTGCCTGTTCCAGTGCGTAGCACTGGAACACCCACACGCATGCGCGCGCGCTCGCGCTAGCCCTCGGGCTCGAGCACGGGCACGGGCTCGGTCTCGGTCTCGGTCTCGGTCTCGGTTTCGGTCTCAGTTTAGGTCATGGGCTCGGTACGAGGGCGTGGGCATGTGAGGCAGTGTGGCTGTAGAGGCGCTAGTGGTGCACTTTGCACTTCGCACATCCGCATCGTGTCACAAAGGGTCGCTCCTTCGCGACCTTGAGCGAACCGAAGCGAGACGTGTGCGAGTCGCGGTGCGACTAAGTAGCTATGGCGGGTGACTGGTTAGCAGAGAGACTAAAGGACTGGGAGAGAAATCTCTCAGTATAAATAGAGGGACTGAAAAGAGATGTTGTAGTAGAAACTGTAACAGCTGAGCCATTAGTGTAGGGTCCAACTGTAACTACTGCATGGTTAGCCCAACAGCTAGAAAACGGCTAGTTATTGTCTCACAACAGTCAGCATGCAGCAGATTAATGGCCCATGCACAACAGTCAGAAAACGGCTATAAAACGGCTAGTTTTCCAATAGCCAGAAATAGCTTAATGAAATTTAAGTCTTTTGACCATAAACCCCTAGCCACCATAGCCTATAAAAGGAGGGCCTGGATGGGTTTCCAAACCATCTCAACTCACTCCAACAAACCCATACGAACTGAGACAGACAGCCCTTCTTCACTCATATATTCTAGTGTTTCCAGCAACATAGCAAGGCTTAAACCTTAGCTTGAAGAACAGACCAGCGGTGTGGTCTAGGACGGTTCAACTGAACCAGTGGCTGAAGATTTGAACTGACCTGTGCAGAAGTCGAAACGACTTTTCTCTACTTTTCTTCTTCTTTTGGAATTTTTCTTTTATACTGTAATACTGCCAGCAAGTGTGTAATTGAGTTCCATTTTGTGGGCCTTCGTGTTTGCTGAACGCAGACCCACGCCAGGCTCGTCGTATCCTAGAAGCTGTTTGCCTGTAACCTATCAGCATACTCAATTCACTTGAGTAGGGGCAAATAACGCTTTAAGGACAACGTTTCAGACGTGCTTCAGCTTATCCTGATTTCAGATTATTTTGTAATTTTCAGTTTCCACATTATACAGAAATACATTCATCTGTATAATTTCCAACAGAATCTACATCTATTCATACCTGGCCATGGATGGAAAGATGTGATCCTTGTGCTTCAATGGAATTATACATCATGTGTGCTTGACCAAGGACACAGAGTGTGCTTTATTTAGTAAATTTATATCAATCTGAATTAGGGTGAATCAACAAGTAAAACAAGGGTTATGATAATTAGGGGTGGATTCAAAATTCCTAGTATTCTCCTTGATTGAATTTTCCTTCTTATTCTCAGTTATTTTTCATAGATTTTTGTTATATTACTAGTTACACTATTTGTTAGATTAGTTAAGAAGAATCGTAAAATTCAAATTGTGACAACCAGTCCTCGTGGGAACGATCTCGTAATAAGTATCGTATCTACACCTGATTCGTATACTTGCGAGTTTAAAATCATTTAAATCAGGTTGGTTTAAATAAAACATCAATTACCCTGAAATCCAGGATCAATCTCTAAACCCGGTTGCTCTCGGGAGCGCATCGAAACTTCGTATCGGACCTGGACCACGCGTCGAAAGTCCGATTACTGCAAAACCATACGATTAGGACCGCCTTACTAGACTTGACAACCGTCTCATAAATCAAATCCAGATAGTATCCAGAAGCGCACAACTTGAGCCCGAAGCGAAGTGTGTGAGAAACGCAAATACCTTTGGGAAATAAACTCAGATTTAAGTGAATTGGGTCATTCGCTTGTAGGCCAAATTTAAGCTTTCAGACTATCAGAATCTGACCCAAATACACCTTCGGATCAGGGAAATTTCCTATCACAGGTCCATGCACTCGTGGCCCTGATCGAGCAACGATGGCCGTTGAACTGAAACTGGTCCGCCACGGTCGATCCACAAATATGATCAGACTGAAAACTTAGCCTGACCTATATCCAAGTCAGGGAGCTTAAGTCCGACCGCATGTAGAAAAGGAGCCTCCAGAACAGCTTCGTTGGACCGAAACGACCACTATTTGGCTATAACCCAAGTATATCATGGCCATGGTGCCATTCCCATCAGTTCTAGGCCTATATAAGCCCCTTAAACCCTCTCTCTCTCATTCCATACGAATTTGGAAAACCCTAAGAGAGAGAAGAGAGAAAAGAGAAGGAAAGAGAGAGAAATTGAGAGAGAGAGTTGGCATTTGTTTCTGGGATTCAACCCCGCCACTCCATGTGCTTAACTACCACTTCTATATTGCTATTCCGGCGATTCTGATCCTATTCTTAGGTAAGAAAACCTAACCCTAATCTGCTTTAGGGTTTTAAATAGTGTAAGTGATGAAATAGCTAACTTATTTTATGTTATAGGTGGCCATCGTGCCGTAGACAAAGACTTAGCATACAAACTGAGTTCGATACTCGTTTATCGGCAAAAGGTGCGGACTATAGATATTTAGGTTATCATTTTCAAAGCCTTCAATGTCAGTTAATGATTTATGACTGACTTGATTGCTATCACATATGCTTAGATTCGATGTTTCCGTATATTACATATGTATGTAAACTATGTTGATTTTAATGCATTCCAAGTGTTTGATATAATGTTTGAATGAATTTGAAATTATGATTTGTACTTGCCATGAATATTAGTTGTTAATGCATGATCATGGGACATGTGGCAACTCTTTTGTGAAAGGGTTCGCTACTATATGTGTTTTTCTTTAACTACCTTATTACATGTATGTACTATGTGTAGTCTAAGTGTTTGATAAAATGCTTGAGTGTGAAAATGCTTGATGTAATGTATTTGATGAGAGCGTTGAGATGGGATTCTAAATCCCCTTATCTATAGTTATAGTTTCCTTTATGTAATCTATCTTGCTACTACATGATTCATGTATGCAATGCCTATGTATGTTAACATGTGTACTACGTATTTGTTGAAATACTTAAACGAGATGGATACTGAAATTAGTTGTCACATGCTGTCTTGACTATCACATGTGAATGTCATTGCTTGAAGTGTGATTGGGGCTACGATGTAGTCTAGGCAATCGGTAATGGTTCACGGTCAGTGGCCGAACTGTTTTAGCCACGACGGATGCGTTCGATGAATCCGAGTCGTACGTCGTTTGACGACAGTGGTTAGGCCACGCGGAATGCTTATACACTTCATGTCAATTAAGTCTACGTACGCTCGTACTAGTCGAGCTTGTCAAGTAACCCGATTGGCCCAATGTATGTTCACCATGTATGGACACTAATGTTTGAATCTAAGGTACCAAACTCACCAGTGAAAAGCTCGTTTAACCTTGGTACCTCGATCCGCTAAGACTCATGAGCCGGACATGGTGGTATGGGACACCGTGGTCGAGCTGTCGGCCTACGCTGGGGCGACGAACCTCCCTTTAGTGTCCAGTGAGCAACCCAAACTCGTGAGCCGAATATGGTGGTATGGGACACTGTATTCGAGCTGTCGACCTACGATCAGGTGACGAGCCCGTAGTGACCTCGAATATACATTAAAACTATGTTAAGGCGACGAGCCTTTTCGTAGTAACTTGGAATATAAACTAGGCCTGCGCTGATGGTGACGAGCCTCTCCATAGTGACCTAGAACTGCTATTGTATGCGATTAACTAGGATTGACGACCCTAGATGGATCATTGTTTGGGTAAATGATATAAAGGGGGTGCCTTAGCTTCCCAATCCTGTTGTATGAATATGCCTAATTGAGAACTTGGATAATCATGCACATGCACCGCATTGCATGTGCCTTTGGCGTTGGAGTTAAGCACAGCGGGAGTGTTACATGCCACGATCGTGAGATGTTGTCACAAGAGGGAGTGCAGGCGAGGGCATGCATCATTAACACATATCATCCTTGCATTAACTAGAGTACTTAGGGATGTTTGTTGCATTGCTTTATCATTACTGCTTGACTAAATTGATAACATGTTAACCTTTGCTTTATAGCTCCACTGAGTTGATCACTCACTCCCACGTTCTGGGATGGTGTTTGAACACCAAACAGACCCTGTTGTAGATGCAGATGATGGCGATGCTTTCGAGCTCTTATACTCATGATATGTGGGACTCCACCCGGCATCCACCAGGCGGTCCATCACCAGATATTCTCCAAAGAGCTTCTCGTCCACGTGTGCTTCAAAGAGGACCCTACGGCCCTTAAATCTTCCATGGGATAGATCCGCCAGTAGAGCTCTTTCGAGAGGAGCCTGAGGATCGAGGTCCCACTTTGTGTTTATCTCATGATCGATGCTTCCATGTATATTCATCATCACGACTGCGATCGTGATAATGAATATACATGGGTGCTCCAAAAAAAGTTCCTCTGAGTGAATATGTATCTAAGGTTCTTATGGTCGCAAAAGAGCTCGTACTCCTCTCCATAGAGGTAATGTCTCCAGAGCTTTAGTGTAAAGATAACGGCCGCCAACTCTAGGTCGTGCGTAGGTTAGTTTTCCTCGTGTTGTCTCAACTGTCGCGATGTATAGGTAATAACCCTGTCCTTTTACATCAAAACACAACCTAAACCTACACGAGAAGCATCAGTGTATATCGTATACTTGACTCCTAAATCTGGCAATACTAGCATAGGGGTGGATGTCAACTTGTCCTTCAGTTCCTGGAAAGCTACTTCTGCCTTCTCGTTCCAGGTAAACTTGAGATCCTTCCGAGTCAGTTGAGACAACGGTCTGTCTATCTTGGAAAAGTCTCGAATGAATCGATGGTAGTAACCTACCAGGCCCAGAAAACTTCTCACCTCAGTAACTCAACTAGTCTGCTCTCAGTCTTGAACTGCGGCTACCTTAGCAAGGTCCACAGCTATCCCTTCCTTGGACACCACATGTCCCAAGAACTTGACTTCTTCTTTCCAGAAGTCGCACTTCTTGTACTGTGCAAACAACTGATTTTTCCTGAGAGTATCGAAAACTGCTCACAGGTGTTTCTCGTGCTCCTCCCGACTCTTGGAGTATATCAGGATGTCATCTATAAATACGATGATGAATCGGTATAAGTACGGTCTAAACACCTTATTCATCAGATCCATGAACACGGCCGGTGCATTTGTGAGTCCAAACGACATCACCAGGAACTCGTAGTGCCCAAAACTGGTCCTGAAAGCTGTTTTCTGTACGTCCTCTTGCCTGACGTGCAACTGGTGGTACCCTGACTGCAGATCAACCTTCAAAAAATACTATACTCCCCTCAACTGATCGAACAGATCATCAATCCTGGGCAAAGGGTACTTGTTCTTCACCGTCACTTGGTTCAACCTGTAATAATCAATACACAATCGTAGAGATCCATCCTTCTTCTTTACAAATAACACAGGTGCTCCCCAAGGAGACACACTTGGTCGTATGAAGCCCGCATCCAACAGATCATCGATCTGTTTCCTCAGTCCTCCATCTCACATGGATGCATGCGATAAGTCGGAAGAGATATAGGTGTTGCACTAAGCACTAGATCAATGGTAAAATCAATCTCGCGCTGAGGGGGTAGTCCAGGTATCTTTATGAATACGTCTGAGAACTTTTGGACTACAGGGGTGTCCTCAAGTGCAGGACCATTAACATCCTCTAGTAATGAAGCGTAACAACTAATGCGATAGGGTTAACTAACCTGCACTGGGAATGTAAAGGTCGTGCCCTCTGGTTCATGGGCTGTCACCACTCTAGTATCGCAGTCGATCTCTGCCTTCACCTCCGTGAGCCAATCCATACCAAGAATGGCGTCATAATGGTATAACGGAGTGACAATCAGGTCAATGCTTACTGTTCTGCTCCCTAAGTCTATTGAACAACCCTTACACATCCTGGTAGCGTCTGAGAAAGTCCCTATGACGGTAAGGATTCTCACCCCAACCATAGGACTAGTTTCCAACCCCGGTCGCTTAACTATTGCGCACGATATTATAGAGATAGTGGACCCGGTGTCCGCTAATAAGAAGATTGGTGTACCTTGAATATGCGCAGTGACTTTAAAAGCCAGTGGTACTGCGGTTGCCGTCTCGGATGCCTCAGCTGCAAGTGCATGAGTGCACACGAGCCTGCTAAAAACGGTTCGGCTGCGGTACCATGGGCCGTAAATCGAAGTACAGGCTGCTGGAAAGATGGATGTGGTGGTGCTAACCGTAGGGGTGGAGTCGAGAGAGGTGGTGGCATCTGACGGTTGATCCTCTGAGGGGACGTAAAACCGTTATCCCTCATCCTGGTGAAACAGTATGTGTCAGCATGACCCGACCTCTGACAGTAGGTGCACCATATATCAGGTCGTCTTGTCGGGGCTGGTGTAGTTACAAGTCTAGGAGGCGAATCCGCACGCGGTCTCTTACCGAGGAACGGTCGGCTCGGTAGATCTGGTCGAGGCCTCTGTCCCATGGGTGCTCGCATACAGGACTGCCCATCCCTGTCCTGCTCAGCTCGCAAAGACATGCTCACTATCTCAGCATAGCTAGGTATGCTAGTGCAGCACATCTTCGAGCGGATCTCGGGTTGCAGACCCTCAAAAAATCGCCGCATCTTCATTGGATCATCAGCTAGGATCAATGGAGAATACTTAGCCAGCTCCATAAATCTGTTCTCATACTCTGCCACTGTCATCCCTCCCTGACGGAGGCGAAGGAAATCTCCCTCCTTCTCATGACGGTACGTGAGAGGGAAATACTTCTAGTGGAAGCGCGTCTCAAAGGCCTCCCACGTCCACACGTAGCCAACAACAATAGTTCGCAGGACACTATCCCACCACAAACTGGCCTCCTTCTTGAACACAAAGGTGACCAACTCCACCTACTCTGCTTCAGTGTAGTGCAGCGACCTTAGCATCTTAGAGACGCGGTCAAGCCAATAATCAGCCTCCTCGGGTCTGTGAGTACCAGCGAAAGTAGGAGGCCGCAAGTGTTGGAATCGCTCGAATGTGCCGCTGGCACTTGCGTTCCCAGCAGGGTGCACAGGTGGTGCAGGTGGAGCCACACCCATAATCTGGCCAAGGACCCCTGCGATGGTAGCCAGAAACTGCTGCTGCTGTTGCTGCTGTATCTGCTGTTGTTGTATCAACAACATCATCTGCTCCAGCCTATCAGGAGGCAGAGCAGACTGTGGTATGTGAGGCGTTGAGGTAGATGTATGGTTCTACTCAGGAACAGATGGTGCAACAGGTGTCGGCCCATTAGTGGGGCCAGTAGTCAGCTGAGAATCCGACATAGTGTCATGAGTCGAGCCCAAACTGGGGTCCGTCTGACTATCGCTTAGGGGAGGTGCCCCATCAATCGAATCGCCAAATGTGAGACGTGTCGTGCTCCTTGTGGCCTTAGGTGGTATTCCCTAAATACAACATAGGGTGCAACCCGTGAAATTTAGCATACAACACTCAATTCTCCAAGCATACTTCACAGTCCATAACGAAAGGAGTCACGTGCATTTCATTTAACAAAATTTGCCACAATATATGAGATATAGTTTTACATGAATCATGACAAGAAACGTATGTGAGCTATTCTAAGCAGGGAGGAGGGGCATTCCTGTGCTGTGTGCAGGACAAGGATGCCCCTCCTTCACTAGCGAATGCTGTTGGATATTTGGGCATGTGGAAACATCTTAATATGGATTGAAACAAATAAATGAAAATGAAAATCCAAGCAAACACAAAGAATACAATTTTTATATGAAAACTCTTGTGGGAAATAACCACAACACTAAAGCGACGATCAAACTATTATTCAGAGAAAATTATATGGATAGAGAAAACTTATAGCCAAAATCATCTCTCTCTCGGAGGCTCTAAAAAAATATTTTTTAAAAAATAACAAAATATCGTAACTTTCTCTTAACCCTAACATAACTAACCCTAAAAGCTACCATTTCATGAGGAAAATGTAAAAAATACCCCTCTAAGAGTCCACTAACACTTGATCCTTGTTAGCAAGTGAAACATGAGTCATATGAGCTTAGAAAAATGAATTGACCTAATAGTGATTTTGGTGTCACAACTTTAACAATCTCTAACTTGATAGTAAAATAACTTATTCGCCTGACCAATCTTCTTCTAAGCATCACCATCATCGTTTCATACACACTCCAACTCTATTCCTTTCTTGCAAAGCCCAGAGAAGTCGAGCAATACTTGAACTTCACTGGAGGAACAATCTTTGTAAGAATATACGTTGGATTCTTAATGGTGTGAATCTTTTCAAAAGTAACATATCATTTTTCTAGTAGTTGCGGGATAAAGTGATAACGAACATCAATGTGCTTAGTTTATAGTGATATACCGAGTTCTTCGCCAAATTAATCACATTCTTGCTATTACAATGCACAAGCACAACTTCCTACTGAAGCCCAACTCATCCATCATCCCTTTAAATCAAACAATTTCCTTAAATGCCTCTGTCACTGCCATGTATTCAATTTCGGTAGTAAAATGTGCAACCACAAACTGAAACTTAAACATTCAATTGATAGCTCTACCTACTAGCATAAACGAGTAACCAGAAGTAAATATTTTATTATTCACATTCCTTGTATAATCCAAATCAACATAGCCTACGAGTTTCTCTTCTGAATCTCCGAAACACAAGATGTAGTCTATCGTACCTTATGTATACTGACGTTACCATTTCACTACTTTCTAATGTTTCTTACTGAGAATTGATATATAGTTGCTTATAATACCAACTGCATGTGAAATATTCAATTTCATACAGATCATAGCATACATAAGATTGTCAACTGCGCTTAAATAAGGCACACGAGACAAATATCATTTTTCTTCGTTCAACGTAGGATATAATTCCAAAGAAAACTAAACTGAGCAGAGTGGTGTGTGTTTATCGGTTTCACCTTTTTTCAGTTTGAACTTGACTAGAACATTCTCAAGATACTGATCCTTAGACAAGTATAGTGTGCTCCTCTCCTTATTCTTATGTATATTAATGTCAAGAATCCTCTTTGCATGCTCTAAATCTTTCATTTCAAACTTCATGAATAGCTGATCCTTCAATGTATTGATTTTAGACATGCTATGGTTGGTAATAAGCATATCATCAACATATAACACTAGAATGATGAATTCCTCCCTACTCAGTAATCTAAAATAAATGTAATGATCAAATTCACTTCTAGTAAAATTGTAGCTGAACATGAAATAATCAAACTTCTTATACCACTGCCTAAACGACTGTTTAAGGTCGTATAATGACATCTTCAACCTAAAAAAAAAAAAAAAAAATCATTCTTTCTATGCACCTCGAACCATTCTGGTTGCTTCATGTAAATCTTCCCTTTTAATTTACAATGTAGAAATGCAATTTTAACATTCAACTGTTCAAATTCCATATTATATTGAACAACCAGATCCAATATAAAATTGATAGATATCTGTTTTACCACTCGTCCGATATAAAACTGATGGATATCTGCTTTACCACTGGTCCGATATAAAGCTGAGTTTTAACCTTTCACCCTTTTACATTCAATCACCACTAATTTCTCTCATGTGGCTCACTTGAGTTTTGAATCTATCGTAGTTTTTTGTCCCAACATGATCTGAATAAATGAATGGATGGGGTGGATATCTAATAAAAATCACACTATTTTCCCCTCGTAGAAAGTTCATGCTAGAGGCTTTCGGGGGAAATTTGCTTAAAGATGAAGTGGGATTGTCACACCACCAGGGAGCGCAGATTTGGTACTACCCCCACCAGGACACAACTAGAGACAGACGGTAATGTCAGGGGTACTGTGTGGCCTACTATGATCTATATGTTTTATCCATGTTGTCCATCTTTTTACTAGATCATTTCAGGGCTTGTTTGGGAGCGTGGATTTGGAACCCCCTAGATTTGAAATCCTCCTATTGTATTTGGCACCTTATAAGATTCAAAAACAACTTTAATCCAAAAGTAGCTATACATGGTATATTTATAGGGGTTTGAATTTAATTACTAAATCAACTTTAATATATCTAATTAGTGAAAGTACGTAACGTTTGACACAATGGTTGTAATAAGCCCGCTGAAATATATACTTTGACTGAAAATGATGAAATTCCAAGTCTTGGATGGGCCACAAGCACAAAATCATGTCCGAGTAACTAACCAACGATTTTTAACCGTTGATTTACATGGACAATATTTGGACGGCGTTGATCATCATATTCAAGTAATGATAGTGATGCAATTGATAATCTAGTTGTTTAGGGATATTACTATTGCGCCATGTGCCCAACAGATTAATATTCTAGTGACACACATGTTACAGATGCAACTCTTGGACAGATTTTAGATGTAATCCAAGCTTTTACAATGTATTGGAAACCCCTAGATTTGAAACCCCCAATTACTTTATAGTGCCAAACAACCAGGAGATTCGAAATCCCTCAAATCCCCCAATTCCATGGTGCCAAACGACCCCTTAGAGAATTATCCAAAAAGGGAGTCGGATTGAAGGCTTAAGTGGACCACACCACATGAAGCAGTGGGGATGAAAAAGCCTACCGTTGAAAACCCCTGTGGGGCCACAAAAGCTTTGGATTAAGCTAATATTTATGCTTTCCCTTCGTACAGGACTGTGAGACCTTATAAGCAGGCTGGGAGGTTTTGGATCAAGCTGATATTTATGCTTTTCCTTCGTACAAGTTTGTGCGACTTTATGAGAAAGTTGTATTGTAAATAAAGATCATGGTGGGCCTTGGATGTTTTCAATGGTAAGAGTTTAATCCCCACTGCTTAATCTGGTGTGGTCTACTTAGAGCCTTCGATATGCCTACTTTTTGGGTTAATGCCCTAAAATGATCTATCAAAATAGATGGACGGTGTGGACCAAACATATAATATAGATCACGGTGGGCCTCTGATATGACCGTCTGTCCTAACTCAGTCCTGGTTTAGTACCCAATTCGTGTACCTTGGGAGGTGTGTTTACATTTGGTGTGTTGACGTAATCAAGTCCCATGGGCCTCACCATGATGCATGTGTTATATCCAAGCTGTTCATCTATTGGACAAGATCATTTTAGGTTAGATTTGGCTGGATCACGAGAGATGAAAGCAAAGCCTGTTTAAAAGTTGTCAAGTATTCATGAAACTTGGAAGCGGATTGCTCGGTGAGTAACTCACTGCCCTTAGCATACTGAGTAAACTCAGTGAGGTTCACCATAATTTATGTATTTTATCCGCTCTGTTCATCCATTTTATCAGATAATTTTAGGGCCTGAGCCAAAAGAATTAAGCATATACAATGTTCAAATGGACCACACCACAGAAACAGTTGAATTGTACATCTACTGTTGAAAATTTCTTGGGAGCCACAGAAGTTTTGGATCAATCTTATATTTATGTTTTCCCTTCACCCATGTTTATATGATCTTATGAACAAGTTGGATGACAAATAAACATCATTGTGGGGCCTAGCAAGGTTTCAACGGTGAAAATCATTATCCCCACCGTTTTCTGTGGTATGATCCACTTGATCTTTGGATATGCTTCAATTTTGGGCTCAACCCCTTAAATTAGATGGAAAAATGGATGAATGGCGTGGATAGACAACATACATTCAAGGTGGGCCCAACTGAGTTTACGCCCTATGATAAGAGCGTACTGAGTTCCGATTTCTCGAAACTTAGCCTCATCTCTGACAACTGCATATGCAGTAATGATATGGACCACAATCAAGACACCCCAAATGTGCCTATGGTCCATCAATTTAATTTTCAAACAATGCTGATTGCCTATGATAGCATAGCCTGTTGGAGGAAGCTAGGTGAGGCCACAATGATGTTTATGAGAAATCCATCTGTTTTTATTAGATCATGTTAGGAGATTAACCCAAAAATGAGGCTGATCCAAAGTATATACACTGCGTAACAGGAAAAGATGAGTAAGGAAATGCCCTCCGTTGAAACTTACCGAGTTCATCATAAAGTTTAAATGTCATCCATACCATTAGTAAGGTCATCCCTACTAGGATGAAATCAAAAGACAATAATATTAGCTTGATTCAAAACTTCCAATTGGCCATAAATGTTTCAATAGTGTAAGTTTAATCCACACTGTTTCTTTAATGGGCAGCCCACTTAGAGTTTTGGATCGGCCTAAATTTTGGACCCATGTTCTACCATGATCAAAATGGATGAACAGGGCAGATATCTCACAAACATCACAGGGGCCCACCTAGATTACTATTGGAGGGGTTCTGTCACCAGCAATCTTGGTCACAGTGCAGTCCTATGGTGGTGCCTACTTTGATGTATGTGTACAGTATATCCACGCTGTCAATCCATTTTTTCCAGCTCATTTTAGGTCATGAGAACCAAAATGCAGCAGGTACAACTCTCAATTCGACCACACTATAGGAAAAGTGACGATCAAGCATCCACCATTAAAAACTTCTAAGGGACCACCATATTGTTTATTTGCCATCCAACCAGTTCATAAGGTCATGATAACTTCAATGAAGGGAAACAATAAATATCAACTTATCTAAAACTTTTGTGCCCCAGTTGCAGCAAAAAGATTCAATCCATAGTTCATCACTGAGGAGTTCACCTGATGGACAGAGCGGATTGATTGCACGTATGCAACATGTTCAGCTTTCAAGAGATTGGGTGCGTTCTAGCGGATTCCTATCCCACATTATTTGTATTTCAGGCATTTTATAAGTCGATTTCTATTTAGATGAATTGTTTAATGGAAACGTGAATACATAAATTGCTTCCTCCTTCATTATTTGGAAATGCCGTGTAATTTATAAGAGGAGAAAAACTATGATTCTCGTGCAGAGTGTCACGCCCCAAAATCTGGGTACCCAAATAGGGTGTCCAAGACCCGAATTCCAAACCCGTGACCTATATAAAAATAAAAATAAAAATACAATTAAAGTATAACAATTTTATATGTATTTCATTTTATTTTTTTTTCACACCATAGCCCAATACTTTAAAATCCAAACATAAATTAAAATATCTAATTACATAATCTGTTATTACATCGATGCATAATTATTTAACTTAACTTGAAGTAAGAAAATCAAGCACAAACATTACTACACTCAGAGTTCTAAAATAAAATAAAATTTATTCTATGTAGAATGACATGCCACGTGCTTCTAACCACATTCCATGCTCCACTACTAATAGTAGTACCCTGCATCTTCAAAATATTCATAACCTGAAACGGTTAAAACATAATGAGTTGATAACTCAATAAGATCACATCAATCCCGAGTTGAAAATCTCACAAATATTACCAAATTTAATCTCGACATATTAATCAAAATAAGACGAACATTGGATGTAAAATCATAGTAAATAATTTGACATTCATGAATATGGAATGAATAAATTGTTTAACATAGCTTTTCTAAAGATGCTAAGATTTGGAGTAGGCAAAACACTCATGTGTGCTGATCCTTTTAGAGGATGACCCACGGCAGAGCACCGGTGTTGATCCTTTCAGGGTATGACCCTCGGCAGAGCACCGGTATAACCTTTTAGGAACAAAAGCCCAAGGCAGTGTACCTGTGTGTACTGATCCTTTTAGAGAATCACCCAAGGCAGAGCACCCGTGCCGATCCTTTTGGGAATGACCCTGGGCAGAGCACCCATGTCGTGTTGATCATTTTGGGAATGACCCTGCGCAGAGCACCCGTAAGAATCATTGCATAAAACAAATAATTGTTCACATAAGATGCATCTAACTTACAAGGAAATATGACAGATATAATGCCTATATTCACATAATGAATATTCATTATCACCACTATATAATATTAAATGAAAAAAATAATATTTGCATTGGTTCAAATAATAAAAAAATATTTCAATGTCTATATTATATAAGACAATTAGTTATGAATTTTTCAATGGGGAATGATGACCTACCTGTTATGAAAAAATTGTGTGATAGGAGGAAAATAATTTGAAGTGATGCTGATTTCTACCTGTACTAACTTGGATTGATCAACTCTGAACTCGATGTGGAACCCTCACGGATACTCTCCCTTCTCCTGAGCTCTCTTTTTCTTCTCACAGATTTTCTATATGGTTTTCTCTCGATAGCATGAGAAATAGGGTATGAAAATGATGTTAGGTGAGTTGGTGGGTTCTGAGTTTAATGGGCGGTTTAGATTGAGGAGTGGGTCCCACCATGATGATGGCAATCATGGGTGATGGGTTCCCATTCGCAACCGTACCACGGAGAAGTGGGAAAGAGAGAGAGAGAGAGAGTCGTGGAGGATAGGGGGGTTAGTTTGTGGGTGACGTGCGTCAGCACGTCACTTGCTTTGCTTTCTTTTTTTTCTATATTTTTTTTTTGAGAATGGGCCCCTACAGGATCACGTGATAAATCCATACTGTTCATTAGTTTTGCCTTTCAAAGTTAGGGCATGAGCCCAAAAATGAGGGTCATCCACAGCTTAGGTGGGCCACATCATATGCAACGGTGGGTTAACGGTGGAACCCACCATTTGAAAGAAACAGAGTATTACATTCTACCCACCTTAACAAAATTTCGTCCTCGAAATTTATATACCTAAAAGAGGTTATGGTACTTTTCTCGAATTTCTTATTCTCGCTCCCACGATGCTTCTTCCTTGTTGTGATGACTCCACTGTACCTTCACAAGTGGTGTAACCTTCGTACGAAGTACTTGCTCCTTACGATCGAGAATGCGCACAGGTTGCTCTTCATATGTGACATTTTCTTGAATCTCTAGCAGCTCCCATTCGATGACATAAGAATCGTTCGGCTTGTACTTTCGAAGCATGGAGAAATACATTGTGGATATTAGATAACTGAGGCGATAGGGCCAGCTTGTATGCTACAACTCCTACTCTTTTTAGGATCTCGAAGGGTCCAATAAAACGTAGCGCGAGCTTCCCTTTCTTTCCAAAACGCATAACTCCTTTCATGGGGGAAACTTTTATGAACACATAATCTCCCACACAAAACTCTAAGTCTCTGCGTCGATTATCTGCATAGCTCTTTTGGCGACTCTGGGCGGCACGCATACGTTCCCGAATGATGTCAATCTTCTTGGAGGTCTCTTAAATAAGTTCTAGTCCCTACAATGTCCTTTCTCCTACTTTGGTCCAACAGCTTGGTGATTTGCAGGGTCTTCCGTGTAAAGCTTCAAATGGTGTCATACCAATGCTGGCTTGGTATCTATTATTATATGCGAATTCCACCAGTAGCAGATGATCATCCCAATTTTCCTTGAAGTCGAGAATGCAGCTACGTAACATATCTTCTAAAACCTGATTTGTCCTTTCTGTTTGTTCATCAGTCTGTGGGTGAAATATTGTGCTACAATCGAGAGTAGTTCCCAAAGCTTCCTGTAGACTTGCCCAAAACCGTGATTTAAACCTGGGATCTCGGTCGGAGACGATGGATACTGGAGTACCATGAAGTTGGACGATTTCTTTAATATCAATTTGACTCGAGTCCACTGCAGATGCAGAAATTTTTATCGGGATGAAGTGTGCGAATTTGGTTAACCTATCCACGATCACCCATACAGTGTCAAGGTGTCGACCTGTGTTTGGAAATCCAATTACGAAATCCATGGATATATGCTCCCATTTCCACTTGGGGACCGGTAACGGCTGTAAGAGTCCTGGTGGTCTTCGATGGTCTGCCTTCACTTGTTGACATGTCACACATTTAGATACGTACTCGGCGATTTTTCGCTTCATGTTGTTCCACCAGTAATGGCGCTTAACATCGTGGTACATTTTAGTCTCCCCTGGATGGATAGTGAATCTTGATCTATGAGCCTCGTCCAAAATCTCTTGCTTCAATTCAGGTTTGTTTAGAACACATAGCCTTCTTCGAAACCTAATCCCTTCATCAGTGCCAATTTGTCATTCTGCATTCTCCTTCCGCATTCCTTCTGCTCATTTTTCTTGTAGCCAAACGTCTTCCTTTTGAGCTTCTAGAATATACCGAATCTAAGAGAAAAGTTTATCATGATCTAATCTCAATTATAAAAATTAATAAGTTAAACTTCACTATTAAACTTAAGAAAATAAAAATAAAATTACACACTAGGGCAGGTTGTGCTATTAGGTTACTTAGATGCGCCTGAGGTTCTTCAAGCTAGAGTTGCAGATCGAAATCCTTGATGACATTTAGCATCTCCCACTCTTTGATCATTAGGCTGGCTACAAGTCTTCGTGTCTTTCTGCTTAGGGCATCGGCCACAACGTTTGCTTTTCCTAGGTGATATGAAATATCGAAATGGTAGTCTTTCAAAAATTTCATCCATCTTCTCTGACGCATATTCAATTCATTCTGATTAAAGAGATACTTTAAACTCTTATGGTCTGAATATAAGTCGAATTGTTCCCCATATAGGTAATGCCTCCAAATTTTCAAAGCAAAAACCACTGCTACTAACTCCAGATCATGCGTCGGGTAATTTCGCTTGTGAGTCTTTAACTGTCGTGATGCGAATGCGATAGCTTTGCCTCTTTGTATAAGAACATATCCTAATCCCTGATATGACGCATTGGTATAAACGACGAATCTTTCTCCTTTGGTCGGTAATGTCAAAACTGGGGCTGATGTCAACCGCTTCTTCAGTTCGATAAATGCCTGCTCACAATCTTAATCTCACTTAAAGTTCGTATTCTTCTTAGTTAGATTAGTTAGGGGTCTTGATATATTAGATAATCCTTCTATAAATCTTCGATAATAATTGACAAGGCCGAGAAATCTTCGCACTTCTAACACATTCGAGGGCTGCACCCATTCTAATATAGCTTCAATTTTAGCTGGATCCACAGATATCCCTTTCTCTGACACCACATGCCCTAAGAATTTTACTTCATGCTTCTAGAAGTCACATTTCGATGACTTAGCATACAATTGATTTTCCTTTAACGTTTGTAGAGCGGTCCTGAGATGTTCCTTATGCTCCTCATGAGTCTTAGAATATATAAGAATATCATCGATGAATACAATAACGAATCGATCTAAATAAGGTTTGAATACCCGATTCATAAGATCCATAAATACTGCTAGAGCATTTGTCAATCCAAATGGCATTACCAAGAACTCATAGTGCCCGTAACGAGTCCTAAAAGTCGTCTTGTGCACGTCTTCGTCGTTTATTCTCAACTGATGGTAACCTGACCTCAAATCTATTTTAGAAAAGAACCTCGCTCCCTTAAGCTGGTCAAATAAATCTTCAATCCTAGGAAGAAGATATTTGTTCTTAATTGTTACTTTATTCAATTGACGATAATCGATACATAATCTCATAGTTCCATCCTTCTTCCTTACAAATAAGACTGGTGCTCCCCATGGCGACGTGCTTGTTATAATGAAACCCTGATCTAACAACTATTGGATCTGATCCTTTAATTCTTTTAATTCTACAGGAGCCATGCGATAAGGTGCTCTGGAAATGGGTGCAGTTCCGGGCATTAGATTGATACCGAAGTCCACATCTCTCTTTGGAGGTAACCTTGGAATGTCCTGAAAAACTTCTGGAAACTCCCTAACCACAGGTATTTGTTCAATCCCTTCTTCTGATTGCTCGATTCCCATAATAGCCGACAAACCAATCGGCGCTTTCCTTCTTCGTGTCCCATAAAATTTCAGTGGAGATCGTCCTTCTATGTTCAACGCAATCGTCTTCCTGAAACAATCTATCTTGGCACGATACTAGGACAACCAATTCATTCCTAAGATGACATCATATTCTCTCATAGGCATAATTATGAGATTTGCTGGTAGTATTTTATTTTCAATTATGATGCAGCATTTTTCACATATTTGCTCTAAATTCATGGACTTACCGAGAGGGGTTGCTACGATAATTTTCTTATCTAATCGTATGGGTGATATACCAAGTGAGCATACAAAGAAATAAGATATAAATGAGTGTGTAGCTCCTGAATCGAATAATGCTCTGGCAAGAGATGTGTAAGCCAAGATAGTACCTTCCACCACATCATTAGTAGCTTCAGCACCATGTTGAGGAGTGATATCTGCAGGTTGTGCTGGGTCCTCATAAGCAGAAGCAGTAGTCTCATACATTTGTGCAGCATCATCTTGAGGTGGCGTTGGATCATCATAGCTTCGATTTGGATCCTCATACTCCTGAAGTTGGGTTGGATCATTTGTGAATGAAGATAGAGCGTAAACATGTCGTTGAGCTTGAGGTCGAGGCGCCTGACTTTCTGGCCTCAGTTGTTGATATTGGGGAGGCTTGACCTGTTGTCGCGATTGTTGAGGTGGTCTCGGATAAGCTTGAGGGGGTCCAGGCAGCTCGTATCGTAGATGTAGCTGTACAGGCCTCTGAGGATAAAGTTGTGCTGGTCTCACAGTTGACTGAATCATTTGAGGGGGTGGTGGAGGTCGTTGATATGATGTAGACGGTGCATAATGAAGAGGCGGCCTGTAAAACGATCATGGTGGTCCTTGATTCCCTGGATATTGATGACGAGGTGGTAGAAGACAATGGCGGGCAGGATGACCCACCTTTCCACAGTTATGGCAAGTCTCAGTGAATTGCGTTGAAAGTTGCATAGTAGCATGACTGGGTACTGATGTTGGCATCATCTTCTGCCGCTTAGTTACTTCATGTTGTGTGAGAGATGAATGGGGCGTGGTCCTGGCTCCACTCCTCATGTCCTTCCTCGGCTCACGGTTCTTCCAATGCTCATCAAAGTCTTTTTCTATTGCGTTAGGGCGTTCCAATGCTTCTGTATACATTTTAATAAGAAATGGCGCCAGTCGAGTATGAATAAAAGGTTTCAGTCCCTCAACAAACTTCTACCCTTTACGAAGCTCATCCGGTATGAGAAATGTCGTAAATCGTGCCAACTCTGTAAACTTTGGATCATATTGACGCACCGTCATATCTCCTTGTTCTAATTTCATGAATTTGTAACCTTTTAAACACGCACATAAGCTGAAAAATATTTATTTTCAAATTTTGTGCAGAATTGATCCTATGTCCACCTTTCTATTCTCGGGTTCTCCTTGGTCGTAGATTCCCACCAATGATCGGCTTCTCCTTCCAATAGAAGCCTTCCAACATATATATTATTAATTCAGCCTTTTGTTGTTCGTTATATCTCATAGCTGAGAAAATTTTCTCCATCTGCCTTTTCCAACCCTCAGCTTCACTTGGGTCAGGCCCACCTTAAACGTAGGCGGTCTTTGCCTCTTAAACTTTTTCAACAAGGACCCCGTCCCTTCAGGGGCTACAAGTATCGCTTGAGTCTGCTCCTGAGATTAAGTTATAAGCACTTGTGTTCCCATAAATGAGGCAAATCCTTCCATCGCCTGGAGGATCTTGTCAATAATTGCTCCTTGCATAGCTACATCGGGTAGTTGAGTCTCCGATGTGGCCCCGAAGTTCATACTTTGATCCGTCATAGCCTATAATAAATAAAGAAAATTATGAATTTTACTGAATAATCTTAAAATTATAAGAAATTAGATGGTTCAATGTAGGCATACATGAAGATCTAAGAGAAGTTGAACTAAGATGTAGTTTAGAACTATGTGCAGAAATTTCTGGTCATAAGGGTGCTATTCTAATTGATATTTTTGATATTCTTAGACATTATTTTAACTTCAAAAGTTTTATATAAATATATCTATAAGTCTACTATACCCCTGTAAAATTTTATAATAGTTTGAAGCCTATAAAATTTTTAAAAATTCAAAGAATACACGCTGTCCAGATTTAAATGATTTCTGGACAGGTTTTTCTTAACTTCAAATACATACATGAAAGGTCAGTATTTTTAATTTTTTACCTATTTTTTTATAAAATTATACTTATCAAGCTTCGATTGAGTTTTTGAATCACCTCCATCGGAGTTTTACTTAAATAGTTATGATTTTTCAAAGTCAGACATTTTATATTGATTATTGCTGCCCAACTTAAGAAATAGTTAGAAAATTTTCAGAAAATTCCTAACACCTAAACTTGATTTTGTATGTTAATATACAGCCTAAATGAGATCTAAGTATTATATCATAATAGATTAAATGTCTTACATATGTATTCTAAATTTCTCATCTCCTAGTTAAGGCCGTTTAGAAAAACTTATAGTTAAATATTTATTTGAGGTCCAACGTTTAAGATCAACCTGGCTCTGATACCAACTTTGTCACGCCCCAAAATCCGGGTACCCGAATAGGGTGTCTAGGACCCGAATTCCAGACCCGTGACCTATATAAAAATAAAAATAAAAATACAATTAAAGTATGACAATTTTATATGCATTTCATTTTTTTTTCACACCATAGTCCAATACTTTAAAATCCAAACACAAATTAAAATATCTAATTACATAATCTGTTTTTACATCGATTCATAATTATTAAACTTAACTTGAAGTAAGAAAATCAAGCCCAAACATTACAACACTCAGAGTTCTAAAATAAAATAAAATTTATTTTATGTACAATGACATGCCATGTGCATCTAACCACATTCCATGCTCCACTACTAATAGTAGTACCCTGCATCTTCAAAATATTCATAACCTGAAACGGTTAAAACATAATGAGTTGACAACTCAATAGGATCACATCAATCCCAAGTTGAAAATCTTACAAATATTACCAAATTTAATCTCGATATATTAATCAAAATAAGACGAACATTGGATGTAAAATCATAGTAAATAATTTGACATTCATGAATATGGAATGAATAAATTGTTTAACATAGCTTTTTTAAAGATGCTAAGATTTGGAGTAGGCAAAACACTCATGTGTGCTAATCCTTTTAGGGGATGACCCACGGCAGAGCACCGATGTTGATCCTTTCAGGGTATGACCCTCGACAGAGCACCGGTATAACCTTTTAGGGACAAAAGCCCAGGGCAGTGCACCCGTGTGTACTGATCCTTTTAGGGAATCACTCAGGGCAGAGCACCCGTGCCGATCCTTTTGGGAATGACCCTTGGCAGAGCACCCGTGTCGTGCTGATCATTTCGGAAATGACCCTGCGCAGAGCACCTGTAAGAATCATTGCATAAAACAAATAATTGTTCACATAAGATGCATCTAACTTACAAGGAAATATGACAGATATAATGTCTATATTCACATAATGAATATTCATTATCACCACTATATAATATTAAATGAAAAAAATAATATTTGCATTGGTTCAAATAATAAAAAAATATTTCAATGTCTATATTATATAAGACAATTAGTTATGAATTTTTCAATGGGGAATGATGACCTACCTGTTATGGAAAAATTGTGTGATGGGAGGAAAATAATTTGAAGCGATGCTGATTTCTACCTGTACTAACTTGGATTGATCAACTCTGAACTCGATGTGGAACCCTCATGGATACTCTCCCTTCTCCTAAGCTTTCTTTTTCTTCTCACAGATTTTCTCTATGGTTTTCTCTCGATAGCATGAGAAATAGGGTATGAAAATAATGTTAGGTGAGTTGGTGGGTTCAGAGTTTAATGAGTGGTTTAGATTGAGAAGTGGATCCCGCCATGATGATGGCAATCATGGGTGATGGGTTCTCATCCGCAACCGTACCGCAGAGAAGTGGGAAAGAGAGAGAGAGAGTCGTGGAGGATAGGGGGGTTAGTTTGTGGGTGACGTCACTTGCTTTGCTTTCTTTTATATATACATATATATATATATATATATTAGAATGGGCCCCCACAGGATCACGTGATAAATCCATACCGTTCATTAGTTTTGCCCTTCAAAGTTAGGGCATGAGCCCAAAAATGAGGGTCATCCACAGCTCAGGTGGGCCACATCATATGCAACGGTGGGTTAACGGTGAAACCCACCGTTTAAAAGAAACAGAGTATTACACAGAGTGTGATAGTCATTTCTCTGACTAAATCAAATTAATCCTTCAAAAATTTGACCCCCAATTTATGGGAGTGGATTAGGTGTTACCTAGGTAACATGTTAGTGAGTGTTATTTAGACCGTATGGGGCCCACCTTGATGAAAGTGGTATATATCCATGCTGTCCATCCATTTTCTGATCTCATTTTACAACTTGATCCAAAATATTAAGCAGATCTAAATCCCAGGTGGACCGCACCAATGGAAACTGTGGTCATTGACCATTGAAAACTTATTGCTGGCCTAAAAGTTTTGGATCAAGCTGATCTTCGTATTTTCGTTTCATCTAGGATTTTTTTATCAACAGGTTGGATGGAAAATAAACATTACAGTGGGCCCTGGGTAGTTTTTAGTGGTGGGAATCATCACCACTGTTTCCTGTGATGGTTTACAAGAATCGTCCGTATTATGACGGTTGTGCCATTTTAAAGAGTACTTATCTGATACTATGGCAGAGTCTGATGGTTTACAAGAATCGTCCGTATTATGGTCCATAATACGGACCCATGTCTAGCTATATTGTGCCTGTGTAACCATCATACTCTGCCATAGTATCAGATAAGTACTCTTTAAAATGGCAGAACTTGTGGTGGACGGCTTAACATTAGCCAATGTTCAATTAAGAAAATAATGAAAGACAATTAATGAAAACCAGATACCGAGTTCAGTGAGCAACTTAATACTCTATAATATTGAGACCGAGTTCCTTGCTTGTTCTGAACAGAAGCTTAGTTTATAGCTCTGGGGCCATGGTTGTTCCAAGGTATTAATCAGATGGCCCATCATGGGGCAGATGCTATCCATGGTGAATTCCATCGGTTTGGATTGCTGAATCACTAGCCTTGCTCGCGCTAGCTGAAAGCCAAAGAATGCTGTATAAACTCTCTGCCCGAGCAATATTGTATGCTATCTTTATATATGGGTATGCGTGGGTGCGTTAATAGGCAGAAACGTGAGTTACACAAAAGGAAGAGGGAAGAACAAATCCGTAGTTTGAGACGTGTGCTAGAGATGGCGATGGCGATGGCGGTCATGCAAGGAGATGAGGCCAATGAGGTGTTGAAAGCCCAAGCCCATATGCATGTATTTAACTTCATTAATTCCATGTCCCTCAAGTGTGCCGTTCAACTAGGCATACCAGACATCGTTCACGGCCATGGCCATCCCATGACTCTCTCCCAGCTGGTGGCCGCACTTTCGATCGCTCCTGCTAGAGCGTCTCATGTGGGCCGTATCATGCGTTTGTTGGTCCACTCGGGCTTCTTTGCCTTACAAAAAATCAACGGTGATCAAGGAGGAGATGAAGAAGGATATGTGCTGGCACCACCTTCTAGGCTCCTGTTGAAGGACACTGCGACATGCATGTCGCCGTTTTTGCTGGTGGTGCTAGATCCAGTTGTAGTAATGCCGTGGCATTTCTTGAGCACTTGGCTCGTAGGGGATGATCCAACAACAGCCTTCAAGACCGCACACGGTATAGACATGTGGGACCACATGGCGCAGAGCCCTAAGCTTCATAACTTATTTAATGAGGCCATGGCTAGCGATGCTCAGATAGCCATGAGCATAGTTGTTAAAGAGTGCGGTCTGGTCTTCCAAGGGTTGCGATCATTGGTCGATGTCGGAGGCTGCACAGGAACTGCCACCAGAGCTATCGCCAATGCGTTCCCACACGTCAAGTGCACCGTGTTTGATCTCCCGGCCACAAGTGATCGCGAGCGTGCCAAAGAGTAAGAACGTGGATATGGTTGGAGGGGATATGTTTGAGTCCATTCCTTGTGCGGATGCAGTTTTACTCAAGGTATACTTGTTTTACTTGCAGTTTACTATTCCATAGTGGAATGTTCCACTACAGCAAGCAATCTGAATGAGCGTCTGATATACTGACCGACTGTTGTTAGTAGTTGGGACCACTAAATCATATGTTGGAGGGCCTTATATCTAACCATTTTCAGTTGGTGGTCCCTATCAGAATGAGATTCCTAGATTTAGAAACACTTTTTAGAGTCTCCTATTCGTCCAAACAAATAGATGGTTTAAATTATAAATTTGGCCTAGGATCATAGGGTCACTGTACGTACGGTGCATGCTTTTCTGTCAATGGGTTGTTTAAGGAAATCCAATCCGTTCAAAAGGTTGACCACGTCATTTAGAATGCGTAATGTCAAAATAGCAATGATCCAGTCATGCAATAGGGTAAACCTTGATTGATGGATCAGATGATCGGCTGCTCATTTTATTTCATTGTGTGGCCCACTTACTGCTTGGCTTGATTTTAATTACAAGTGATATTATGATAACGACAACCTTCCCATATGGTCCGGATTTCTTGCACATATGAAACACATTGGTGGGAGAAAAATGTAGTACGGTGAGCTTAATTACCTCATCATCTCTCTTTAATCATTGCCATGTCAGAAATCACAATCAGATGATATTAGTCATCAATGGAACGAAACAACCCGTCTATCAGTCATCAATGCTCCTTCAATCGGAAGCTACGATGGCCTAGCAGCTTCTGATTTTGGATAAAGCCCACCAGATGAAAGGTCCAGATTTCATAAACGCAAACCATGTTGAATGTCCAATGACCAAGATAACATTGGTAGCACTGGACCCTCTCTCTTCATATCATCCCATTCATCTAATTATTAAATCATGGCCAACAAGGGGTGCTTAACAATCATGATAATGGATTACAGTAGATTGTACATGATTGGAGTGATGAAGAGTGCGTGAAGATTCTGAGACTCTGCAAGAAAGCTCTCCCTTCCAAAGAAGAGGGTGGGAAGGTAATTATACTGGACATGATCGTGAACATGAAAAGTGGTGATTACAAGTCTACTGAGGCACAATTCTGCTTCGATCTATTAATGTTGGTTCTCTTTGGTGGTAAGGAGAGGGACGAGCAAGAATGGCAAAAGATCTTCATCGATGCTTTTCACTCACTACAAGATTTCTCCCATCCCTGGCATGTCATCTATTACTGAGGTTTATCCATAATTATTTGATGGTTTGCGGTTGTTTAGTTTGCTGCTAGTTCAAGTAATTCTTGAATTAAGAACACCTTTGGATTTATTAAGTGGTGTTTATGTATTGGGCTTGTGGTTGATGGTCCTCTATTTCTGTGCACATGTTTAATGCTAGTGTTATTCTATGAAATGGAATTTGTAGTTAGGATTGTTGGGTGATTCTACTTTCTCCCTTTTTGACATGACCAATGCATGGTGAGGCACACTTGATGGATGAACAATTTGGATTATTGTGAAATTGTTGGGGGCACAAAGGTAGCTTATGTTAGCACCATATTCAATTACAATGCAATAAAAATATTTATAGTAAATTCTAACACTAATTAATCTAAATTCCTTTCTTATCTTTTTGTAATTTCTAATCGTAATCATCAATTTCAACAAAATATTAGAAATGATAAGATACCCCTTAGTCTTATCAAAACCATATACATCCCGAGAGATCAGGCATAACTTAAACATATGATGTTTTAATAGCATGCTCTTAAACTCGTTGGAAAGTTAATTTAATAGGATTTCAAATGGAACTAGTTTCACATCATTTTGTACATCATAGGTATCCCAAAACCGAGTCATAAAAAAGTGATGAAAATAATAATTAAAACTTTAACTCCATCTAAATAATTAAAGTATATGAATAAATCTAATTAAAAGAAACTAGCATGAGTTTAAAATCACTCAACCATAAGACTCTTCATGTGGAGTACATATTCTAAATATATATTCAGTTTTTGTTTTGAACGTGTTTATATTAGTGTAATGGTTAACTCTTTGTTAAAAGTGTTGTATATGGTTGTCTGGTGAATTTATGAGCATGGTTATATGTCTCCAATATTTACACATCACAATCAAACATTAGAACTAGGAAAAAATTAATACATAAATACATTTTTTTCTTTATTTTTTTCAAATGGCCCTCAGAGCTTTTATTTACCTAAATCACTTCAATCTACGGTTTTAATCCTAAAAACTATGGTAAGATTGATCAAAATCTACTATATAATAATTTAAGGAAAGTTTTGAAATGAGAAAAGTTGGTAAAAAGAAAAAAGAGAGGGGAAAATGGATTTAAATAGAAAAGGTGGCATTTTTTTGACCATTACAATGGTAATGGTTGTTATACCCCATAACGGCTGTTATGTCCCCCGTAACGGCCGATACAGTTCCAAAAAACTGTCTTGTATCACGTAACGGTCATGACCATTGCGGGTTATGTTCCCCAACCTTGTAGCCCACGAATTGGATGCTTTGGATTAGCAAAAAATGCTCACTTGTACGGTGTTTGGGTTGCCACTGTTTAATAAGAGGTGGCAAATGTAAACCATAGTCTTCTCCTTCATGAAATTGCATTATCAGTCCTAAATCATGTTTTGGGAGTTTTTAAGCAAAATGAAATATATTTCTTCTATAAATATTCTTTAATTGTCTACGAAGTTTCATCACCTGACAGACAATTGATGTCGAGGGTGGCACAGGAGCTGGGGTGCGGATTAGGTACTACCGCCAACCTATTCCGAAGTAGGGACAGGTGGAGGCCCCAGGACTATTGACGGGCCACCGTGATATATGGATTCTATCCACACCGTCCATCCATTTTTCCATATCATTTTAGAATTCTGGACCAAAATTGAGGCAGATCCAAGGCTCAAGTGAATCACACCAGAGGAAGCAACAGTGCTAACGACTCCCACTATTGAAACCTTCTTAGGGTCAACCGTATTGTTTATTTTCCATCCAACCTGTTGATACGGTCATATACACCTGGATGAAGTGAAAAAATAAATATCATTTTCATCCAAAACTTATGTGGTCCGTAAGAAATTTTCAACAGCAAGAATTTAATCCCTACTGTGTGGTGCATTTAAGCCTTGGATCTTCTTTAATTTTTTCCAGTGTTTTAAAATGATATATAAAAAAAAATTTATGGACGGTGTGGATAGAATTCATACATCACGTTGGCCCCTCAGTGGCCCACAGGGCCTCCGCCTGTCCCGAGCTCGGAACAGGCGGAGGTAGTACCTAATCCGCACCGCAGGAGCTGATGCCGTAGCCATTGCCAACGAGTTCCCACACGCACAACGCACCGTGTTTGATCTCCCACACGTGGTTGCGAGCATTCCAAAGAGTAAGAACATACGTATGGTTGGAGGGGACATGTTTGAATCCATCCCTTCAAGGTACGTACTTTTATTCCTTGCAGTTTACTATTCATCAATGTTCCACTACAGTAAGCAATCTGAATGACCATCTGATCTATTGACATCCGTTAGTAGTTGGGACCACCACCTCATATGTTGGTGGGCCTTAGATCTAACCATTTTCAGTTTGTGGGCCCTATCAGAATGAGATTCCAGTGGAAATTAGTATTCCGCGCGGTTCCAAGGGACAGAAGTAGATTTTGGAACACTTTAAGTCTCCTATTCTTCCAAACAAATAGATGGTTTAAATTCTCAGTTTTACACACACACACACACACACACACACCAAATAGACAGTTCAGATCCATCAATTGGACTGTCCTAATGTACCGATGGAACTTGGACCGATAATTAACTCTGCTACGGGTAGGGTTGTCAATGGGCCAGGCCGGCTGATGGGCTTTGGGCTCAGCACGTATTCGGCCAAGGTTTATGTATGCCTTCTTTTAATAGAAAAACTTCAAAGCCTCTGTCTAAGGCACCGCATTAACACAACAAATTATGGTGCCATACTAGTATGGCATGAGAGGATCAGGACTTTATCGATGCATCTTACGATTCACTATACTGGCTTATACTTATGGATGACGAAACATCGCCAAACCTGCGTGAAGTAAAAGTGAACCGTTTTCTTTGATCTTTTGCGCCCTCCCAAAAGACGTGTGAAGAAAATTTTAAATTCTAAAGAAGGATGCTAGGTTGGCCGTCCCACCTCTAACGAAACCTATAAAAATCACTTGCATCATCATCATCCAACAAATGGACAGCTATATAGGTACTCAAAAATTACCATCGATACATGTTCTCTGCAAACAAGACGTGTCTATTATCCACTCATTCTTATATACGACAGCCATTTGATGCCATGGCTGGGTATGAGACTCGATTAGTAGGCACATGGCATATGTTGACTCAGATCAAACCAACTAGATCGCGGGCATGAATATTATTAAATTACAGACTAAAACTTAGATTGGTTGAAAAATTCTAACATTTAATCTATTGAGAAAGCATGATGAATTGAATAATTCAGAAATTCAGGTATGCATGGTTTTTCGTGCATATGCTCTGAGTAGTATTGGCCCATTGATTGATCCGTCCTGATACATCACCATGTGTGCCGGAGTTGTATGGTTGGTGACATTTACTAAAATGAGGAAGATTCAAAATTCATGCAGACTACCTAAATCCTAGAATTAAAAACTTTCAAAGGCCCATGGAAATGTTTATATGTCATCCCAACCGTTAATAAAGTTATTCCCACCAGGATGAGCTGAAAACTCAAATATTAGCTAGTCTGATTCAAACTCTCTGCCCCCGGTGATGGTTTCACTGGCGGGCGTTGAATTGTTATTCTTTCATATAGTGCGTGCGTAACTTGATTTTTGATTTGTCTTATTTTTGTACTCATGCATGTAATAGATTTTTCCATCTGTCTCATTTTTATAAGCACGTCTTAACATGACCCATCACAGTTTTAGATTTGACTAGACCACATGAGAGATGAAAGCAAAGCCTGTTTGAAGTTATCAATTATTCGTGAAACTTGGACTCATATCTAACAAATGCACATGCAATAATGACATGGGACCACAATCAAAATACCCCAAAGGTGCGTGTCTTCAATCAATACTGATTGCCTATGATAACATAGCCCACCAGAGGAAGTTAGGTGAGGCCACAATCATATTTATGAGAAATCCATCCATCTGTTTTATTAGATCATGTTAGGAGATTAACCCAAAAATGAGGCTGATCCAAAGTATATACACTTCGTGACAAGAAAAGACAAGGAAATGCCATCAGTTGAAACCTCCCAAGTGCATCATAAAGTTTATATGCCATCCATACCATAAGTAAGGTCATCCCTACTGGGATGAAATAAAAATACAATAATGTTAGCCTGAATCAAAACTTCCATTCGCCATAAATGTTACAATAGTCACTATACCAAAATTGTCATTTAGGAACGGTTTTAAGCCGTTCGTAACTTCTAAATGAGGCGTCGCGGAATGAAGGAACAATTCAACCGTATTGGGTGCCAATTCAAATTTTAGGAACGGTTTTAAACCGCTCCGTTGCCAACAGTCAGATTTTAGGAACAATTTTAAACCCTACTCTTTTTTTCTTTTTTTAAACCTAAAGAAACTTCATTGATGGAAATCCAATGATAACATCTATTACATCCTTTTGCTGAAGCACATACATCTAAACCTCAACAGTAAGATTATTTACAAAATATAGAAAAAGAAAGCAGTAAAGACCGTCCCAACACCAAAACCAAAATTACAAATTTGAAGAAATTTCCAAAAAATCCATTAAATAAGAATTACAAAGTGGGCCCAAGCATTCATCCCAACCCAATCAATCCTTTTTTTTTGGAGATTTTGAAGCTTCCTCAGACTTCTTAGGTAAGAGAACAGAGTTTATGTTTGGCAAAACACCACCACTTGAAATTGTCACACCAACTAGCAATTTCCCAAGCTCATCATTTTTGACAGCCAAAAGAACATGCTTTGGAATGATGCGGGACTTCTTATTGTCTCTAGCAGCATTCCCAGCCAGCTTCAAAACCTCAGCTGCCAAGTACTCAAGAACAATAGCCAAATAGACAGGAGATTCATGCAAGCTTGTGCCATTAGCCTATAGTAGTTGAACGATCATTAGATAAAATACAAAATCATAGTTGTCGAAAAGTCTTATTCTCATAATACAAAAGGATTTATGCATACCGGGGTTGGTACGATGTTTCTGTCAGCAATCTTCTAAGCATTGTAAGCATAAGATTCGGACATCTGAGTAACATTAATCAGTGCATGCTAGAGATGCAAAGACATGACTCTTTCAGGTATGCCATAAGTTATGTATAGGAACACTTGCAACCAACTTGAAGATGCAACTAACAGGACATTTTCATTTTTCAACTGATGGCAAGAGACACAATGATGCAATGCACCTCTAATCAAAGGGGTCAATTCGAGGATCATGCTCGCTTGCCACTACCATCCCCGTGCAAAGGCATGTAGGACACATGATCTGCAACAAATGAAAACCAACAACATAGAATTATGACAAAGCAATCCCAGCTATGTAAAACATAATGAAGAAGAAACATGTGGACTGAATGTTAAAGATCAGTAGAATGAAGCAATGACCCAATATAAAACCTGTGCTTGAACAACACTCCATACATCTAAAAATTGTCATGTTGGGTGCACATGTCAAAATCCACATTGGCAAACAATGAATGGACATCAGAACAAAAAAAAATAAAAATAAAAAAATTGATGTCTGCAGCATGTTGGATTTTGATGTTTGCCCATTTGGGAACACAAGTTTCTCGGGGTGGGTAGTTGCATTAAAGACCATGGTGGAAATATCTTGATGGAATACCCAAGTAGCAGGGCTGTTTGGGCATCTTTGGATAGAATCTTAAAAACTGTACATGGAATACCCTAAGGAATCGTCAACAAATGGAAAACTGCAGAATCCAACAATAAATTCATTGTTTTGTTTGGAGTGTAGTTTTCTATGGAAGATCAATAGTTGAAGGGAGAGAGTCCATCATCATCATCTAAACCTTATCACAACTAATCGGAATTGGCTACATAATCCTGCTCCACCATTCCACTCTATTGAGGGTCAGACCTTTAGTTAGACCATAGGTCATCAAGTCTATTTTTCACTACATCAATGAAGTTTAAAGCATAACCTATCATCCATAACTAACCGTCCTGGCTGAGAATAGAAATAACATGCCATTGGAAGCATAAAAACCTTAACATACCGAAAGATATTGAAACAATCCCTTTAAATGTTGGGGCTTCAGATGGTCTTGAACTCTGGAAAGGAAGAAAATATACACTGCCATACCAAGTACACAGAGGCAAAAGGATATCAAAATAAGCACAACTTTGAGCACACAAAGGAAAATAGCACCTGCCAAACTAAAATATACTTTGTCGATCAAGACTAGAACTCATCTTCCATCTAGTCTGATATGCAAGCAGAATCAAACTATCGGCATGTTAAAAGAGTTCAAATGTTTAGAACAATATATTTTAAGGAATCTCAACATACACAACAAGAAAACAGAAGTGAACACACCCAAATCATCCAAATCCAATCCAAAGGTAATTAATCCCAATGATCCCTAAAAATCAAATCATAATTCTTCTCTAACAGAACCCATGATCAAATGAAAACTAGCAAGTGCCATGAAAGAAAATAAGAAACAACTTTTCATGAGGGAGATTGAAACAGACCTTGGTAAATAGACCGTGTGAACGGCTCCGATGTCCTTCCTAGGAGAGCTTCTCTCCTCAACCTCTCCTTCTCTTCTAATTCCTTCTCCCTCTGCCTTTGCCTCTCAGCAATCTCATCCAGCTTGGCTTTCCGCTCTGCATCTTCCTTCTTACGCCGTTCGGCCTCTGCAGTACAAATCAAACACTCACCATAGATCAATCAAAACATAAGATGATATATATGAGAAAAAAGTGCAAGCATGCTTTCAACAGAAGCAGCCTAATACAAATCACTCATAATAATCAGGTTTTTCTGACAAGGCATGTTTTGTTCCACAATATAATGCAGATGCATAAGAGATTAGGTTATCTGGCAAGTAATGCAAATGCATAAGAGATTAGGTTATCTGACAAGGCATATTTTGTTCCACAACACTCTAATGCAAATGCTACCTTGATGCCTGGTAGAGATGCTGAAAGTAATGAAAACCAATAGAAAAAGGTTAGCATTTCCAAGAAATGAGCTTTTCTTGAGATATAACCATGAGAACATTGCATTAAGTTACTATTGTAAAACACAGTTTGTGAAGCAGAGCCCTCTCAAAAGGAAATTGAGGTTTTCAGTTTTAAAAAGAGATAAATACATCTTGGTTTTTGGTTGGCATGCACGAATGGAAAATCAAGTATACTTATGATGAAAGGATTGAATTCATTGTCTGGAACTTAGTTCTGGAAACTGTTGCAAATTTCATTCACTGAAATGTCCTATTCATAGCCATTTACTTTCCTTGTCATTCAGTTAACTACCTATGCCAATAAAATCTATCAAGTTCTACCATGCATCATAATATTATGTGAATCCACCGCATCTAACTTATGTGAATCGTTGGATCATGCCACAGTCGGAAGAAAACAGATTTGATAAACACGTCACTGTTAATGAAGGGAAAGTTGGAAATGATGGAAATAAACACAAACAAATCAAAAAGGTAAATATATTTTTTCCGTCTAGAAAAACGGACATGTTCATGACAAGATAATCGTACCTTCATAAAAACACTCATTTTTATTCTTCAAAGAAGATCCACATGCTAGACCATTATTCAAGAATGAAATTTGCAATATATTATGGTCTTAAGGGCAGGGTCCAGACAAATCAGAGATCCAAAACCAATGGTGGACAATGGATGAATTAGATCGTCCAATCAACATGATATTCAGTACATGCCCCATCCAGTGTGGGCCGCACAACTAGGATCTACTTACGTGTACGCCACACTGAATTTGGTTGGGTTCCTACATTGATGCTTGACTAGTGTTGTATGGGAACTTTCACACATAATGCTTTCATTCCTGTTGAAATGTCAATAGCGTAAATCATCCAAGCATTTAAAAAGGCAGGCCACCCCATAACTATCATCTAGTAAAACCAAACATATCGAATATATAGGTGGGGTCGTACCATTGGCTGTCCATTTATTTCAAAGTTGTATCCTACGTGATGAGTGGAACATCTTGGTTTTCCTCGGTATGGCCCCACGTTCAGCACCATCCGGATGATTACAAAAAGTCCCACTTTGGGTAGGAAAAGAAGGCACTGTATGTGAAATCTTCCATACAACGGGTGAAATCGCCCCTAATCCGCCAAGAGCAGTGACAGTTACAGGCTGCTGCAAAAATTAAAATAATAATAACCTCAAGATGCTACCACCACATCCGCCGTCACTAGTCCCTGCAACAACTTGTGAAACCCATCTCCACTCCATTGCCAATCTTGTGAGCTCATCTTCTTCTTTCGCAGTTGATTTCTACCACCCATCCAGCATCCATCCATTAAAATCGACCCTCTGATTGGGTGGAGTACTACCAGTCCTCTCACACACCCCACTGCTCCGCTCACACCAGCGACCCACAATCACAGTCGTTTGCACCCAATCTCCAGCCATCAGCAAAACACCAGAAATCATAGCAGAGCCCCACTCCAAGCGTCTTTAAAGGGCCCCCATTCTACTGATCGGAAGACGAATGACCAAGATCTCAAAGTAGAGTGGACCTTCACCCGCACCTACAACAAAAAGAGCAGAACTCTGCTCCCATCATCAGCCCACCCCTGTCACAGATCGTGAAATCGTAGGGCCTTCTTCTTCGCTGGCTTCTGTCTTCATGCCTCCATTAAATCCAGCAATCCTCTGAAATCGGCGACCCCTGCGCATCAAGTAGCCATTGAATCCGTCATCCTCTAATGTGGCTTGCTCAAACCCTAGATCTAGACCTCTGGCCACCATCTTCTACGGCTACTCCCAGTCATGACTTCCACCCCTGCTGCGTCGAGAGCGACACACATTGTTTCCACACTTCCTTCAATGCCAGGGTTTTAAAAACCCCCTTTCGTCAAACGACAACATTGATCTACCATTCCAATCTATGAAAAAGAGAATCACAATGAGAGCCTAATCTGACAGCTGGAGAAAAAACTTCCTTTGACAACGGTGAGGAGTTCGTGCCCGAGGTGGTGGCCCTCGATCACAAATATTGCGAAAATCCTTGCATAGGGTTTGGAAAAGGAAAAAAGGGATATAAAGTGCTGGAAAATAGAGAGAGAGAGAGAGAGAGAGAGAGAGAGAGAGAGAGAGCTCTTTTAGAAATCAAATCAGCCTTTTATTTTAGTTACTTTTTTAACCTTTGTTACGTACGGCCTAAAACCGTTTCTAAACCAAAAAAAGAGCCGTTTCTAATCATCGATTTTGGTGTAGTGAGTGTAAGTTTAATCCACACTGTTTCTTTAATGGGCGGCCCACTCCAGTTTTGGATCCGCCTAAATTTTGGCAGTCCTATAGTGGGGTCTACTTTGATGTATGTGTATAGTATATCCACGCCGTCAATCCATTTTTTTTCCAGCCCATTTTAGGTCATGAGAACAAAAATGCAGCAGGTACATATCTCAATTGGACCACACTATGAAAAGTGATGATCAAACATCCAACATTAAAAACTTCTAAGGGACCACCATAATATTTATTTGCCATCCAACCTGTTCATAAGTTCATGCAAACTTCCATGAAGGAAAACAACAAATATCAGCTCGATGGAAAACTTGTGTGCCCCATTAGAAGGTTTTTAATGGTCAAGAATGGGATTTGTATCTACTTCATTTTTTGTTTGATGTCCTAAAATGAGCTAGCAAAATAGATAGACGGCGTGGGTGAGGGCCGCACCTAATCAGCTTCCCTTTTAAACGGGAGTGGATCAGATGTGCCCCAGCCTCACCCAAGATATGTAGTGCGGACCTTACAGTTGAGCCACGTCGTCAATCTATTTTTTTAGATCATTTTATGTCATGAGCCCAAATATGAAGTAGGGCCAATTCTCAGGTGGACCATACCTTAGGAAACAGTGGTGATTTGCCATTAATGGGCCATGCACAAAAGTTTTGGATCAAGGTGATATTTGCTTTATCCCTTTATCCAGGTTTATGTAACCTTATCAATAGGATGGATGGCAAATAAACATTACAGAAACCTTTTGGTGGGCCCAGGAAGATTTTAGTGGTAGAACATTCAATCAGCATTATTTCCTATAGTGTGGTCCACATGAGATTTGGATCTTCTTTTTTAAAAAAATAAAAAAATAAAAAATTAGGCTCATGCCTTAAAATCACCTTGAGAAAACTTATCGACAGCTTGGATGTATAATAAATACATCAAAGTAGGCTCTTTTAAACATGTGACATGCATTAGGCACTGCCCGGACCCAGCTAGAGACAACCTGGCAAGCGCTATGTGGGGCCGATATTGTGATGCATGTTTTTTATCCACATCATTCACCCATTTTTACATGTAATTTTAGTGAATGAGCCCAAGGATAAATCAAATGATCAAGCGCACCATAGCAAAGGAAGCTACGGATTGAATGCCCACCGTTGAAAACTTTTTGGGGGCCATACAAGTTTTGAATGAAGCTAATATTTATGTTTTCCCATCATCCTTCATGCATGTCTATGTGACCTTATGAACAAGTTGGATGGCAAATAAACATGATGGCGATAGGAAGGTTTCAACAGTGGACATCATTGTCAACATTTATTTATGCTTTGTTGTCCACTAGAGCCTTTGATCTACCTCCTTTTTTGGCTTATGTTCTAAAATAATTTGTAAAAATAGATGGATGGTGTAGATCATAAAACATATACT
Organism: Magnolia sinica; assembly: GCF_029962835.1. Taxonomy (NCBI): domain Eukaryota; kingdom Viridiplantae; phylum Streptophyta; class Magnoliopsida; order Magnoliales; family Magnoliaceae; genus Magnolia; species Magnolia sinica. Next base: position 6,717,810 of record NC_080577.1, read on the forward strand.
ATTTGTGCAATTTAATTAAAGACGAGGCCACACCTACTAGCGAGGGCCTTATTTAGTTTTTGTGTGTGTGTGTGTGTGTGTGTGTGTGTGTGTGTGTGTTACGAAGTATGAACGTGTCAGAATTGTACTCGACTGTTGTTTAATTGAACACTAATGACCCCCACGCTAAGATGGACCGATTAAGACCGAGTTATAAGACTCGGCCGCCCTCATTAGCCACCGGTTGTAACAGTGATCAGATGATTTGTGGATGGAGAGGAGTCGGTCCTTCCTAATTGACTGCTTTTGCCTTGTGTCTTAAGGACTTGTTCTTTCACTAGTAATTGTCAACAATGTATTTTTCAAATGAACAGATATGGCTATACTAAAACAGAAGAAGGCTAAAATAATGTTGATTTTTTATTGATTTATAGATATTCCTCATTCTAATTGAGAGTGTGACACATAAATTAGAGAATACATAAAAAGAGATCAATACTTGAATCGCCTGCATGGACAAATGATCTAGGCGAATGGTTAATAGGATGTGACTAGAATGTTTGATCCTCCAAGTAAGAACATCATTGATCAGGATCCAGCAATAGAAGAGGTTGTAGATATTTATCCTACTACTAAGCATATTATAGCAGTAGCGTTGAACAATAGCAATCTAAGTGAAGACTGGACTTGGATATGCTAAAATAAAGGGAAATACTATAAAGATAAATTATATTTAGTATGGGCCTAGAACTCTTCATCATATTCTCCTTTTATAGTTTCTGGATATCACTACTAGGTTTTCTTATTAGTTTAGGATCCTTCACAACCATGACTTTTTTATATACTCTTCCCACAAAAGATCCCAGTAAATTTGAAATCTTTTACAGATCTCTTGCTACTGTGGCTGCGATGACTTTTGTACATCGAAAATCGTTTTCCAGACTCTGTATCATTGGATCCAGTTTAATCACGGATCATCTTCAGAGATTCTCTATTGTGACCACGAATATTTGTGGAAGTGGTGGAACCGGTCCCACTAGATCCATATCGAGCTTCAATGCATTAGTTATCATCCACTTAGATATTGGTTCGATCTTCGAAGCTTCAAAATTATCATGAAAGTTTCGAATGTATCCTAAAAGATCTCTCATTTTAAAAAGACTATAAAATACAGTTCTATTGAGCATAATTTAAATATGTGATGGGATCCTTGTCTCAATGAATCTTATATAGACTTATTCAGTCGCTTTGTTTCTTCAATAGACATATGTACAGCTTTATACCATTGCATTTTACACTAGGGCATGTGGAGGAAGAAATTGATGGATAGCCACGTGTTTGTTCATGAATCATGATACTGCGAGCAGAGGAAGTACGTTAACCAACTGGCGCGGATTGGGTACTACCCTAGGACCTAGCTAGAAACGGACGCTCCTGTCAAGGATCCGTGGGACCCACTACTGTGATGTCTGTGTTTTATCCACACGCTCCATCCATTTTTATTTTTATTTTTTAAATCATTTTAGGCCGTGATCTAAAACATGAGGCAGATGGAATGCTCAACCATTTTACTTGGATCTTTTTTCACTTTCCCAAAAAGAAAAGTGAAGAAAATTTCGAATTCTGAAGGAGGAGGATGCCTTCGTTCCACCTCTAATCAGACTTATAAATGTCGCCAGCATCATCATCATCCAACGAACAGATAGCTATTTGATACTTTGGCTGGGTAAGACGCTTGATAATTAGTAGGCACATGGCATATGTTGACTCGGATCAAACCGACTAGATTGTGGACACCACTGTTCTTATGTTATGGTCCAAAACTCAGATTGGTTGAAAAATTCTAACCTCTAATCCATTGATACTTGTTTATCATCTAATAAATGTACACCAATCTGACGGTCAAATAATAAAAAATGCTCAATTTTTTGAGTCAGGATACATCTAAAATGATGCATATAATTTGGATCGTGTGCAATTTTTAAATACTTTTTTAGTGCGTGCGTATAATCCATCACACTCTTCGAGAGTATCAATTTTTTTTTTTTCTTCGGCCAGCAAATCTTTCAGGATCTCCATACAGGATGATACCATCCCCATGCCATGAGCCGCACCTATCTTGGACGTTCTGAAGTACATCATGTGAGACCGCCGATTCATGTGATGTCAACGTAGTTTGGATAGTGGTCCAAATCCAAAATGCCATAAGCTTTGCCCCTCAATTTAGTGTAAGAATTCTATAAGGTGGGCCTAATTAATCCATGGCCTGAATCTCTTTAAGAGTTGGATATTATAATTATGTATACTGATGGACCCATTTAAGTTGTGATTAGTCTATAATCATATAAGGGGGTGATGCGCTACAATTGTGTAGGACTGAAGATGGTGGAGATGATGGTACGCATTTGTGACGCAGGGATGAATGTGATGAGATTGATCACCATCTTCTTCAAGGATAACTACTCCAAATCCATGAGCTTCTTTAGACTCATAGAAATTTCTTGAATCCACGAGGAAAGAAAGCAAGAAGAATATAAATAAATTCTAATAAATTCGTAATTTGATAGATGAATGAAATAAACGAGTTCACAACTCTTTAAATAGGGATACCAAGCAATGGGAGAGAAATCAGAAGCAAACTACAACTAAAACTCCTGGAATTCAGGACTTACTATAAATAGTAAACTTACTATTTATAGATGGCCGTGATGTCTACTAGTGCGCAAGGTTTTCAGACAAAAATAGTAAGTATCCTATTTGGGTTCACCATGTTGTTCTCATAATTATTCTAAGCTCTTTTCACGTTGTCGCAACTCCTGAAGCCCAACGAATGAAGAGTTATATAATCAAAGTAAAACTTATTATTTATAGGAAAAATGGAATTAAAATAGGGAAACGACTGTCAATCCGGGGGTATTTCACAAATCCGGCTTGCGCAACCCGGCATACCCGGGTTGGGTGGCTAAAGTAGCCCGTTCTACCCCAAAATCATACATTTTACACCTGATAACTCATTCCGGATTGTGAGATACGTCCGATCTAAGGTCTAATAGTTTGGATCACTTCTGTCGTTAACCGGGCCTTTTCTGATCCATCTTGGCCATGAAATTGTCCATGACCCACTCTAAATCAATTTGTATGCACAATCCCAAATTCTACACTTGGGTCCCATTGCTTTCACCGCGGGGACTCGGGCCTCCTTATTTGGTAGACCAATATCAATCGTATGCCTGACACACATTTACCTGAATTACTTAAAGGGTCTTGTGCCATCACGTACACTAAGTTTATGTGGACAGAAGCTTTGTGGAGCCCACCATGATCTCAATGGAAAATGCACTCCATCCTTACGTTTTACCAGCTCACGTTAGGATATGAATTAAAAACTGAGGAAGATTCAAAACTCATGTATATCAAATCACCACTTGCACTGAAAGCTAGATGATGGTGTATCAATGTATATCAAGTGACTTAATACTTTAATACTCTCCAATGTGAAACTCCGCATGGTAGGGAATATATTCGGCAAGAGTGGAGGGCCACTCACAACTCACACAATAAACACCTGAGGATAGTGGGAGAGTATGTCAAAGAGGCACACTTACTACAGGGATCAAAACTAGGGGTGTACATTGAGTCAAACCGAGTCGAGTTGGCCTCAGCTCGACTCAACTTAGCCAGCTCGACTCGGTTCAACCACTAACTGACCTCAGCTCGGCTAGGTCTTCGAGCCTGATTGGCCAGCTCAGCTCAGTTCGATCAGCAGCTTAGGCCAGTTCGAGCCAAGTTCACCTGTGCAACATTTTCACAAACACCTAGACTGCACCTTCAAAATCTCACTGTATTTAAGACAGCAGCAATGGTTTTACAGGTATTTTATCAAACACCTTCTAAGCAACATAAAAATCAAGAAAAAAATAGTATTGGTTTCATATACATACCTTCCTTGCCACCAGCCACACTTCGTTGGGTCATTTCATCAAACACTTGGTGAGCAACATCAATATCAAAGTAACCGAGTCACTGAACTGGTTCGATCCGAGTTTGATTCGAGCTGGGTTTGATCTGAGTCGAGTCGAGCTGGGGCCAACTTGAACTCGGCTTGAATTCATATTCGAGCTCAAAAAATCGGCTCAACTTGGCTTGAACTTAGCTTCGAACCGAGTCGAATTGAGTTTTTTCAAGTCAAGTCGAGTGAGCTACCGGAGCTAGCTCGGTTCGTGTACACCTCTAATCGGAACACAAGACCTTCTTTAGCCCTCTAAAAGTTTCACTAGGGGGAATTCAATTGTTACTCTTTCATATGGTGTGCCTCACTTGAATTATTTTTTTTAATGGATCTCATTTTTGAGGTCATATCTTAACATGATCTAACATTGTTGACCGGACCATGTCTTCAGGGTGAGAGATGACTACTAAGCATATTTGAAAGGTGTGCCGATTGGGTACTACCTGTCAGGACTAAGCATGTTTGAAAGGGGTGTGGATTGGGTACTACCCGGTCAGAATCTAGCTAGAGAAGGGCAGTCCTGTGAGGACTCCGTGGGGCCAACCTTAATGTATGTTTTTATCCATTCCGTCCATCCATGTTGACGGATCATTTTAGGTCATGAGCCGAAAAAGGAGGCAGGTCAAAGGCTCACGTGGACCACACCACAGGAGATAGTGGGGATTGAACACTTACCGTCCAAAACCTCTTGGGGCTCACAGAAGTTTCGGATCAATCTGATATTTATGTTTCCCTTTATCTAGGTATGTGTGATCTCGTGAAGGTTGAATACAAATAAACATTACGGGGGTCCTAGGAAGGTTTCAACGGTGGGCATCAATGTCACAACTGCTTATGTGGTGCAGTCCAATCAAGCCCTTGATCTGCCTCCTTTTCGGGGTCATGGCCTAAAATGATCTGTCAAGTGAAACCCCGATTGTCAGGTTCACTGCGATTTATGTGACTGCATCGATGCTGTCCATCCATATTGAAAGCTTATTTTAAGGCATGACTCAAAAAAAAGAAAAGAAAAAAAAGAAGCAATTCCAAATCCCAGATGGACTATAGTACAGGAACCAATGTTGATTAACCATTAAAAACTCCTTGTGGGCCTTAAAAGCTTTGGATCAAGATGATATTTTTTGTAGTCTCTTCATCTAGATGTTTCTTTTTACCTTATCAACAAGTTGGATGCAAATAAACATTGTGGAATCCTTGAAGCTGTTAATGGTGAGGATTCAATCACGATCATTTCCTGTGGTGTAGTCCATACTAGATTTGATTGAGCTTAATTTTAGGGATCATGCCCTAAAATGATCACTCAAAATGGTTGGACGGTGTAGATTTAAGGCACATACATCACTGTGACCCACAGTCAGGGATCCCACCCACCTCTATCTCTAACAACTGCATACGCAGCAATGACATCCTGCCAACAATAAGTCGCCTATTTCTGGTATCCACGTATGCAGCCATGATATCCCGCCAAAGTCAACCCAGAGGTGCGTCGGTTCCAATAATCAATTACTATCAAACAGATGCAAGTTGTGCCAGCCATACCAGCTAGGTGAGGTGCGTGGGGTCCAATCAATCAGACTTTCAACCAGGAGCGACAACCTATCGCAAGAAATTGGGGCCTAGGGTGATGTTTGTGAGAAATCCACTCGTCCATCCATTTTATGGATCATGCCATGATATAATTCAAAAAATGAGGCTGATCCAAAGTAGGCATGTTTATATACTCCCACCGTTGAAACATCCCCTAGTTCTACCATGATGCTTATATGCTTATATGCCATCTATATTCTTCATAAAGGTCATTCCTACTTGAATGAACTCAAAACACAATTATTAGTCTGATCCAAAACTTCTGTGCCAGAATGTTCCGAAAGTGCATGTTCAATTTCCTTGTTTCTGCACGCGGCTCACTCGAGTTTTGAATCTGCTTTATTTTTTGGCCAATGTCTTGACATGATTAAAATATTTGGATAGGGTGAATTTCTCACAAATATTATGGTGGGTCACACCTAGCTTTTTGTTGCTAGAAGTTTTATTGCCCACAATTTGGGTCACGTTGCAATCCTGATTGTGGGGCCTACCTCGATGTATGTCTACAGTATATCCACACCTTCCATTTAATTTTTCAGCTCATCCACTTTTTTCGGCTCATTTTAGGTAGTGAGAACCAAAATACAGTTAGGTGAAAATCTCAGTTGGACTACCATAATATTTATTTGTCATCCAACCTGTTGACAAGTTCGCACATACTTAGATAAAGGTAAACAACAAATATCAACTTGGTAAGAAGGAAGGCTATTGAGGCTGTAGGTGGTTTTGTGGCTAATTGTGGAAGGCTGAAGTGACCAGTTGTTGAAAAAAAGAAGAAGCAGAGGGGCAGTCTGTTGGAGTTTGTGTGAGTCTAGGCTTCCTCTCCTTTCTAATTCAAAAAAAAAAAAATGATCTAAAACTTATGTGGCCTACTAAAAGACTTTTAATGGTCAATCACCACTACTAGTGTGGTCCACTTGAGATTTGTATCTGACGCAGGGATGAACGTGATGAGGACGATCACCGTCTTCCTCAAGGATAACTACTCCAAATCCACGGAGCTTCTCTGGATTCCTCACAGAGACTTCTCGAATCCACGAGGAAAGAAAGCCAGAAAATAGAAATAAATTCTAATAAAATTCGAAATAGATTAATCGATGAGTAAAAACGAGTTCACAACCCTTTAAATAGGGGTACCAAGCAATGGGAAAGAAATCAGAATCAAACTACAACTCAAACTCCTAGAATCCACGACTTACTATAAATAGTAAACTTACTATTTATAGACGGTCGTGATGTCTACTAGTGCGTAAGGTTTTCGGCCAAAAATAGTAAGTGTCCTATTTGGCTTCACCAAACCGTTCTCCTAATTATTCTAAGCTCTTTTCATGTTAGCCAAAACTCCTAAAGCCCGACAGATGAAGAGTTATAACCAAACTAAAACTTACTATTTATAGTAAAAACGAAATTAAAACAGGGAAATGACCGTCGATCCAGGGGTATTTTGCAAATCCGGCTTGCGCAACCCGGCATAGCTGGGTTGGTTGGCTAAAGTAGCTCGTTCTACCCCAAAATCATATATTTTACGCCTGATAACTCATTCCGGATTGTGAGATACGCCCGATCTAAGGTCTGACGGTCCGGATCACTTCTGTCGTCGACCGGGCCTTTTCTGATCCATCTTGGCCATGTAACTGTCCGCGACCCGCTCTACATCAGTCTCCTCCACTTCAAAAGAACTCATCCTCGAGTTCTCGTCATGCTCTGGTTCATGATACTCGGTCAGGTTCGCGACATTAAAAGTCTGTGAGATTGCCATGTCATTTGGAAGATCAACAACATAAGCGTTGTCATTGATCTTTCGGATGATTGGTACCGGTCCAATCTTCTTATTTTTCAACTTGTTGTATGTTCCGGTCGAAAATCTCTCTTTGCGCAGATGGACCATAACGCGGTCGCCCACCTCGAACACTTTTTGTCGCCGATGCTTGTCCGCTTGTTCTTTGTACTTCTCGTTCGAGACATGTAGCTTGGTCTGCACTTCTACATGGATGCTCATGATCTTTTCTGTCATATGTTCTGCTGCAATGCTCGTGCCTGAGTGCTTGGGCAGAGGGACCAAGTCAAGTGTGTGGCGAGGCACTCGTCCGTAAATAATCTGGAACGGTGATCTCCCTGTCGAGCGGTTCACCATGTTGTTGAATGCAAACTCTGCTTGAGACAAGGCCAAATCCCACTACTTTGGTTTTTCTCCTGAAATACAGCGAAGGAGGTTTCCCAACGTGTGATTCACAACTTCGGTCTGCCCATCAGTCTGTGGGTGGTAAGCACTGTTGAATTGAAGTTGTGTATCGAATCAATTCCATAAAGTCCACCAAAAGTGGCTAATGAATTTCGTGTCACGATTGAAAGTAATGGTCTTGGGGACCCCGTGTAGCCGTATGACCTCCCTGAAAAATAAATTCACCACGTGTGTTGCATCGAGGGTCTTCTTACATGGGATAAAGTGCGTCATCTTAGAGAAACGATCTACCACCACGAACACCGAATCCATGCCGCGTTGTGTTCGTGGGAGACCAAGCACGAAGTCCATTGATAAATCCTCTCAAGGACCATTAGGCACAGGTAATAGGGTGTAGAGGCCTGTATTCTGAGATTGCCCCTTGGAGGTCTGACAAACATGGCAACGTTGTACGGCTTTTCCCACATCACGTACTAATTGCGGCTAGTAATACCGCTCTTCCACAAGAGCTCGCGTCTTGTCTCGCCCCAGGTGTCCACCGAGGCCACCTCCATGTAGTTCCTGAATAATCTGCTCCCTTAGAGAACTTTGGGGGATGCACAATCGATTCCCTTTGAAGAGAAAATCGTCCTGTGTATGAAGGTCACTGGGGTAACCTTCTTGGCACTTCATCCAAGAATCTTTGAAGTCCCCATCCTCGGCATACAGCTCCTTGAGACAGTCGAAGCCGACCACCTCGTTGCTCATCGTAACAAGTAGTGATGCACGACGGCTAAGTGCATCAGCCACCTTCTTCTGATGCCCTGACTTGTGCTTCAGAACGAACGTAAATTCCTATAAAAAATGCAACCCATCTAGCATGCACATGATTCACGTTAGTCTGACTATTAATAAACTTTAATACTTGATGGTCAATGTACAAAACAAACTCTCTTTGAATCAGATAATGCCGCCAATGTCGCAGCGCCTGAACAACTGCGTACAACTCAAGCTCTTAGTCGACCACTTCTTTCGGGCTTCGCTGAGCTTCTCGCTGTAGAAGGCTACCGGCCAGCCTTCTTGTGATAATACTCCTCTAATTTCGATGTACGAAGCGTCACACCCAACCTCAAACAATTTGTCGAAATTAGAAAGCACCAAAACCGGTGTTGTAGACAAACGATGCTTGATCTCATGAAAGCTCTTGTCAGCTTTATCAATCCACTGGAACAGTCCTTTTTTCATGCAATTTGTTATAGGCGCAACTATGGTGCTAAAATCTCACACAAATCGATGATAGAAAGTTGTCAACCAGTGAAAACTCCTCACCTCATGAATATTTATCGGGATCGGTCATTCCCTAATAGCTCGCACCTTTTCATCGTCCACACGAATGCCTGTGGACGTTACAACAAATCCTAGAAACAACAAGCTGTCAGTTAAAACACTACACTTCTTCAAATTGAAGTACAACTGGTTAATTTGTAAGACCTGCAGCACCTACCTGAGATGTTTCCTATGCTCCGCCTCATCTTGGCTATATATCAATATGTCATCAAAATATACTACCACAAATCGGCCAGTGAACGGTTTTAGAACTTGATTCATCAAACGCATAAAAGTACTTGGTGCGTTTGATAAGCCGAAGGGCATGACCAGCCACTCATACAACCCTTCCTTTGTCTTGAATGTCGTTTTTCACTCATCACTGGGTCGAATACGAATCTGATGGTACCCGCTCCTTAGATCTAGTTTAGAGAACACATTGGCTCCTTCTAACATATCGAGCATGTCGTCCAACCGTGGTATTGGGAATCGATATTTAATGGTAATTTTGTTGATTGCCCGACTGTCGACACACATGCGCGAGCTTTCATCTTTTTTTGGCGTTAATAATGCTGGTACGGCACATGGGCTCATGCTCTCTCTCAAGAGACCCTTACGGATCAATTCCTCCACTTGCCCCTGAAGTATCTCACACTCCTTCGGACTCATCCGATAATAAGGGCGGTCGGTTGGGCAGGCTAGCCCTAGAGACGAGGTCTATGTAATATTGGATGTCCCTCATGGGGGCCAATCCATCAGGTAAATCCTCAGGCCAAACTTCTTTGAATTCGTTTAGCAACAGTCTTAAACTTGGAGGGATGTTTGAGGGTTCCTCTTCCTCGCACTTCACCACTACAGCGTATACCTCGCCGGTTTCCTTGGATTCCTCCATAAAATTCCGAATGGTCAAGAGGGAACTCCCCTCCACTTTATAAGCTTCAAGGTGGTTCTCTGGTACCATAGGGGCAAGGATTATTTTTCGATTATCCTTGACGAATACGTAAACATTATCTCGTCCCCTATAGGTCGCATCACGGTCCGACTGCCAGGGTCGACCGAGTAATATATGACAAGCTTCCATATCGACCACGTCACAAAGTATTTGATCCTTATAATTTTTGCTAATTGAAAATGAGATAGTGCATTGTTCAGTTACCTTGGTCTCATTCACCTTTTTTATCCAGCCGATTGAGTACGGGGAAGGATGTTTTATCGTTGGTAGCTGCAACTTGTCCACCATCACTCTCGAGATGATATTCTCGCTACTATCACTGTCTATGATCACATCACAGACCTTTCCGTTGATAGTGCACCGAGTACGAAATATATTGTGTCGTTGTGCATGTAATTCCTTTCATGGGGCATACAGTAATCGCCTCACAACTAGAAATTCGCCACGATCCTCACCCGTCATTTCATCACCACCTGCTATTTCTTCAGTGATTTGTTCATGTTCATCAAAGCGATGGTCTTCTTCTACAACCTCATCTTCAGTGCCCCCTTCGTTTATAGTCAAGTGTGCTGCGGGACGTTGAGGACAAGTGTTTGATTAGTGGCCTGTTTGGCCACAGCGGTAACAATTGTTCTACCTTGGCCAAGCATAAGGATTTGGAATCCTACTCGGACCCGCTGTTGTGGGTGCTGCACGTTGAGGTCTGGATGAGCCGCTCCCTGTATCACAGTTTGCCGTTGTACGAAGTTGAGGTACTGGGTTTTTTCCTCGTGGCAGCACTGGATCCTGCGTGGGACCCGTCATGGGGGGTCGAGTTGAAGGATATGGACGAGCAGGAGCTCTTACAAGTTGTGTTTCTGCCCTACACACCAATTGAACTGCTTCATCCACAGTCCCGACTGGGTACATCTGAACTCGGTCCTGAATTGTCGGTCGCAACCCACCTATAAAACATGTCACCTTCTGTGACTTAGATTCTGACAGATCGTTTCGTGTAGCCAGCCGTTGGAATTCTTCAGTGTAATCTGTGACAGTTCGATTTCCTTGTCTGCAATTTTGATATTGCTGGAATAATATCTGCTCATAATCACTGGGGAGAAATCGAGATCAAAGAAGACGTCTCATCCGTGACCATGATGAGATGGGCGCCTTGTTCTGGCGGGCTCATGAGAGTTGTAATTGTTCTCACCATGCAGAAGCAGCAGATTTTAATTTAAACGCTACCAATTTCACCCTTTTATAATCTGGCACATCCATGTAATCAAAATATCTCTCTACTTCGGCTAGCCAATCGAGAAAATCTTCTATACGTAATAAACCGTTAAAACTAGGAAGTTCAGCCTTACCTCGATAGTCTCTTTCAGCACGATCTAGATGATCACCTCCATGGATTGGTCGTCGAGCAAAACCCTCATTAAGGTCCTCGTCGCTAGAACTTGAATCATCTGGTGTAGCCCTACGGTTTGCCACTGGTAGTGCTCTATGAAAATCAGGGTTGCGTCGTACAGCAACCATGGGTGGTGAAGCCACCATGGGTGGGGGAGCAACCAAAGGTGGTGGAGCACCGCCTAGGGCTCGGGGCGAGAGTAGCGCATCCGCAAGACGGTCGAGAGTTGCCTGCAGCACTTGCATGGTCAACTGACTCTCCCGGTGGAAAGCTTTCATTCTTTCCAAAAGATAACGAATCCCTGGATCACCGTCCACAGGATTTTGATTCATACCTTCATTGTTTGCCATCGGCCCGAGGGGAATCCTCGCTTTGATACCAATTGACGCAGGGATGAACGTGATGAGGACGATCACCGTCTTCCTTAAGGATAACAACTCCGAATCCACGGAGCTTCTCTGGACTCCTCACAGAGACTTCTCGTATCCACGAGGAAAGAAAGCAAGAAAATAGAAATAAATTCTAATAAAATTTGAAATAGATTAATTGATGAATAAAAACGAGTTCACAACCCTTTAAATAGGGGTACCAAGCAATGGGAAAGAAATCAGAATCAAACTACAACTCAAACTCCTAAAATCCGTGCTTACTATAAATAGTAAACTTACTATTTATAGACGGACGTCATGTCTACTAGTGCGCAAGGTTTTCGGCCAAAAATAGTAAGTGTCCTATTTGGCTTCACCAAACCGTTCTCCTAATTATTCTAAGCTCTTTTCACGTTGGGCGCAACTCCTAAAGCCCGACGGATGAAGAGTAATAATCAAACTAAAACTTATTATTTATAGTAAAAACAAAATTAAAATAGGGAAACGACCATCAATCCAGGGGTTTTTCGAAATTCCGGGCTATAGTAAGTTTACTATTTGGCTTCACCAAACCGTTCTCCTAATTATTCTAAGCTCTTTTCACGTTGGGCGCAACTCCTAAAGCCCGACGGATGAAGAATTATAATCAAACTAAAACTTACTATTTATAGTAAAAACGAAATTAAAACAGGGAAACGACCGTCAATCCAGGGGTTTTTCAGAATTCTGGGCTGCGCAACCCGACGTAGCGGGTTGGTTGGCTTCAATAGCTCGTTCTACCCCAAAATCATATATTTTACGTCAGATAACTCATTCCGGATTGCAAGATACGCCCGATTTAAGGTTCGATGGTCTGGATCATTTCTGTCGTCGACCGGGCCTTTTCTGATCCATCTTGGCCAAGTAACTGTCCGCGACCCGCTCTACATCAGTATCTGCCTCATTTTTAGTCTAATGGCCTAAAATGAGCTGTAAAACGGTGGCACCATGATGGGTGAGCTGTAAAACAGCCTCACCCATGACAGTGCAGCCCTTACAATGGAGCCCACTTTGATGTATGTATTCTATATCCACGTCAGTCTATTTTTCTAGATCACCTCATGCCATGAGCCCAAAAATGAAGATCAAAGTCTCGAGTGAACCATACCATAGGAAACAGTGGTGATTGGCCATTAATGGCTTACACAAGTTTTGAATCAAGCTGATATTTGTTTCAAACCTTCATCCAAATTTATATGACCTTGTCATAGGTTGGATGGAAAATAAGTATTAAGGAAACATTTTGGTGGGGCCTAGGAAGATTTTAATGATAGAATGTTCAATATACTGTGGTATATATGAGATTTGGATAAAGAATTAATATAGAATAAATACATCAAAGTAGGCCTTTTTAAACATGGGATGCAGATTAATCACTACCCGCGCACAAGTACCTAGCCAGAGACCGACAGTCGTGGCAGGGGTCCACCTTAATGTATATGTTGAATCAATGCCGTCCATCCATTTTTTAAGGTAATTTTAGTTAATAAGCCAGAACAGTTAATAAACATCGAGGTCGACTTTAGGAAGGTTTCAACGGTGTCATTATCAACACTAATTTTTGTAGGGTAGTCCAATTTAGCCTTCAATCTGCCTCCTTTTTTAGATCACGCCATATATTATATGTAAAAATGGATGGACCACAATGATGAAATACACATCATGGTGGGTCCCACAGCCCCTGCCAAGTCCGTTGTCACTAGCTAGGTCCCAGCTGGAGGTAGTACCCAGCTCGCGTCCTTAAACATGTGATGGATAGCCACTTGTTCGTTCACGAGACCGAAGGGACACCGATTGGGTACAGGGGTGTAATCTGCGCGGATTACGTGAGACTGTGGATACACTGAGGTAGGTGCGACCCCTGATCATAGGGTTCACAGTGATGTATGTGCCTTAAATCCACACCGTCCAACCATTTTGAAAGTTCATTTTAGGGCTTGATCACAAAAATGAAGCTGACTAAGGTCTTAAGTGGACCACACCATCGGAAACTGTCATGATTGAATCTACACCATTAAAAACTTCATGGATTCCACTAAAATGTTTATTTGCCATCCAACCAGTTGATGAGGTCACAAACACTTAGGTGAAGAGACCACACAAATATCATCCTGATCCAAAGCTTTTGTAGGTCACAAGAAGTTTTTAATGGTCAGTCACCATAATTTCCTGTACTATGGTCTATCTGGAATTTGGATCTGCTTCATTTTTGGATCATGCCCTAAAATGAGCTTTCAATATGGGTGGATGGCATGGATGTAGTCATATACATCAAAGTGGCTCCCATAGTCAGGGGTCCTACCCACCTTGGTGGATCCCGGGTTTCACCCATTCTGCTCATATGATAGGGATGGGAACGGATTACGTGTTACACCTGTAACAGCTCAATGGGTGCAGTTATCCATACCATGGGGCCCACCTTGATGATGTGTTGTATATCCATTCTGTACATCCGTTTCTCCAGCCAATTTTAAGACAAGGTCATAAAAATTAAGTAGATACAAATCTCAGGAAACATTAGTGATTGAGTGTGAACGCTGGAAAATCATCACTCATGCTGATTTATATTTGGTTTGATGCTGTATGGGCTGATTCAGATTGATGATGCAGTAGACTTGAAGTCGCCACTAACTAATTAGCTAAAAATCCCGCGATCAGCTAGAACCTGTAAAATTTGTAAAAGTTGGAGAATTCGAAAATTCTTTTGCTTTAAGTTGACTCCTGATCTGCAACCTGTGATTCTGAGTAAGGAACCTCAATTACAGAGAAGGAATGTGTTAGGCACACCCTCTGTCCGTACAGGTGTACGGTCTCTACTTTGTGTGGTAAACTAATCTTAGGGGATAAAATGATAGGATATGAAGTATTAAAATTGTTGTGTTTTTTAGAATAAAAATAAATTTCAAAAATAAAAGTTATTTTTAGAAAGTAAATAAATATATTAATTATTTAAACTTTCCATAAATAGTATGTATAGCCAGACGTCGAAAAGAGAAAAGGTTTTTGCTTATGCAACCAGAGTTCAAATCTTGCACCGTCTGCACGCGCGTGACGTGGGCTGTAGGGCTGCTTGGGTGCTTTATTACGCGCACTTAGCACTTCGCAAGGAGTAATAAGAGCCTTAGTCTTTTTGACACACGGTTCAATTTTTTGGGCCATGATACCCTGATGTTTTATTACCTTTTTTGCTAATTGAGAGTAATTGTGACATGATTGTACATGTGGCACCTATGCCATGTGTCGCTTATGTAAATACAGTTTTTCCTGTTGGATAACTGCTTCTATCTAAATGGGTACTAAAATAACTGTCATAGGACAAAGAGTCATGTCCTTTCATGGAAGGCAATTATTTGCTGTGAATGGGTATGAATTTCTTGAAAAGGCACTTTAGCATCTCTCCAAGAAGAAATTCATAACCTTTTAATTAATATAAATCCTGGATACTACAATTCAGAAGATAATACTCTAATCCTTGAGATTATATCATCTTCTGTGCAATTACTCTCGATCTGATCTCTTACTGAATTTTTTCTGAACGTTTTAAGGCATATCGGTATCAAAACTAGAGATCTATTCAACACTTAAATGTACAAATTTTCGTGTTGAAAATCGGATTGAGAGTTCATTGTATCCTGAAGACAATTTGCAAATTTCCTTCGTTTGCACTTGCTGAAAATTCCAGAAAAGGGGCAGCAAATTTGTCTTAAGAAATTGACCGTTCAAGTCGAGCCTTAAACCTGATAGATCTGATCGTTTTATTATCGTTTTCTTTTATCCTCCGTTGTGTACAAGAAACTCTTATATTTCTAAAATTCTAACAAAAATGAGACTAGGCGGACTTGGATATCTGATGTGGCAGGATCCGAAATCCCGGCAAGCTGCAGAGCATACATCCAGAGAATGCCTAGTGAAGAAATGAGGTTAAGAGGAGAGATGATTGACCTAAATAGGACTGTAAGGCTAAGAGATTGGTGGAGGAATCTAGAAGGGGGGGCCTAAAAAGATGGAAGCTTGAGAGCTCAAGCACTTCCTCTCTCTCTCTCTCTCTCTCTCTCTCTCTCTCTCTCTCTCTCTCTCTCTCTCTCTCTCTCTCTCTCTCCCTTTCCTTCTTTTGGTGGGGGCTTACTTGGTAGTTGGTTGGTGTGAGATGAAGAGAGGAGTAGGGTATTTATAGCCCCTTGGGATAGCTTTTATGTAATTCAATCGTTTATGAAGGATAAATGATGATGTGACAGTTTTGGATTGGTAGAGAGAAGAGAGATGCCACGTGGCGCTTCTCTATATGCTAAAGGGCTTGGTAATATGGTAAATAGTTGGAATTCTGGGGTCAAATAGGTCCTAATAGAGTTGACTTTTAAGGGAGGAATAGTTATGTCTTCGGGGGCACATTTTTCAAAAGGGGACGGTAATCCGATTACTGCCCCTGACTATACTTGAAATTCAGCCGGCGGTAATCCAATTACCGCCTCACTTTGTTTGCTTCCATGAGTTAGCCCAGGGCTTGTTTGGGCCCGGAGAGTGGCTAAGGGCCCATTTTTGAAAATTTGGCTCGAAGATGGCTCAAATATGGCTCAACTTTGGGTGATGGCTTGGGTATGAATCGGCTTGGGTAATGGCTCAAGTTCGACTAGGGTTTGGGATAATGGCTCGAGTTCAGCTAGGGTTTGGGTTAGGCATAGAAATGGCTAAGGTTTTAAGTAGGGTTCAGGGTTTAGGTTTAGTCCTATGGATCATCCATCCTTCGTCAAGTTGCTAGCTTAAGTGAGGTGTCTACATTGAGTGCCTTAGTTAAAATTTACATTTGACATCGAACCCATCGATAATGTCAAGAAGATCCGAATGAAAGAAAAATGCAAATATGCTTGATCCAAAACTTTTGTGGCCCACAAACTATTTAATGATCGTTTATCACTATTTCTAGTGTTATGGTCCATATGAGATATGGATCTTCTTAAGGTTTGGCCGGGATATCATCCTATGAAATGAAATGGAAAAACATATAAACAGCACGGATATATAACAAATACATCAAGGTGGGCATCACCCACTGAGATCTTACCTTGGTATCAACTAATCCACTCCCCTTCAATGCGACGCTATGGGCCTAGAAATCAGGCCAATCAACTACTTAGGTGGGCCCCATCATATAATTATTGAGGATAGATGCTCCCCCATTAAAACATTCTTGATTATTTATAGGGCCACTGAGACGAGGTCCTGACATCTAAACCATTCATTGTGTGTGTTCCACTTGAATGAGGAGTCACACTAAATTTCAAGCTATTCACTTGATGTCCAATACACATCAAGGTGGGCCCCATGGAGCTCGACCTCATGGGAAGCTCCCGTGAAATTGACCTCATAACACCTTTTTTCGTCTGTACCTAAATGTATACGTAGAGGTCACGTACAGGAAAACACTCACTAACATGTTAGCCAGGTAACACCTAATCTGCTCCCCTGCCTCTATATATACAGGGGATGTGGCTTGGTGGAGCTTCAAGCGTGAGTGAGAGAGAGAGAGATGGAGATGGAGTACATAGGAGAAGAGGCCAAAGAGGTGTTGAAAGCCCAATCCCATGTATGGAACCATTTGTTTAACTTCATTAATTCCATGTCCCTCAAGTGTGCCGTTCAACTTGGCATACCAGACATCGTTCACAGCCATGGCTGTCCCATGACTCTCTCCCAGCTGGTGGCCACGCTTTCGATCGCTCCTGCTAGAGCGGCTCATGTGGGCCGCCTCATGCGTTTGTTGGTACACTCGGGTTTCTTCGCTGTACAAGAAATCAACGAGGATCAAGGAGGAGACAAAGAAGGTTATGTGCTCACACCTTCTTCTAGGCTCCTCTTGAAGGACACAGCTACGTGCATTTCGCCATTTTTGATGATGATGCTAGACCCAGTTCTAGTAACGCCATGGCACTTCTTGAACACTTGGTTCACAGGGGATGATACAACACCCTTCCAGACTGCACACGGAGCACCCATCTGGGACCGCATGGCCAAGAGCCCCGACCTTAACGACTTCTTTAATGAAGCCATGGCTACTGATGCTCGGCTAATCATAAGGATCGTTGTTAAAGAGTTTAGTCTAGTCTTCCAAGGTGTGCGGTCATTGGTTGATGTCGGGGGCGGCACAGGAGCTGCTGCAGTGGCCATTGCCAACGAGTTCCCACACGTGAAGTGCACCGTGTTTGATCTCCCACACGTGGTTGCAAGCGTGCCAAAGAGTAACAACATACATGTGGTTGGAGGGAACATGTTTGAATCCATCCCTTCTGCAGATGCGGTTTTCCTCAAGGTGCCTTTTTTTTTTTTATAAAAAAAAAACTTGCAATTTACTATTTTAAAGTGGAATATTCTACTACAGTAACTAGTAATCTGAATGACCGTCTGACCTACTGAAGGCCGTTGGTTGTTGGGACCACCATCTCATATGTTGGTGGGCCTTAATATCTAACCATTTTCAGCTGGTGGATTCTATCTTAATGAGATTCCAACCCGTCTTCTGTAGAAACAGTGGGAGATTAGTACTCCCGCGGAGCTCCAAGGGACGGAAGTTGATTTTGGAACACTTAATTTCCTGTTCTTCGAAACAAATAGATGGTTTAAATTATAATTTTGGCTTACTTTTTATAAGTGATCCTGGCTGTCCAGTTTATAACACTTTGGTCGAATGCTTAGAATTGCTGGATTGGTACGATTTTTACATGGTAGCTCATGAAATTTATGTCTAACCAAATAGACGGTTCAGATCCATCAATATAATGTGTGTGAAAGGTATTAGGAGGTCAACCTCATGGGAGCTTCCCATGAAGCCAAGCTTTGTGGGCCCATCATGATGCATGTCTGACATCCACACCATCAATCAGATGCACCCTTCCATTGTAGGTTATGGGCCTAAAAACCAGGCTAATCCATGACTTAGGTGGGCCACACCACATACAACAGTTGAGGGTGGAAGCTCACCCATTGAAACATTCTTGATTGTTTACATGGCCCACTGAGATGAGGGTCAGACATATAACCCATCCACTGTATGTCTGCCACTTGGACTAGGGGTCACACCAAATTTCAGGCCATGCCAAAACTCACTTGGGCTTCACAAAGTGCTTTTAGATGCTTTAAGCATGACATCACATGGTTTCGGATCGTGTAGTTCACCTTAGTTCCGCATATAGCTAACTTTCGAGATATATATGCGTGTGTCCACGTAGAAAGAGAGCTTTGGCACCCACGAGCATGTGCAGTAAAGCTCATGTACCTGCCACACATGTGCTAGCATGGCACGATAGGTCCGGGTCCAACCCATCCATCAGAATGACACCACCACCAATCCGCAATGGTCCTCATTCAGAAGATATGACGTCCCAGCAGCTGAATAAAGCCAACCAAATGAACGGTCCAGATTTCATAAAAACAAATCACACTAAATGCCTAATGACCAAGATAACACTGATGGCACTGGACCCTCTCTATTCAAATCATCCCATCCATCCAAATCATAAATCATGGTCAACAAGAGGTGATTAACAATCACGGCAATGAATTACAGTGGATTCTGCACGATTGGAGCGATGAAGAGTGCATGAAGATACTGAGACGGTGCAAGGAAGCGATCCCTTCAAAAGAAGAGGGAGGGAAGGTTATTATACCGGACATGGTCGTGAACATGAACAATAGCGATTGCAAGTCAACGGAGACACAGCTCTTTTTCGATCTATTAATGATGGTTGTTGCTGGCGGGAAGGAGAGAGACGAACAGGAATGGCGAAAGATCTTCATCGATGCTGGTTTCACTCACTACAAGATTACACCCATCCTTGGTATTCGGTCCATTATTGAGGTCTATCCATAATTATTTGATGGTTTGCAATGTTTAGCTTGTTGCTAGTTCAGGTAATTCTAGAAATAAGAACTCCTTTGGATTTATTAAATGGTATCTATGTATTGGGTTTTCGAATCATGTTCCTTTATGTTTGTGTACCTGTTTAATGCTCGTGTTATTTTAAGAAATGGAATGTGTGTTTGTGATTGTTGAATGATTTTTCTTTGTTTTTTTCTTTTTTTCTGTTTTTGACATAGCACATGCATGGTGAGGCTCATTAGATGAAAGTTTAAACTATTGTGATCTGTATAAGTGTTGCTAATCATGGTGCTTCTAATCAAAGGTTACAAGAGTGGTTTATGTTAACACCATATCTAATTATAATGCAATAACAGTATTTATAATAAATCCTAATACTAACTAATCTAAATCATTCATTATCTTTCATAACTTCTGAGGCCCTCTCTTCTCAAGTCGAGCAAATGCTGAAATAGGTCTCTCTTGTTTTGTGCCTCTTCTTTCTATTCTTCTTTTTGTGCATAGAGCTAAATGACAGGGGAGCTCTTCCTTTTTTGTGGGGCCCACCCAAAATGTGTTGGATGTAGAGCGCACTAGTTTCCCCTTTAATAAAATTAAGACCGGAGATTTCCACCTCTAATTAAAAAAAAAAAAAAAAAAAAAAAACAAACAAACAAAAAAACTTGTGATAGTTAACTATCAAATTTAACAAAATTTGGAAAATGATAAAATGCCCGCTCAATCTTATCAAAAACCATACACTGCCTCATAAATGGGGTATAACTTGCTCACATAATATCCAGTTTGAATGGTCTCGGGCTAGTTGGAAAATTAACTTAATAGGCTTTGAAACAGACTAATTTCATATTGTTTTATACATCGTATGATATTTCAAAAGCGAGTCATAAAAAATATGGCAGAATCAATAATTAAAACTTCAACTCTAAATAACTAAAAGGTATGAGAAAATCTAAAATAAACTAGTATGAATCGAAAATCACTCAACCCTAAGACACTTTATGTGGGATCCACGACAATGGCCTACTCTTCACAAGATCTCGATCGGGATCCTCTAAGGTAAAAAATGGTGAATACATAATTTCTTGAAAATTTGGGCCATTAAATAATTTGATTATAGGTAGTATGGAAAGCAATGGTGGAGATGTCTGGGCGTAGATGCTGCCTACATCAATATCCTTGTCGAAGCCTTCAATAATGAAGTTAATCAAATCATTGTTGTTGCCTAAGCTACTGTATTTTGCAAGAATATCATCTCTTTGCTTTGCTTAAGAATCTAGCATTTTCATGGAAGATCTCATCCGAATTTGGAAAATGATTGGAAAACTCAAGGTTGAAAAATGAAAGAGAGACCAGGTCGGAAGAAGAAAGTAAAAAATAGGGAGAGAAGGAAGAGAGGTGTAAAAATAAGGTTTGAAGAATGAAGGATAGGGAGACAAAAGGGAGAAAATAGAAGAAGAAGAAGAAAGAGAAGTGTTAAAAAAAAAAAAAAAATAGAGAGGCAGAGAAGGAATGAAGAATTAGAAAATTCAAAGTTAAAGAAAGCACAGGAGGGAGAGAACAAGGAAAATGAAGGGAGTTCAACTGAATATTAATATTTTACTTTAATTTATTCGAACGCTTAACTAACCAACTATTAAGATGGTCTAAAAAGTCAATTCTGAGTGATGCCTCTATTGCAGGAAAACCATCCACATACATTTGAAATCCAATCCAACCATTGCATCCTCAATTAAAATATATGCATGTGAATAAAAAATCAGGCCCAACCATAATTCAGATGGGCCACACATTCGAAAACATTTTGTAAGGCAAGTGTTGCCTTGTACTATTGGGAGAGGGACGCCACCCTTGATTTATACATGGACCACTGTGATGTTTGTGTATAATCCAACCTAATCATAAAATCTATCATCCCAAGTCGGGTACAGGTCTTAAAAAACTATGTTTACCTAGGCTTTAGGCAGGCCGCACCAAATGAAACAATAAGAGAGGCACACTCACATGCCTACCATGATGATTATATGGAATTCAATCTAACCAGAAGATGGCCTAAGAAAATTTATGCTTAAAATTTTAAAATTAAATTAAATTAACTTAAATTTTAAAAAAAAAAAAAAAAAAAAAAAAACCAAGCCCAATCCTGATTCAAGTGGCAACATGAATGGAAACAGTTTCAAGTGTGAGCATTGCCTAATTGAATTAGTAAAAGGCAAAATTTTAAGACATGGGTTTAATTAGGGTGTCAATGGGCTGGGCATGAGCATGCCACAATCAAAATTTTGAATAGGACCAGACCAACGGCCTGGCCGAAACAGTTCAAAATCCAAGCTAAGACCAACACCCAGTCCCGTTTACAACCCTAGGCCTAATATGGGGTGACACATTCTAGTTTGGGATGGATTTGCCGTAGACATGAAGGTGGGCCATCTCATTCCGGGATATGGACCATCTCAGTAGGGGTTACCGTAGCTAGTATACCGTGTTAGCTGATCATACACGTGGATGTAAAATCGAATAAAATATTAGTCATGGCCATGGCTGAAGCAGTCCAAGCCATCTAAATCATGGAAACGGTTGTGGATGATCATGACCTAAAAATACCGCTGACGGGATGATCTTAACCATTTGACCTTGTGCGTTGAAGATGGACCAGCGACAAATTTTAGCTGTGAACTTCATGTAAACAAATCAAATGGTTAGGATTCTTCTGTCATAATTTTAGGGGATGGGGCATGGACGCTACTACCCCTCACAACCACTTAGCTAGAGATGGGCAGTCTATCAGAAGCTCTGCAAGGCCACTGTGAGGTATATGTTTTATCCACGCCGTCCATCTATTTTGACCGGTTATTTTAAGACATGAAAATGGAGGTAGATCTAAGATTCAAGAGGACCACATCACAAGAAACATTGGGGATTGAGAGCATATAGTTAAAAACTTCTTCAGATCCACGTAGTTTTTGAATAAAGCTGATATAGTAGTTTTTGAATAAAGCTGATATTTATATTTTCCCATCATCCAAGTCCGTGTGGCCTTATAAACAGGACAGAGGGTGATGCGGGGAGTTTTCAACAACAAAGAGTTCAATGAATGCTTACCAGTTTCTATGGTACGATCCACCTGAGCCTTTGATTGGCTTGGGGCTCATGGCCAATGAATTATCAGTGGATAAAACATATACATCACAATGGGCCCACAAAGCTGGACCCATTTGTCTTCCTGGGTCTCCGTGGGATTTGTACCCAATCCTCGCGCGGAGTACATCTATCCTAAGAATCTTAAGAGCTCTTTTGTGATATTGATTCAACTTTGTAAAATTAATTGAGTGTGCCTCTCCTAAAGTTTGAAATTTATGATTTTTTAAATTATTTTAAACTAAGGTATATATTTCGTTGAGTTTGTTACAATCATTCCGTCAAATTCAGGTCAGTGTATTAATTTGAGATATTAAAATTAATTTACTTAATAAAATTTATATTCTTGAGAATCTATTAAAGAATTTTAATCACAAGCTGTCAAATGCAAATTATGAAATGTAGTGGATTCCAATTTCCAAATACAGACTGAAAAGCACGAATGAAAATTCCAACTTTACAAGCTCCCGAACGTACCGATCCCGATCCCGTTGCCGTTTCATCGCTGTCACAGCCTCATCATCCCGCCCGCTGCACTTAGTAATCCTCATCCTACGGGCACACATCTTCTCTGCTTGCTTCTCCGACAGCACAGAAAAAATGGCGTTGGCTAGGGTTTCTCTGTCGTTCTACAGCTCTCTATCAAGAACTCCATTCTCTCATTCACTTCCTCGAAAGAAGCTTCTCAAAGTCTCTGCTTCCATCTCATTCTCAACCCCAGATTCTTCTACTTCTCCCAAAGCCCGTCACTGGAAGCCCTTGTGCTTGTATCACACCCAAGGGAAGTGCACAAAGGTATGCTGCTGCTGCTGCTACGTTTGCTCCTTTTCATGCTCTTTTCGCCGGACTCGCTGCCGTCCCCGCCATTAACATTACCAGGGATGGAAATAAGTCCTGCTCCACTCGCCAGGCGGACCACACCATACAGCCGGCGGTCTTATTCGACCAAGCGACCCACCTGATGACTGTATCCGCCTGGTTTATATGTGTCAGGCTATCTTCGTGGACGCGCCTGCTTTTTGGACGGCCCAGATGTCCCACACATGTGGCACATTGGCTACATGTGTACCCAGATGGATGATAACTTAATGCATTGGAAGTATTGTTGTGAAAACTACTGATTATTGCCATGTTGCCGCCGCATATCAGCTGCTTGTTGGAAAGTTTCTAGTATTCCCTCAAATTTTCATTTATTATAGAGTTGTGCCATCGTGATTCGTATAAAGAGGTTGAAGATGTGATTCACGGAACAAATGCCAAGTGCCAACACGGCAAACATGTGTGCGTTTCTGTGCCACTCATCAGGTGGGTACTCCATGAACATGCCTCTGACTCAAAAAATAAGGCTGGTCCGTTCATCAGGTGGCCTACATGTGTGTAAGAAAGGTGGGCAACGGGCATTAGCAAAAGGCTACTTGCGTAATCCTTCTAATCAGATGCCACCCCTGCTTTGAATCGCAATTTGGACTCCCACGCCTGTTTCGTAGTTGTTTACAGTTGTTAGCATTTTGAAACAGATGGTTCCTTGCTCCCACACTCAAATCTACTGTTGTTTCAATTCATGCTCTGCAACTACAGTAAAACGATGGTCAACTCCCTATTCAACATACACATGTGGTCCACCTGATATGCATACCTGCCTGTTTCGTTGGCCAGGCTATGTTCACAGTGGAACCCACTTGAAGACTGGCCAGGATCTTGCACATCTGTGCCATGTTGGCACAGCACAAAGCTGCCCTTCAGTCTCTCCCCATACAAGTCACTACATATCTCTATCCAAATCATGGTTCCTGTGTGGATGTGGATAGCCTAGAATTAGATTGATTGGATGATCTTAACAATCTGTTTTGGCCAGTTCAACTTGGAGGGTGGACTGTTTTCTTTTGTCAGGTTATGTTCACAGTGGAACTGATGCAACTAAATGGCCACACAAATGGGTTGATCAAGATTCGAAGAATCCACACATTGAAACTGTCTTGATTGATGATATGAACTAAATCAATGATTTAATGATCAATTGGATGAGATCAACGGTCAAGTTAAATTGTGGGGCCTATGGGATCAATCATATGGTCATGAATTTCATATGTTTTGTTTATGAAATTAGTCTATAGTGTTAGACTGAGTCATGATTTAGTTAATAAATACTCATTTGTATTTTTGTCACTTTTTTGGCATGCCACTTTTGGGGCACCAAACAATGTCCGAATGACACCAAGTTGGTCCCTTTGATAGCCTATTCATCTTCCAAACGAGCCCTAGATCCTGCAATTCTAGGGTTGTTTGGGTGATATATGACTCATTTACATAAGGCTGGTATGGTAGTAACTAGTAACAGGATTTAAGGGTAGTTTGGACATTTTCTATTAATAAGTTTTCTCTTTTTGGTTTTAAGCCTATAAAGCTATGTTGTGAAGGTAATGCACTATTATTATAATTATGGAATGGTAATAGTAATAATAATAATAACAGTTTTCATGTTTCTTTCTTTCCTTTTATTCGGTAGAAGATTTCGAGAAGGGGTTTTTTGCGGTCTTTCATATCCGGCTGGAGGATTGTTGGGTTCCTTCTCACAATCTCTTTCTTCTTTCTTTGATCTGCTTGCATCCCTTTTTGGGGTTTGCATTAGGAACCACTTGAAGACGCACTAGGATCTTGCACGTCTGTGCTACGTCGGCACACCACAGAGCCGCTCTTCAATCTCTCCTCATACGGGTCACTACACTATCTCTGTCCAAATTGTGGTCCCCTTGTGGATGTGCATAGCCTGGAATTAGATTGATTGGATGATGTTAACAATCTGATTTTACCAGTTCAACTTGGAGGGTGGACCATTTTCTTTGACTGTCTATTTAATGGCCACCAAGTGCACAGCTAGGATAGTTTGATCAATACATTTTTCAGGTTATGTTCCCCCCACTATGGAGCCCACAAATTGGATGGTTTGGATTAGCATACACATACTCGCTTGTATGCAAGGTATTCTGTATTAGTAACGGTGACCGTAATGGTAACGGTTTTGTTTTGTTTTGTTTTTTTTTTTTTTTTGCTCGAAAAATTCTGAAAAAATATTAATGAAATCTAGAATAATTTAAATATTCCAAATATGTATTCGTTTTTTATTTTTTAATTTTGTTTCGAACATGTTTATAGTAGCGTAATGGTCCACTCTTTTTTAAGAGTGTTGTATCTGGTTGTCTGGTGAATTTATGAACATGGTTATGTGTTTCCAATATTTATACATTACAATCAAGCATTGGAACTAGAAATCGGAAAATAATGCATAAATACAACCTCTTTGATTTTATTTTATTTTTTAAATGGCTTTCAGAGTTTCTATTTGCCCAAATCACTTCAATCTACAGTTTTAATCCTAAAAACAATAGTAAGATTTATCAAAATCTGCTATAGAATAATCTAAGGAAAGTTTTGGAATGAGAAAAGTGGAAACGAGAAGAGAAAAATGGATTTTTTTTTTTTTAAAAGGGTGGCATTTTTTCGACCATTACAATGGTAACAGTCGTTATG
Source organism: Magnolia sinica (assembly GCF_029962835.1). Classification (NCBI taxonomy): domain Eukaryota; kingdom Viridiplantae; phylum Streptophyta; class Magnoliopsida; order Magnoliales; family Magnoliaceae; genus Magnolia; species Magnolia sinica. Next base: position 6,744,151 of record NC_080577.1, read on the forward strand.
CCCCGTAACGGCTGATACAGTCCCAAAAAACTAACTGCCCATATCACCCCCATATCATGTAGCGGTCACTACCATTGCCTATACGTATTGGCCTCTATGGCCATACCGTAACGGATGCAAAAAACCTTGCTTGTATGGTGAATGTGCATAGCCTGAAATTAGATTGATTGGATGACCTTAACAATCTGATTTTGCCAGTTCAACTTGGAGGGTGGACCATTTTCTTTTACCATCTGTTTAATGGCCACCAACTGGGCAACTAGGATAGTTTGATCAATGAGTTTTTTGGGTTATGTTCCCCCCACCATGGAGCCCACAAATTGGATGGTTTGGATTAGCATAAACATGCTTACTTGTATGGTGAATGGGTTGCCACTGTTTAATAAGAGGTGGCAAGGTGGCAAATGTAAACCGTAGTCTGCCCCTTCAGATAAATGCATCATATGGGACAGGCATCATCTGTCCTAAATCATGTTTTGGGAGTTTCTAAGCAAAATGGAATATATTTCTTCTATAAGTATTCTTTAATTGTCTACAAAGTTTCATCACCTGACAGACAATTGTAACAGTTTAGTTTCACTTCTTACGCAGATGGATGATCCTGTGCATCTCGAGAAGTTCAATCACAATCTTTCAGCAGAGCTTCCACTGAATGCAACTGAACTCAAAGATTTGCGCCCTCAGCATGTAGATTATTTTTTGGTGCTTGACTTGGAGGGGAAAGTTGAGATTCTCGAGTTTCCTGTTGTTATGATTGATGCAAAAACCATGGATTTCGTAGATTCATTCCACAGGTGAAACTCCCTTCAAAGTACCTTGTGCTGATTGGCTATGATCAATATTATGTCCATTGTAAATGCAATCTTTCATTCTACTTCTTTGCTAAGCGGCCTCGTCCAAATCCCTTTCATAGGACTCGTGTTTTGTCCACCTAGGCAGTGGGCCCATCACATTCATGTTGTAATCTATTTTACTGGTTAGCTATACATTTTAAATTGAAAAATGCAACTAGTTAAACCCATTAAAACATGGGCTCTATCCTTTGGTGGACCAATCAAGGAAAGGTCCCTTCACATTTCTTTTCTTTTCTTTTCTGATACGCACTCCCTTATGTTTTATTAGATGATATCAACTTTTCGGACATTGATTACTATTAGTTGTTTACCCCCCCTTCCAAAAAGATTTATTACTTCAACAAGATTCTTTGATTTGAGTGCTATGTGTGGTAATAAGGTGTACTTTAAAGTTTATAACTTGTGTGTGCCTTGTCCAAGCTATTTGGGTCTGCAATTCTCATTCAAGATGCTTTAAGAAATCCATTATCAACCACAGTTTTCTCTAAACTTCATTTGAGAACCCAGCCTTTTACATATCTAGGGGCCATTTGGCGAGCATCATAGGCTGAGTGGATTGCATTGTCTAAATAGGTTTATTTTATGGTGATTACCTTTGTGATGGCTATGGACATACCATGTTTGGTAGTGATATTACCTGTCCATATAAGCATATGTCAAAAATAAAATCATTTAATACTAGATGCTTTCAAATGTTGCCAAGTTTGTGTGAGGTGAGTATTGTTTTTCAGTTATACTCCATCTGTAGTTGATTCAGTGATTTAGATGGTTTGGATTGTCTTACAATCATCACACATGTAAAATATTCTGCTGCATGTTTATCAACCATCATTCTCCTTAAACCCACGATCAACCTTTTCTCCTTCCCAAATCCATTGGAAACGGCATCTTTAACGAAACCATGGGAAACAGTGTAGGCGTGTATTATTGTGCCTATTGTCGACGTGAGATGAATGACTTATGTGCATAGAATCCACACTGTTCATCAAACCTGTCATCCCATGTTTGGCCATGATCCCAAAGATCAGACCTATCCACTATTCAGGTGGGCCAAACCATAGAAACAGCGTAAAATCCTGCTTCAAACTTCTAAATTCTCATGATGGGACCCACCTTAGTTTTGGAATGGCCTGATTTTTGGGGCATCCCTTTGTGCTGCTAGGGTGCATCAAATGAAGGGATTGGATGGCATATAAAAACCACAGCAGCCACTAACATATTGATGCAAGACATGAAATTCAAGTATGATGTGCAAGAATTCAGGCTTAGATCATACCAATTCAGAAACAATTACACAAATTCCACATCCCACATGATAGTCTAAACATTCAATGAAAGGGGAATCCATGCGGGTCCAGGCCGACATAGGCTAGGGCTGGACCAATAAAATTTATAAGTCAAACAATGTCAAAGGGAAATAGAAATCAACCACACATGCATAAGAATCAGTCTCTAATCCAAGAGATTCCCCAATTTCAATTCAAGGAACCCTAGGGTAAAAAAAAATGGCAAATAAATTAGGGCTAATGCAAACTAAGGCTAGGGTTTAGAAAATATGAATGAAAAAAGAAAAACATGACTCGGAGAAAGCTCCTGCGTGCAAATGGTGACCTGGGGCTGACGCACGTGCGCGGGTGGGTTGGCCGCACATGTGATGGAAGCCCGCCTCCTCAAAGTGACACCTAAGCCTTGGTCGGTCAGGGGAGACCTCTAATCCCTCCAAGTTTGACGACGATCTGACATAAAGTCGAGGCGTAATGATCCGCTGAAGTTTCAGCCCTCCTACAGGTCCAGATTTTGGAAACTGGCTGTAGGGAGATGAATAGCTGCAAAAGCTTCTTCCACAACTCACGAAGAGAGCAAAAAAATAAAGTAGGAATTTTTATTAAACTTGAATGAATGAAAAGAACTACAAGGGGTACCTATTTATAGGGAAAACCTTATACCCCAAAAACTCGCACTATGTGCGCAACCTATTACTTGTCGATGAAGTAAACTAAAATAAAAACCAAACAAAGAAATCTAAAGCGTTCACGATGTTCTAAATAATAATAATAAGCAAAACCTAAAATATGAAATCAATTCGACGAGTGGGCCATGATAATGAGATCCCATGATGGGCTTTTCTTGACTATTGGGCCCACCCTTTTGAACCAAAACTTCGTCTTCTAGCTAGAAGGCCTTCCCTGGACGTCGTCATCGAGCCAGATCGATGGTGGGGCCCTCCTGCGTACGTACGTGTGTAGGGGGGTGGTGTGCGTGCCCGTGTGTGCATGATGTCCCCATCACATACCTAATGGTAGGCTTCCACTTTGCAACAGTTTCCTATGGTGTGGTCCACCTGGGTTTTTGATGGGCCTTATTTTTGGGCTCCAGGGTGAACATGGGGCGACACACCTGATGGACAGTGTGGATCTCATGCACTTTTCCTCCCTCCATGTGGCCATGCCAAGCATGGTAAAACAGACCTCTTATCAAAATAGTTGGATCCTTCCTTTTCCTCGGAATCCAGCTGACAATATAGTGAGACAATTAACACGGGAGAAAAATTAGCGCTATTTTGATTACTCCACTGTGAGTATATCATATTAATGCACCAAACACAAAATTATCTATCAAAATAGCCTTATTTTTTTATGCTGACAACACTATGAGGCATGCCAAACAGGCACCTAGTTCAAAAATTAACAGAAAATTGAACCAGTAGAGTCCACTTGTCAGAAAAAAAGGAAGTTGATCATGATCATATATATCATATCTCCAAAGAGCTATTTAACTTTTATTTGTGAAGACTACAGCTAAGCACAAGAGGGGAACTAACAACATTCTTTCTTCAGTAAATTGCAACAAAAGAAAGAACCTTTGAGGGGTGGATATTGCACCAACACAGTGGCAGTGGGGTTGGGGGGTAAGCTGCACTTCGAACCCAAATCCTCATTGTTAATTGCAGGCTGCTACCTATTTGAGCTACAGGCTTGAACCCACAGGGAGAGGCAGAGTTTTTCATGTAGATGGAACTGGCTTTTATTTATGAAGACTTTTCCAGGTCTTTATAGGACTGATTAGTCAAAGGGTGGCTGTATCTTTTGGGTTGCTATTAAGGTGGAGGGAAGCCTGTCTGGAACCATGGTTTTTGAAGAGATCATAAAGGCAAGGAGGTCCCATGGCTTGACAGCATTTGGGTGACTTGAAGCTTATTTTCCTTTTGTTTGGTTGACCACTGTCTTTGGGCAGTAGAGCATCGTGGTCTTTTCTTCTCTATGTTCTCTTTCCAAGTTCTTATGACATTGGGGGCTAATACCCTCTCATGAGGAATAGAAAACCATGATTTCAAAAATAGCATTGTACTAACAGTCGGCTTCGTTAATCTCCAAAAGGTCCCATGATATTTATCCACAGTTCAAAAAACTGACCCTGATAGAAGTGAATGGCATGGTTGGGTGTTATTTTTCATTCTGAATTTCAAAGTATGACTAATGTTATTGTTCATGTTTAGTAATATTCAGTACAACGATGGCATTTATTTCCGTACTTTTCTCATCGTATATGCTTATGACTCGAACTTGTTATTTTGCAAATGATATATCTACATATGCTCAATCTTCTTTCTTCCACTGTGTATTCCCTACTACAGGTTTGTGAGGCCTGGAGAAATGAGCGAGCAACGAATAAAGGAATACATCGAAGGAAAGTATGGCAAACTGGGTGTTGATCGGTATGCTCCTAATTCTAGTATGTTATTGGATTCCTCAAACCTCTGAGATTTTGCACCTAGTTTTACTTGGAAAATGTAGGTTTTGATAGAAATTGCATTTTTTTTTTTCATACACATCTGATGTTGTTAGGTAGGGATCAATCCCATCATGCCTCTCCTATCAAGGAATTCTAGCCTACTCTTGTTTCAGAAGCACCAAGAAACTATTTTTAAGAACCTATATCTTCTTACTTGTATTTCAGATTTCTCTTCATCTAGTCTATGTTTGGATACCAGGAATTCCATGCCAAACAATGGAAAAGGAAAAGGGTTTTCCTTTGACGTGACAATTTAAATTGTTTCGATAGGCAAGAAAATGATGGATTCCACAAAGGAATCATTGCAATTTACCATAATTTTTCATTCTTGGCATAAGAAACTAGGTTACTGTTGTGAGAGGATACTGACATTTACACTAGCTATCCAAACAAGGACTCTAGAATTGGAATCCATGTTTCCATAGGGCTCATGGAAATCATCATTAGGGAATTATTTTTTCTCCTTTCTTTTCCTTGGATTCCATGTATGCAAACATGCCCTTAGTATTTAATGGTGGGTACTAATGGTAGCATCTCTAGTTATTATTATTTATTACCATTGTGCAACAGGGGGTGAAAGTCATACTAGAAGACGATGACAACCTCACGGCAAAGCTACCTGGAATATCGGGAGACGACGCCGTGATGGGAACATCCCGCGCACGCGCAAGCACGCCGAGCCCCCTACTCATGTATGCCAAAAGGAGGGCCCTACCGTCGATCTGGACCAATGACGACGTCCAAAGAGGGCCTCCTAGTTAGAAGACGAAGTTTTGGTTCAAGAGAATGGACCTGATAGCCAAGAAAGGCCCATCATGGGATCTCATGATTGTGGCCCGCTAGTCAGATTAAGTTCATACTTTAGGTTTTGCTTATTTATATTATTTAGAACATCATAAACGCTTTAGATTTCTTTGATTGATTTTTATTTTAGTTTACTTCATCGCCAAGTAATAGTTCGCGCACATGGCGCGAGTTTTTGGGTATAGGGTTTTCCTTATAAATAAGCACCCTTGTAGTTCTTTTGATTCATTGAAGTTTAATATAAATTCCTGCAAATTTTTTTCTACTCTTTGAGTTTCTGAGTTGTGGAAAAATTCAAGTAGGAGCGAAGCCCTCCCTTTTCGAAGGGCTAACTACCATGGTGCGAAGCTACATCTGTCCCCATCCGTCCCTACCCTCTTCCATCCATATATCTCACCTTCTTCCATCCATATTTCTCTTTTCCTACAAGCATTTCATCTGCAAATTCATCAATAGTTGCAGCCGTTTTTCTCTCTACAGTACATTTCCAAAATCTGGCCCTGCAGGAGAGCTGAAACTTCGGCGGAGCACCACGCACAAATCGTGCATCGGATCGAGCTGAGATTTGGGGATTTTAGAGTCCATCCTTGGCCGACCAGGGCCAAGGTAACCTTTTTCTGAATAGTGGGCCCCACACACGTGCGGCCGTGATCACACACACGTGCTTCTGGGCCATTATTGCTGTCCGCATGCGGGAACTGTCTTCCGGTTCAGTTTTTCTTCTTATTTTACCCTTTCATACCAGTTTTTCATAAACCCTAACCCTAGATTGCATTCTCCTTAATTTATTTGCCCATTTTTCCACCCTAGGGTTCCTTGAATTGAAATTGGTGAATCCCTTGGATTAGGGACTGATTGTTGTGCATGTGTAGATGATTACCGTTTATCTTTAATCATCGTTTGGTTTATAATTTTGATAGATCCAACCCTAACATGTGTAGGTCTGTACCCTCATAGATTCCCCTTAATTGAATGGTTGGGACTTTCATGTGGGATATGGAATTTGTGTAATTGTTTCTGAAATAACGTGATCTTAAGCCTGAAATCTCGTACATCATATTTAAATTTCATGTCCTGCATCACGCCGTCTCCAGGAAAACCATCTTAGAAGCCAACGAAATGGAGATTCAACAGCTGCAACAATACAAGGATTCCCTAGATGTTTGGCATGAAGTTGAGCGCAGGAAGGGCAAAGGGAAGGAAGCGGGTAGGAAAATTAGGGCTGTTGAGAGTTACCCAACTCTATTTGTCAAAGGTTTCCCTAATGGATGGTTACCCATCAACCTATCGAGAGTGTTTGGCCGGGCTGGAGCTGTAATGGATGTTGTTATGCCCAGGGATAGGAAAAACGGCCATTTCAGAGGTTTGGTGCTTATCAGAATGGGCTCAGAGGAGGAGTTATCAAAGGCGGTCCTGATGCTTCATGGAGAAAAATTCGGCGGAGCTACCCTGCTGGTTCAAAGGGCGAGATTTGGCCCTGAAAGAAAACAAAGTAACGGCCTCATCAGAAAGTCTATGGCCTCAAAGGAATTTGAAAAGGACAAATGCTAACCATAACTCCAGTCAGATTAAGGGAGGATCATTCAAGGAAGCTCTCCTGGGTTCGTCTAACTCTCATAATATCCAGCAGCCAAGCTTTCGACAGAACCAGGACAGGGAAGGAACGAAGTATTAGTGCGTCTGAGACACCAAACATGGGTTCGGATCATGTGTTGCAGATCAACCAAGAACCTTTTGCTCGTGCTAAAACGGATTTGGATAAAACAGTTGTGGCGATAACAAGAGAGGGTGTCTCGATTCCTCAGGTTTGGCAATGGATAGATGAATGCTGCGACATCCATCCGTCTACCTACTTCATCAAACCAATCGGTTACAATGAGCTATGGATCAAGGTAGGTCTGGGCGTCAACCCAGATGCTCTGGTCATGGCAGGTGCGTTACACACAGAGGGTCCGATTCTGAAAGTGCTGAGATGGTACGATTTCTCCTATTTCGGGTCGGAGAATGTCTGGATCCTCATCTGGGCGATCCTACTCGAACTTTGGTTCGAGGATTTCTTTATCTCCGCAACTTCCATGGTAGGATCATTCATTGAACTGGATCCTAAAACTAAATTTGGAGAGGAAATGGCAGTCATCAGAGTTCGGGTCAAAAGAAGCAAAGGAGACTCCATGCCTTCCCACATCGAAGTTCTTGCGGACAACAGGAAACTCTTCCTACCGGTTCAAAGGGAGACTATGAACAACCAAATCCCTAGATGGGGTGACTTGTAGAAGACGAAGGAAGCGGGTGCCTCTTCCTCTACGCCCGACGACGACGAAGAAGAGCGCGCGGCAGATCGAATTCGGTGCTCCCGGGGAACACCGAATAGTAACATTATGACAACTGCTTGTCATGATGGTAGTGTCAGTCCCCTGCCAAGGCTTACGATGCGTGGAACGTCGTCTACAAAGACACGTGTCTCTAGCCCTGTCGTTAGTACGTTTTTGCCGTCTCCAGCGCCTTTAGCCAAAGGCCCCTCCAGTCGCGCGACGTGTGGTGCGTCCATCATCGTTGATTCATCCAGATGGGTGGCCCTTGCTACTAATTGTCTTGAATCCTCCAAGTGGCAAGCCGAGCTTAGGCCACATCTCCCAGAGATCTCTGCGATCTCGAGTAAAGGTGATTTCTCTGATCCCCCTGGTCGGTTGGAGACGCGTGGCGTGATCAAAGACCGTTCGACATCAGATGGTGCTTTAGACATCCAAGCCTCGGGTCCTCTTATCGGGTCTACCTCGATATCTCCTCCAACTTTAGTCCTTGGGTCGGGTCCGCTGGTGGCGACGGATCGGGCCTTTAACCTAAACCTCTCTCCTAGTCCTGACCCTCATCTGGACCGCAGATTAATATCAGTGGCTCCTATTGCGACAGCTGTCAACCCTCTTCACCCCCTAGACAATATTGCGATGGCGTGGATTCCTCCTTCGAATGCCTTCAAGTCGGGGACCTCTACCATCTCCAAACTTACAGCTTCAAGCAATCGGACCTGCCCACCCGACCTAAGTCTCCATTTCCATGAGAGTGAAGATAGAGTGGAATCTGACAATCAGTCCTACAATTCAGAGAATCCAGCCTCTCTCGACTCTCTCCCTCCCTCCCCTTCTGCTTCTATCGACGCTCTTTCTGATCAAGCTCTCATCACTCTTTTTCAGGATGAGTTAGACGATCGCATCATAGAGGCGGAGCCTCTTCAGGTCCGGATTGGCAATTCTCCAGAGCAAGGGTTTTTTTTTGAAAAAACAGATGTTAGAGCAAGAAAGCAGAGCGAACCTCATCAATACGATCCAGAAGAAAAAATGGATCAAAGACGCTATAGGCCAGGTCAGAAGGGTTGTAGGCTTATCTTTTAGGGACTGTCTGTTGTAGGGACTGTCTGGAGGATTACATTATCCTATTTCAGTGTGTGGAAGCTCGTGGAAGACCTCTCTATGTTACGAGATCTCCCAAAAACAGATTATCCAAATCGTGCAGCAATAGAGAGCTTCAACGTCTTGCTTCTTCTACGGGTTTAGCGTCTGATTTTATCAACTTCGCAGACCTTCAAGGTTCTCGGGGCAACATAGTTCCCCAATGAAGATCATCTCGTCGAATGTTAGAGGGGTGGGTTCGAAGCAGAAGAGAAGACTGATCAAGGCCTCTTGCGACGCCCGCAATCCTGATATAATTTGTTTCCAGGAAACAAAAGTTCAGATCTTTAATAACAGAATTTTGGGTTCGCTGTGGAAGGCCACAAATGCTAAATGGGTGTTATTGGATGCTATTGGAAGTGTTGGAGGCATTTTGATAGCTTGGAAATCCTCCCTTTGGACGCTGGTGAATTCTTGGTCTGGGGCCTTCTCAGTCTCGGTTATTTTGGCTAATAGTTCTTCTAATCAGCAATGTCTTATTTCTTTTGTCTACGGTCTAACTCTTGAAGCCGGAAGGTCTGCTTTCTGGGAGGAACTGAGTGCTTCTAAGCTCAAATTCTCAGGCCCTTGCTGTTTTGTTGGTGATTTCAACATGACCAGGTGCGCTAATGAAAAATCCCATAGTAGAAAAGTGTCTCCTCAGATGCGATCCTTCTCAAGCCGGATCGAGGACCAAGAACTTGTTGATCTCCCTCTGCATGGGTCCAGATTTCTTGGGACCAACTGTCGAGTTAATCCTTCCTACTCTAGATTGGATAGATTCTTAGTTTCCCCAGAATGGCTGGAAAGATTTCCTTTCGTCTCTCAAACTACTCTCTCGAGAACTACTTCTGATCACAGTCCGGTAATGTTGTCGACTGATGAATACAACTGGGGCCCAAAACCCTTCAGATTTGAATCCTCCTGGCTTAATATCAAAGGTTTTTCTTAGCTGGTTGCAGATTGGTGAGGTGGTTTCCATGTTGCAGGCTTTGCAGGTTATAGGCTTTGTAGCAAATTCATAATGCTAAAGGAAAAGCTGAAGCAATGGAAGCAGGAATTGCTCCTCAAAAGGGATTTGGAAACGGAATCGATAACGGCTGAGTTGCATGCGATAGATGTGGAAGCTAAAGATGGCATCATGTCGACTGAGATTCTATAAAAAAGAATCCATCTTATTCAGTCTTTGTCTAACAGGGTCCTTGAGAATGAAATTGCTTGGAAGCAAAGGTCTCGTGTCAAATGACTAAAGGATGGCGACAAAAGCTCAAAATACTTCCATAGTATTGCCAGTATGCACGCCAGAAATAACAGAATCTCCAACATCTCTGTGAATGGTCGTCGAATTGAAGATAAAGATGAAATCTCGGAGGCAGCTATTGCGCATTTCAGCTCCCTGCAGAGGGAGGATCGGTGGAATAGACCACTGCTGGATCACCTTCAGTTGGACAATTTATCCCAAGAAGATGTAAATCTATTAGAAGCTCCTTTCAGTTTCGAAGAAACGTGGCTGGTTGTGGCCTCCCTTGGAAGCGACAAGGCTTTTAGACCTAACGGTTTTCCGATCTCCTTTTTTTTTCTACTTTCTGGGAAGTGATAAAAGAAGACATAATGTTGTTCTTCAATGAGTTTCATGAAAGGGACAGATTATCTAAAGGGTTAGGGGCCTCTTTTATTGCTTTAATCCCAAAAGTTCCCGGTGCAAATTCCTTCAAAGATTTCAGGCCTATTAGTCTTCTAGGGGGCCCGTATAAAATTTTGGCTTCTCACTTGAAGAAGTTGTAGGGAATCTTATTTCTGGACACCAGACGACCTTTATTCCGGGGAGACAAATCATCGATTGTGCCCTCATAGCAAACGGATGCTTGGATTCCAGTTTCAAAGATGGATCGAAGTCTATCTGTTGCAAGTTGGATATTGAAAAGGCTTACGACCATGTTGACTGGGTATTTCTGCAATACATGATGAGGCAGATGGGCTTTGGAGTTAAATGGAGAGGATGGATCGGTGAGTGCATAGGGTCGGCATATTTCTCCATTCTTCTTAATGGGACTCCAAAAGGTTTTTTTAGGAACTCCAGAGGCATTCGACAAGGTGATCCTTTATCCCCTTTCCTTTTCCTTTTAGTGGGGGAGGCTTTCTCCATAATGAATCAAGCAGGGCAGGAGGTAGGGGTTATAGGCGGCGTCAGGGTGAAAGGCTTACCAACTCCGATATCTCATATTCAATTTGCAGATGATACCATGATTTTTAGCGAGGCAGATCCAGTCAAGGTAGACAACCTGCGTATGACGATCCATTGTTTTGAGGCCGTGTCGGTTCTAAGGGTTAACATGACAAAATCTAAGATGTTTGGGGTCAACTTAACGGATGAGGAAGTTAGTAACTTAGCGGAATCTTTTGGGTGCTCTTCAATTTCGCTCCCGACTCTTTTGTCGGTCTCCCATTATGCTTGGGGTCGCCTCCTAAATCCCTTTGGGATAAGGTCATTAATAGATTCAAAAGCTATCTAGCAAGATGGAAATGTAAATATCTTTCTTTGGGAGGTCGTTTCACCCTTATCAAGGCAACCCTCTCTAACTTACCCCTATATTATATGCCCCTTTTCAGATGCCCAGCTTCAGTCTTAGGCAGTCTAGAAAGATTAAGACGGGACTTCCTTTGGCATGGCAAGGAAGAAAAGAAAAAGTTCCATCTTATGCAATGGCATAAAGTCTGTAAGCAGTTCAAAGAAGGTGGAGCGGGGATTAAAGATCCCAAGAAAATGAACAGGTTCTTCTAGGGAAGTGGATCTGGAGACTTGGGTCGAAAGACGACAGTCTTTGGAATAAGATTATTAAAGAGAAATACGGTAGGTCTAATGGTGGTTGGTGGACCAAAGATTCCTCCCTTTATAGGGCTTCAACTATTTGGAAAGGAATCCTATCTTTGAAGAAGGAAGTGGCCAAAGATATCAGTTTCGTTCTTGGGAAAGGAGACAACATCTGGTTTTGGGAAGATGTTTGGGTAGGTGAAGTCCCCTTGAAAGAAGACTTTCTGAATATTTTCCGTCTTGCCCCTTATCCAGATATTGTTGTTGCTAACCGTTTCTCAATTTCGGCCAACAAAATTTGTGGAATGTGGTCTGTAGGAGAAACCTCCACAATTGGGAGGTTAAAGAGTATGCGGGGCTCCTTGAACGTATTTACAGGGGCATTCCTGACACTTTTTCTTCAGACAGTATATGCTGGAAGGCAGACAAGTCCAGTAAGTTCACCGTCAAGTCCTTTTATGCTTTGTTGGATCATGTTCAGACCCCTTTCGATGCTCACCCGTCCTTCCATATCTGGAAATACCCGGTTCCTCCTAAATACGTCTCTTTTGGGTGGTTGGTGGGAAACAAGAAAATTCTTACGGTGGACAATTTGAGAAAAAGGGGAATGCCCATAGTTAATGTTTGTCTTTTTTGCATGAAGAATGAAGAATCCATCGATCATCTGCTACTCACTTGTCCTTTTATCTTTCAAGTTTGGTCAGAATTCCTCAAGAGATTCAACATTCTGTGGTGCTTTCCTAATTCTGTGACTCAACTTCTTCAAGCTTGGCATGGGGTCAGTTTGGGTAAGAAAAAGACTCGCTTGTGGAGAATGACAATAGTTGCAATCTGGTGGTCGGTCTGGGAAGAGAGAAACGGTAGATGTTTCAGGGACTCCTCAAACTCGGAAATGGCTATCGCTAGCAAGGCTAAGAGATTAATCATAGAATGGGCTGTTCATATAATGGGTTTAAAGGATTGTGATTTTCTTTTTCTCGGAGTTTAATTGAGATTGCTTCCTCGGCGATCTCTCTCCCCCCTCTTTTGTATTCCTTCCTTCTTTTAATATATTTTGTGATCTGTCAAAAAAAAAATACAAGGGGTGAAAGTCTTGGAAGTTGAAAATTATGGAGATGAGGACAAGAGGAGAGCAGTACACAAAGGGGGTTAGGTGGGTATGATGATATTGGGAGGGATGCATGGGAGGGTAATGGAGGAGGATGTTTGGATGAGAAGAGACGGTTATTGAATTCAAAGAGGGGCTGGTATGTTCAGACAGAAGTAACTATTTTAAGGGATAGGAAAAAAGTAAGAACTGCACCAGTTAGGAGTGAGTGGGTAGAAGTTGGAAGGCTCTAAAAGGGTAAGGGGAAGGCCCGGCGGAGGTAATAAGAAAAGATAATGCAGGGGCATTTTCATACCGGGCTCGAGTGGGGTAGCTTGTGGGATGCAGGGACACGCTCAGGGTGGGTGGCTTGTGAGAGGCGGGCCCATGTAAAGTGGGGCCTACGAGGAGGGTTCGACCGATGTCCTAACCCATGAGATGTGCAGCGTGGGCTATGAGATAAAAGGATTGATTCGCCACTCTCTAACATTTCGAGCTTTTAGAGCAAGCGGCTAATTGTCCTGCATCAAATTGGTATCAAAGCGGGAGGTCTCGCGTTTGAGACTCTTCATCAAGGGTGATTAATGCAGGGGTATTTTCACACCGGGGTCGAGTGGGGTAGCTTGTGGGATGTAGGGACATTCTGGACGGGCGGCCCATGTGAGGAGGTTGGCTCGTGAGAGGCGGGCCCACGAGGAGGGTTCGGCCGACGTCCTAACCCATGAGATGTGGGGCCTGGGCTATGAGATAAAGGGATTGATTCGCCACTCTCTAACAGTTCGAGCTTTTAGAGCAAGAGGCTAATTGTCCTGCATCAAAAGACTTGACCTATGATTTAACTGAAGTTATAGTCCTTGAGAGAGTGGAATGGCAGAAAATGATTCATCTAGTCGACCCAATTAGTTGGGAACTTGGGATAAGGCTTAGATGATCCTGATGACGTGGAAGAAAACTAAGAAAAGAAGGTTAGTGCTTCATGACAACAGATGAAAATAGAGTAAGCAGGTAGCTGACATGTGATGATAACAGAAAATGGAGTAAAGCACTGACTGATTCCTGAAGAGAAGAAAACTGGATATATGATTGACTGCAGTTGCATTTCTCCGTGGAATGTGTTCTGTAGAATCTGGCAACATACATTTCCAAGCCTGCACTGGTACCACCAGCACGTATAGCAAAAAATAATGTTGTTCAACTCTACTCTTCTATCATTTAGTTTACATTTGTAAGTTACAAAAAGAAAAAAAAGTTATGATTCCACCTACTTCAACGTGAAGAATTTCACAAAATAAGTAAATGCATATTCATTGTTTGCCCTTGAATACATTTTTGTAGGCTGGTGGATTCCTTCTAACGTCTCAATCCTTTTGTTTTCGTGTCATGACACTTTAATTAGATAATATTGTGGTGCAGGTCTCGATCTTTTGTTTTCTTATCATGACAATTCAATTGGATAATATTGTGTTGCACTTTGGTGTGGCTTTGTAATTGCTTCTTGTTGCAACAATTTCAAATCTTCTCAATTTAAATCATTTGGTGTTAATGGAGATATAGGTTACACTTTTTCTTTTTTCTTTTTTCTTTTTTTCCTTTTTGTTTCTCATTTTAGTTACATTTACTCATTGCTCTTCCCCTGATTTTGAAATTCAACCTCTTATGCTTCTAATTTTTGAACTTCGTCTTTGATTTTCATTGATGGAGGCAATAGATACTTAATGGGTTGTGCTGCCAAGCATTGGAGCCTGCCTGGTACTATCTATTGATGAACTCTTGAATTGCATACACTTTCTGAACAAGAGTTTTCATTGCCTGAAGAAACTATAGACCCTAGTATTTTTCTGGATGACAATTGAGGATCCAAATTATACAATTGTTATTTCCATATTTTTGTATTGCAACTTATCTAACTTGGATTTGCAGTGTGTGGCATGATACAGCTATCCCATTTAAAGAAATGCTTCAGGAGTTTGAGATTTGGATAACTCATCATCGCTTGTGGAAAGAAGAACTGGGAGGATCTCTTCATCGAGCAGCATTCGTAACTTGGTTAGTTGATAAATCTTTATATAAATAGTTAATTGGCCTATGCACACAAACTTCAGATCAACATCTATCTTGTATTATGTCTTAATGATGTTAGCAATGTGTTGCAACCTTTTCTTTTCCATAATTTTCAAGGTTGATCTATTTGCAACTATTGCAGCCAGATCAGAACTTCTCAGTGCTAGCATTATGTGTGTCACAATTGTACAATAACTCGATTCGTTCAATGAGGAGCAATTGTCCCTAATATTCAGTGCACATGAGGAATAGTGCCATCCATGCACATGCATCACATGTTTTAAATGCGCCGCATGTGTGACCATCCGAGTTCATGCACCTCACATTTGCATGTGTGCCACCATTAATCTTCAAGGTGCACACGCCAATGTGCACATGCACACATTTCAATGTGCCCCCGGTCAAATCAAGCCCCCACATGTGCCAAAATCCATCCATATTCCAGGGTATTTGACAAACAATATATGGAATGACTAGTCACAACAGCATGTTCATGAACAATTAGTCCTGATACGTGCATGCTAGCTTGTCATGACACAACTTTGCCTGAATCCAAACAGCCCATAGTATAGAGCAGCAAACATAACACCAAAAGGAAGATTTAACAGCCTGTTATGATCAGCCACGTCCTGACGGTATCACCTGTGCGGGTGCAGCCAGTCTAAGGCTGCGACATCCCTGTACCAAAAGGTCACACAATCCACAACATGCAAGTTCATTTCCTTCCAAGTAACAATATAAAGCCGTAAAAAGAACATAACTTAGCAAAGCAGAATTATGCGGAAGGTAATACCCAGCAACAGAAAACTAACACAAAGGCAAAAGCAAGGTCCCAAAACTCTCTATTATTCACTCTGGTAGAGCATCAAAGATCCTCATTTGTATAATAACTGATCTGTTCAAGCTGCTGTTACTTTGGTTGTTGTAATCGGATCAGCTACTTTGATGAGTTGAATTAACTTTCGATATTCTTACAAGTTCAGTTTTGTTTGTGCAAGACCCATTTTAGGGGATCCAGGAAATTTACATTTTTTGTTCCCCATGAACTTCAAAAAAAAAAAAAAAAAAGGGACAAAAAAAAAAAAGAAGCAAAAAATCTAACAAGATTAGCTTTACATATATAGAGAAAATTATGTTTATGATTTTCCCAGAAAAAAATTGATACCCTCCAAGTCACTTACATTAAAAGGTCAGACCAAGTTTGTTACATTTACACGCTATTATTTTGTTCCCCCATCCTCTCAATGTGATTTGTTCAAATGGGAAGAGAAAATACTTGAATGGTTGTATATTGAGTTTGCATAGGGTGCACTATGGAGCATGATTTTAAATATCGACAGAATATGACCCACCCAGGGACCAAAATGTAGGGCCTGTTCTGACTCAGTGGGAGGCAGTTCCAACTTGCTCAGAACCAATGCATATTTCCCTGTGCGCACGTGCGCGCGCGCGGGGGGGGTGGGGTGGTGGTGGTGTGTAGGGGGAGGTTGAGCAACCAAGCTTGCTGCTGGGATGATGCTGATTGCATATAACAGTCACCAACTATTAGGTTAAACGGCTCTTGACAGACTGACATGCCTAGCTAATTAAGTTCATCCAGGTATCATATCTGTTTTTATGGAACTGGATGGTGGTTAGAGTGGATGTCATCAACACATCATGGTGGGGTTCTCGTTTATTTATCTGGCGACAATGAGTCAACCTGTTGTTGGATGATATTTAATCCTGCTGCAAATTTGTTGCAAACAGCCAAACTTGCTGCTGGGATGATGCCGATTGCCAATAACAGTCATGAACTATTAGGTTAAACGACTATTGACGGAGTTGGTCTTCGCCTCTTGTTGCCTAACATGCCTAGCTAATTAAGTTAATCCAGGTATCATACCTGTTTTTATGGAATTGGATGGTGGTTAGAGTGGATGTCATCAACACATCATGGTGGGTTTCACAGAGGTCGTTTGCACCACAATTTTGCAGTTAATCATTTTTCATATATATATATATATATATAGGGTCCCGGTCTCCTGCGCACCATGCCGCATAGAGCTTAAATACGAGCTCTTATAAGAGCTGTTAGATACCTTCATCGGCTGGGATTCAAAAGCCATGCGCAGGAGAGAGTCTCCGTGGAGATGACTCGCGGCAGCATTTTTGGCATCTCACCGGCTCCTCCTGAAGTGACGTCTCCTGTTTCTGTGGGCCACACCATGATGTATGTTTTGTATCTACACCGTCCATCCATCACCAGCAGAGGGAAGAGTGACGCCCACCGTTAAAAATCCCCCTCATCGGCTGGGATTCAGCAACCGTGAGAAGGATATAAATCACATACATCACCGTTAAATATTTGTGTTTTCCTTCTTTCATGTCTGCTTTAACACAATCCCCCTCATCGGCTGGGATTCAGCAACCGTGAGAAGGATATAAATCACATACATCACGGTGGGCCCACGGTCAGGATCGCACCCACCTGTGCCAACATCTAATTCGAATGGTTCATGATCACATGGAAGGCTTTCAGTGATGAGCCAAAAGCAGAGTAGCCATCATCTCGAAGAACAGCCAACCCAGATCTATCCGCACGACAAACGGACACTAGAACAAACAGGCAATCTCAAGCTCCAGCACCAGCACCTGGGATTTCGACCAAGATAGTTTTACAGCAATCCCTGCTAGCCCTCAGAAATCCCAGGCTTCCGATCAAGTTAGTAACTCTCAGCAATTTGGCAACCAGAAAACAGTGGAAACAAAGCAGGCCTCTCAGCTAGCTGGATGGGCTGGTTTCTAAGCCCCAGAAAATCAAAGGAGTGAAGAGAAGAGAAAGAAAAAGAAATGTATGGCTTTTGTAGCTTGTTTTGTGCTAAGGTATATATGTGTTGTGTACATCTCGGAATGGGACATTTACAGAAGTTGCCCGAGTGAGGCTGGAACCAATCAGCAAGGGAGAATTGTACAGTTCTTGCACATGCCGTTGGGAATTCAATAATGATTTTGGTCCTCAGGTTCTGTTAAAAAAATAATAAATAAAAATCCAGCGGTGCAGGTGACGATCTTTCCTGTTACCTTCGTAGGATCAAGGGACCCTGGTCGACAGTACTTGGCATCGCGAGCCGTTGAATTGGCGGATACAGCGTCAATGGATGTGATCAATGGATACAATTTGTTGGCAAGAAGGGCTGTTGTTGAGAGGCTCTGTCCCTTGATGCGCTTGTTATTACAGAAGTTGACGAGCAAAGAGAAGCCCCCGCCAGCTGTTGAGAGGGTGTAGGTCCCATGGCCATCGGTGTCACATGCTGTTGAGAGAGTGGCGTTGATTGGTCCACGTTCATCTGTGCCATGTGGCATGTCTGCTTTAACACATGATGCCATTGCCGATTGGAGTCATCTCTCATTTCCACCATGGAAAAAAGAAAAAGAAAAGTGAGTTAATTAGATGGGAAGGATCTTCTAATCTAGGATATTATGGGGAATGGTCCATTGACGAGTGCATACCAGAGCAACGGTTTGGATCATCCAATCAGGTGGCCCCATTTGTATGGACCAAAGGATGGGATCATATGTTTGGTGTTCTTAACTTATGACATAATGCAGCTGTGGAACTACTTTATTTTAAGGATCATACCTTAAAATGATCTAACAAAAGCGATGAACAGCGTGGATACAACACTTACATCATAGTGGGCCCCACAGAGCCCTACCGTCCGGGCAGGGGTAGCATGCAATCCGTGTCCGGGAAGGATTCGTGCGCGAGGACGGGGGATTGGATAGTGACAGGCTGCCTACTGAAGTGACGTCACCAACTTCTATGGGCCCACCATGATGTTTGTGTTGTATCAACACCGTCCATGTCTTAGAGAGATCATTTTAGAGCATCGTCCAAAGAACGAGGCAAATCCAAGGCTGGGGTGGACCCCACCACAGAAAACAGTGATGAGAGTAACGCCCACTGTTGAAACCTTCTGAAGTTCCACCATGATGTTTATTTGAGATCCCACATGTTCATGTGTTAAAGCAGACATGAAAAAAGGAAAACACAAATATTTGCCAGAACTCAAACTGCCGTGGCCCTCGGAACATTTTAACGGTGGCCGTCACTCTTCCCTCTGTTTTTTGTGGTGGGGTCCTCTCGAGCTTTGGATCTGATTCATTTTTTGGATCATGCCGTAATATGATATCTCCAAATGGATGGACGGTGTAGATACAAAACATACATCATGGTGTGGCCCACAGAAACAGGAGACGTCACTTCAGGAGGAGCCGGTGAGATGCCAGAAATACTGCCGCGAGTCATCTCCACTTGGAGACTCTCTCCTACGCACGGCTTTTGAATCCCACCCGATGAAGGTATCTAACGGCTCTTATAAGAGCTCGTATTTAAGCTCCATGTGGCATGGTGCGTAGGAGACCGGGACTATATATATATATATATAGGTGAAATTTTATGGAAGACGAGAATTAGAAGGTAAAAATTGTAAGCTCTGTAGAAAACAATTGTAGTACAAGGTTAATGCAAGACACGCATCCCAACGGGCTACCCCACTCGAGCCTGGTGTGAAAATGCCCCTGCATTAATCACCCCTGGTGAGGAATCTTGAACACGAGACTTCCTGCTTTAATACCAATTTGATGCAGGACAATTAATCACTTGCTCTAAAAGCTCGAACTGTTAGAGTATGACGAATTAATCCCTTTATCTCATAGCCCAGGCCTAACATCTCATGGGTTAAGACCTCGGCCGAACCCCCCTCGTGGGCCCCAAATCAGATGAGTCACCCACTCCGAGTGTATCCCTGCATCCCACAGGCTACCCCACTTGAGCCCGGTGTGAAATGCGCATTAATCTCCCCTGGTGAGGAGTCTTGAACACGAGACCTCCCCCGTTGACCCCAAATCACATGGGTCACCCACCTCAAGCATGTCCCCGCATCCCACAGGCTACCCCACTCGAGCCCGGTGTGAAAATGGCCCTGCGTTAAAGGTTTGCTAGCTAGGCCTAGAGCATGTCTAGTGTGGTCACAAATGTTGCTTCAGCAGCCATCACATAGACAGGCCACATTCATGTATCCCAATAGTCACTGCCACTTGACCATGTGAGTCATTGCGTCATTTGCCTGCACATTGAATGTTGAGCAGTGGCCCGCATTCAAGGGGCAAACATTTACACTTTGACAATTTTTAGAATTGTCAAACCACTGTGATTTTGGGCGATGGCTGGTTGGGGCGGCAGCCTACCAGGTCAACTGTCCTGGTCACCCACAACATGTGCAACCTGTATGGTGAAGTTGCCAGAGATGGGCAATGCCCATTTCACAGGCTTGCTTGCACTAATGCATTTACCTTGATGGTGTGATCAAATGATAAATAACCCAGAGCACCCCATGTAAAACCATTGGGCTAATGACTAGAATGTCTTCCTTCCAGCTTATTATTGATTACATCTTATCTGATTCCAAATCTGTAAAAAAATCAATGTCCCTTTCTTTTTTTTTTTGCTAATTTAAGATGCTCTTTTGTGCTTTGTTAGTGGTAATTGGGATTTGAAGACCAAGGTCCCTCAGCAGTGCAGGGTCGCAAGGGTCAAGATGCCTCCCTACTTCATGGAGTGGATCAATTTGAAAGACGTCTATCTCAACTTTTACCAGAGGAGGGTCAGTATGTTTCCTTGAGCAAAATTGCTTGATTTCAGAAACTTCAGTTTCTTGACCACATGGGATTTGAAACAACAGGTGAATGGCTGAGATGTAAGACCTTGTGTTGGTCCCAGAGTCTCTGACCTCTATTCACATTTTTTTCCCCTGTTATGCATATCAGGCAACAGGGATGATGACCATGATGAAGGAGCTGGGGATTCCATTGGTGGGCAGTCATCATCTTGGTATAGACGATGCTAAAAACATCTCAAGGGTCCTGCAGCGCATGCTTGCTGATGGTGCTGTCCTGCAGATTACTGCAAGGAGGAATCTGACAGCTCCTGGCGACGTTGAATTCCTTTTCAAGAATCGGATTCGGTGACTGGGTGAGCCATGCACAACAGAGGATTTCTCCAGCTTATGGATGTCCAGTTTTGTCATTTTGATCAGTCAGTTGATTGGAATAGATCATCATCAGCTTAATGAAGTCTGTTTCGAGACTGCACCCAACCCGCAATATAGCTGGTCGTATGTTTTGTATGTTAGTATAATTGTGCCATTTTATGTTCTTTGGCTTGGTAAATGGCTACAGGTACCTGATCAATTGCCAGCCATCACGACCAATGGTGCTTTATACACCACAAACTGTTGCACCTTCCACAGTATAAAAATAGGAGGTTTGCTAATTCCACGTGTAGCATCCGCATGTTGGCACATGTGAAAATATGAAACATATGTGTAAGATCTGAGCTTTCCACAAGGTTGTAAACTAATGCTTAAATGATCTGCATAAAAATCAGACAATGTAACTCTTCAGGTGGGGCCACATTGGACAAAGTAAATTGACAGTTTTTTTTCCTAGCCATTTTTTTGGATGCGCTGGTGTGAAATGGCCTGATTTTTATGCAGGAAGGCAATGCTCAAAGCTTAAATCCCGTGCATGCAGATGTGTACGCCTCCCACATGGAATAAGCATGCCTCTCAATAAACAGATAGGATTTTGTAGGGGTCCATTGGATGGGAGTTGATGGAGGTCAATGGAAGGAATTGGAAGTAAATGGAGCTAAATGGCCTTTTAAGTGTCTTTGGATGTGAGTAAATGTATAGAAATGAAATGAATTGGTAGTAAATAGTCTGTAAATGAGTTCCTCTCTTAGAGAAGAGATTTGGAACCAAATGGGGTGATATGCCTATTTGGGCTCCCTTGGAGAGTTGCACGGGCAAACAAAGGTGTTGCTACACACATGTCCACCGTATGCATGGCATGCTGATGATATTCCAAAACAATTCAATTATCGGCTATATCACTAAAATCACACTAACATAATGATCCAAACTGTTCGAAGGTTGGTCATTTAAATGGATGGTTAAAAAGTATTGACAAGTTGCTTATTTGCTACCCTTACATTTGTGGCCTATATGAGGCTCAAAATTTCCTCATTTTTTTTTTTTTTTTTTTTATATATATATAAAAGTATACATTGAAACGGCTTTATTACAATAAGAGAAATTTCCTACGGTACGACCCATTTATGGCCCACCAGCCATTTGAAGCCCACCTCCTTTTAAGCTTCCAAGAATACTCCCCTGTGTACGGCCGACTTTTCAAGGGACCAAAATACCCCCGTCATTCATTCCTTCCGGAGGCCGATTGGCTGGGGTGCGAAGACGAGCGCCGACGCTCGTCGACATGGCCCCACAATGATGTATTTATTATATCCACACCGTTCATCCATATTTCGAGATCATTTCAGAGCATTATCGGAAAAAAGAATCACATCCAAAGATCAACTAGACCACACCACAAATAGCAGCAGGAAACTTGACTTTCACTGTTAAAAATTTCATAGGGCCCACCTTAACATATATTTTCCATCCAATCTATTCATAAGGTCACAAAGACCTGGATGAAGAGGAAAAAAAAAAAATCATTTTGATCTAAAACTTCTGTGACCACTGAAAGGATTTCAATGGTAGACATTCAATCCTCCACTGCCTTTTGCGGTGTGGTCCACTTGATCGCTAGATCGGTCTTATTTTTTGTCTCAAGCCTTAATACGAGTTCACCAAATAGATGGACGGTTTGGATATAACACATACATCATAATGGGACCCACAAAAAGCAGTGGGGATTACAACTGCAAAAAAAAATAATAATAATAATAATAAATTTAAAAAAAACCAGGAATTTAAGGCTGCGGGTTTTCTATGGCTACGGATTATAACCGTAGCCACAGCTATAGTATCTGCAATCAATGCAAATATTTTTATTTTTATTTTTACATGCAGAACTTTATTCTACCTACAATTTTCTCTAATACATATTTATATAAATATATATATATAAGCATATAAATTTTTTTCTCTCTTTTTTTCATTTCTTTCTTTATTCATTTAAAAAGAATATCTTATAAACCAAAATTAGTTACTTGATGTACCCTATATGATTTTGGGGTAGGAGAAGCTATTTTAGCCAGCCAACCTGGTTAATTTTCAAGATTCCATCATGTCCATGGTCGAAAATCCATTTCATTCACTTCGCGGTCAATTTCAATCCGGTTGCGGTCAATTTCGTTCATTTCATTTACTTCATGATCATTTTTATGCATTTCATGGTCATTCCCAGTGATTCCATGTTGATTCACATTCATTTCCACGCATTTCACGGTCAATTCCCTTCACTTCACGGTCATTTCCACGCATTTCACAGTCAATTCGCTTCACTTCACGGCCATTTCCAAGCATTTCACAATCAATTCTCTTCACTTCACGGACATTTCCATGCATTTCACGGTCATATCTGGCAATTCTGTTTACGTTCATGGTCATTTCGACGCACTTCATGGTCAATTCACTTCACTTCACAGCCATTTCCAATCATTTCATGATCAATTCTCTTTACTTCACGGCCATTTCCATGCATTTCATGGTCATATCCGGCAATTCCGTGTTCATTCATGGTCAATTCGACGCACTTCACAGTCAATTCACTTCACTTCACGGCCATTTCCAAGCATTTCACGAGCAATTCTCTTCACTTCACGGCCATTTCCATGCATTTCACAATCATATTCAGCAATTCCGTTTACGTTCACAGTCATTTTGACGCACTTCACAGTCAATTCACTTCACTTCACGGCCATTTCCAAGGACTTCACGGTCAAAACTCTTCACTTCACGGCCATTTCCATGCATTTCACGGTCATATCCGGCAATTTTGTTTACGTTCACGGTCAATTCGATGCACTTCACAGTCAATTCACTTCACTTCACAGCCATTTCCACGCACTTCGCGGTCAATTCGCTTAACTTCACCGTCATTTCCATGCATTTCACAGTCATTCCCGGCGATTCTGTGTTCATTCACGGTCAATTCGACGCACTTCACGGTCAATTCACTTCACGTCACGGCCATTTCCACGCACTTCGCGGTCAATTCACTTAACCTCACCATCATTTCCATGCATTTCACGGTCATTCCCGACGATTCCCTGTTCATTCACGGTCAATTCGACGCACTTCACGGTCAATTCACTTCGCTTCATGGCCATTTCCACGCACTTCGCGGTCAATTCACTTCACTTCACCGTCATTTCTGTGCATTTCATGGTCATTCCCAGCGATTCCGTGTTCATTCACGGTCAATTCGATGCACTTCACGGTCAATTCACTTCACTACACGGCCATTTTGACGCACTTCACCGTCAATTCACTTCACTTCACCGTCATTTCCATGCATTTCACGGTCATTCTCGGCGATTCTGTGTTCATTCATGGTCAATTCGACGCACTTCACGGTCAATTCACTTCACTTCACGGCCATTTCCACACACTTCGCGGTCAATTCACTTAACTTCACGGTCATTTCCATGCATTTCACGATCATTTTCGGCGATTCCGTGTTCATTCACGGTCAATTCGACGCACTTCACGGTCAATTCACTTCACTTCACCGTCATTTCCATGCATTTCACGGTCATTCCCGGCGATTCCGTGTTCGTTCACGGTCAATTCAACCCACTTCACGGTCAATTCACTTCACTTCACGGCCATTTCCACGCACTTCGCGGTCAATTCACTTCACTTCACCGTCATTTCCATGCATTTCACGGTCATTCCCGGTGATTCCGTGTTCATTCAAGGTCAATGCGACGCACTTCACGATCAATTCACTTCACTTCACAGCCATTTCGACGCACTTCGCGGTCAATTCACTTAACTTCACCGTCATTTCCATGCATTTCATGGTCATTCCCAGTGATTCCATGTTCATTCACGGCCAATTTGACGCACTTCACGGTCAATTCACTTCACTTCACGGCCATTTCAGCGCACTTCGCGGTAAATTCACTTCACTTCACCGTCATTTCCATGCATTTCACGGTCATTCCCGGCGATTCCGTGTTCATTCACGGTCAATTCAACCCACTTCACGGTCAATTCACTTCACTTCACGGCCATTTCCACGCACTTCGCGGTCAATTCACTTCACTTCACCGTCATTTCCATGCATTTCACGATCATTCTTGGCGATTTCGTGTTCATTCACGGTCAATTCAACGCACTTCACGGTCAATTCACTTCACTTCACGGCCATTTCCACGCACTTCGCGGTCAATTCACTTCACTTCATCGTCATTTCCATGCATTTCACGGTCATTCCCGACGATTTCGTGTTCATTCATAGTCAATTCAACGCACTTCACGGTCAATTCACTTCACTTCACGGCCATTTCCACGCACTTCGCGGTCAATTCACTTCACTTCACCGTCATTTTCATGCATTTCACGGTCATTTTGCTTCACTTCACAGTCATTTCCATGCATTTCACGGTCATTTTCCAGCGATTCTGGTTAGATTCACGGTCATTTCGATGCACTTCATGGTCAATTCCCTTCAATTCAAGCCCATTTCCATGCATTTCACGGTCAATTCGCTTCACTTCATGGACATTTCGATTCACTTCACGGTCAACACGAAATCGCGGGGAATGGCCCTGAAATGCATGGAATTGATCGCGAAGTAAATGAAATGAATGAAATTGACCGCGAAGTGAATGAAATGGATTTTCGACCATCAACCTGATGGAATCTTAAAAAATAACCAGGTTGGTTGGCTAAAGTAACTTCTCCTACCCTAAAATCATATAGGGTACGTCAAGTAACTAATTTTGGTTTAGAAGACATTCTTGTTAAATGAAGAAAGAAAGAAATGAAAAAAAAGAGAGAAAATGCATGGAAATGACCGTGAAGTGAAGCGAATTCTTGTTAAATGACCGTAAAATGCATGGAAATGACCATGGAGTGAAGCGAATTGACCGTGAAATGCGTGGAAATGACCGTGGAGTGAAAGGAATTGACCGTGAAATGCGTGGAAATGACCGTGAATCAACACGGAATCACCGGGAATGACCATGAAATGCATGGAAATGACCCTGAAGTGAAGCGAATTGACCTTGAAATGCGTGGAAATGACCGTGAAGTGACGGGATTTGACCATGAAATGCGTCAAATTGACCTTGAATCAACACGGAATCACCGAGAATGACCGTGAAATGCATGGAAATGACCGTGAAGTGAAGCGAATTGACCATGAAGTGCATAGAAATGACCATGAATCTAAACGGAATCACCGGAAATGAATCTAAGCTTCAATAAAAGAATCTATGCTTCGCTACAGAATGCATTTCATATATCCATACTGTTCATTCATTTGTTTAAATGATTTAAGATCATGTACCCAAAAATAAAGTAGATCTAAAGCTCAATGTGACCCATAATAGAAAACAGTGGATATTGAATGCCTACACGAAGGAAAACAGTTGGGGTCGACCGGGTATAACCCAGTCGACCCCAACTCTCTGGACGGTTACTTGGTCGACCGGGTTGTGACCCGGTCGACCCCATACGCGTAAAATTCACATAAATGGGGTTGACCCGGTCGACCAAGTAATGTCCAGAGAGTTGGGGTCGACTGGGTCATAGCCAGTCGACCCCATCTATTTCCTTCGTGTAGGCATTCAATATCCACTATTTTGTATCATGTGGCCCACTTGAGCTTCTTATTTCTATGCCAATTTGGAGACATCATTTTCGTCAATAGAGAAAGGGCCAGTTTCATCATCTGGTGGATCTGAAGGGGAGGAGGTGGGCCACCATCTTCCAATTGAGAATCTCTATTTGCATGAAGGGGGAGGAGATAATAGTGATTTAGAGGGTATATTATTTCATGGGTTGATAGAGAACGGACCGCTATCATCATCTGGACAAGTATTTCATGGTCAATTCCCTTCACTTCACGGTCATTTCCACGCATTTTACGGTCAATTCGCTTCACTTCACGGTCATTTCCATGCATTTCACGGTCATTCCCGGCGATTCCATGTTAATTCATGGTCATTTCCGCACATTTCACGGTCAATTCCCTTCACTTCACGGTAATTTCCACGCACTTCACGGTCAATTCGCTTCACTTCACGGTCATTTCCACGCATTTCACAGTCATTCCCCGCGATTCCATGTTGATTCACGGTCAATTCAATGCATTTCATGCTCAATTCCCTTCGCTTCACCGTGAAATGCATTGAATTGACTATTAAGTGAAGGGAATTGACCGTGAAGTGCATCGAATTGAACATGAATCAACACGAAATTGTCGGGAATGAACGTGAAATGCATGGGAATGACAGTGAAGTGAAGCGAATTGACCGTGAAATGCGTAGAAATGATCGTGAAGTGAAGTGAATTGATCGTGAAATGCATGGAAATGACCGTGAAGTGACGGGATTTGACCGTGAAGTGCGTCGAATTGACCGTGAATCAACACGGAATCACCGGGAATGACCGTGAAATGCATGGAAATGACTGTGGAGTGAAGCGAATTGGCCGTAAAATGCGTAGAAATGACCGTGAAATGCATGGAAATGGGTGTGAAGTGAAGTGAATTGACCGTAAAGTGCGTGGAAATGGCCGTGAAGTGATTTGACCGTGAAGTGCGTCGAATTGAGCATGAATCAACACGGAATCGCCGGGAATGAACATGAAATGCATGGAAATGACGGTGAAGTGAAGTGAATTGACCGCAAAGTGCGTGGAAATGGCCGTGAAGTGAAGTGAATTGACCGTGAAGTGCGTCGAATTGACCGTGAATGAACACGGAATCGCCGGAAATTACCATGAAATGCATGGAAATGACGGTGAAGTGAAGTGAATTGACTGCGAAGTGCGTGGGAAATGGCCGTGAAGTGAAGTGAATTGACCGTGAAGTGCGTCGAATTGACCGTGAATCAACATGGAATTGCCGGGAATGACCGTGAAATGCATGGAAATGGGCGTGAAGTGAAGTGAATTGACCGCGAAGTGCGTGGAAATGGCCGTGAAGTGAAGTGAATTGACCGTGAAGTGCGTCGAATTGATCGTGAATGAACACGGAATCGCCGAGAATGACCGTGAAATGCATGGAAATGACGGTGAAGTGAAGTGAATTGATCGCGAAATGCGTGGAAATGGCCGTGAAGTGAAGTGAATTGACCGTGAAGTGCGTCGAATTGACCATGAATCAACACGGAATTGCTGGGAATGACTGTGAAATGCATGGAAATGGGCGTGAAGTGAAGTGAATTGACCGCGAAGTGCGTGGAAATGGCCGTGAAGTGAAGTGAATTGACCGTGAAGTGCGTCGAATTGACCGTGAATCAACACGGAATCACCGGGAATGAGTGAAGTGAATTGACCATGAAGTGCGTCGAATTGATTGTGAATCAACACGGAATCACCAGGAATGACCATGAAATGTATGGAAATGACGGCGTAGTGAAGTGAAATGACTGCGAAGTGCGTGGAAATGGCCGTGAAGTGAAGTGAATTGACCGTGAAGTGTGTCGAATTGACCGTGAACCAACACGGAATCGGCGGAAATGACCGTGAAATGCATGTAAATGACGGTGAAGTGAAGTGAATTGACCGCGAAGTGGGTGAAAATGGCCATGAAGTGAAGTGAATTGACCGTGAAGTGCATCGAATTGACCATGAATCAACACGGAATTGCTGGGAATGACTGTGAAATGCATGGAAATGGGCGTGAAGTGAAGTGAATTGACCGCGAAGTGCGTGGAAATGGCCGTGAAGTGAAGTGAATTGACCGTGAAGTGCGTCGAATTGACCGTGAATGAACACGGAATTGCCGGGAATGACCGTGAAATGCGTGGAAATGACAGTGAAGTGAAGTGAATTGACCGCGAAATGCGTGGAAATGGCCGTGAACTGAAGTGAATTGACCGTGAAGTGCATCGAATTGACCGTGAATCAACACGGAATCACCGGGAATAACCGTGAAATGCATGGAAATGACGGTGAAGTGAAGTAAATTGACCGTAAAGTGCGTGAAAATGGCCGTGAAGTGAAGTGAATTGACCGTGAAGTGTGTTGAATTGACCGTGAATCAACACGGAATCACTGGAAATGACCGTTAAATGCATGAAAATGACGGTGAAGTTAAGTGAATTGACCCCGAAGTGCGTGGAAATAGCCGTGAAGTGAAGTGAATTGACCATGAAGTGGATTTTTAACCATTGACTCGATGGATTCTTGGAAAATCACTATATTAGTTGGCTAAATTAGCTTCTCCTATCCCAAAATTATATATGCTACGTTAAGTAACTCATTCTAGTTTAGGAGATATGCTTGTTAAATAAATAGATAAAGAAATGAATTAAGAGATAGAAAAATATTTTTATATACTTACATATACGTATTTTCATAATTATGTATTTTAGAAAAATGTAAGGGAGAAAAAGTTCTCCATGTAAAAAATAAAAATAAAA
Organism: Magnolia sinica; assembly: GCF_029962835.1. Classification (NCBI taxonomy): domain Eukaryota; kingdom Viridiplantae; phylum Streptophyta; class Magnoliopsida; order Magnoliales; family Magnoliaceae; genus Magnolia; species Magnolia sinica. The sequence goes on from NC_080577.1 coordinate 6,773,438, forward strand.
AATAAAAAAATAAAATAAAATTACAAAGTGGAACAGCGACTTAGCGCCGGGGTCAGTGGGACAGCGAATCGGGGTGGACGACCCGGTCGACCGGATCAAGGCTGGTGTTTTTTTTTTTCTCTTGTAATCCCATTGCTGTTTATGGGTTCCATTATGATGTATGAATTATATCCAAACCGTCTATCTATTTGGCGAACTCGTATTAAGGCTTTAGACGAAAAATAAGTCAGATCTAGCTATCAAGGGGACCACACCCTAAAAGGCAGTGGAGGATTGAACGTCTACCATTGAAATCCTTTCATTGGTCACAGAAGTTTTGGATCATTATAAATTTTTTTTTTCTTCTTCATCCAGGTCTTTGTGACCTTATGAATAGATTGGATGGAAAATATATGTTATGGTGGGCCCTACAAAAGTTTTAATGGTGAAAATCAATTTTCCCGCTACTCGTTGTGGTGTGGTCCAGTTGATCTTTGGGTATGATTATTTTTTTTTGATAATGCTCTGAAATGATCTCGAAATATGGATGAACGTTGTGGATATAATAAATACATAACTGTGGGGCCATGCAACGTTGACATCTTTTGAACCGTTCGTACAACTCGGAGTTCGAGGATCGTAAGCGCTCGTCTTCGAGCACCAGGCGATCCGGCTCAGGAAAGAAGGCAGGGCATTTTCGACCTGAGAAATCGGGCCGTACAGCTGGGGAGTATTCTTGCAAGGTAAAAAACGAGTGGGCTTAAAAAGGTTGTGGGCCATATACTGGTCGTACAGTTGAAAATTTCTCTTACAATAATTCCAAGATGGGATGTTAAAGCTGATTTGGTATATCACATGTATTCCCATGATTCTATTGGAAACTTCTAATGCATTCCAATTCCTGCACAAATACATTTCTTTTACTCCGATCTAAATGTAACCAGTAAGTCATTTACTCCCAAATAATTTACCTCTAATTCTATTATCTATTTGCTTCCGTTTATTAGTTCCCAGATGAGCCCAAAAGTTTTTAAGTGTTTGCCATTAAATTTTTATGTGCCAGTTATGAAAGCACTTATTGCTTGATTTGTACCTCACTGAAAATTTTCCAGCCACTCGCCGCGACTTGCTTTTTGGCTTGTGTGGTAGCCGATATAAGCTCCAGCTGATCAGTGGTCCTGATCTCATAAGGGCATACTACCTATCCATTGGTTGTACAGCTTCTTCTAAGTCTTTTACTCTCGCGTATAAACTATTATACTCTACCAGTGTGTGATGGTTGATGTGCAGGCACATATAGCATATAAGCAGCTCAAATTAAACCGTCCATACCATGGGCCCCCTATTTTGCTGGATCATGGACCAGAAGTTACACTAGATTTTCTCACCAAAGACGTGGTGGACATTTAGTGGATGTTGAGATGCAAAGCATTCAATGTTGGGATTTCACAAACGTCCATTAAATCAAGTCTAGGATTGCTCAATAGGTCTTATTTTGAGTTACTGACCCATCAATTGTAGGTCTCTAGGTCTGTCAACAGGTCAGGTTTGGATCAGGTCAAGCACATTCCAGACCCAACCCTTATGGTAGGACTTTAAGCCCAAGTCCAAGATAGGCTCAGGCCTACCCCTGTAAGTTAATAGCGGTTATAGCCTTAAGCTTAGTCTTAGCCGTAGTCTAAACCTATTAATTACTTATGGAATTGAAATACTTATTTAGAAGAAAATTAATTCCTATTAATAGTCATCTAAGGAAATATTAATTGCTATTGAAATTGAAATAGTCATTTTAAAAAATATTAATTAACTTTGAAAAGTAAAAAAATCATCTAAAAGAATGTTCATTGTTATTATTAAATTCTCTAATATCTAATTTAGATTATACATTAAATATTTTAAAAAATAAAGAGTGAAAATTTTAAATATACCTTTAGAAACTATAAATGTACAAGGCTTAGCTGGACTCAGGCTGGGACATGGGGCATTTATACACGACCCAAACTTGGCTTGAGTAATAAATAGGCCATACTTGTAGGCATGAGCTTGGTCCTCAGGTCACATATGCAAGCCTAGGTTCAATAAAAGGCAGGTCAAGCCCGGAACTTGATAGGTGATAACAAACGCATTCATAAATTAAGTGGTAGGCCGTGTGAAGATAACTTCATTTCAACACTAATGTCTTGGTATCAATTCCCAAGTAGGGTGTGTACTAAAAAGCTAAACTCCAAAAAATAAAAAAAAATAAAAAAAATAAAATCCCAAAGCTGGATAGGCCAGCCTAAACTCACATCCACCGAAAAAGTGTGTAAACCCAGTCACTGGTGTGATCCCACACTAATAAAAGATCAAGCCGGGTACGATTTTGGGTGGGGTTGGGCCACCTACTAGATCAGGAAGAATTGGTGATGCATAGCTCTTCGCCTGCTGGCATGGTTTGGTACATTGCACATGGCTGTTTGGTGATCCAAACCGTCTACATCGAACAAATCAAAAAGTTGACGAAGATTCCCCTGAAAATGGCTCAGTATGGAAATTTCTAACCCCCTCATATTTGACATACAAACACATGGTTGAGGGGAAGAAATCAGTAACGGTCTATATTTAAAGAGAATACGTATAAAGATCGATGTTCTTGAGTTTTCAATCTGTAGGGATTTTTCAGAATCATCCTATCCAGTATGAGACTTATCAAACTGACGGTTTGGATCACCTAACCCTGATCCCAAATATGCAGAACTGGAGGGGGTTAGCAAGCTGTACGTGTTTTGATGAGCGGGTCCTGTAATTCTGTCACAGTACGTGGCATGTAAACCGGTCCCGCGAGCTACGTTACCGGTCCAGGCTCCATGACCGATATGCGATGTCCGAATCACCATCCACCCCGTGCGCACTCTAGCCCCAGCCGCTTCTCTCTGCTAGTATGCAGCGGGCGCTGCGTGGAAACTCCCATGCACTTCCATATTATAGGTCCACGTGTGAAAATATGTGGTGATCGGGACTGTTGATCTGGTGGCATACCTGTTGGATGGGTCACAAGACAAAGTTTACAGTGATTGGATAATCTGAACATCTAATTGTTTTTCAACCGTTCTTTTCAAAGTTTGATTATATGATGATTATGGAAGTCCAGTCCCATTTGATTCTTTGTATGTGGTCTATCCAGATGATGCCCCACCATAACAACAGTTCCGATCATCGAATTCTTGCCACATTTCCTGTGAAGGTGGTCGTGGTTGAAGTTTTGTACACCCTGCGTCGCGGCATACGAGCTGGCATTAATATAAAACGAGTACTACTACTTTGCGGGTCGTTTCATGAAAGTTTCATCCTCATAATAATTGTATCTGGTGACACCGACTGTTCTTATGGTGGGCCATCCAGTGGATAAGCCATACTCCATAAATCAAGAGTATCGAATGGTGGAAATTACCAGATAAGTGGCCTGAAAACGGAACGGTTGCATGGAAATAGCACGTATTCAACCAACAAATCTAAAAAAAAAGATAGTCGGAGGTGTGCAATCACCTGAATTTTCAGCCTACGCCCCAACCACATGTTGGCCAGCCAGATCAACGGTCCCGATCACCGTAATTGTCAGCACCGTGTGGAGTGAACTGTACGAAACTTTTATGCATAGCATTCCTCTATGGACTCTGGATGCCCTTCAGGCTTCAACGCTTCGTAGGTTAAGCAACCTTAACCCACAACACGATGCTTGGGTTGGGGCCCAACTGATGTTTGCATGACATCGCCCGTAAAAATGAGGTGATAAAATCATTCCTAAAACCTCAAAAATCATTTGGTGTGGCCCACCTGATTTGCAATGTCTATTCCTTTCGTGTCAATTCATCCTGGTGGGAAAAATCATATGAATGGATTAGATGTCATTCACAAAACACAGTGCCCTCCACACAATCTTCAAGGTGTCTAATGATATGATTTCCCGTCCCAAAAGTGTGCTCCTACGCCCCACCTGAGTTTCGAATCGGCTCCGGAGAGAGAACATGGGGTGCACAAATAATGGACGGATTGGATGTCATGAACACATCATGGTGGGCTCCACACCTTCGTACTGGTGGATGGTCTGGTCGTCCCCTCTTTTTATGAAAAAGAAAAATGCAATGCATTTATTTGCATTGGCGGTAACGTTTGGTGGGAGAACAGGAGAAAAACCTGTATTGACGAACACGCCCTTTGTAAACATGCGCCTCTCCCTTCCTTTTTGTGAAGAACGTGTGTACTCTCCGCCCTAGCAGCAAGTAGAGGCGACGGAGAGCGAGAACCGAAAGCAGCTGATAAAGAAGGGGGCAGAGCACATTTCTTTTAAGGCATTTCGTCAAACACCTCTCTTGCAACTCTATTTTCCCTCTCCCTTCTCCGATCTTTCAGAACATCAGGTCAGTTTCCTTCTCCTTCTTCTTCCTCCGAGAGATTCCAACGTATCTGTAATACCTTGATCTTTCAATCAAAGAGAAATTCTCCTCTAGTCATGCGTTTCTCTCAAACGATGCCCTTCTCTCGCAATCGATTGAATATGTCGCCGCAGCAATCCCGAATGCCCGAAGCCCACCCCAATCGACTACGAACTAGAAAGAAGCATAAGAGACTCGATGCCATCCGTGACCATGTCATTGAACCTATCAAACCTGATGTGGGAGCGGCAGGGCCCAGCAGCTCTGACTCAGGCCTTCTCCGCCGTAGCTCTCGCCTCAGAAGAGTCACCCGTGTTGTTTCTGACCCCTCTCCTTCGCCCGTGAAGAAACAACAGAAAGTCAATAAAACCGTGCCTGCAGCCACCACTGATGTGAAAAAGAAGAATGAGGGCTCTGTTGATAGAAAAGCTGGAAAACGGAAACGGGAAAGCCCTTCAGAGAAGATTTTTGAATCTCCTGTTTCCGGAGGTTTGGAGGAAACAGGGAATTGGAGTTCGAGGCTCAGATCTAGGGCTAGGAATGTCCGTATCCCAATGAAGGAAAAGGGCTCTCCCGCCAAAAGAAAGCTTTTCCAAGACTTGGATGGATTTAGAGAAGAAGATACAAAATCGGATGGTGGGGTTGGAGGCTCAGTTTCTCTGGGGACAAAGTTTAGGAGGATGGATCAGGGCAAGAAATCTAAGGGTGCAAAGAGTGGAGATCAAATTACTGGGTTGTCTGATACTGGGGGAGACAGCAGTGACTGTCCACTGAAAGAGTGGTTGTCGCCCACAAAAGATGAAGCCCCGCCGCCCTCAAATAACGTGATCGATGGTGGAAGTAAGAGAGCAGCGGATGATAGTTCCTTGAAAAGAATCGATGGAGAGGATAACAAAACTGCATGTGATTTACTGGCCACAGGGCAAGGCAATGATCAGCTGAAGCTACCCGGCTGTGAACTGGCCAATGAAAAAATGGATGCCAATGAAGGTAATTCCAACCATTTGAATACGTTGGAGAATGATGGTTGTCACGACGATGTGGACGCCCACCATGATCACCTTGGCAGCAAGCCTTTGGAAGACAACGTTGTCAGAAAGGTGGATGAGTCGAATCCCGTTTCAGAAGGTAATAAGTTTGAACGGCCACGTGTGAGAGAAGGACGGAGATGTGGGTTGTGTGGAGGTGGGATGGACGGCAAACCGCCAAAGAGGCTTGTTCGGGATTTCATTGAGAGTGATAATGAGGTTTATGGAGGGTCGTCGGCTTCAGAGGAGCCTAACTATGACGTGTGGGATGGTTTTGGCGATGAATCCAGTTGGCTTGGACGTCTCTTGGGTCCTACACATGACCGTTTTGGTATTGCTGGTGTTTGGGTTCATCAACATTGTGCTGTGTGGAGTCCAGAGGTGTGGTTCAATGACTTAGTTGCTTTTATTAGTATGCTTTATATGCTTCTTGTTTATCTATGGAAGCCTTTGGTGTACGAGGTTTTTATTGTATTTCTAGAAATAAATGGGTCAGTTATTAGCGCATGGACATACACTTTCTGTTGCTCTTCACTTTTTGTTTCTTGAAATGGTGTGACTAATCTCTTTACAAGTTCTTTTTTTTTTTTTTTTTTTTTTTTAATTTTTAATTTTTTAAAATTTATTTATTTATTTAAATGCCACACGAACTTTCCATGCATGTGAATTTGGATGCAATCAGAATCAACAGAAAGAACCAAATTATGCTTTAAGCCCAAGTACCAAATTTTTGCTGCAAATGATCACCACCGACAACTTCAAGGCTCCAAGATAATTTTAAAAAATAATGATAAAATAGGCTCCACCCAAACCCAGGGCCTCACACCCTAGGTTTTTCTAATGGCATCTCACCATAGAGGAGTATCCATTTCAGGAAAACACAATAAACATTAACTTCTATCCAAGATGTTCTTCATGGTGTAATGATTATGCCCCTACGCCCCATTTATAGGCATCCATATGTAGTTCCATTTTTGAGTTCAACTACCATACCTGAACACTGACCATTCTGGACTCTATTAAAGAGCAAATAAAGATGACTTCTAATAACACGGAATAACTAAAACTATCCAGTACTTATTGATATTACCTTTGTATGGTTCATACAACCATATACATTTGTGTTATATGACTGTGCATACAACTGTCTAAACCAACTTTATGGTTTATATTTGGATAAATTTTCCAAGGTTATTCCATACACATGCTAACTTTAGCATAGAATCTGATTGTTCATGAAATTTGATGCGTGTGATCAAGCGGGATGCGTTATGAACCTCTTCTTATACACACGTGTAGAATGAGGGCTATCTGCATTAATTCCCCTGGCTTCAAAAGAACTTGTTCTTGAATTTGGAGTCCGTGTCAGTCTCTAAATCTGATGCGCTTCAATCATGTCCTTTGTCACTTTGGTGGAAGATGATGGTGAATGCCTCGATGTCAACATGGTGCTTCATCAATCGGATCATGTTTTGTCTATCTTTTACTGTCCTCTGATCAAGGTATTTGAAATTGGTTATGTAACGGTAACGGTCATAACTGTTACGTGTTACGGGGTCGAAATGGCCGTCACAGCCGTTACAGAAAAAACAGGTTGTAAAGGTCCTGAAACGATCCTGTAACGGCCTCGTAATGGTCCTGTAACAATTTTTTCAAAAAATAAAAAAAGGGCCGTAACGGCCACTACGGGGGCCGTACTGGCCGTTACAGCCCATATCATAATGGTAAAGGTGGTGGCCGTTACGACCACTGTTACTGTTTTGGAACACCTTGCCTTTGATACGAGCCTCTTCCTAACATTTCTCCTTCATCAACAATAATTGAGTTACTTGCTTTGCTCACTTTGAGACATTTGGAGGCCTTCCTGATTTGTTGGAGGGGATATCAATGTGGTCATATTCTCATTTGAGAAGTAAAACGGTAGCTGGTTTACTCGAACTATGAGAGAGTTCTTAGATTAGGTGCTCAATAATGAGTTGGTGGATTTTCCAATGGGAGAGGTGGAATTCATGTGAACAAATGGGCAGGAAAGGGCAGCGAAGTTGAAGCTAGACTGGTTCATGGCTTCTCTAGATTGGATGGAAAAGTTTCCCTTGACTCACCAAAAGGGAGCTGTTGAGACCCATCTCCAATCACTACCATATTGCGTCGAAGATGGATGATGATAACTATGGCCTGAGGTCCTTCAGATTTGAGCTGAAGCCTGAAGTGGTGGTCTTCCCTTAGGCTTGAGGGACATGCCGGCTTTATCCTGTTCCAGAAACTCAAAACTCCTCAAAGGTAAAATTAATGTGTGGAAAGAAAGAAGTTTTTGGCAGTCGGGAGCTCTAAGTGGAAGACATGCTAAGCAAGACTCCAACATTGGATATTAAGGAGGGAATGGAGCTGACAGTGGAGGAAAAAAATCTCTAGGGATAAACTTGCAACAGAATATAAAGAGAGGCCGAAGGAAGAGGAAATCAAATGGCTTCAAAATCCTAGATCTAAATGGCCGAAACAACGAAATATGAATACAAAATTCTTTCATGGTATAGCTAGTGATTGGGTTAGGGACAATAAGATTAATTATGGGGTGGGGTGTGGTTGGGGGTGGGTTGAGGTTGAGGTTGGAGGAAAATTTGCAAGTTTACGAGGTGGTTATTACATTCTATATGGATTTCCTTAAAGATGAGATATGGAAGAGGCCTAGATTAGATGATCTTGCTTTTGATCAAATCTCGGAGGAGGCAAAATTTCTTAAAAAACCCTTCTCAAAGGCAAAAATCAAGGCAGTGGTGGATGCCCTAGGAAGTGACAAGGCTCCAGGCCTAGATAGCTTTCTAATGGCGTTTTATCAGTTTTTTTTTTTTTTTTGGGAGCAGGTTAAAGGTAATCTTGATCGATTCATGGGTGCGTTCTTCGCCAGCGCTTGCTTGGCATTGGAGTTAGGTGCGTCATTCATTGCCATTATTCCAAAGAAAGAATGGCTGAAATCTTGAAGGGCTTTAGACCTGTTTGCCTTGAGTGGGGGCCTTCAAAAATTTTCGCATAGATTTGCTCTTCCAGATTTTGTCTTGTGTTGGGGAAAGTCATATCTAAAGCTCAAGGGGCGTTTGTGGCTAGGAGACAAATTTTGGATAGCGCCTTGCCCATGAATTGATTGACTATTGACACAGGGTAAAGAAAAGAAAAGGAATTATTTGTAAATTGGATTTAGAAAAGGTGTATGATCACGTGGACAAGGAATTTTCAGATTGTTTGCTGGGTTGTCTAGGTTGTAGGTAGAAATGGTGAAGCTGGGTGCAAGAGTGCATGCTATTGGCTAAATTCTTGGTGCTCGTGAACTGGTCTTCTAAATGGCTCTTTAAGGTTTCAAGGATAATGCAGAGGCATTTTCACACCGGGCTCGAGTGGGGTTGCCTGTGGTATGTAGGGGCACACTCGAGGTGGGCGGCCCGTGTGAGGCGAGTGGCTCCTGTGAGGTAGTACCCATGTGATTTGGGGTCCTTGAGGGGGGGTTCGGCCGAGGTCCTAACCCATGAGATGTGTGGCCCATAAGGGGGGTTTGGCCAAGGTCCTAACCAATGTTTTAAATATCAACAATATCGGCCGATATATCCCACAATATATCTTGTATCCCACCTTTGCGATACGAAACACACAGGTAGTGCCGATATATCCCACATGTTTGATCCGATGAGCATTTTCAATTTTCGATCAACTTTTTTTGTTGAAATTATGTTAAATCAGTGTCAAATGGTTATAAATCCATTGCTTCTTCATGTTTTAAATGAAAAATCATGGAGTTAGAGCTTTGATTTCGATATCCATTGGTTCTTCATGTTCTCTATGTTTTTTACAAAATTTTCCTTCAACTAGCTATCAATGGAGACAAATTTGGTCATCACATACACTCTAATTTTGAAATTTGGGTGTCAGCAGTGCGATTTGGGCAAAATTCTAAATTTCCCAATTTCTTCCAGATTGCTTGCAATGTTGCACTCCAAACATGAAATCAAGCATGTATGAGGGCTGATCTACTAATTTGTTAAGTCCTTGTCAATTTTCAAAAAATAAAAATCATTTTTAACTAAAAATTAATATTTTTTTAAATTAAAATATTACTTTTCTTTTTTGAAATTTCCCTTCCACCAGCTGTCAATTGAGATAAATTTTGAATTATTTAGAAGTGCTTGATGAAATGATCATCACATACACTCTAAATATTATGCATTCAATTTGAATATAGTTGCATTAATTCAATCAGACATCACTTAGCATAGGACCCTATACAAAGGAAACTTATTATGTGTACTTATTTTTTGAGATGTTATGATTTAAAAGTGTGCATTAAGGTCTTTTTTAACAATTCCTGAAGTTTCATTGAAAAATTCAACCATTTCCCCAATGTTTCCCCATGTTTCCCAAAAAGTGCGATAAATTATCCGATACAAACGATATATCCCGTGCGATAACCGATACATATCTATATCCCAAGGATGCGATATGTAACACAATACCAATATTTCGAACACCGGTCCTAACCCATGAGATGTGGAGCCTGAGCTATGTGATAAAGGGATTGATTTGCCATGCTCTAACAGTTCGAGCTTTTAGAGCAAGTGGTTAATTGTCCTGCATCAAATTGGTATCGGAGCGGGAGGTCTCATGTTCGAGACTCTTCACTGAGGGTGATTAATGCAGGGGCAGTTTCACACCGGGCTTGAGTAGGGTTGCCCGTGGGATGTAGAGGCACACTTGAGGTGGGCGGCCCGTGTGAGGCGGGTGGCTGAGTGAGGTGGTACCCATGTGATTTGGGGCCCACGAGGGGGGTTTGACCGCGGTCCTAGCCCATGAGATGTGGGGCCTGGGCTATGCGATAAAGTGATTGATTCGCCATGCTCTAACAGTTTGAGTTTTTGGAGCAAGTGGTTAATTGTCCTGCATCAAAGGGTCTTCGACAAGGGGACCTGCTCTCCCCCTTTCTTTTTGTGATGGGTACGGAAACATTGAGCAAGATGTTGGGCAAAGGAGGGTGGGCTTATTAGTGGGTTTAAAGTGGATAAAGATGACTTTTAAATATCTCATTCTCAATTTGTCGATGATACCATTCTCTTCTGCGATGTGACAATATTTGAGGTGGATAATTTGAGAAAAATAATTAGATGCTCTGAGGTAATGCCAGGGTTGAAGGTGAATATCTCTAAAAGTGAACTGTTGGGGTCGGGATGGCTTCTCTGTCAATATAAGCAAATCATGGAATGCATTGGGATCAAGGTTATTGGCATAGTCTTCGATCCCGACCTTCACACATCTCATCAGATGCTCAATGTGTGAGGGCCCACGTGGTAATTTTGATACTAATGACGATGGGGCATAGGCACCCTTTGACCTTGCTTTAGGCGTCTAGGTTGCTGATATCCCGAGCAGGGTTCATGTTCACATCCTTAATTACGTGAATGTCTACCCTGTGAGTGTGGATCAGGTCTTTGTCTAGGAGAGGCATTATTTGATTCCATGTACCCCTATGGATTGGAATCTTCTTCAGAAGTTGCATTGACATGTGGGTCAGAATGGTCCTTGTTACACCAATAAGAAAAAGGAATGGTCCTTGCTTTTCTCCTCTAGGGCAGTCATCTAGTTATTCACCTCGGCTATTTTTTTTTTTTTTTTTTTTTAAACCAGCCTCCATCTGCACCATCATCTCCAAAAGTTGATGGAGCATCTTCAGCACATTATATTAGTTCTCTTGCCATTTTAAGACTGTAGGAAGTTCGGCTTTGCATGAGCGTCACCAATCGGTGCCAAAATGATCAACTAGCAGGGATGTGTTTCATGGAATACCCTGTTGGACAGAATATTGGTTGTTACTGGATGGTTTTGGGTTTGATTGGGGACAGTTAAATGACCAGTTTGTGAGCAGGTAGAGGGTTGGCTGATGATAGAAAGATTCTAGGCATAATTTCATTGAAAATGGGGACTGGTTTTGGCCTGAATCAGTCAGTTTGTACCAGGTTTATGGCAGATTTTCTGAACAGAACGGGTTTGAGTCCTGGAAGTGGACAGATAAGAGGGCAGTTAGGAAGGCATTGGAGACAGGTGAGCTGGGTTTATGTTACTCCTAAGATCATAGAAGCATTGCTGCAGAAAAAGAAGGTTTGTTGCAATGCAGCTCCATAGAATCCATACATAGAAACCTCATTTACTCTTCAGGAGGCATCTACCCCATAGTAGGCTGGCAGTGGACAAGGTTTGGGTAATGTGGTACTCAGGTTGGGTTTGAGGGCGAATCTCCTGTACAGATTATGCAGATGGAACATAGGCTGGAAGTCGGTTGCAGAGAAGGTTGTTAAGGCTGTTTAGAGGAAGGGGCAAGAGCTGAAATTGTGGTATGGTGTTTTTGGAAGGCGGCTATGGTTGGAGTTTTGGGTGAAAGGTGACTACAGTTGGGTTTTCTAGGAATGTCAGGACTGTCAGTTGAGGGAGATTGGTGTACAGTGGCCAGGGAGCTAATTTCAGGTGGTTTATTGGGTTTATAGTGTGGATTGGTTGGGGCTTGGATAGTAGGGCTTTTTGGTTACGGGATTGAGGTATGGGAGGGCTGCTATTGGTGTTGTGGCCTGTATACTGGGTTTAGGGCTGGGATTTGGGTTTTAATGGGGAATAGTGCTTGGGTTACAGTGGGACTTGTACACAAACTGGAATTTGAGATTTAGGGCCTGTTTGGATACTACCAAATAAGTAGCTTTTTTAACTTCCATAAGTTAATAAGTTACTTTTCTTAAGTGAGTAAGTTTGGTTATTAAACTTAAATAAGTAGTTTTTTTAGAAAAAAAGTAACTTATTTTTATGAGTTATTTTTTTATTGCTTTTCAACTTCCAGAAGCAACTTATTTCTTTCATTTTCATTGGTGACAGGGCAACTTGGGAAATTATTTAGGGAATATGCTCTCTATGGCCATGAACCTCCTTTAAGCTTATGAGATTGGAAAATCATCCAATGAATGGGTAGATGATATAATGCCCATGATGATGGCCCATATTGAGGTAGCCCCCACATGATGGGCAACCCACTTTGAAGGTAGGGCCTACATGATGGGCAACCCACATCAAAGGTGGGCTCCACACGATGGTCAATTAATAATGGTGGGCCCCACGTGATGGATGATCCACACCAAGTTGGGCCCCACATGATGGACAATCCACATCAAAGGTCAGTCTAATGATGAGTGGCCCATATACAAGGCGGGTCCTACATGATGGACGGTCCACATGAAAGGTGGGCTCTACATGATGGGTAGTGGATATTGAAGATGGGCTCCACATAATGGACAAAAGCATTGATGTTGGGCCCCACATGATGGATTACTAACATCAAAGGTGGGCTGTACCTAATGAACTGTGCACATTAAAGGTTAGCTCCTAATGATGAATCCCACAACCAAGGTAGGCCCTGCATGATGGATGGCCCACCTTGAAGATGGGGCCCACACAATGAACGATCCACATCAAAGTTGTCCCCACATGATGGACGGTGGATGTGAGGGGAACCAAACAGACTTTCGGGATAATTACTTATGATGTTGGAAACCAACTATGCTTTCTACTTTTTGGGTGATAAGTATGTTGTTTACCAAACATACTTATCTGCTGTTTAAGAAGAGACCAAGATAAGCTACTTATGGCATAAGTAGCTTATCTAAAGTAACTTACGGTCCAAACATCCCCTTAGTGGCTGCATTTGGGAAATTTTGATGGGGGAAGGGTGTTGTTGGATTTCAAGATATAGAGTGATGAGGGTTATGAAGGTAACTGAAGGTGTATTAGGGTTATGTGTCACGGGTGTGGAGGCTCAACCATGGACTTAGCCATTTTTGACACTTATTGTACATATACAAAGAGAGGTTTGTACGCATTAGAAGAGTGTAGAGAATTCTAGAGTGGACTAGAAGCATGTGGAGTAGTGTAAGATCTTTGAAGTGTTCTAGATTTCTCTAGTGGGTTCTTGTAGCTAGATTTGTGTAGAATGGATCATATGATGTTCATGTTATGAACGGATCATCTGATGTTCCTCTCGTTTATGGTTTGTTAATTCAGTTAGCATTTTATTAGTTAGTAGTTAGTACTATTGATTAGTAAATAATAGCAATAATTTTACCCAATGTAGTTACTTTTGGGCTTGAATTTGTTATTTTTTCCTTTTTTCTTGTGGTCCACTTTTTGAGTACCAAACGATGTTTGAATGACATGAAATTGATCCAGTTGAAGGCCTTTTGAGTTTTCTTAAATGCTTCATGGAGTGAGTTATGAGCCATTTATCGAAGTCCCATATCAGTTTGATGGGATTTAGGGCAGTTTGTTCATTTTCAATAGTTTATTAAAGTAGATATTTATGCTTTACTTGATGAATGCTGTTAGGATTTTTTTTTTTTTTTGAATGGTTGATGAAAAATTGTAATTATGCATGGCGAAATTCTCTTGCTTTGCGGGAGCTATTTCTCAAAACCTATCGAGTCTGTCGTTCAATACTAGCATGGTTTGTGGTTTGCTCATACAAGGTATGATACTTTGTCTTTGGTTGTTGTGATGTTAACCTTATCAAGGTATGAATGATAAATATGCATTTCTGATGTTTAATAGTGTTCTTTTTGTTAGTTGTGGTTCATCATACTGCGTCACCTGCTAGCTCATTTACTTGTTGGTCAGTGATATGTATCTTTATTGTTCTGCGCAGATTTATCAGTCCCTAATTAGGATTTTATCATGTACAGGTTTGAAGTTACTGGTGCTGAACTTTTTTGGCCTTATTTATTTATTTATTTTTAAGTTTTCTTTGAATCTTCTTACATACCTTTTGGCAATCCTTTTCACATGCCAAAGTTGTCATTTTAAATCCGTTGCCATGAATACTTTTGACTTTCCAGGTTTATTTTGCTGGTTTGGGTTGCCTGAAAAATGTTAGAGCAGCACTTTGCAGGGGAAGGGCATTGAAATGTAGCCGCTGTGGGAGGCCTGGAGCAACTATTGGGTGTCGTGTTGATCGATGCCCTAAGACTTACCACTTGGTCGTATGATGTGCTTTTCCTAATTTCAAATCACTTCATTTTCTTACTTCTATTCCTGTAGCCACTATTTCACTTCTGCTTACATTCAACCTTTTTTGCTGCAGCCTTGTGCGCGAGCTGAGGGTTGCATTTTTGATCATCGTAAATTTCTCATAGCTTGTACAGACCATCGGCATCTTTTCCAACCCCAAGGGAATGACTATTTGCGGCGGATTAAAAAACTAAAGGCTAGGAAGATGAAGTTTGATATGAGGAAGCTGTCTACCGATGCTTGGCGGAAGGATGTTGAGGCAGAAGAAAAGTGGTTGGAAAATTGTGGTGAGGATGAGGAGTTCTTGAGACGTGAAGGCAAGAGGCTTCATCGAGATATCTCAAGAATTGCACCTGTGTACATTGGAGGTTCATCTTCTGACAGCGAAAAATCATATCAGGGTTGGGAATCAGTGGCTGGGCTGAAGGATGTCATCCAGTGCATGAAGGAGGTGGTCATATTACCCCTTCTATACCCTGAGTTCTTTAGTAATCTTGGGCTAACTCCTCCTAGAGGGGTTCTGTTGCATGGTTATCCTGGGACAGGTAAGACTCTAGTAGTGCGGGCATTAATCGGTGCATGCTCTCGTGGTGATAAGCGGATAGCATACTTTGCTCGTAAAGGTGCAGACTGTTTAGGAAAATATGTCGGTGATGCTGAGCGCCAGTTAAGATTGCTGTTTCAGGTTGCTGAGAGATCTCAACCATCTATAATATTTTTTGATGAGATTGATGGTTTAGCACCATGCCGCTCTAGGCAGCAAGACCAAACTCATAGTTCGGTTGTGTCAACTTTACTTGCCCTGCTGGATGGTCTAAAATCTCGAGGTTCAGTTATTGTAATTGGTGCAACAAATCGACCTGAGGCTATTGATCCTGCTTTGAGGCGACCCGGGAGATTTGATAGGGAGATTTACTTTCCTCTGCCATCAGTTAATGATCGATCTGCTATTCTCTCACTCCATACGCAAAGGTGGCCAAAACCCATCTCTGGATCCTTGCTCAAGTGGATTGCTGAACAAACTGGTGGTTTTGCTGGTGCCGATCTGCAGGCTCTTTGCACTCAAGCAGCAATGATTGCTTTGAAGAGGAACTGTGCCCTGCAAGAACTACTGTCTGCTGCTGAGAAGTATCCAAATCATGGAAAACGTGTTTCTCTTCCATCTTTTGTGGTGGAGGAAAGGGATTGGTTGGCTGCTCTTGCATGTGTTCCTCCTCCATGCTCTCGCAGAGAAGCAGGAATGGCTGCAAATGATGTAGTTTCTTCACCTCTTCAAGCCCATCTTGTTCCATGTCTTCTGCAACCAATATCACACTTGCTTATTTCCCTGTACCTGGATGAACGCATCCAATTGCCCCCTTCTCTTTATAAAGCTGCAAAGCTAACCAACAGTGTGGTTATTTCTGCCTTGGAACAGAAGAAAATCCCTGTTGTTTCATGGTCGACCCATCTTCATTGTTTGATACAGGAACCAGATGTTTCAAGGGAGCTAGAGAGAAATCTGTCTCGTGCTGGCCTATTAAGCAGTACTTCTTCTTTTTCTAATTCTGATCTATTAGATGATGATTGTGGTGGTCATGAGAAGTTTGAATTTGGAAGATTGAATCCTGCTGGTGCTCATGGACGCAGCAGTTTGATACAGAACTTGTCCCATTCACAGGGCAATGCGTCAGGATTTCGATTATTGATTACTGGAAGTCCCAGATCCGGCCAGCAGCATCTTGCTGCTTGTCTTCTCCATGGTTTTGCAGGCCATGTTGAACTCCAGAAAGTTAATTTGGCTACTATTTCCCAAGAAGGACGTGGAGACCTAGTTCAAGGGATAACACGCATTCTATGTACGTATTCTTTGGTTTCTTCGTTTTCTTTTCCTTTGCCTTTTTTCCCCTTTCAAGTAAATGTTAACTTGGTTTTAATTTTCTCATCTTTCCGTTACCTTTCAAAAAAAGAAAAAAGAAAAAAAAAGGAAATATGTTGGTGATCTAATTTGATAGATCATGCATGGTCTGAAACCCCACCACTGAACTGGGTGTTTAAGCATGGTATCTAAATAGAAGCTCATGTCACCTGGACTTGGTTCTCATTTATATAAAACCTTAGAAGTGAAGAAAAGAAAAGAAAAGAAAAGAGGAGAAAAGGAGAGAGAGAAGAGGGAGAAGGGCTGCTCAATTTGTTCACATGTCACTCACCTCTTTATTATTATATTAGGGCTTTCATTACTAAATAGAAAATTCCAGAACTGCCCCTCTTTACTTTAATATTGCATAAACTAACCCTATGGGCTTAAACTCTAACCCAACAGATATTTTAGCCCAATAATTACAAGAGACCACATGTGAGACCAAGCTGGTCCACTTGAGTGATCACAACGGTTCATTTAACACTCGCCCTCAAGCTGGAGTAGTATGGACTAGAAATTTCTTTATGAGAAACCTTATCACGAATGAAGTGACACTCGATCTGTATGTATTTTGTTCTTTCATGAAATAAAGGATTGTTAGTTGTATGCATAGCAGCTTGACTATCACAATATAACAACATCAAAACTTGGACCGCAAATCCTAACTTCAAAAGTGATTTCAGCTAGACGAGTTCACAAGTCGTATGTGCCATAAGTCTATATTCTGCTTCAGCACTAGACCTCATAACAACGTTATGCTTCATGCTTTTTTTAGGTAACTAAATTACCACCAAGAAATGTACAGTAACCTGTATTCAACCGTCTATCTTGACCAGACATAATTTGCATCAGAGTACTCTGCTATTTTAAGATGGCCATGATATCTACATAAGATATCTTTTCCAAGTGTACACCTTAAGCATATACGATTCCTTATAACTGCAGCTAAATGTGGAGCTATGGCATATTGCATAAATTGGCTAATCATACTCACATAAAATGCAATAACATGCTTAGTAATAGTTAAATAAATGAGTTTGCTGATGAGTCTTCCATACAGTCCAGGGACTGTCAATAACTCTTATTCTTCTAGATCAAGTCTGAGATGAGGATCCTTATGTGCATCTGTGGGTTTGGCACCCAACACAGTTGTCTCTTTTAACAAATAACAAACATATTTCTTTTGGCATAAATATATCCCAACTTTGATTTCCCCACTACTAAGAAAATAGTGAAGTCATGGTATTTAATCTGGAACTGGGAACAAAGATACGGCTTCAGTTTGTCAATACCCACCAAGTAATCACCCGTAATTATCATGCCAACTATGCATACAACAAGCACAATATAACCCAATGTAGCATGCCGAGAGAAAACCGAGTTATCTACTTTTCAAACTATATGATATTACCATATTGTTGAGTTTCTCAAACCAGGCTCTAGGTGATTGTTACCCATAGACAGACTTGTTTAATCTGCATACGTTAGAGGACCTCTTTGAGCAACATGCTTAGGAGTTTGCTCCATATATACCTCTTCTTTTAAATCCCTGTGCAGAAAAGCATTCTTCACGTCAAGATGAAAAAGAGGCTAATTTCGATTGCCATATTTAGAAATGACAACTCGAACTGAATTAAGTTTAGCCAGTGAGAAGAAAAGTATTTGGAGAACTTACTCCATAAACCTGGGTGTAGCCCTTGGCTACTAACCTAGCTTAGTAACGCTCACTGGAACCATCAAGCAAAAATTTAATTGTATAAACCAATGTTTTCAATATCAACGATATCGGCCGATATATCCCATGATATATCGTGTATCCCACCTAGGCGATATGAAACCCCAAGGTAGTATTTGAAATTCTTCGTATTGTAGAAGATATCTCATGATATTGCAATCTATCACATAATATCGCAGATATCGCGAGATATTACGACCAATCATTTTTATAAAATTCTCGATATAGATGATATTGGTCGACCAATATCGCACAAAAATGTGGGAAGTCCAGGGCTTTCTTCAGAAAATGCGAAAAAAACTCATTCTAAATCTCTTTTTCTTGATTCCTCTTCACTTCTAACTAGATTTATTGTCGATTTCGACCCTTCATCTTGAATCCCTTTGAAGAAAAACATAAATTTCGAGTTGGAATCAAGATCCAAGTCGATTGGAGGCCATTTTCAGTCCGATGAGCATTTTTTATCCCTTTTTTTTTTTTTTTTTTGCTGTAAAATCATGTGAAATTATTGTCAAATGGTTGGAAATCCATGATTTTCATGTTATACATGAAAAATCATGGATTTGAAGCTTTGATTTCGAGATTTGGGTGAGATGGGCCAATTTACTAAAAAAGGGAAAAATTGAAATTTTCCTCTCTCCTAAATTGGTTGCAATCTTACTATCCAAAATGCAAAATCAAACATGTAACTTGATCTAGTGATTCTTGGTAATTTGGAGATTTTTCAGAAAAAAATATTTTTAATTAAAAAATATACATTTTTTTTTTATCGATTAGCTATCAATTGTCTCCCATTTCAGAGTATTTAGGAGCATTTGATGAAATCACCATCACATATACTCCAATTTTGGAATTTTGGGAAAGATTGACCGATTTGCGGAAAATTCAAAAAATTTCCAAATCTATTGCAATCTTAGTGTCCAAACATGAAATTAAACATGTATGTAACTTGATCTAGGGATTCTTGGTAGTCTGGGGATTTTTTTTTTTTTTTGGGAAAAAAATTAGTTGTTCAATTGAAATATATATATATATATATATATATATATATATATATATTTATATATATATATATATATATATATATTTATGTATGTATGTATGTATGTATATATATTGTTTTTATTTCAGTAGATGTAGGATCAATTGGCCCCCATTTTAGAAATATTTTTTTTTCAAAATTCCACTCATAATGTATGTGCAATTCTATGTGGGTATAAGCCACAACCACACATAATTTATAGTTATATTTCTTGTTTTGTACTTTTTTTTTTTTTGCTTTTGAATGTATTGCTTGTGTTTCCATACATGTTTTCTTACATTCGGAAATTATATTAACTGACTTTGAACCTACTTGCATCAGTTCAGATAGATAGCACATAGATTAGGACCCTGTATGAAGGAAACCTATTACATGCACTTGTTTTTTGTGATGTTTTGATTTCTAGGTGTGTATTGATGTATTTTTTTTTTAACAATCCTCGAAGCTCCTTTGAAAAATTCGACCAATTCCCAATGTTTCCCCATGTTTCCAAACAACAATGATATAGTATGCAATACAACCGATATATCCTATGCGATAACCGAT
This sequence comes from Magnolia sinica, assembly GCF_029962835.1. Taxonomy (NCBI): domain Eukaryota; kingdom Viridiplantae; phylum Streptophyta; class Magnoliopsida; order Magnoliales; family Magnoliaceae; genus Magnolia; species Magnolia sinica. The sequence continues at coordinate 6,793,155 of NC_080577.1, forward strand.
ATGTATCCGTATCCCAAGGGTGTGATACATTACACGATAATGGTATGGAAAACATTGGTATAAACCACCTACACTTTTGGTATCTTACGAGATGGAAGATCAATTAACTCCATCTCTCTATTACATAAAAAAATCAGTTAACTCCCATGTATCATTGGAATACATGGCATTCATCTGCTCATTGATAGCCATTGTATAGTTTTTTTTTTTTTTTTTAAAGCGAAGCCTTTTCTAGTTTTTATCCAATAATGCATCCCAAATTGACCCAAGGATAGAGATAGAAAATAAGACAAGGGCAAGCTGTTGGTAATTGGTGGATAAGTGATTAAATGAAACAAAGTTTGAAATAAATGTGAAGTACAATAGCGGTTTCCTTTACAAATAACATTTGGCAGACAATCAACAACCTCGGTAAACACAGGAGATGCTGGAATCTCAATAGGAGTAGGGGGCGAAGGTGTAGTGTGAGAGGGAATAGTTTGAAATACTTGGTCCTTTTTTTTTTTTTTTTTCCCTTTCCTGTAATTGGTTTGTAGAAATCTTTCTTAGGTGGTGACTTTTGTAACAAGAACTGCTAGGAATCATTAGGTAGCGGAACTTCTAGAGGGGTGGCTTTTGCAACATGCTCAGTTTTAGAATAAAATCAAACATTTTTAAAGAAGGTTATATCAACTATCACAAAATACCTTTGAAGTGAAGGACAATAGCATCCATAACCTTTTCGAGTATGAAAATACAAAAAGAAAAAGAACATTTAACAGAACATGGAGCAAGTTTATCTTTTGGAGGAACAAAGGATTGGATTATCAGGAAACAATAACGAGAATTGTGTTTTACCATTCAAAATAGAAGAAGGCATTTAATTTATCAAATAGCACGCATTAAGTACTACATCACTTGGGAAAACAGTGGAACATTTATTTCTAAGAGTAAACCATGAATGCCTATTCTTGTGCTTTGCCACCCCGTTTGCTGAGGTGTGTAAGCACAAGAAGTTTGATAAAGAATATCATAACATTGCAAAGAGGGCTGAAAATGACGAGATAAATTCTAATGCATGATCATATCTAAATATGCACAAAGTTAAGCCAAACTGAGTTTTTATTTCACTATGAGAAGCCTAAAATATAGAAGAAAATTTGACCGATTTTTCATAAGATATAATTAGTTCATTCTAGAATAGTCATCGATACAAAGAACAAAATACTGGAAACCTAACATAGTAGGAACTCAAACTGGTCCCCATACAATGCAGTGAACTAACTTAAATGGAATAGTGCTTCGTTCATCTATTTTCAGAAGAAAAGGTACTATATGGTGTTTCCTCAGGTGACGTTTCGCAATCTAAATTTGATAATTTCGAAAGGTATCAAACAATATTCTATAGTTTTTAAGGGACGGATGGCTCAAACGATGATGCTACTGGATAGCAGGATCCTTAGGTAGTAGTGCAACGCTTACTGATTCTCTCTCCAAATAGTACAAGACCATTCCTCTCATGCCCTCCACCAATTGTCCTGTTCGTCTTGAGTTTCTGAAAAACACAATGCGAAGGGAAGAAAGTGACAAAGTAGTTTAAAGACTTTGTTAGCTTACTCACAAATAAACGATTGATAGGGAAACTTAGGGGCATATAAGGTAGAAAATAATGAAACAGATGCATTAGGCTGAGCAATATTAAGTCCAATAATGTTGGAAGAGGTACTATCAGCTAAGGTAACAGACATGCTGGAAGCAGTAGGACCATATGGGGAAAATAAATTATGATTGCAAGTATTATGATCAGAAGCCGTAGAAGTTATTATCCAGGGAGAGGAATGGGATGATAAGAGACTTTTCACCTAAATGAGCCAAAGTAACAATGTATGTGGAGGGTAAATTATTGGATGAAGGGCCATTGGAGAAGAGGAATCATGTATATTCTTCTCATGATAATGTAACATTAACTTGATCACCACTAGCATTGGAAGCAGTAGAAGTAGCGGGTCTCCCATCTGCTGGAACATCATCAACAATCAGTGCTTAATTGACCCTCGAAGCTTTCCCAAGAAGGTCTTAACAAAAAATCACAAAATGATTAGTTAGCCCACAATGAGTGTAGAGACGATCTCTTCTACCACTGTGACCACTTCTACCTGCCCTTGAAACTTTACTGCCTTTGCCATCACGAAAACCACCATGATTATTTCGTCCACTAAGACCTCCACGTATACCAGTGTAACCATATGAGGTAACCCAGGCCGATTTACCTATACTATTTATCATAGTATTGCTGGAATCATTTCCAATGGAAACTCTTTAAAACTTCCGCAATTGAAGGAATTGAAACACCATCTAAAATCCGATCCTTCATGGGTTGATACTCATTTGGCAAATTGGACCAGAGCTTTACCACTTTCACGTCTTCCATTTACTTATTCATAAATGTTACATCCAAAGTAATGGGATGATAGATTGGAAGTTCTTCCCATATTTCAATAAGCTTGGTAAAATACTCACCAAGAGATTTGTCTCCCTATTAAAGAGAAAATTTATTCGTACAACTAGTACACCTAAGAAATATCTGTTTTGAGGAGTGCATCTTTCTAACTATATCCCACATATCTGTGGTACGACTTAAAAACACCAAGTTTGAATTGACTTCAAGTTTCATATTCAAGGTATTTCGTAACAGTAACCGTGGCCATAACCGGCACTATTGTTACCTTTACGATACGGGTTTTAATGGCCGTTACACTCTCTTTTATTTTTATTGAAAAAAAAAGAAGAAAAAATCTGTATCAGCCTTGTAATGGACTGTGTTACGAGACCATTATGGCCTTTACGGGGGGCATAATGGGCCGTTACAGGGATTGTAATGACCATTATAGGTCTTTTTTTTCCCTTCCGTAACAGCTTTTATGGCTGTTACGACCCTGTAATGTGTAATGGTTACCACTGTTACCTTTATGTAGCAGCCTTTACAGCCTCGTAGTGGCCGTTACAGCACACCATGTTCATATTATTCCATAGCCAAGACCTAATCAGGGCATCGTTATGAATCTGCTGTTTATATTTGGGATTGAATTCCTTAGGTTTGGTCTTCGTGAGGAGGTGATCCTTCTTATGGGCTAAAAGAAATACTTAAAACAGATTTAGCCAGAGTAAGTAGTTCTGCTTATTGAGTTTTACATCATGTAATTGATGCATTAAACGAGGAATTGAGACTCTCATACAATGATGAAAAACCAATAACCCCACCTTTAGGCTCCATAACCCACTTTTAATGAATTTGAAAAACATAGTATTGAAAAATATTTATCTATAATCGTTCCACACTCAACTACATCCAAATTAGGTCATGGATAATAAGAATCTATAAAAAAAAATTGCCTTTTACTGCAAAGTAATCAAGGGATGACAATTGCATATCACCTTGATATGAAAAATCATCAAACTTTTATCCTCCAAGTTCAATTTTTGCACTTCCTTTGCAAAAGACTGCACTCGCCTTAAAACGATTGTGGAAGACATTATGTTTTCTGCAAAAAATGAAGCATGATCCTCTCTCTAGGGTTGGATCAACACTTTAGGGTTTTTGAGAAATCTCCCAAAATTGATTGATAGTTTAGGGTTTTGTGAAGATCTAGATTTGAATCACCTCTCAATGTGCTTTGATACCATGTAAAACCTTAAAAATAAAGAAAAGAGGAAAGAGAGAAAACGAGAGAGAAGAGGTAGAAGGGCTGCTCAATTTGTTCACATGCCTACTCACCCCTCTCTTATTATATTATGGCTTTCATTATTATAGAGGAAACTACAAAACTGCCCCTCTTTACTTAAGTATTATATAAACTATTCCCATGGGCCTGAACTCTACCCCAACAGATACTTTAGCCCAATAATTACAAGAGACCACACGTGAGACCAAGCCAGTCTACCCAAGTGATCACAACAGTCCTTTTAACAATTTATATTTTGGCTGAAGTCATAATGTTGGGTGTCTTTCTGTCTACTTTGTCATTATGCAAATGTCTGATTCAGTGTCTGTTTATATGCTAGTTACAAGTTCAAATTTGTTCTGACAACTAGATGATTGTTTGTTAGGTTTTTAAATAATTGGGCAAGGCTGATCAATTCTGTAGTCATTGGTGTTTTTGCTCAATCCTTTGTTATGTAAGTGCTGTCTGTTTTTGTTTCCATGAATATCCGTGACCTGCAAAAACAGAAGTAATTTTTCTTTTTTAATTGAAAGACAATCTTTATAATTCCCAATTTACTGAAATTTTTAGTGTTGCTACTGCTAACCCTTTACCTTTTTCTAGTTGAGTGTATCTATTCCGTGTACTTTTCTTGAATTGCTTTGAACTAGAATGAACTTTAATACTTCATCCAACACCGACATGCAAACCATCGCACATGTAATGATCGTTCTCATATCCCAATATCCCATTCTCTTCTTTGCCAGTGAAATGTCTGAGTGCGGGACGGTGCATGATTTACATGCCTAGGATTGATTTATGGGCTATGGATCATATATGGCATCATGCTACTGACAAGGAGTGTGACATCTGTCAAAAGACCTGCAAATCCACCGTGACACCTGGGTTTTGTGATGTTAATGGGAAGGCTTCACAGGCATGGAATTCATTTATGGAGCAGGTGGATTCCCTGTGTACGTCTGCATCCTTGATGATTTTGGTAAGATTGTTAATTTGTATATGGTTACATTCTAGAATCGTTGACTTATTTAAATTCTTAGGGACACTGTGTACCCTTTTTCTGATGCAAAATACATTCTTTTAGCTACCTAGCAGTTAAACTGAAGTTTTTCCCCCTTTGTTAAAGTCCCTGGATATACATTGATACACCATCCTCTAACGGCTCGAGCTTTTAGAGCAAGTGGTTATTTGACATGGTGTCAGAGAGGAAGGTCAAGTGTTTGAAGCCTGTTTATGTTGTGAGTGTCCCTCCAACCTTTTCCAATATGTTCCTGTGCGGAGCTCCACCCTGCACATGCGAAGGAGTGTTAAAGTCCCTTGATATACATTGATACACCATCTTCTAACAGCTCGAGCTTTTAGAGCAAGTGGTTATTTGACACCCTTCTTCCATGGGGAATCTTGACTATACATGATTTATAATTTTTATCAAAGTTTAAATCATATGGGTGCATCATCCCCTTTCATTTATTCCCTTTCTTATCTGTTTTTCTATTTGTCCTCTGTTGCATGTGAAAATTGCCCACTTTGTAATCTAGCCTGCTTATACACTTAGGACTTTGAATTGTTCTTGACTCGTATGTTTTATTTGTTCATGACACAGGGAGATGCCCAGTAGTCAGTGTTATGTACTGCAAGTTATTGCTGGTTATTAATAAAAAAGCGGCATGTTAGCTGCACACTGTCAGCTTTTCTTTTCTGCTTTTTTGAGTTCTCAAAAAAAGCAAAACAGAAAAGAGCCTAAAACACCCAAATGCAAGGAAATCTAGGATCCCTATCCTTGATTAAAGGATCCTAATTCTTTTTTCCTTTTTTGTATAGATATTTGACTAACATATAGAATAGTTTAGTTTCAGTCTGGTAAGGTAAATGTTGACCCAAGCTATAGACAGGAGTTGGGGCCGCATTTTCTTCAATATTATGCACTCTTTCTTGCATGATTGGTAGAATGCGACGATTGAGAGCCACAGGTTGAAACTTGTACTGAAACTATCTATACCATATATAACACGACTAGCTTTTGGATATTTTTGCCCGTGCAGATAGTTTCCTGGGTTGAGGAACTTTGAATATTTGAAGGTCTTGGAAAGACATTTTAAATCAAGTTGGGGGTATTTTGGCAAGTAGAAAATGTGGCTGTTTTCTGTTGTATGGTTCAAATTACACTTGGAATAATACTTTAAACACCTAGATTTTACCCATGAAAACAACCAATTTCATGCGAATAGTCCGCTCTTCTCTTCCTTGCATTAGGCTGCCCTGGCAATATTAGGGAATTGTGCAACAAAGGCTGTCTGAGGCCCATCATGATGACTATATGAAATCTACTCCATACGTCTATTGTGTTGGCTCATGCTAGGAAGGCAGCCCAAAAATGAGGTAGATCTAAAGCTTGAGTGGGCCACTAGAAAAGTGGGACGAGTCTCCTGTGATTGAAAACATTCCCGTCTCTGTGTGCGTGTGCGTGTGCGTGTGTGTGTGTGTAGCGTGTGGCTGCACTCTTTTCCTCTCTCTCCGCTACTCTCCCACCATTTGCATCGCACGTGCCATACCCCCTAGATCCTGTAAAATATTGAGCTGTATGTGTTGGTGTCTTGGTGCTAAAATTTTAAAGTTCACTTAAGCTCAAGAGCTTCTTTGACGTGGATGAATTGGTTGCACGCATATTCGAGGGAGAAGCATTGTACTCTTGTGATTGTTGGGAAACTCGCCTTGCGTTTGGTTGTGCATGATCTTTGTTACTACTGTACTAGGTGTGAGGGTGCAGTTGAAAAATATCAATTGTTTACCATCATAGATTCGATGAAGTCTGTGAATCTCTCTGTTTGATGTAGGGATGGATTCTATTGGTTGCTGTAGTATGAGTAATTCAATACCTTTGCGTAAACAGTCAAACCTTGTTGCTTGATGAGCTCTAACTGGTTGAGTAGTGGTCAAACCTTGCAGTGCCCCAATAAAAATCATAATTCTGGTCACATCTTGAATTGGTTCAACTTGTTCTTTCTCTATTCTGGGTTACTTACCTTGCCATTGATCTTGACAGAATTTCAAGTTAGCTCCCATAATATGCTGCCCTTATGATGAGGTGAGGTGATCTTTTAGATGTCTTTCCTATTTTTCTTCTAATGAAATTCCAAGAGCCTTCTATGTCAATGAGTTAAGGGACCTAGATCATTATTCATTCATCATTTACCATTTACAACCCCTTTTAAAACACATTAAATCCAAACTGTGGTTGGACTAGCATGCCTTATATTTGTTGGAGATTTGATAATTCTTGAGTTCAAAGGCACTCAAGATGCAACCAAAAAAAAAAAAGGTAACTCAAGAGGCAACAGTAAAAATTTACTTATATGTTTCTATTCTAAAACTTGGCAGTTATCTTGATTCATAGGTATTTGCTTTCCACAGAAGTCTGCAGTGTCAGCTTTCTTTCTTAGGGGCTGTTTGTTTTTCAGAAATTTCCTGTAAATACCTGTAAATAGGTGATCATTACTTACACTGGTAATTACATGGTGTAGCCTCCAGGTGACATTGACAGCTACAACTGTTTGGAATGCACTAAAGTAGAAACCAAGAAAAGAGGAAGGACAATTGGCATAAAACATGTGAGGTGCACCCTTATGTATGTATTTGATCCACACCGTCCATCCATTTTACCTGCTCATTTTAGGGCATGAGCCCAAAACGAGGGTTTTGGGCAGATCCAAAGCTCAAGTGGACCACACCACAAGAAACAAGAGGAATTTAATGTCAACCATTGAAAGCTTCTTAGGGGTCACAGAAGTTTTGGATCAAGCTGATATTTGTGTTTACCCTTCATCTTTGTTTGTGTGACCTTATGGCCAAGTTGGATGACAGATACACATCCCTGTGAGCTCCATGCTCATTTTAAATTGCAATGGTGGACACCATTATCTCCACTATTTTCTATAGTGTGGTCCACTTGAGCTTATAATCTGCCTAATTTTTTGGGTTTGTGCACTAAAATGAGTTGGTAAAATGGATGGATGGCGTGGATCAGACACGTACATCATGGTGGGCCTCACACCTTTAATCAGATGAAATCCCTGTCCTGTTACATGCATGGAATCACGGTTTTCGAGGGGTAATTCTTGTCTAAAGTTAATCATTCCTTATTTTCAATGTATTTACATTGTAAATGAAAAAACAAACAGCCCCTTAGTGTAAGGGGATGTTCTCAAGTCTGCAGCTCCTAATGCTCGCTGGGTTTGCTATGCTTTAGAAATTGGTTTGTGATGCCCATGGCTATTATGTTTGCTCAATGTTATTACTGAGAAGTTCTTACTGTTTGATTAATTAGTTAGCATATTGTAAATTACTCATACTTTGATTCTTTTTCATTCTATTTCTACCCCACTAATCATTCCGTTGGAAGAAAATACCATTTGAGATTTTTTTTGCATCCCTTGTATTTTGCAGGCTACTTGTGATATGCCAAAGCATGTTGTCCCTCTTAGAATAAGGAAATTTTTTACGACTGATGTATTAAACTACACCAATTCAACTCCTTCAGAACAAACAATCCCACGATATTTACTGCAGGTTGATGGGAAATTCAATCGTGACATGGTCCTTGATTCATCTGCAGCGAAATTATCACGGGATTTAGTTCAGCTGTATGTCCAATTGATTCATCAAAGAGGTCACATGGGTAATTCATGCAAGGAATTTAAAACGTGTGAATCCATGAAATCCAATTCGAAAGTTGAAAATCATATGAAAGAGAATGGAGCTAATAGTGAAGTAAAGGAGACATCTATGGATTCAGAAAGGGTAACTGTTCAGGAAAGTGTTTCTTGTAATGGTAATCAAATTCCTATGGTGTCTAAAACAAATCTGCCAGAAGATGCGGTTTGGCCAGAGTCTTGCAAAAATTCTGTTTCAAGAATACCTCCTAATAGAAATGTAAAAGGGAAATCTAATCTGCTGTTTGCAATAGCCACTTTTGGCTATCAGATTCTGCGATACCCTCATTTTGCCGAACTTTGTTGGGCAACGTCAAAATTGAAAGAGGGTCCCTGTACTAGCATTAATGGACGTTGGAAGGGTTGGCCATTTAATTCTTGCGTGGTACGTCCCACCAACTCAGTCGAAAAGGAAGCAGTAGGATGTTCTAGCAATCTCAAAAGCAGAGAACATTCTGGTGCAGTAAGAGGCCTTGTAGCTGTGGGCTTGTTAGCATACAAAGGTGTTTATACATCAGTCAGAGAAGTTTCTTCTGAAGTTCGAAAGGTTTTAGAGCTCTTAGTTGGGCAAATTAATATGAAAATTCAGGGTGGGAAAGATAGGTATCGGTTCCTTCGTCTTCTGTCACAAGTGGCTTATATGGAAGACATGGTCGACAGCTGGGCATATGGATTACGGAGGTATTACTGTTATCACCATTACTTTGTTTGCCATTTCAGTTGTATTTACTTTAAAAACCAGATAATATTATTGACACTGTTTACATCTATACTTTTGCAGTTTTGAGACAGAGAGTCAGATTTCAGCATCACATGCTAGACCAGCGATTGCAGGAAGACTGGATACTGATGATAATAATGCATGCAGTAGCAACCTTGTTAAGAAGGATGCATGTGTGCCTAGCGTCTCTAACCAAACTCAGCAGGAGGTTGAAATGCTTGGGCAGGAAAAATGTCCCATGAGACATTCTAACAAGGATAGTGAATTTGGTGATCCCAACAAAGGAGACACTCATCTTGATTTGCCTAAATCTGATGTGAGCCTCGTGATTGCAGGACCCTCTCAGGAGGTCTCCTTAGGTCCTTCTTCCCCTCGTCTGCTTCAAAAATCTGCTCTGGTTGCGGGTTCAGTTGCCAGTAATAACACTTCAAAAGAAATGCACAAAACTAATAATTTGGAACCTTGCAGATCAGAAGATCAAGTACCATGTACAGCGGTACACAGAGGGTTTGTGTCCTTGAAACAGTCTAATGGTTTGGCAGTTGCTCTCCCTCCTATGGATGGCATTTCCAATGCAGATGAATCAGCTGTTATTATTGACCCTAAATGCAGAAAAGGCGGTGACCAGTGCAATGGTTTATCGGCAACCGAAGCTGTTCTCCCTTCTATCAATGGTGATTGCAGTCATGCTGAAGCAGTGCGAGCTATCAACTCTGACGTCAGAGAAGACAGCAGTCTTTCAGCCATCCCTGGGTTGTCATGTCTCTATGAGTGTTGTGCTGAATGCTTACGTACTATTGAGGTTTTGATTCGGGAAATTCTTATTGATAGCTGGGAATCCAATAGCTGCTGCTCATCTGTAGGGGATGTCCACGATGTTGTCATAGCATGTTCTGTGAAGCTTTTGGTAGCAGTTCGAAATTTTTTTGTTGCCGAAAGCAGCACTGATGAAGAAGATTTATGTTGTAGGAAACTAAAACATGGAACTCAAGACAAACACTGTGCTTGTCAGTATGTGAGTAATATCCACCCTGAGAAGTTACCATGTTGGTCCAAGAGTCTGGGAAACAGAGATGCCATTCCAATGGAATGTGTTTGCCATTTGAAAAACAAGGAAGTTACAGCAGCAACAAATTCTTCTCAGGATTCTCTTTTTGGGCCAGGATTAAAATTATTCTTCAGAGACTGTGCATTGGTGCCTTCAGATCTTTACAATGATGTGATATTTCATTGCAAATTTGAGAATTTGTGCATTTGTCATATTATCGAGAGGATATTAATGATCAAGCAGCCTGTGGATTGATGTGGGGAAGTCAGTTCGATTTTGGCCAAGTCAAGTTGGAGAAGTTATGGCATTTCCTGGTGTCACGGAAAAGTGAAACATGGACTTCCATTGAGGGATGCATACTGTAAAAGTTTAGTTTGCAATTCAACTAAATCCATTTCTTGTTGTCCAATGTGGTGTTGTTTCACTTTTGTGCTTAACAGTCTGCCCAGTTTTGAAACTTCTGGGGTGGGAGATAATTTTATACCATGTAAGTATTCATCTGAGGTTTTCAATGATTTTTTGGAACTACATTCATTTCTCTATCTTTGTGCTCTTGTAAATTCATTTCTTTGTATGGTAGTTTGAGCCTGTCTATGCATGTATATTTATTTTGTCCAGCCAGGTGATATGCACTGCTAACATCCACACCTTCATGTGGACTTTAACACATCCACACTTTCACGTGATACATTGATGCATGCTGTCCATTTGTGCTATACCACTATTGGGTAGCCATGTTACAAAAATCACTCCGATTGTATGATTTAACCATTCCTCTCCTTTTCCTGGCTGGTTTGAGTAATGGCTTCACACACCCTGTTGAGGGTCTTTGGAATTGGTGCTAAGAGCCAACATTGTCAAAAACTTTCCAAGCAATCGCATGAGAAGTGGACAGTCAAGATGGAGCAAAGAAAAAATAAAGGTAGATTCATCATCTTGAAACCCTGTCTTGTGTTTCTAAAGAAGAACTTCGGTTAGATAATGCTAACTATCTGATATATGGCTTGTTAAAAGAAGGATGTTTGTGGCAAAGTGACAAACATTTACAGGATTAGGATCATCTGATTAGTTTTGTTTTTGCATCATGGTGTGCTAATAGGTTATGAACAAACAGATAATTTGGATTGATGATTTTTGTCCATGTGTCATTTAGAAGCTTTGGGAACATTGCTAAGATCCCATGAGGGTGGGGAATGTTGGCATTTCACACCTGCACAGGTGCACTCACCCATGTGAACCATTGCCCTGAAGTGACATATCTTATCCTTCTAGTGTTAGGTATCTTGTGTAAAACCATTCTTTTAGCTTTTGTGTTATGTAGGTAATGGCATGTGAATAGGCACGATGAAAAATGTTCGGGATGATAATCTTCAACAACAACTGGAAAAAAAAGTTCTGCATGATAAAAACTATTCTGTTGATCTGGAAATTGTTGAAAGAAAGGAACATTGATTTTCTGTTGAAAAGAAAAGAACTCGCCCATCAAACCTATCATCAGGATAGCTCTACATGGTATCATGCCATTCCTATACTAGCACTTGGTGGTGGAATTTTATCAACAGGGGTTTGCAATCATCAGTGATCAAATTTTAAATGGTTTAAGCAATACAAAATAAAGGAGTGCTTAGTTACATGTTAGCATACCTTTCCACCATAACAAGGATGCAATGCACTAGTAACTTGAAGACCTGATAGAAGCACATATGTTTCTGCAGTTGATGCTCTGTAGGATCTTGGGCAAAACATAGTATAAACTTATTTATGTGTCCAAACCTATTATTGTAACTGATCCAATCATGCTTGCTCTCCTAGTGTTAAACCTTTCACACAACTATAAGGTCAAGTTGTATATAATCTGTATGAGTAGGATCATATGATGACATCCCTGGAATATCTTCTCAGGTCATTGCTGTTGATAGTTTCCATGTTTCCTTGTCCATGGGTAATCCAAGTTTAGCAGCAGCACCGAACTAAATAAACACATACATGGGCAGTGGCACTTTTTCTGAACTGATGTGACTGCAACTAAAAGGTTGCACTTTAAACCTATTTTCATTCTATATATTAGAAAGGAACTCAATTCTAATGGAGATTTTGTTGCATCATGGACTATTGTGCATTTAAATACAAATGTGCGAACCTGGATTCATGTTGGAAGTTTTGCGTAAGTTTGGCAGCTGCCAACCTTACACAATAATATGACATGCTGACCAAGAAGTTTCCCAGAATGACTAATTTCGATATATTGGGTAGATAATTCATGAGTGGAGAGATTGAGAAGGATGTTGCCCATAGAATTAAGCGGGGTGGAAGAAATGGAGATGCCTCTGGAGTTCTATGCAATTGTCATGTACCACTCAAACTGAAAGGGAAATTTTATAGGATGACTATAAGACCAACCATGCTTTATGGGACAAAATGTTGGGTTGTAAAGGAACAACATGACCATAGGATGAGTTTAGCTGAAATGAGAATGTTGAGATGGATGAGTGGCAAGACAAGGATAGAATTGGAGATAAATGCATTTGAGGGAATTTAGGACCAATGGGTAACAAGATGAGGGAAAGTAGACTTTAGATGGTTTTGTCAGGTGCAACAGAGACTAGGAATTGTTCCGTTAGGAGGAGTGAGTTTGTAAAAGTTGAAGGCTTTAAAAGGGCAATGAGAAGGCCCAAAAGGACTTGGGTGGAGATAGTAACTAAAGACTTGATGAACTATGGTCTAGTTGAAGTTATGGGCCTTGATAGAGTGAATTGGCAGAAAAGATTAGTGTCTCTGACCCCAATTAGTTGGGGTAAGGCTTAGATGATGACGATGATTATGATTTATGAACTTGCACTTCTCCATTAATAGAGTCCATTGCATTGCAAATTCCCATGCATTTGAGTTGCTTGGAGTGCACTGTGATGTGTGAGTGCCACTGAACCCATCCATCAGTTGCATCATCCAATGGTAGGTCAGCTTGATCCAAAACACAGGTGGGCGACACCACAAGGGACAATTGGGAACACTTCGTAGAGTGGGGCACCCACCATAGAAACTTCCAAAGTTTTTTCATCAGGGCTCACTGTGGTGTGTGTATGCCATCCAAATTGTTAATCAGGTGTGCCACCATCAGGCTCAAGGGACAGTCCGAAAATCCTCTTGAACCAAAACTTAGGTGGGCTACACCATGTGAATTTAGAGGTTCTAGACATGATTTTACACTGCTTCCTGTGGTGCAGCCAACCTGAGTTTTGGATAGACCCCATTTTTGGGCTGTATGGTGAACATGGATAGACACATTTGATGAACGGAGTGGATGTTAGACACAAATCACGGTGGGCCCCAGAGAAGCATGAGTGTACCGCAAGTTTTGGTAATCTATCTGAATACTGCTCACACATATACTAGTGAATATGGCATGTGTAATGCATGTAGAGAGTGGTTGGCAAGATATGGGGTAGAGAAGTGGTTGGTTGTGAAAAAGGACTCCTTATGGGTTTGCTACAATAGATTTTGACCTAATGGTATTTTTTTTTTAGGTCGGTGAGGTATTTCTTGGATATTTGGTTGGTCATTGTTTCAGTTTGAACAAGGATTCTTCTCCCTCTCCCTCTCCCTCTCCCTCTCCGTCTCCCTCTCCATCTTCTTCGTCTTCTTCTTCTTCTTCTTCTTCTTCTTCATCTCCCTCTCCCTCTCCGGATGTATTGCAGCATGTTCTTCTTCTTCTTCTCCCTCTCCTTCTCCCTCTCCCTTCTCCTTCTCCCTCTCCCTTCTTCTTCTTCTTCCTTCTTCTTCTTCTTCTTCTTCTTCCTCCTCTCTTCTTCTTCTTCTTCCTTCTTCTTCCTCTCCTTCTCCTTGTGCCATCATAAAAAATAGCAACATGTGGGATGTATTGCAGCATGTTCTTCTTCTTCTTCTCCCTCTCCCTCTCTGTCTCCTTCTCCCTCTCCCTTCTCCTTCTCCCTCTCACTCTCCCTCCTTCCTTCTCCCTCTCCGTCTCCGTCTCCGTCTCCCTCTCCCTCTCCCTCTCCGTCTCCCTCTCCTTCTCCCTTCTCCCTCCCTCTCCCTCGCAGCATGTTCTTCTTCTTCTTCTTCTTCTTCCTTCCTACTCCCTCTCCCTCTCCCTCTCCGTCTCCTTCTCCTTCTCCCTTCTCCCATCTCCCTTCTCCCTCTCCCTCTCCCTCTCCCTCTCCTTCTCCGTCTCCGTCTCCGTCTCCCTCTCCCTCTCCTTCTCCCTTCTCCCTTCTCCCTCTCCCTCTCCCTCTCCTTCTCCTTGTGCCATCATAAAAAATAGCAACATGTGGGATGTATTGCAGCATGTTGTCAATGAGTGTCATTTATGAGAAGCTTTCACCTTTAATTACCTATGTGATGTGTGTGTGACATCAAACCTGTCAAAAAGGTTTATCCCATATGTTGGCAGCTGCCCTAGATATCAGGTCAATCCATCCATCTGATGGGATGCACCATAGAAAATATTACAGAATCACCCAAAAACCTCCAAAGTGAAGTTTTGGGGCCCACCAGATGATTGAATTGGTCTGATTTTTTGGGGTGTCTCATCATGAGGTGGGGTACTGCACCTGTTGGACTTGGATGGGTTGGAGGTCATACACATGCAATGTGTGGCCCATCACTTGACTTTGGGGGTATGTGGGTGGCTGTACATTGTTTACAGTGTGACCCACCTCATCAGGATGGCCCTACATGGGCATCGTAAAAAAAAAAGAAAAGAAAAAAAGAAAAAAAAAAAGAAAAAGAAAAGAAAGAAAAGAAAAAATCCTTCTCAAGCAGGTTGATGTTTATGATGTTACTGACAAGACAGCTGCAGGTGTATGAAAGGATTTATCTACTGCCTTGTTGCATGGTGCACTCATAGCACGCCAGGTACTGTAATTTAGGATTATTAGCTTCACCTGTTGTGTTTCTTGATGAGTGTTATATATTGGATACTCATTAACTAATATGCGATCTTATTTTTCAGTTACTTCATGTGTGGAACCATTCAAATGATTTACATGCAGCCATTTATCATTCTTGTGGATAAATTGATATCATTAAGCATTCAGTTTTTAAATCATTGTTTGCTGGTTGTACAGATGTACACTGATGAAGTAGCGTGAGAAGTTCTTGTCATTCTTCTTCCCACCCCCCCTCTCTCTAGAAGGTAGAAGACGACCTGCTAAAATGAATGTTGCATGTGTCCATACCAAGCTTATGAAAAAGTGAAGTTGTATATATTTGTTAAAATCAATTGTTTTGAAAGAAATTTGATTAGAGTTCCAAGAGCTGCAAGCATGGGTGACATTTTATTCATTGCAGCGGCTTATGCTGCGAACCTCTTTAGCTGATTGATGATGATTATGATTTAAAAATATTGCCTACAATTGGATGACATCTGCTTTGGAAACTGATGGGGACATCACACGCACTCACGCCGCCCCCACTACGCACGTACGTACGTAGAAGGAGGACCTCACCATCAATCTGGCTCGATGACGACGTCCAGGGAGGGCCTCTTAGCTAGAAGTAAAGTTTTGGTTTAAAAAAAGTGGCCCGATAGTCAAGAAAAGCCCACCATGGGATCTCATGATCGTGGCCCACTCGTCGGATTGGTTTTATATTTTAGGTTTTGCTTATTGTTATTATTTAGAATATCGTGAACGTTTTAGATTTCCTTGTTTGGTTTTTATTTTAGTTTACTTCATCGCCAAGTAATAGGTGTCGCACATGGTGCGAGTTTTTGGGTACATGGTTTTCCCTATAAATAGGCACCCCTTGTAGTTCTTTTGATTCATTGAAGTTAATAAAAAATTTCTGCTTTCTTCGTGAGTTGTGGAAGAATTCAAAAGTGGGTGCGAAGCCCTCCCTTTTCGAAGGGCTAACTACCGTGGTGCGAAGCCACATCGATCCTAATTCACCCCTATCTTCCATCATCTTTTTTTCCATCTTTCCCCACCATCTGTACTTCGAATTTGTCCTTTTGTTGCATCAGCTTTCTTCATTACAGCAGGTTTTCAGATTTCGGCCCGCAGGAGAGCTGAAACTTCGGTGGAGCACCACGCACAAATCGTACATCGGATCGAGCTGAGATTTGGGGGTTTTGGAGTCCATCCCTAGCCGACCAGGGCCAAGGTGGCCTTTTTCTGAATAGTGGGCCCCACACACATGCGGCCGGGATCACACGCACGTCCATTTGGGCCATTGTTGCTGTCCACACGCGGGATCATCTTTTGGCTCAGGTTTTTATCCTCTTTTATCCTCTCATAGCTGTTTTTCATGAATCCTAATTTTAGATTACATGATCCCTAATTGATTTGCCCCTTTTTATCACCTTAGGGTTCTTTGAATTGAAATTAGGGAATCCCTTGGATTAGGGACTGATTTTTATGCATGAGTAGTTGATTTTATTTCCCTTTGACATCGTTTGGTTTATAATTTTTATTAGTCCAGTCCTAGCCTGTGTCAGGTTGGACCTGCATAGATTCTCCTTTTTAATTGTATGTTTGGATTTTCATGTGGGATATGGAATTTGTGTGATTGTTTCTGAATTGGTAGGATCTAAGCCTGAAATCTTGCATATCATATTTAATTTTCCATGTCCTGCATCAAATTTGGCATCAGAGCCTAGGGTTCTTGTAGGGGAATTCATTACATGTTCAAGGTTTGGTTGTTTATGTCCATTACGCATCAATTCTAATCATATATGGCTGTTTAGAGGTCCATAAACCCTGAAATAAGCTGCTGAAATTTTCTGTCATCCCCTTATTTGAATTATTTTAGAAATTAACTTTGTTTTCTATTTCTAGGTTTAGAAACTTTCTTTTTCTGTTTTTTTATAAACTAATTTTTTAGAAACTTTCTTAATCTATTTTTAGAAACTAATTTCCTTTCCTTTTTCTTTTTTAGAAACTAATTTACTTTCCTTTTTTTTTTTTAGAAACTAACTTACTTTATATTTTTAGCAACTTTCCTTTTTTCTTTTTCTTTAGAAACTAGGTTGTTTTTTTAAGAAACTCTTCTAATTTGTTTTTTTTTTTCTTAAATTTTAGAAGCTTTCCTAATTTGTTTCTTTAGAAACTTTCCCTTTTCGTTTTTTAGAAACTAGGTCGATTCTTAAAAAAAAATAAAAAAAATAAAAAAAACTCTTATATTTTGACAACTATATTGCTGAATTTTAGTTGGCACCCTGCACTAAACATGGAACAATTGCAAGAGTCACTAAATAAGTTGTCCCAGTAGTTGGAGTTTATGATTAGGCGTTTGGAAATGGACGAATGCTTTGAGCAGCTTGATGAATACATTGCCCGACTAAAGACTATTGCCAAGACAAACCCCACCATTGGGGTAGATGTCCAATCTCAGGCATGTGGCCTGAAGGATAGACCAATGAATGGAGTTGGCCAAGAAATCAGTTATGGGCGTGCACCCGTGTACCCACCCCATGAGGGACATCAAGACCACTATTTTGAGGGGTACAACATGTGCAGCCTTGTGACTGGAGAGAGTGCACCAGATGTTAGTGTAGAGTTACCCACTGAGGTCATTCCGGTAGTGGATAAGTTTCGTGATGTTTGTCCTGATGATCTACTGGATGAGTCCCCTAGGAGGGATATAGAGCACACCAGAACATGGGACACTGTAATACCTACAACCGAGTTTACGTTGAATAATTTTGTTGATAAGTCCATAGGTCTAAGTCCTCGTGAAGTCGTTACTGATTATAAACCTAAGAAACTTATTGATCTTGTCCCTATGTCACTGTCCCATAGGTCGTCAGAGTTTACAGAGTCTTTTGCGCATCACATTCATTCATGGCATCAAGAAATTAGGCAGAAGATCATGACTAATAATGAATATTGCACATTTTCTACAGACCAGTATAAATGTTTCAAAAGATTCAATATTGAGGATTCTGTGATGGTCTGCATTAGGCCCGAGCGGTATCTTTCGAGGGCCGTTCGTAAGTTACACGCGTGTAGCGCTGGACCGGTCAAAATTATAAAACGAAACGGTCTCAATGTGTATGAGGTAGGCCTTCCACCTTCCATGGGAATTAGTTTCACATCTGATGTGGAGGATTTACTTACTTTTCAGGGGACCACTGATACTTTGTCCGGCCCTTCGCCCACCCATCCTGATTTCCCATATTTATCCCTTGAACCATGGCCCCTTCCCAACCCATTTTTCCAGCCTCTACCTCCCATATCTACTTTTCCTAACCTTTCTTCCCAGCCTCTACCTCCCATACCTACCCTTCTCGACCCATTTTCCGAGCCTCTACGTCCCATACCTACCCGTCCCGACCCATTTTCCCAGCCTCTACCTCCCATATCTACCCTTCCCAACCTATTTTTCCAGCCTTTACGTCTCATACATACCCGTCCCGACCCATGTTTCCAGCCTCTACCTCCCATACCTACCCGTCCCGACCCATCTTCCCAGCCTCTACCTTCCATACCTATCCTTCCCGACTCATTTTTCTAGTCTCTATCTCCCATACCTAACCTTCACACACTCAAAAAGGAAATAGAGGATATCCTGGACCATCAGATAGTTTCAACGTGGGACGGCGGGTTTCAAAAGTACGGGGTTAAATGGAAGTCACACCCAGCTTCAGACAGCACGTGGCTCACTGAGGAGGAGCTTCAGAGACTTGATCCTGACATCCTGGAGCGGTTCAGGAGTTTTATTTCGCCAGTGGCGAAATTTTTACAGCCGGGGAGAATTGATGGGGACATCACGCGCACACGCGTACTCACGCCGCCCCCTACGCACGTACGTATGTAGAAGGAGGACCCCACCATCGATCTGGCTCGATGACGACGTCCAGGGAGGGCCTCCTAGCTAGAAGTCAAGTTTTGGTTCAAAAAAAGTGGCCCGATAGTCAAGAAAAGCTCACCATGGGATCTCATGATCGTGGCCCACTCGTCGGATTGGTTTTATATTTTAGGTTTTGCTTTTTGTTATTATTTAGAATATCGTGAACGCTTTAGATTTCCTTGTTTGGTTTTTATTTTAGTTTACTTCATCGTCAAGTAATAGGTGTCGCATATGGGATGAGTTTTTGGGTATAGGGTTCTCCCTATAAATAGGCACCCCTTGTAGTTCTTTTGATTCATTGAAGTTAATAAAAAATTCCTGCTTTATTTTTCTGCTTTCTTTGTGAGTTGTGGAAGAATTCAAAAGTGGGTGCGAAGCTCTTCCTTTTCGAAGGGCTAACTACCGTGGTGCGAAGCCACATCGATCCCAATTCACCCCCATCTTCCATCATCTTTTTTTCTATCTTCCCCCACTATCTGTATTTCGAATTTGTCCTTTTGTTGTATCAGATTTCTTCATTACAGCAGGTTTTCAGATTTCGGCCCGCAGGAGAGCTGAAACTTTTGCGGAACACCACGCACAAACTGTACATCGGATCGAGCTGAGATTTGGGGGTTTTGGAGTCCATCCCTAGCCGACTAGGGCCAAGGTGGCATTTTTCTGAATAGTGGGCCCCACACACATGCGGCTGGGAGCACACGCATGTCTGTCTGGGCCATTGTTATTGTCCACACGTGGGATCATCTTTTAGCTCAGGTTTTTATCCTCTTTTATCCTCTCATAGCCATTTTTCATGAATCCTAACCCTAGATTACATGATGCCTAATTGATTTGTCCCTTTTTATCACCTTAGGGTTCCTTGAATTGAAATTAGGGAATCCCTTAGATTAGGGACTGATTTTTATGCATGAGTAGTTGATTTTATTTCCCTTTGACATAGTTTGGTTTATAATTTTTATTGGTCCAGTCTAGCCTGTGTCGGTTTGGACCCGCATAGATTCCCCATTTTAATTGTATGTTTGGATTTTCATGTGGGACGTGGAATTTGTGTGATTGTTTCTGAATTGGTAGGATCTAAGCCTGAAATCTTGCATATCATATTTAATTTTCCATGTCCTGCATCAGAAACTTTTACGCAAGTAGACTGTGAGTTCTATTCACGTAGACTTCATGAGATTATAAATGTTAACTTTTAGATTGCTTCAGTGATTTATTTGATTAGTGATCTACATGAAATGTTATGCCTCAGTTTTCTAAGGATGGATTGTTTGTAGGTAGATGTATCATGAGGTTATATGTTATTTGGGGCACCAACATATTCCTTCTGTTATAAATGTCATATTTACATATGGATATTGGACTTTTATTTTGCATCTTATTTCAGAATTTGAGATAGGATATTGAGGGTTTTGAAACCTGTTGAAACTGAAACTCAAATGACAATTCTACAGCTGTGGTAAAAAGAAGGTTTGATCTTAACATCTCTACCAATTGAAAGCCCTACACCTTGCTTTGCCTCCCGAGTCCCATCTTTTGGATAGAATGATACTTCTCATTTTTTCCCCTGTATTCTTTTGGAAATCCAGAATTTCTTATCCATTAGTTCTTTTTCCAATTAGAGAATGTGAAACACCGCCAAACTGCCAGCGAAAATTTCAGAAAGAAAGAATATGATTTTTTTAATTTTTATTTTGAGCAAGTGACAAAAAGATTTTATTAAGAGAAACCAAAGAGGAACAGAATTCCTGATACAAAAATTGGAGTGGCTAGCCTGTAGAACTGCTAAAACTGAGGCCTAGGCATTAGGGCCTGACTTTTAGAGATTAAATGAGACATTATTCAAGAAGAACTGAATTTGGGGTGCAAGATCCACAAACTCAATGAAACTATCTTAGGATTTGATAACCGGTCCCAAACGCTGCCCATATCTGTTGTCGATGATCCACTGAAAACAAAAATTGAGGAAGCTGGCCATTCCAAAATTGAACCTTTGCCTGTCTATTAATGCTTTTGTGCTTGATTCTGAATCTCTAAAGATTCCACTGTTCCATTCCTTCAATATCTCCCAGAAAATGGAGAAAGGGATAAGGTTCCACAGGTCTTGGTCCCTTGGATTTACTTTTACGAGGAATTCTGCACCAACTACACATTTCCTGGACTGACGTGTTTTGGTCTACTTAACCTTGAATGCTGAGAGGAAATGACTCCAAACTTCTGTGGCTATGGGGCAGTGGAGGAAGTGGCGGCTGCCACTTTCCTTGCTTGCTTCGCACATAAAACAATGGTTCACAATTACCAATCCCCTGTGCTGCAGCTTGTCCACTGTTAGCTACTTCTCAATGGCCGCAACCCTGCAACCCACAAGATGGCCAAAACTCTTGGGGGCATCGAAGATTTCCACAGCAGTTCACGGAAGAAACTTCTGCACGGGATCTCAAATTCAGGAAGAAAGACTTGGATGAGAATAGATCTGATGGTTTTGATCTTCCAAACCCTCGTGTTCATGATCGGGATTGTTTTGCACCTTTTCCAGAATTCCCAAGAGCTCAATGAAGTTTTCCATCTCCTCTTTCAGATTTCCTCTAAGGCTAATGATCCACACCCACTTGCCTCAGAACTTTGACCATTTGCCGATCACCACTTCTTTGTTTTTGGAAATCCTATACAGATGAGGGAAAGTGACTGAGAGAGGGTCATCACCTATCCATACGTCTTCTCAGAAACGAACAAAGTCTGCTTTGTTTACTGAGACCTTAAACCGTCCTTTAGAGGTTTGCCCCATGGTTTTGCTTGATCACCTGCTGCGGATATTCCTTTCCACATCTGAGAAATTTGCCTTCTTGAAATGGGTTCCAGATTCCAGCCCCTGTTGGAATAGACATAACTTTTTTAAATATTACTTGTCCCCATAGAGCCTCTTTCGGTGCCAAACCTCCCCCATTTGCTAAGGAAGCTCAATTTCTCTCTCACCCTGCCTGCACATAGGGGACAGGGGTGGCAAGGGGCCTGGTTTGGGCCAGGCCAGGCTAGGCCTGGGCCCGACCTGATATTTAAGACCTAAGGCCCGAGCCTGGCACAAGCCTTTTCGTACAGCATGCCCAAGCCTGACCTGATCCAACCTGACCCAGCCCGAAATTGATAAAATCCCTATTTTGCCCTTAAATTTTCTTAGTCTATCTATTCATCAAATGGGCCACGCAATTTTTTTTTGAGAGAACTGAAATTTTATTAAAAAAGCCAAAAGAAAACCACAAGGGATGGGCGCTAAGAGGGCGGTGAGCCTAAACAAGAAAATCAAAACAACAATCCCCCAAGATATTAGAGCAAGAAACACATTCAGTAACAAGCGCTCTCGCCCTAGACGAAACAACATCCGTTGTTTTGGAGATAATGTTGAAACATCTAGCATTCCTTTCTTCCCACAAAGCCCATCACACTGCAATCAAAACCATCCTCCAAAGCCTTGTCTTGCCCTTCTCAGACCGCATCCCATGCCAAGCCAATAATAAGGAATCGATGAAGCCTGGTAATGGCCACAAAGCACCGGAAGGAGAAAGGACATCGGCCCATATTGACCCCATTAAAGGGCAATGCACAAAAATATGGTCCACTGTTTCCTCGTCATGCATACATATGATGCAAATATTGGGCAACACCATACTCCTTTTACGAAGGTTATCAATAGTAAGGACTTTCTTCCTGCCAACAAGCCAACCGAAAGTTGCACGCTTAGGAGGGACATCATAGTTCCACACAACACCAATCGGCCCCACCTCATAAAGGGAATCGCGGGCACGAGTGAAGGCATAAAAGGATATAACCGAGAATCGTCCTGAGCTCCCAGCCTTTAAGAAAATCTTATCCGCCTTGTCAGTAGTAGT
Source organism: Magnolia sinica (assembly GCF_029962835.1). NCBI lineage: Eukaryota > Viridiplantae > Streptophyta > Magnoliopsida > Magnoliales > Magnoliaceae > Magnolia > Magnolia sinica. Next base: position 6,816,023 of record NC_080577.1, read on the forward strand.
GAAAAGATGAATTCAGTCCAAAAGGCTTGCAAATTCGGAGACTTCATCATCCCTGAAGAAACTGCCTACAAGGGGGATCCCAGGAGGAATCATCAATACATGAAAAGCACTCCACCACCATCACAGAAGGATTCAGAGCCAAGTGGAAAATCCGAGGGAAATCAAACTTCAAGTGGGATTCCCCAGCCCATGCATCTTCCCAAAACCTGATCTGTTACCGTTCCCCAAAGAGAAGGCCACTCCCCTCATAAAAGCCTCCTTCACGGAAAGAACCACTTTCCATAATGCGGAAGCTCTATACATTGAAGAGTCCATAGTCCACCATTCCCCTTCTGAAAATCCATACGTAACTCTTGATAACATTCTTCCAAAGCGCGTCCCTGTCCTTTTCAAATCTTCACAACCATTTACCAAGGATTGCTTGGTTTGTAGCTTTAAGCTCCTTTATGCCCGCGCCTCTTTCTTCATAAGGCTTGCACACCTCATCCCACTTAACCAAGTGGAATTTCTTTTTCACTTCTGCCCCTTGCCATAAGAAATCCAATCTCAGCTTCTTGAGCCGATCAAGCATCGAAGCCGAATATTTGAAAAGAAACATGAAATACACAGGAGATTGGACAAATATGCTTTGATAAGAGTAATACACCCTCCAAGAGGCAAATATCTAGTTTGCCAATTCGTGAGCATCCTTTCAAACCTTTTAATGGCCATGTACTAAAGATGCTTAGCTAATTTTCCCACACAAAGGGGAAGCCCCCCAAAATTAATTGAAAGAGAACCAACTGCACACCTAAAGGATCCAACTAACTGTTCCACTTCCTCAAGATCTTACTCTTGGCAATGTTCACTTTGAGGCCAGACATCGCTTCAAAGCAACGAATAATGGTTCTTACCCTATCCACCATATTGTGAGAGGCATTGCAAAAGAGGTGACTGTCATCTGCAAATTGTAAATGCGATATGGGGCGAGAGAGGTTACCCTCCACCCTAAAGCCATTGAAGAATCCCTCCTCCTGGCCCTTGCCTAGAATCCCCCTAGGGCTTCCATCACCACAAGAAAGAGTAATGGGGACAACAAATCTCCTTGGCGAAGGCCCATAGAGCTTTTGGAAAAACCTTTTTGATACCCATTACCCACTAAGGAGAATCAAGAAACGAGCTGATCCTACATATTCTCGAATCTAGGAACACCACTTTGCACCACATCCCGGCCATTCCATCATATAACTAAGAAAGTACTAGTCAACATGATCATAGGGTTTCTTGATATCCAATTTACAAACTATTCCTTTCATGCCTCTCTTATGTCTAGAATCCAGACATTCGTGTGTTATAAGAGCATCATCCAAGATCTGCCTCTTCGGAATGAAAGTACTCTAGTTGTCAGAAATAACACTTCCAATCACCTTCTAGAGCCGAGAAGTGAAAACCTTTGCCAAGATTGTGTAGCGCCCTCCAACTAAGCTGATAAGCCTGTAGTCCCTTCGGGATTCTGCACCCAACACCTTGGGGACGAGGGCAATAAATGAGGCTCCAAACTTGCTCGACAACCGATCCCTCACATGAAATTCTGGCAGAAATCACATAATGTCGTCCTTCACCAAGAACCGATTGAAAGGCAAAAAGTACAATCTAGGTCTTCTCTAGTCCTTGGAGAGCAATTTTGGACCTCGTTCACCATTAGGCTACTAATTCTGTTATTCCTAGCCTGAGCACTTGCAATGCAGTGAAGAAACTTCACCCTCCTTGATCCACCTACTTCTAGAGCGTTGCCTCCACTTAATTTCATCTTCCTCACATGCATTGAGAAATAAGTATTTTAGAGGAAGGAAACCAACAGTCCGCATTCAACATAGATGGTTGCCTAATTGGAATATTATAATGACATATTTGTAGGCTATAACACGTACATGCAAAGTTTGGTTGGGCCGAGCTGGTTTGGGTTGGGCTAAAATTACTCGAGGCCAAGCCCGACCCAAAGCTGGGTTGGGCTCATCAAGTCGGGCAGGCTACCTGACCCATTGCCACCCTTTCCTGCACCTAACCAAGGTATTCCATAAAGGTAACGGTGGTTGTAAATCGTTACCCCTCCCAAAAGAACCTGTTCCGGCTATGTTATGGGCCATTTTTCAGCTATGGCCTAGTAACGTGTCATGGTTACCACCATTATCCTTACGTAACTGTCTTTTGAATACCTTACACCTGAACCTTCTTCTTTGGCTTGCTTCCCATCTGACAAGATGGAATCTCTTTTTGTTTGCATCATTAGCCCATAAGAAACCCCTCAGCATTTTCTCGCTCTTTGTAGCCACTCTCACTGGAATCTTGAAGAGGGAGACAAAATAAACTGCAATATTTGCTAATGTTGACTTAATAAGAGTAATTCTTCCCCTGAAAGAAAGAAACAATTTTTTCCATGCCGCCAATCTCTTCTAAATTCTCTGTAGCACCGGAGACCACGTGGATTCAACCAAACGCATTTGAACCCAAGGGGATGTCAAAATACTTGAAAGGAAAAGATTAAATTCTGCAACCTACCAACGAAGCTAGAGAACATAATGCTTGGTACTCCACTTCGATCCCTACCATGCTTTTGCTTAGATTGACTCTCACTCCAGAGATTGCTTCAAAGCTTTTGAGAAAATGCTTTAAATTGACCACCTTCTCCCTTACTGCTTTGCAAAAGACCAAGGTGTTGTTTGCAAACTGAAGGTGGGAGAAGGTGAGAGACCCCACTTCAAAGCCTTCAACGAAACCTTTTTGCTTTGTCGGGACAAATAGCCTGCTCAAACCTTCAACCGCAATGAGGGACATGAATGGGAATTTTGGGTCCCCATCTTAAGCCTCTCAAAGTACTAGAAAATCTGCATGATGAGCCAGTTATCTGCATGATGAGCCAGTTATCCTCACTACAAAGAAAACCAATGAAATACATTCCTAGATCCATTTCCTCCACCCAGTTGCATCCCATTTTTTCAAGAATGTACATGAGAAAATCCCAATCCACCCTGTTGTAAGCTTTTTCCATGTCGATCTTGCACACAACCCCTTGGATTTTTGCCACCATCCTGGAGTGAATGCATTCATTAATGATGTGGATGTGTCGAGGATTTGTCGATCCTCCATAAAAGCCCTTGGAATGGTGAAATTATTGACTTCATAGCTTCATTCTGTTAGCTAGGATCTTTGCAAGAATTTTACAAATGCTTCTAGCAGACTTATGGGTCTAAAGTCCATGTCCATGACTCCTTGATTTTTTGGGATCAAGCAGATGAACATGGCATTCACACTCCTATTTAGCCTGGCTCTTTTGAAGAATTCCAACATGTTGCCTTTAACGAAATCCTAGGTTTTTCGGAAGAAGCTTAAAGAGACACCGTATGCTCCAAGGGATTTATCGCTATCCATGCTGAAGACAAGCGTCATTGACTTCTTTTTCGCTGGAAAGTCTTTCAAGAGTGGATGCTTGGTCCTCTGATAGACTTCTGAAAGCTATTCCGTTGAGCAGGGGTCTGGAGATGATCCCTTTCGAGTAGATTTTCATAGAACCTACAATCTTATATCATCCTTGTCTTTGTATATCTTGCCCATCGATTGAAATTCTTGAGATTGCATTCTTGCGTTTTCTTGCATTTGCTAAACTGTGGAAGAAAGCTATATTGCAGTCGCTAGCTTTCAACCATAGAGCCCTTGAGCACTGTCTCAACGCAATCTCCTCTTGCCTTAGCCGATACTTCCATTCTCTTCTTAATTTGATCCGTTTTTCTGTTAGCATCCGAAATGCTAACACGACCTTCCTTTTTGTTGATTTCCTAGATCTTGAGAAGGATTTGTTCCACTCTCATTGCTTCCTTAAATCTATCTTCCCTGGCCCACACTTTTAGCTTAAGTTTGATTTGTTGTGACTTCTTGCTTTGTACCCTGCCCATACTTCGAGTGCTGTTTCCTCCCACCAGCTCTTTATCATCTCCATGAAACTCAGGCGAGAGAGCCATTTGTTTTTGAATTTAAAAGGCCTAGGACCCCAATATTTGTCTTCAACCTCCGAAAGGATAGGTTTTTGGTCGGAGATTGGCTTGGGGAGGATCTCTCACCTCTAGAGAGGAAGCGCTGCAATCAGTCACTGTCCACCAAGAACTGGTCCAAACTGTACATAGCTGGTGAGCTGTATAATCCCTGACTAACTTGGTTAGTGAAGCCCTAAAATTATCCTTTCCCAAGCCATGAGATGCTTCCAAGTGTCTCAATCTTAGCCACACAATTCCAGAGCCTTTAGAAGCCTTTTGGAGCCATCTGTATATCCTAACCACTGTTTTAAATAGCGAATAGTGTGTAAAGTGGTGCTCACTTCTCTGAAGCATGAGGCGTAAGGTACATAGCCTGCAACCAAATGCAACCTAAAGTAATAAGAAAGGTCAATGATGAAGTATGAAGGTAAAGTAAGAGCGACAAAACTGATTTAATATTGTTACTTGTATTATTTTACCAAAAGCATTGAAAAGATTAGCTAATTTTAATTGAAATAGAAAAATGTAACAAATCATGTGAGCTCTGTAGTGTTTGACATAGTCTAGCTAGCATGTATATGCGAATTATCATGTAGCATAGGCCATGTGTGACTTAGGCTATTTTGATGAGCTTCGTAGCGTTAAGGCTAAGCTACGGTACGTCGCATAAGCTACAACTAAATAGCATAGCTATTTAAAACACTGATCCTGACAACCCCTGGATTTCCTCAATTTACACCCAAACCAACCATTTGACCCCTAGAATCCCGCCACTTGTGAATCATCCACACTTCTCCTACCCTTTAGAACACTCCCCAACCTCTCTTCAAATTACAGGCTTGGACCCTTCTCTATAAATAGACACCTCTTACTACAAGAGAGGGGTCTTTGCCTCAAAATTTGTGAGCCCCCTAGCCTTTCTTTAAGTTCCTAGTCCAAATACTTAGAAAAATCCTGCAAATCTTATAGAGAAACATGAGAACATGAGCAAGGGGCTAAGGGCTTGGGAATCCCATCCTTCTCAAGGCCATGGAGTAAAGCTCTACTCTGGGAATGGTGAGCCGAGGCTTCGGTAACCTTGTGGGGTAGATGATTCACTTGTTCTTTTCCCTCACTTCTCTTAGAGGACTACATAAAGCAAGACCCTTCTTCAAGAAATATTGCAATTTCAGTCCATGGAGCTCAAGTTGAAGCCCACAAGCACATGCATTTTTGAAGATCAAAGCTTCATCTAAGCCACGAGAAGACAATGAGCGATGAAATTGCCACATTCCCAAGCTTCCCCTCTTCTTCTCCGTTCAAATTTTTCCTTCTTTCCTTTTATCTTTTCTTTTACTGTTGGGATGCAAGCTAACCGTTTGTGAAGTTCTGATTGTTGGAATTTCCTTCTCCTCAAGTAGAGAACATATCTTTGTAGGTAGAGTAGGGTGTCTAACTCCTTCCTACTCCATACTTGTGGTCCTCGGAAGAGTGGCGTGGAGACCAAATTGGAGTCAGTTCTTTGGAATCAAGGAGATTCCTCTCTTTGATTTTTAGAAACAAACAAGTATTCTAGCCATCCTCGAACTAGACATGAAAAAGGTTAGTGTCGACTGTAGGCCTTTGTCACTACATTGACAGTCCCATATAGTGATCAAACCCCCAGCCATGCAACCACAACTTTAGCTATCCACTTACTAGTTTTTATACCCTAAATCGTAGATACAAGATCATTATTTACTGCTTCCACTTTGGACTCCTGAATGAACAAGATGTGAGCCTTCTTCTTTCTTACCAATTGGTGAATTGCTCTTACCTTATCAGGAGACCCTAGGCCTCTAGTGTACCATGACAGAATCTTCATTTAGAACTGCCTTCATCTTGACCCTACTGCATTTTGATTCCTTTCTTCCCTCATCTTTCAAAAAATTGTGCTCTTGTAGCTTATCAAATGATGTTAGCCTCTGAGCTTGCCTAACCAACTTGGGCTTCCGCTTCCCTGGCTCTCTTGTGTCCTTTTTGTCTAAATCCTTGAACACTTGGTTTGGGTGTACAGTCATGACCCCCAGCTTTATCGCCACTGTATCTATCCTCCTTGGACTTGGGTCAATTTGGGAATCTGCCTCTAATGCTTTCGTAGATGATGCAACCTCTACCCATAACGCATCTTTCTTCAGTATACTGATTTGTCCTCCACTTTGAAAGTTTTCTCCCATGGCATTGATCCAATGGGGATTACCTCTGATGTAACTGGTGAGGTGTGATTACCTCCAATATTACTGGTGAGGGGCCTTTCTTCTCTTGATGCACGGAGTCCCCTGGATCGAATTTTACGAGAATCACTTCCAGTTGAGGAGGGTGATGAACTGTTCAGCTTCTTTTGGCCTCTGTCCATCGCTTCTGAAGCCTTCCACTCTGGTATTTCGGATGTTTGCTTCGATGATCCCATGCTTCCAATTGCGATGTCGGGTTCCTTCCAAAAGGGCTCACCACTGCCTTGGCTAGTTCTAGGAGTAGTGGATGGCCAAGTTTTGGAACGTTGCGATTCCTTCTTTCTGTAGTTCTCCTTGGTGGATGATATTTCCTAAGAATGATGGCTTTGGGTCTACTAAAATCCGAGCGTTGAGTTCCAATTCTACAATGGGACCATTGTCACTATCCACATGATTATCTTGGATTATAGGTCGAGGTGTACTACGTATATAAGATTTCAAGAAACACAATCCACTCTCACTATAAGATGAGAACTTGTCCACTCGAAAAGAGTCCTCTTCGTAAGGGGGATGGAAAATCTCATTTCGCTATATAAAATGGTCATTAAGTTGATACAGGTGCAAATTGAGAATATTTCCTAAAGCAAGATATGCCTTCCTTTCCGTATGATGTGTGGTTGTGATAGTCGGCGAGTAGGTGGGACATGACTTTGCCTTTCTTGGGACCACTACCGGTTTGTGACACTTAGTAGTGTTAGGCGGCAGGTAGGTGAAATGCATCCTTCGAGCCTTTTGTCTGTGACACGTTGACTACTGCACAACTTGCTTGAGTTAGCAGCAGTAGCTGGTGGGCCCATCATGTGGTTGGTGTTGAACTTGGCTCTTTGTTGTCACCACAATCTTGCTATTCACGTGCTGACATAGATTAGGAGTTTCCATGTTGTCATTTTCCTTTGTTCCTTTCAATGTTGTCAAAAGTGATTGCTTAAGCGATTATGAGATCTCGCATAAGGATCAACATATGGTATATGCGATGGTCGCATATGGCATATGTGATGTATGCGATCGCATATCGTATAATGCAATCGCAGATGCTCCAATGGTCAGAAATATAACCATTGGAGCATAATAATAATAATTATTATTTTTAAAGTTTGGTGCTTTTGTCTATAGAAAGGCACTCCCCCCCTTCTCCATTTGCAATATATCTTTTCCGAAGCTCTCATACACTCTCTTGCTATCATTCTAAAGCATTCTAAATCTCTCTAATCCCATATTTTATTCTCTCTTTCATATTTCACTTGAAGACAAGATCAAGAAGCAAGAAGACAAGATCACAATTCACAACTCTCTATTTATTCTCTTATTTACTCTCTCTCTCTCTCTCTCTCTCTCTCTCTCTCTCTCTCTATTCTCTAATCTATTTACTCTCTCTTTCTCTCTCTTCTTTAATTCCCTTTTATTTTCTTATTCTCTCTCTCTCTCTCTCTCTCTCTCTCTGTTCTCTAATTCCCTAATTCTCTTTTATTTTCTTTTTCACTCCCTTCTCCAATTTATTTACTCTCTCTCTCTCTATTCTCTAATTCTCTTTTATTTTCTTATTTACTCTCTTCTCCAATTTATTTACTCTCTCTATCTCTATTCTCTAATTCTCTTTTATTTTCATATGCACTCTCTCTCTTTCTTTCTCTCTTCTCTAATCTATTATCTAATTCTCTAATATGTTCTCTCCCTATTCTCTTCTTCTCTATTCTAATATATTATCCAATCTCATTGCCTAAACTCTCAACTATCAACTCTCATACTCTCATCCGATCTCTCAATCTTTCTTTCCTTAGCATCTATTTCTAATCTCTACTCTAAGTTCTAACTTGTATGATCTATTTCTTTCATTAGCATTCTCAAGACTCAAGAGATTCATAGAACAAGTCAACTCAAGAGTCAAGTGACAAGCACACTCAAGAGTCAAGTCACCCAACATTCAACATTATTTTGTTTTATTGTCATTTGCAAATTGAAATTGGACAAGTGTATTGTGTATTTTTGTTTGTGTAATTAGTAATTACTAATTAGTGTATCATTCATTCATTCTTAGTTTCTCGTTTCTAGTTTCTACTCATTTATTTATTTATTTATTATCAAGCACCAAGATTGAAGACATTTACATCAAGATTCAAGACTCAAGACTCAAGACTTTAAGAGTTTCAACTTTCAAGACTTTCAAATGCAAGAGTTAAGACTTCATTTCAAGAATCAAGATTTTAAGATTGTAACTCACCACCACAATCTCTCTCTCTCTCTCTCTCTCTCTCTCTCTCTCACACACACACACACACACACACACACACACTTGTAACTCTACAACTATAGTGAGACACTCTCTTCCTCTCTCTCTCTATCTATATATTAGTATAATAGCATTTAATATGTAGTATTTAGTCATTAATATTTACTATTTAGTAACTAATTTAATATTTTGTAGTTATACTAACTACTTACTAGTTAGTATTTAACTAGTAGCTAGCATATAGCTTATTTGTTGTTTCATGTCTTCATTGTTTGTCTAATACACACTCATACACTAGTACACTACGGTCACTACCTACTACGTAGAGTCATCATCGTGTCTTCTTTCCAATCTTCTACCTTGAAACCAAAGTCAAATGACCTGGGTTAGAAGTACGAGCACTATCGAAGTGCCGATGAAAAGTCTCAGGTAGTGTGTGAGCTACGCAGATACATAAGTTACAGTGGTATTGGATGACATAAACACTACACTGTGCACGCATCGAGATTGAATGCAAAGAGCCTATGGACATGGGCTTATAGATAGGTGGTGTAGACCACATCCGAAAGATGTGGTTGACTAAAGGGGTAAGGGTAAAGGACCCGCCCAAACCACTTTAGAAAATCGATGTAAGAAGAAAGATAGAAAAGTCAACGATTCAATACATTATAAAGTTGTTGTATCTAGCTGGTATAACTTTTAACATAGTGAAGATAAAGAATTTCAAAGTAATGGCTGAAGCTATAAGTCAATTTAGACCCGACTTGAAAATTTGTTCTTATTATGAAGTGAGGGCGAGTTGCTAAAAAAGGTGGTGGAGTTTGCTAGGAACTTTATCTCTGGATACAAAGAAAGTTGGAAAATCTATGGTTGTTCATTAATGGCCAATGGATGGACCGATAGATCTAGTCGGACATTGATACACTTTCTTGTAAATTGTCCAAATGGGACTATGTTTTTTAAGTCCGTTATGCATCGGCCCATTCCTACACGGTTGGTTATTTATTCAAATTGTTAGATTGTATAGTTGAAGAGGTAGGAGATGAATATGTTGTCCAAGTTGTCACGGACAACGCAATTAATTATGCAGTTGTTGGTCGCCTTCTTATGGAGAAGAGTCGACTTTTATTTTTGAACACCATGCCCGGCACATTGTATTGATTTGATATTAGAAGATGTAGGTAGGTTGTATGTTAAGGTAATTGCTAGGGTTAGGAGAATCACGATTTTTATGCACAAGCATGCCATTCTTCTCCATCACATGAGAAACCAACTTGGGGGTAATTTGCTTCATTCGGCCGTGACTAGATTTGTAACAACTTTCTTAACACTACAAATGTTAAATTCAAAGAAAGCTAAACTTAGGACCTTTGTTGTTCCAACCGATTGGAATAATGGACCATGGTCAAAGAAAGCCGAAGGAAAGTTAGTCCAACAAACGATTATTTTCCAATCATTTTGGAATCAAGTGGTAAAGGCCTTAATTCATCCGAATCCTTAGTAAGTGTGTTGCGAATTGTGGACGATGATGAAAAGCCACCCATGGGCCATATCTACAATGCAGTGGAGATGACCAGAAATAAAATCGTGGAACAACTCAACTATAAAGAAATCATGGAACACTTCAACTATAAAGAAATCATGAAACACTTTAACTATAAAGAACGTGATTACAAGCCCATCCTAAATATTATAAATGCTAGATGGGGCAGCTAAATATCATCCCCATTATATTCGGCTACCTACATCCCCATGATTTCTTTGCGATGCATATCGTTGGATTTCTTCACGCTTTAAAAATAATGGTTCTAGAGAAAGAAGAACATGATAGATTTTCTTGAGAGCTGGAGTTCTACATGAAGAGTGTAGGGATTTGGTTAAGAGAGATTGTTATTAGGCATAGGAGTATGAAATTGTCATGTAAATATGCAATTCTATGAAGTTTTACAACTTACAATGTAAGAAGTTTATGTGAGAAATGTCTGACTTAAACTTATTTGCTCAGTGGACTAGTGGTCTATGTATGGAGTTGACCCGACTAGGAGGGATTTGACACTAAAGAAGTTGGCCATGAGAATTCTTGGCCTCGCGTGTTCTTCAAGCGGTTGTGAGCGCAACTGGACTACATTCGAGTCGGTAAGTTTTAAAACTAAAAGTTTTGTAATTCACTTTCAATTTCAAATTTCAATGCTAAATTGCTAATTCACATTTAATTGAAATTTCTAAATGTTATGCAGATTCACACGAAAAAAGAAGAAGAGGAATTGTCTTGATCAAAAGAAATTCAATGACCCGGTCTTCGTTCAATATCACCAGAAGCTGCAGGAAAGATTTTAGTCTAGGCGAGAAAAGCTTGGATTCTATGATCCTATCAGCCTATATGATTTGGAGGTAGAAAGCGAGTGGCTTGTGGAGACAGATGATCCAATATTTGCTGGTGAGTCCCTTAAACGGGCCTAAGTCGAAGACGCCACTTATGGATTGACATCTGGTGAATGTTCTCAATGGCAGAGAAGAGGGGTGTGTAGTAGCATGAGGGCTACTAGCTGTCAAGGAGAGGAAGATGATATTGAGATTGAAGAAGTACAAGACCATTAGATATGGATGGGCAATTTGTATATACAGATAATGAAGAAAGAGAAGAAGATGAAGTGTACGTTGAAGAAGGAGATGAATCTGACGACGACGACGATGATGGTGGTGATGTGCCACAATGGGAGAGGGAACATTGTATATGGTAAATTAGTAGTTTCTAGATTTTGTTTACCAATAAAATTATTATATTTTTATTAATAAGTTGTTGAGTGATTAATTTTTGGTTTTTTACTTCTTCTAGTTAATGGTTTATTTACTTATTAGTTATTATAACTTAGGTGGCATAGTAATAGTACAAATTAGATTGAAAATTGAAATAGATAAACAAAACCAAACTGGAGTAGTTAAAGTTTGTATGGGGAAAAAAAGATTCCCTCCCCCTCCCTTCACTCTCTTATGCAAAGCGATCAAGCACAAGCAATCGTTTAGGATCGCTTATGCCATTTGACATCACCGGTTCCCCCATTGTATCCCTCCCCTCGTAGCTTTATCAATAGGTCATCCAAGAGGTCCCTTCCATGATGCCTCCATTCCCCTATTGCATGAATCAGGAAGTGTCTATAAGCCACCAACAACCTTTCACTTTCTCTTAGCTTATCTACATTCGGAGCATAGGTTTTTTCCCTCAGAAAGTCCACCTTGCTCCTAGTGATAGATATGGGTTCCACTTCTAGCACCTTCCCATGGTACTCGCCCAACTCTTGGAAGGTCTCAATGAATCATGTTTAGAGAGGGATCTTGAAGAGGCAGATCTATGTCACCTTGCTTTTTGGCAATAGCTCTTCTATCCAAGGAAGTATGGCTTCTATATCCTTGTGGACTGGGTTACCACTCTGCCAAGATTTTTCCATCTTGCTCGAGAGGAATTTGAAAAGAATGCGGTGGTCGTAGAGTTTTAGGATCTTAACTTGTCCTGCGAGCCTTGAAGATGTCCATATGTGCATTTTTTGTAATATTTCTTCATCAACTTCCCTAGAAGTCACTTCTACAAGGGAGGCTTTGAGGAGTACCCTCTTGTTTTCGACGATTCCAAATCCATTGCTGCATAATTCCCTGCTACATTTCTCCTTGGCCTACCCATTCTTTTAGGCCTATGTTTGGGCAAGACTTTGTTGAAGACTTCTCCTTTGCTTCTGGTAGGAAGGCCCCTATTGTTTTGAGCAGGTGGAGCTGGCCATTCGATGGTCTCATTACTAGGGATGGCATCCCTAGGAATGATTTTGCTTGATCCAGCATCTCCTCCTTTGGAATTTGGAGAGTTCCTCTCCTTCTTCGAGAACTCCACGCCTCGATTCCACCATTGGAACTTGATATTTTTGATACATTCAATGGCTTAATAGGCCTCGTCCCGAAATCTGAACTTGACGAAGTCGATTCTTTGATGCTTGGATCTGGATCCATCTTTTGGAAGGAAGATGTTCTTCACTCATCTGCACTCTTTAAACAAAGATTTCACCTCCTCCGCCAAGGCCCTAAACAGAATGTTGGAGATTAAGAGTGTTATGAGTTCACCATGGGCTTTCCTCGTGGTTCTCCACCCTCTCTCATCCATATGTGGTCTGCCATTCTCTAAGCCCTACCTGGAAAAGAAAGGAGTTGCCACTAGGCGAAAAGGCTTAAAATATATGGAAAGCTGGAATCCATAGAGCCAAATAACCCTAAAGTTAGGATTAGAGACTTGATTGGATAACTCCACTTGTGGTCTAGCTTCCTAAAAATTCTGAGTAAGGGCCTTGGTTTTGGAGAATGAAGGTATTAGGCACCTTCTCCATCCAGGCTTACAGGCGGTCTCTACTTAAATGGGAATCAAGATTTTAGTATTAGATCTCTAAGCAAAGATCCAAAACCCAAAATAAAATAATAAAAAGACGGCAAGGAAAGTGGTGGTTAAAGAGAGGAAATGCAACAACGGTGAAATGTAAAAAGTGTAAAATGTAGAAACTGTCTTGAGATGGTCTCTCTCTCTCTCTCTCTCTCTCTCTCTCTCTCTCTCTATATATATATATATATATATATATATATATATATATATATATATATATATATATATATATATATATTCAGAGGGCCTTGGTTGTAGAGATCTAAGAAGGAAAAAGGAGCTCTCAAATCCTCCTACTGGCATGGTTGGGAAGCTGTTTCTCAAAACTTGAAGGCTGACTCATGCCTCGTTGCCGATTGCACCAAGCCATTTCTAAAAACTGAAAGTTGTCCTCAACTCCTTTTATCTTTCTTGATACTTAGGTGCTCTTCTCCTCCTTCATAGGGTTAAATCTTTAGAGGTTTCCTGGGTTTCTCTCCCGAAGCAAGAAGGGAGAGAGGGAGTATACAGAGAATTGTTGAAGTTCCCAAGGCCCCTTGGTTGTTGACGAGGAGATATAGAGATGGGGCTGGGCTTTTGGTAATTTTAGAATGGTTGACGGTTAAAGGCCTAATGCTTGGTACTTCTCATGGTTGGCGACTCGCTGAGTCAATCGGGACTCCCCTTAGTGAACCCGTTTTTTATCCCCCACTGAGTTAAAAATGGTGTAGATTCAGTGGGGATCAAAATCTAACATGACTCGGTGAGTTTGTCTGAGTTTTTTATTGACTTACTTACCGTTCCAGGTTTTAAAAATTGGAGTCGTGAATGCATGAAATAAGTTGCAAATCCCGGGCTTTGCTAAGTGCACATGTATGTGCAACAAAGATCGTGTATATGCCACACGTGCAAGTATGTGTGTGCGTGGGTTAAAAAATAAGTATGGCATGACAGGTCCAAGATCCAATCCATCCATTAGAACGACACTACTATATTGATGCCCTAGCACAAGAAACCAATTGATCCACTAGTCAGGTGGGCCACATTTTGTGAAAAGAAAATGTATGGTCCTGAAAAACTTGGCTGGAATTTTATAACCATCCACCTGCTTTCAACATTGGGGCCTATATGCAAGTTGGACTCCACTCATTTTTGGGAAAACATGAACAAGGTCTGACCAACGTGATGGATGGATTGGATCTCGCACATGTGTGGGGTGTACATGAGTTTTGTTGCACACGTGTGCGCTTAGCAAAGCTCAACGGATCCCAGATTAGAATATTTTAGGGTTTTTAAGACAATCTCTTGCATGACTCTGACATGAATGGAGGATTACATGTGGATGAGATCATCTGATGTACCACCTTGTTTTTCTACCAGGCCCCCAAAATCAGGTTGATGAAAAGCTGATCTCATCTGGTGTGCCACCTTGTTTTTATATGGGGGCCCAAAATCAGGCTGATGAAAAGCTCATATGGGCTACACCACTAGGAACAGTTGAGATGGAAACTCCCACCATTAAAATCTTCCAAAATGTGTTTGGGGTCCACCGTGGTGTGACATTCCATCAAATTCACTAATCTCATGCACCATGCTAGGATTAATTGATTCCCAGAAAATCAAGAAATTCAAAGACTCATGTTGGACAATGGACATGCCACATGAATTTGGAGTGTTTAGGCATGATTTTTTATCTTTCCCTATAGTGTTGCCACCCATGTCTTGGATTGGACTACTTTTGATCAATAGTGAAATTGTGGCGGCCCACTTTATGGACAGGTTGGATCTGATTCACATTCTCCCTCAGGTGGTTCTCAGTTAGTTGGGAGTCATGCCTTCCACATACCTATGCGGAGTCAGGCTAGTGCAGTCCTTTTAACATAGTATTTACTATTTCAGTTTAGACACCCAGTTAGAATGGACTCTTTAGTTCCCCCTCTCTCACAACTCTCTCACCTATCTCTCTCAAGGACTATCTCCTGGTGTTTCCTACCACCTTGTCAACATCTAAGCCATACAAGTGGGTCAATCACCTGGCGTAAAATAAGACTGATCTACTCATCTATGGGCTCAACATTAGGATGAATGGATAGCTTATGGACAATTTGACTCAAGCCTAGTAAAGTGGATCTTCCTAAAATTTGAGATAGGCGAACTTCATGGTGGGGCTGAAATCTTGCATGGTCAAGATCTCCTACACACCGGAACATTTGGTGGGAAGTTTTGAAACTTTAGTATTCAAAATTGTGCTCAAATTTTGTAATTTTATAAGTAATTAAGTATTTTTATTATTAATCTATGATTTTTATAATTATAAAATTATTTAATTAGAAACAAGTGACTTGCTCGAGTCACTGCATTTACTCATCCGAGTCAAGTTCTGTGAGCCCACCGAGTTGACTCTGAGTCCCAAGTTTGTCAACCTTGGTATTTCCCCCTAAATCCTAGGATCAAAGGAGAAGCTATGATTGGTTGGGCTGATTTGGTGCAAAAGTCAACAGTGGTGGAACCCTGCCAAAACTGCATCAACAGTGAGTGGAAATTGGATTTCCGCTTGTTGTTGGCAGTTGATTGCTGACATGTGGCAGTGGAAATCCAACTTCTACTACCATGTTTTGTGAAAAAAATATCAAAAGCGGGGGTCAGGCTATGCACAACCCAGTCCCACTATTGCATTACGAGTTGAAATTTTGGCCATTTGGCTTTGAAATGGGCTGATCTGATCTGATCTGATCTGATCAATCAGATGTTTTCTGGACTTAATAGGTGGGGTGTCTGCAGAAACTTTTCCTTGAGTGGTTGTGTTGGCTAACACAGTCCCATATAGTCTCACAATCCCAATCTTTTACTACCTCCTGTGCTGTTAAAACTTAACAGATGGATTACACTCTAGATAGGGCCTATTTCAATTGACTGTCTGTCTGCACCATTTTAATGCCGCATTACTATGATTACTCTGTATTTATTTTTTTTCTACATAGCACCAGTAGCAGTTTGTTTATTTATTACCAGAGGGCATCCTTGAATATGAAAATAAATTTAAAATGGCAGAAATGATGAGTTAGTATTTGCACAAGGAAAAATAAAGAAAGTTTAAAATAGGAGAGTGCTTTCTACTAATTTTTCTATAGAGATTTGTATTATTATAATTTTTTTAAAAATAAAATTTATACATACTTTTTAACTTTATAATTGCATGCTGTTTACTTATGATTATAGTATAATTCAGTTCAAAACAACATGTTTAAGGAAACTTTACACTTGAAATGTTTACAAGATCACAACAAAAATGATTTATTTACTAATTCTAGAACAAATCTCTCTCTCTCTCTCTCTCTCTCTCTCTCTCTCTCTCTACAAGATCACACCAAAAATGATTTATTTACTAATTCTAGAACCAATCTCTCTCTCTCTCTCTCTCTCTCTCTCTCTCATGAGCTGACATTTCCTGCTCAGCCATCTCACTGGTTATTGAGTTAATCTTTTATCATTCAGAAAGGAAAAGATATGTTATCACAGAAACAGAAGATGCTCAACTCTCCCAGACCATTTGATTCAATAAAGAGTTCCCTGATTGTTCTGCCATCTCACTAGTGATTGAGTCCATTTTCTATGTTTGCATGTGTATGTTGTGTTATGTTGCTAGCATTTCACTATCCCATAGAGTAAAATGCATATACAAGTATACAGCACAATAAATGCTATGAATAATTTAGAACATTTCTGGAGAATCCTTAGACCTTTATATCTTCATCTCCTTTTTCTAAAAAATCCTTATGTTCAGCCTTCTGCTTTGATTATTACGCCTTGTTGCAATGCATTAGATTTGCTTCTTGGTCTTCGCTATTCTTATATCAATGAAGCCCACGTATCAACATATTAATGTCTAGTCAAGCTTGCCATTGCTCGTAAACCTTAAGCTCTACCTCCCCAAAGAAGGGAGATGGAATTTGATCGGTAGACTCAGTAGCCCCAGAGGTAGTCTCATCTTTGCCTGAAGTGATATCTCCAATTTCTTTACCGCTTCCCAGCTCTTTCCAAGATGTCCCAAAGGAGATCTCGCCATCATAGCTCACTATTGCAGTGGCCTTGGGATTTTCCGTCTCTTTTGTGATTTCAGACTTTAAAGGAGTGGTGTTAGCCATGGCAGGAGGATGCTCATACTTCAGCGGACCCAGTTCCTGTACGTCAGATACTGAAGTTTCAGTGGTGGCAGTAGGTGATGGGTCTGAATGTCCCCTTGGACTGGATTGGTTCCTCGATAGATTCCGGTGAGCGTGGGAATGCCAATGTTTTAGACCCTTGACGACTCTTTCAGTGAATACCGCCTTCTTCATGCCTGAACCCATCTGTTGGGTCATATTGAGCATGGGAAGTCAGACATGGAAACAGCTTTCTCCAACCCCTGCAAATCTGGGTTAAAAAATTGGATGACATTTATGCGTAGGAGGAATTATAGGTTCCGATACCTCAGGAAATGATTTGTGTCCTCATGTACCCGGTCCCTAAAGGTGGGGCCGATGATTCCATGGTGCAGACTGATCATCCGAGGGGTCTCACCATGGATCAGGATGCCCACAAATCTACCAGTTGAAGATCAATAGCCGTCAAAATCTTTGGCCTTTACCTTTGGACTCTTTCTATATTGTTATTCATAATTGTTTACTTGTACGCAACGGATTGAAGTGTTATGTTCTTCCAATCTGGGACACTTTTGGGTCCCCCATCGATGATGAGCCTCATCAGATCAATGGGCTGGATAACTGAACCATGTGCCCCAATTGTACCGAATGCCACTCCAGGGCACTATTCATGTCCTTATGCATTGGGACCCTATAATTCCTTCTGTGTAATGTTACCTGTGTGACAAGTGTATAGAGAGGGAGCGTTACATAGCCACAAAGGAGTTGAACAATGACGCCCATGGCTACCCATAGGACTATATCCTCCGTCTTTCGATTGTAGCAGGATTTCAACCCGAACTCGTACT
Organism: Magnolia sinica; assembly: GCF_029962835.1. NCBI lineage: Eukaryota > Viridiplantae > Streptophyta > Magnoliopsida > Magnoliales > Magnoliaceae > Magnolia > Magnolia sinica. Next base: position 6,833,895 of record NC_080577.1, read on the forward strand.
GCATTTCAACCTATTAAGCCATAGGGATGCATGAAAATCTCTTAAGCTCATTGACTAGAGATACCTACCCATGCCCATGTGAACATTGCCAGCTGAAAAGAGTTCTGCAAGGTATTGACATCTTTATTCAGCGTCTCTGATCATATGAATGTGATCATGATGGTATAGACTGCTATATGCACATACTTTCATACATATTTACCTGGAAGAGGATGAAATGGAGGAGATGGAGGAGGAATTGTGGCCGACCAAACCAGAAGAGGTTGTCATTGGGCTTCACAAGCATTGTCCCTCGAACAACAACTGACTCGTTACGGCTCTTCAAGCACATCTTAGTTATGATGACTTGTAGTTTTGTCCCCACAATCAAAGACATCTGCCAACAGATACATAACTCTTGTTTATCACAGCCTGCTGTTGTTAAGAGATGCTATGAGTTGCGTTTTTGGGCTTACCACTAAAGGAATAAAAGGCAGCCAGAAATGGTTATAAAATACTGCCAGATGAAAGAAAAAGAGAAGCAGCAAACATCAGGAACTGGAGGACTAGTATATCCATAAACAAGAAGATAGCTTGAAGTGATTGTTTTACCATGTGCACTGAAAAATATGAAGAATATGGAGAAGATCCAGATCCAAAAGCTGCATGAAACAAAACCCAAGATCTGAAATTAGGAACTCCTGTGGAGTGGTGGTGATAAAAATAAGAGCGGTTTAGCTGTTTCATTGAAACAAATTTGAAAAGTGGGTAATTTGATTTAGATTTTGTCCTTTTTACCTTATTCCTACCACCACTTCAAAATCTTTGTCATAAGTTCTGGTGAGGAACTTTTGGAATTCAAAGTTGCTGCCCTCAGCGAAATGGGCCTAACAGATCAAGAGAAGCACAGGCTTCTGTAACCATTAGAAAGCACATTCGATGAAGCACATACGGAGATGCATGGATATTAATAGTCAATGCATAGCAGAATGAGGGCATGAGACAACAGTCTTTCTGCTCTATGAGGTATGATACGGTCCTGCTCATCTGTGTATTATTTGCTTACAAGGTGGATTTCATGCATGTGGGGCCAACGTGGTTCAATGGTCCAAACCGTTGAAATGGACCTTACCATGGATTGGGATTCCCTCGAAACATCCACATTGAAATATCATAACCCTTAATATCTGGCCAAGGCTTTGTTCATTGTGAACTGTTTGATTTACTTTCCTCACACCCATGTACTTGTTTGTAGGCCATAATATCGAAGGGTTGGGATCTTCAAAGTTCAGCCCCATCCATATTGATGCCCGTCATGTCAATGGTTTGAATCATGAATCCATGGTCCTCAGCGTGTATAAAATCCAACTTGTTAGCAAACTGTACACTTCCTATACCCCCGCTAATAGTGTATGGTTTGTATATGGCATATGCATAATTAGTCTGTCTTTGTGGTGTTAGCTTACTGCAATGAATCCATTGCGAAGAGTGAAATAATCAGCCTTGGTGACAGACCCACGAAATTGTCGAAGGAAACAAACCTGCCAAAATGGAAGATCAATCAAGGATATCCCAACAAGCACTACTGATGCATCTGAGGTTAGTAAGATGGTGAAACAGACATACAGGCCAAAGCAAGGCAGGGTGGTTGCTCCAGTACTTGAGATGGCGTTGTCCAAATGAAGTCTGTCGGGTGAGCCTGAACCTCCTTGGGTCTGAAAGCACATTCAGCTAACATCATTGCGGCACAAAGATAGAGCCATGCTTCTAGTTACACTCCGGTGTGTGTTTGGATTGGTGAAAACAATGGCAAATCACAGAAATGAGATCAATTTCCACACATAGGAGATTTCCCCCTGTTTGCTAATACACAATTAGGTGGAAATTGATTTTCATTTCCATGGTTTTCCTCAAAAAAAAAAAAAAAAACGTGTAAAATTATTTTCTAAGAGAACCTATTAAATCTAAATTTTTACAATTATGGGAGACAGTTCTATCTGTTTGACCGTTGATGTTTTAACATTTTTATGAAAACATCAAATCCAAACTAAACTACAGAAACTGTTGGATTCCATAGTTTCCAGTTCCTAAGGATTTTATAGGTGTTTTCCATGTCTACATTTTATATTCTTTCTATCCAGATGGGCCTAGTAAACTTCTTCCATCGGTGAATATTTTTGTTGTTGGATTAAAAGTTGGGCGTCAACCGTCAGAATCAATGGACAGCTAAGGGTATGACTCAAATGTACTGTTGTGGCCCACCCACTCACGTTGTCTTCTTTTATAGGGGTATTGATTGAGCAGGACATAATGTCAAAACCAATGGACAGCCAATGGAATGACTTGGTGTGCTGCTGTGTCCCACCTGATTAGCAGATCAGCCTTTTTCCTTTTTCTTTTTTAATTATTATATACCAGGTGATATTCATGTTGTGGCCCTTGATAGAAGTGGAATTGCAGAACAGGATTCCTGTCGCCGATCCCAATTAACTGGGATAAGGTTTAGATGATCATGGTGTTGGTGATATCCATGTTGTGGCCCATCTTTTTCACATTCTACACGTGGCATATTTGTGGAAAAGAAATGGCTGCAGCATGTGATCATTTCTCTAATTGGTTTACATTCCAAAAAAGCATGTCGGTTTTGTACCTGACTTGAAAACGTTTTGGAATTGAACTGAAGTTAAAGGCAACTAGATTGAAAATGTTCTCTTTTCTTTGCTTATCTAATCGGTGACCTGCTTTTACGGATATGTTGTAGGCATGTAAGAGATCCAAAATCATCATCTGATGCCCAACCTCTGATGGGCCATGTCCCAGAATCACACAAGTGGATGGTCAAAGGAACTTCGGCTGACCTTCTGTAACCATCCTTCTTTTTTTTTTTCGCTGTTTTCCCCCAGAAGGCCTCAATATAACACTAGAATTGTCAGATTGTTGATTTTTTGGTATGTAGAAGCAGACGTGCACACGTTGAGTGGGCCAGAACGAGTGCACTGAGTCATACTATATTGTGTAGGGTAGTGGATCAAGTTTCCAACTTTCCAACATCTGATCTTTTTTTATCAGGCAACAGAAAAAATGTTAAGGTTTTCTGTAAAAGGCTCAAGCAAGACCATCTCCTGTTAGTTGAACTTTGGCTTATGCCAAAGCTGTTGCCACAGCGTCTACGCTAAGGCGGGCGGGCCTGGGCCAAGAAAAAGCAAAATGAAAGAAATTGGGTTGAACCAACTAATTCAAAATCAGTGCCCAAACCAACCCAGGCTCCCCTGTTACTGGGCCTGAGTCGTAATGTGCACAAGCCATTCAGTCAAAGATGCAGTGCGCGTAGTGCTAACTCTGGCACTGTAGATCCGATGGCCAAATAGCCATGCTTGGATGGATAGCCATTAGGATTGTCTAGTTGGTGCAATTTTCTGCTACTGTGGCCCATGTGCTGTGTGTCCCATGAGATACACGGTCTCAATCCCCATGGATGCTGTGTGTCCCCAAGTTCCAATCAAAGACCTTAGGTATTCTTCTTTTCTTGGCCACCCCAGGAATCAGGGACAAGATTGATGGTGGTGGTGATGATAAGCCAAGGGCTGGGATCTTTCTCTCTGTAAAAGATTTTTTGGGGTATCACATCAAAGGTAGTGCTCGTCAGATCAACCTCCTTGGATCCTAGGAACAATGATACCTGGATCACTGAACCATGGCCCCACTTCCATGGACTGGGTCCATCAAGACACTGGGCAGATCTTGATGCACCGGGTGCCAAAACAATATCTCATTTAGATGGAAAAGAACTTTCTAGTACTGATTAAGGTTGATATTAGTCAAACATTATATCTTATTATTTTATTATTAGTTTAAAGTTTACTATATTATTTAATAAGTGGCCGGTAATGTATGGGTTGGTACGGCTCTACTTATAAAACTTTTTATTATTTATAGAGAGGGTGGGGTTACCATGTCTGATTTGATATTCCAGTGTCGTTGTCTCTTCTTCCCATGTTTTCCATCTCTTCATCTGAGAGTATTCAAATCCAATTGTTAAAGAGTATGGTTAGTGGTCTGATATGAACAAGAAAGAAATGAAGATGATATATCAGAGGGAAATAACAGTATTAAATGACAAAAACAAAAATGATTAGCTTCACTCCTAACAAGAAAATCACAGAATAAACTTCAAAATATAGTGTGAGATTTGAAATCTGAGATATGATCTTTTATAGCTGACCCAGTTAGTTGGGATAAGGGTTACATGATGGTGATCCTTGAGGTGAATGCTTCAGGAATGGCAATTTTGTTACTTCAAACTTCATTGGACTAATAATTGCAATCCAAATTGATGGTGTATCCAAATGCGTCCTTAAGATTCATTACCTTGAAAGCGCCAAGACACATGGTTATGACACAGTAGAGAACATGAAATACTGCCAGCACAAAGATGAAGATGTGAAGTTGCATGATTCCTTCCCTTGATACAAGAGAAACCATCCCCTGCCCGTCCAAACACAGCAACGTCAATCCCTCAATCAAAGATAGCCATGCCCTTTCACACACCTTTACTGATCACTTACATCCAGTTGTAGGTTACCACCCATTTCTTATGCTTTCTGATTTTACCTAACAATCGGTTGTACATGTGATCAATCATCTTAATAATGTCTATTAGGGGGTGTTTGGATCGTAAGTTACTTAAGATAAGCTACTTAATTATCTTATCTTGATTTCTATTTATTAAACTGAAGTGATTAAGTAACTTTAAATAAAAAAGTTATTTATAATTTGCTTATAAACCAAACTTTAATCTCAATAAGTTACTTATCTACTGTTGTAAGTAGAAAAAGTAATTTATTTGGTGGTATCCAAACAGGTCCTTGGTGGCAAAATTTAGTACCTTATCTTTATTCCACTAAATACTAATATGGTTACCGTAGTCTAAAAGGCCGTATTAGCTCATTCACGACTGATTTTAGGTATTCACTATCATAAATACAAGAAACCCATGGTAGATGTAGTATCAGTACAGGATATTATGATACCTTTGCTTCACAAGAGTCAGAGATATCACTAGAAATGGTAGTGTTTAACCCCGAGATCTGAGTGGTCGAGGAGACAACAGGTATTGCAGACGAATCGTGATCATCGCACGGTAGGAAAGAGTTCCCCACGCCTTTGCTTACACAAATTCTAGATATGGGCACTTCTCCAACCGTTAGAAGTAATGATATGAAGCCCATTTTCATCAGTTCTACATTTAAAAAAAAAAAAAATTGAAATTAAAATTTGTTAAAAAAACCAACTTAACAGAAATTTCTATCAATTAATCAAAACCCATTTCTGGTGTGATCCTAAAAATCTGCCTCACCGGTTTTGATCTTCTGCAGGGCTCCATTTAGAGGCTTCCTCTTCTGCCTTTTGAGAAACTATGAAAATGAGAGATATGGTGAATACAAAATATACTGTGTATGACTGTATGTATGAACATGTTCTTGCATGGAACGATCTCTTAAGAGACCGGGAATGTCGATGAGCGTCCAAAAGATGAGGAGAGAAGTATCTTGAGATTGAGAATCGCTTTGATGGTATGGTCTTTGAGTCCGTAGGGATTTCCTCAAAAGTTTTCTCTTGATTTCTTGTTGTATCTTGCAATGAGGTTGCTATCTCCTTTTATGGAAATCCACCTTTCTATGATGCTTGGCACCCCCTCATGCTATTGAAATGCCAATCCACATTATTCTTTAATTTTACAAAATAAATACCAATTATAATATTAATAATATGTTAAAAACGAGTTTAGAAATCTGGATTAATTAGCATACCATTCTAAGGAATACCTGGGCCTCCACCATGAACAGTCAGGATCAAGAGGGCCTCAAGGCCATTGATCCAACACAGACATGGACACAAGCATGCATACATACCTTGGTCAGAAGGTGGAATACACCTTCAATGAAGAAAGAAAGGAGAATGAGGAGGGAACAGACGATGGAAACAGCCCATGTAGGTGTATCCTTGAGAGAACGTGGATCCATCTATCTTGCAAATTCTTTCTTGTGATTTCACAGGACTAGATGGGCTGATGATGCATGTATATTTGGGTATGTGGATTTTTATTTTATTTTTTAATATGATGATAACCGTTGGCTTTATCGGTACGGCTGACCATTTCTTTTTTCAATCGGTACGGTCGATCATAGACACGTAAGAGCATTGACTTTGTGTAGTACACATGACAAATTCCACTATAAAAAATCAACATAACACATGGGTGACAAAGTGCATGTGAGGACTTCCGATATTACTGCTTTAAAATATATGCGTCTGTCTGTCTACAACATGAGTGTGGTCCACCTGATCTTTGGATATGCTTTTAATTTTTGGCTTAAGCACTAAAATTATCTGATAAAATGGATGAACCGAGTGGATCAAATAAATAAATCATGGTGGGCCCCACAGTTTACTCAGTACGCAATCCGCTTCTGGTTGGTTGTGGGTCGACTCCAGAGGAAGGGGTGGGTTTGGGTTAGACAACTTGGTTGGAATTCGGGTCTGGTTACTTGTTGGATCCTCATGAGGCTGGATCCGAATCGGGTGGACCAATGCAACCCACCCGAGTTGCACCCCTACTTATGAACTGTCTTTCTTGGGCCCGAATTGACTAGGCCCGTCAAGGCAACTCATTGACTCGGCCGACTCCCATTCTTCCTTCTCTCTGTCTACACCTTCCCATGTCAGGTACTGGCCATCAGATGCGTGTGCTGGATCCATGCCTTTCATCAGACCATTTACCTAGAAGGTTGTTCTGTAGATGGGCCACATAGCAAAGGTTTCACTGATCAGCGAATCTCACCATCCTTGTGAATTTTGGTTTGAAACTTATAATAGCTGTCCAGGTGGGGTCCATGAGGATTGTTGCATCGTAGACCATCTATGGTAAGAATGTCTAGATGAACATCCTGGATCACCAGTGCTGGAGAGTGGGGTGCTTTTGCACATTATTCCTCGTGCTCGTTAGATGGACGGTCCAGATCATCCACTGTGAATCATGTGGTCAAATCATGGATGGGCCAGGGGAGATGGAACCCAGTTGCCATGAAGCCCGTCTACAACGATTCTCGAGCCCGGATATTCACGGTCTCCTTGGGCCTCGAGTTTTAACAAGTAGGCCCCAGAGATCAATGATCCAAGCCGTTCATACAATAGGATACAAGATAAGTAGACCATGCCCAAAATATATCCCTGATTAGAAGCTTATATGCGTTAGATCCGTCCTTTTTTTCCCATTCAATATAGACCGTTGCTACATTCATTTCTCGACTCGTCAATTCCACTGCTTTCTTAGCCGCCTTTATCAACCGAAACCGGAAGATATTGAAACAATTAATTTTGAGATTTTGAACGGGAGAGATGCTTAGGAGGTCGAAGCATTTTCTACCGTCCTTTTTTTTTTTTTTTTGGTTTAGAATTGCAAAAACTTGGTGCATTATTTAAGTTCCATGTCGTAAAAACAGGCTGATCTGATGATGAGGTGGGCTGCGGTCCACATCTTTAAATTGAATGTTGACTTCTTGTAAATTAAAAATGTGGAATCCACACCGGTTTCAATATGTAAATTAATCTTAATTAGATATGTCTGTGAGTAATCCACCCCGTCAATCTGTTTTTCGAGCTCATTTTAGTACCAACAACAAAAAATGAGACACAGTCAAGACTCAAGTGGGCCACACGAGAGGGAAAACTAGGAAAAGAAATGCCTACCGTTGAAACCTTACTAAGCTCCATCTTGATGTTTATATGCCATCCAAACCCTTTGTAAAGTCATTACCACTGGGATGAACTGAATACGTAAAAAACCTTATACTGATACCAAACTTTTCCTGTCACATGTATATTTCAACAGTGTTCGTTAATCTCCACTGTTTCCTCTCATGTGTCTCACTTGAGTCTTGGATCCGGCTCATTTCTTATTTCAGGTTCTAAAATGAACTTTCAAAACGGATGAACGGGGTGGATTCGTCACAAACATCACGGTGGGCCCCACCTAACTTCCCTGCCCCGAATTTTTCGGAAAAGCCTTTTGCAGTAAATCGGTGTCTGCCTGGTTCTGGGACGCGGTTTTGGCCAGTGACACTGCAAGTAGTTGGATAGCTACTGGTCAGAACTATGTGGGCCCACCATGATATATGTGTTATATCCACACCATCCATCCATTTTTACAGATCATTTTACTATATGAATTCAAAACTGAAGCAGATCTAAATCTCACATGGACCACACCACAAAACCCAGTAATGATTGAATGTCCACCATTAGAAACCTCTTAAGCCCACTGTAAAGTTTATTTGACATCCTGAACTTTTATAGCCCATTAATGGTCAGTCACCACTATTTCCTGTATATTCCACCTGATAATTAGATCTACTTCATTTTTTTCATAATATTCTAAAATGATCCGGCAAAATGGATGAATGAACATATATCAAGGTGGGCCCCATGGTAAGTGCCACACCATCTTAGGTGAGTCCAGGGTCTCACCTAATCCACTATCGCGTCCTTGGTTCTGCCAACTCGCGCTCCTTCAGCACCACCTTTTCATTAGAGTTTTAACTGTTGTATGCTAATCATGATGCATGTAATGCATCAATTCTATGGATCCCTTTGTAGGAGGTTATTTAGGCATGAGTCTAAATATAAGGCAGATCCAAATCTCAAGTGGACAACACCATAGAAAATATATTATATTGTATTTGGGTACTGTTTGGATTCGTGTATAGTATTGTATTGTATTGTATTTGGGTACTGTTCATGTATACAAAGGACATGCCTTAGAATACATCCTTATCACCATGCCATTATTCAATGTTTGGATAGGAGGTATTGTGCGGGCAAGTATAATGTATCTTGTACAGATCAATGTTTGGATATAAAGTACTAGGCATGCGTATTGTACAAACGGTCAACATTCAATAGCTGCTTTGTGCGGATTGTTGATATATAATTTTTAATTCTCGTTTCTTTCATAGGTGGTGGTGCCCACCGTTAGTTGATATGCTTCATCTGATCTGGCCAACGTGAGCTGATCCATCCGTCATGATCTAATCCGTCCAACATGAGGTGATCCGTCCACCGTCACTTTTTAATTCTTGTTTTTTTCATAGGTGGTGGTGGTATGGTTTGATTTTTTCTTTCTTTCCTTTCCAATTCTCCTCCACTTCATATGACGGTGGTGGCCACTGTCAGTTGATGTGATTCATCTGATCCGTCCATTGAAGAATTTTATCCATCCATTCAAAGAAATGATGTTAACCACGGTATAGATGGCATCTATCGGGGCATTATCAGCAACATCGACCATGACCTCTGATTAACAGTTAGAAAATGATCGCATGCCAGCGTGAGTGACAAGCGCAGGAACATACTGGGAGAAATGTCTGTCCGAAAAGGGAGAAAATGGTTAACTATAGGAAAAGGCTGGTCTGATTGCCCAACCGTAGACCCCACGATGAGGTCGGAGCTCATCCAGACCGTCCATTGGTTTTGAAATAGCCGACCGACCGTGATGTGGCCCACCTTTGCGTCATACTATATCCCAGAGGGAGACGATGAGACAAAATAATATGATAAAGTTACCTGTGACTTTAAAACAAAACAAATGACAGCTTCTTCCAGAGGACCTAGTTCAAAAAATAAATAAATAAATAAATTTTACCAAGATAGTTCAAAAACTTCATCTGTTAATTTCTGATCGGTTTATCCAACCCGATTTGAACTTATCTGGAATACAGTCCATGATACAGTCAAAGGACCGAGTCATGAACAACTAAAAACTATAGCTGCAGAATTCACCTCAGCCATTCACTGTAACTAAATCTGAAAGAAAAACCTTATACCGGCATAAAAAATCAACAATCCAAGTAACAAACGAAATAGCAGAGTTATGCATTGATCGTCTCCAACATCAGCAACGGTCACCCTCTCGGCATTGGCAGCTTCCCGCACATTCCTAGTGGCGATTTGGGTTCGATCTGTGAGAGCAGCTACACAGTTGCCACTGTCCATTGTTGAGGGACGATGAGATACACGAACAGCGACACTTCTAGTTGCTCGTCACGCCGTCCAATCGGGGAAAGAAGCCTAAATGATATACTAAACAGATTTTTTTTCTGCCAATCAAGAAATGGATATGATGTATTCTTCATTGATTCAACTAACAAAATAATTCTACATATGAAATAACTAATATCCTACTAACCTGATACTGATTCTAGGCATTCGTAGCATCTTCGAAAGTCGGGAAAGACTTGTGTTTACATCCACTGAAACCGTGAACTTGAGCATTGCAGTCATCCCATGTTACATAGATCCCGGGATTCCTTCCCAAAAACACCACATAATACTTTTGCTTCATTCTGCTGTAAGTATTAATCAATGCCTTAATCAATAGGATAACTAGAAAAAAAGTTTTAAAAAAAAATAGTTATCTTCCTTTTGCCACCGTTAACAAATCATTCAAATTTTAAGTGACCCGTCATCACTCCAGGCCTGATTTATAGCGCCCTGAATTACAAAATAATCTGTCAACTGTAATGCAAGCGAAGAGTGTATGAGTCCTTAATGCAATACTCATATTGTCATTCAACATCAAAACTTCACATTCGTAGAATTATTAGCAGTGTTACTTTGAAATGCTTCACAACAAGCCGGAGTAGCATCAACTAATCGATTTTAGAGGCTACATGTGCAACCAAAAATACTAACAAATGTGGATGTAATAAAAATATGATAGGTAGTTGATAATTGGAAAAACAAAAATAGACCATCACCAGAATATGAATCACAAACCGAAATCACAAACATCTAAATTCACGCGATATCTGTAAAATTGTATCTGAAAAGCAATTCTCAACCAGTTACACTCAGAAATCCTCCAACATTTTACTTCAGCAGAAGTTTCTGCTGAGTAAGGACACCTGTGACACAAGTACCATTCTCAACCACTCACAGTCAGAAATCCTCCATCATCTTTACCCACTAGATATAACAACTGAAACATGACAACTATGAGATGAAGAGTGTTATGAATCACAGAAGGGCAAAATTCCTCCAACATAATCAGTCAGTAGAAACTATTACTGAATAATGGAAACTGCCACCAGATATAATCTTAAACAGAATATCACATAACAGTTAAAGTCAGAACCTGCAACAAAAAGTAACATTGCAGATTTAATATATAACAGTCCAAGACATTAAAGATCTGATTACTGCTCCAGCAGTAATCATATAATCTACACCGTTGCCAAGAAGTAAACCCAAACGCACCCATTCACAGTCTCACTAGAAACAGTATCCACCCCAAAAGCAAGAGGAAAAAAAAAAAACCAGTTATAACCACATAACAGTTAGCATAAAAAATAAAAGGGCCATTTTCAATCTGGACCACAGCGAGGAAGGATAACTTTCTCTATCCATTCCTTTCGTCATTCATGTCCCAGCTTAAAAAAAAAAAAAAAAAAAAACCTGCACTGATTAAATCACCCTGCAACACCCTAACAGCCCGAATTTGATCTCCACTGGAAAGACCATCCACCTCCTCAAGGATACCCAAAAGACGTTGCACACGCGTCATACTTTTCCCCTGCGCCATTATAATGGTTAGGTTGTTCATGACTTTTGCGACCTCCCCCATCCTGTCCCTAATCTGTTCACTCGGTCTACTCTTCCTACGGCTAAAATCACTCCCATCAGCGTGACTATGACGAGAACATGAGGTGGCTTCCATTGGGCTTCTGTTTGTTCGCTTTGCCCGATTTACTGAACCCTCACCACTGTGAAATCGGGGAGTTGCACTCTGATCATCCTCATCTAAGGATGAGAGACGCACAGTCTGGAAGGGCTCCTCCTCCGATTTATCATCGGAGTTCATTTCGTCATGGCTGCGCCGTTTTTCGGATATAGGAGAAGAATATGCCGTACTCGCAAACTCATCGTGGGCAAAATCATTACCAAACATGAAGGCGAGATCGTCCCATCTGTCCATATGTTTGCCTCAAACCCGTTCGGCATAGGGGTGGGTCTGTTCGCACAATGACAAAATGTTATAATCATTTATTACAAATCAGTTATTTAAAATATATTAAGCAATTATAAAATCAATTCATATCACAATGTATCCTTCCCATACATCCTCGGTAGCTATCACCATCTTCTGGGAGTTGTCCCATCCGAATCCTGAGACATTGAGTATGTCCTTTATTGCTCAATATAGCCTCTTCAAGGTCTGGAGCCGGTTCGAAATATGTCGGTTCTCTAACAATATCCCACAAGCATCGTATATCTCTTTAATGGTGGCTTCATAAGCTTCGAGTTTAAATCTGATGTCACTTTTAAGACCTAGATTCACCTGTTCCACCAACGCATCAACTAGTGCGTTGTCCATACTATCTGTCCGTTGAATTCTACTTACTCTACTTGAACCACCTAAAGTACGCTTCAGTTGAGGGACATTTCTTGGTGATGGCTGGGTTTTTGCGGAAGTTTGCTTCTTTTTTGGAGTGCCACTTTTTTCAATAAGTGAGCTTGGGCAATGGTTGGACACAAGAACCTTTTTACTAGGTGATGACTCAACTTCTTTCTTCTTCGTGTCCTTGAATGTGCTCCGTAAAAAATTCATTAAACATACAAGCAGAAAATGTTAATAGAAACATGACAGCTAAAGCCAATTGATGCACGACTATATCACTCATAAATAGACACGAATGACATTCATCACAAATAAATATGATAAGTATCAAGAAGATAGTGAAAATATATATTAAATTATTCCTGCTTTCAACAAAGCAGATAATTACATAAACCAGGCAAGTCTAAGTACATTGTCTTATGCATGGAAGACTATCATTCCACATTCTCTTAGCTATCTCATCTCTCTTACGTGTCCAATCATCACGTGCACGATTCGTCACCCGAGCTAACGCTTGTTCTTCTTCCACCATAATTACATCTATAGCGGAAGCGAAACATCCATTGTACTATCTCCACTGTCCTTAACTTCCTCCGCCAGTCCATCATCACCAGCAGCACGGATGAAATTATAAAGGACACAACAAGCTATAATAATTTTCACTTGTATTATAAAACTTAAATTGAGGAAGAGTACGTAGAATATGAAAGTGGCCTTTTAGAAGCCCGAACACACGCTTTATGACATTACGCAGTTGTGCATGACGATAATTGAACAGTTCCTCTTTATTAACAGGCTTTCTTCCCATACGAAACTTGTTCAGGTGATATCGCACACCTCGATATGGTGCCATAAATCCAAGCGTATGTACATATCTGATATCAACAACATAATATTTTCCTACACATTGCAAGATATGTTTCAGTTGAATTACATACATAAACAATTATAATGCAAATAATCACCCCCTTTAGCCAATTACCGTGTGGAATAAGGAAACAATCAGGCCGATGGGTTAGTGCATTTTGTAACACACGAGCATCGGATGTGGATCCATCCCAACCAGCAAGTACATATACAAATTTCATATAAAACGTACATGCGGCCAAAACATTCTTTGACAAAAATTATTTCCTATTTCTGAATGTTGAGCTTAATTCTTTTAGCAAATGAGCTGGGATAGGGGTACCATCTAGGGCCCCGATGTAATCCTACAATCAAAAGTTTACCACATGATCAGTTCATTTTTTCATGGTACTATTTAGTAACTGCTCCAACACATGTACTCACATTACTCGAAAATATGGGTTCCACAAAGGGTTGTCGGATATTTCCTTGGGTGTGTGTAATCCAGGAAACTTCACATACTCTGGATATAGACCAATTATAACATCCAACACTTTAGTAAAGTGTCGGCTTACAATCTCACCAGATCTTGTGAAACGATGACCAATGACTCGATTACGTACATTATGTCCGATAGTATGAAGAAATATTACAACCTGCTCCTCCAACATGCATCTCCTGCTATCGAATAGTAGATTCCGATATCTCAACAGTGAACATAATTCGAAAAATTGTCCCCTGCCCATCCTCAGCTGCGCAAGATAGTCACTATCGCTCTTATGTATAATTCGGCTGATGAATCTACCCCTTTCAATGTGACCACCAGCGGGGTTTGCCTTCATATAGAACCGTCGATAGTATTCAGCTGCTTCGCTACATATACTAAAGCTGCAATGGCTGTAATTGCAGTTGCAATTTCACTATCATTCCATTCACTGCCAGAGGACCATTCATCGAAATTATCCGCACTTTCAGAAGCCATTGCAGCTCAATAGAACTCAAAAGAGATCTGAATGAGAATTACAATAAATTGAATATTTATACCTCCTCTAATATGAAATGACTATACAGCAAACACTTCCATTGTAGTGGAGATTATATTGGGATTTATAGTCTTTCCAAAATTGATGATTTACAAAAAGTTGAGATGAATACATAAAAGTTGAGTATGGACATTAGATAATTTTAGCAGATAATTTATTAACTTAATAATAAACGCAATCATACAACAAAGCTATTAACATGCAATTGTCGGTAGTTGTATTTACAACTTCTGAGTTCAGACATCAGACATTACAAAAAGTAAGGTAATTTAGAAGCAATAAAGTTCGATGGTGGCATGCCGATTTGTCTTTGTTAAGACAAAAGCATGTAAATGGATGAACCTACCAACACTGAATCTACCAGCGCTGACCAATATATTTTACAATCTGCAAGGCTTGAAGGTGGCATTGAATAAAAAAACTGAACGTCATCTAACACCTTACGACCATCTTATAACAAATGCATTACTAGTCAATGTAATGAGGAGACACAAATGCATTACTAGTCAATGTAATGAGGAGACATTATACAGTGAACAACCCGTTCATATAATAGGGAAATTGATGCTGAATATGGAGAGGATAATATGAACAGATATTTATCCTTCAAAGCCCCAAGGAAATCAATTTGAAATGAAAGAAATAATGCGTCTTGCATGTAATAGATATGAACGAGTAATACCTTTTTTTGAAATCCGATCGGATGATGCAGAATGTACAGAGGATGCAAAACTTACCTATCTGACAGATGATTTTGAAGAGCTTGTTCAAGGGTTGGTATGTTACGAAGAATAGGGTTTTATAAAAGAAACACGTATCGAAATTGCGAAATGTTAAAATATAAAGTCATCTCATCTGTCCAACACAACAGAGCATGCACCCGTCAATTCAATCCATCGACGCTTACTAGCAAGGCATTGTGAAATCCCAATATGCATTTGGATTATTTGCATATTTCCCTCCCATCGGCTGAAATAGGGTGTAGACAGTCCCGGGTGTGTAATATAGACCGTATACACGCCAATAAGAGGGGCGTCTTGCATCAAAGAGGCTCATGTAAGATACAACCCTCTCCGATCATGGTTACAGGTGGTTGAATATAACCAACCCGATTTGTAGGAGGGAGATGACCATACCTGATGGATTTGCTTTTGGGCAACAGGAACTGCTTTGCACGATGGCTTGATTTGCAACGAGTAAGCTTGTAGAGAGCTATAACGGTGACTGTATGTGTCACGCCCCGAACTCGGAAACCGGGCTCACAAAATTCCCGATCGCCGAATCCGGCGCCGACAGCCTCCGTAGAACCCCATTTTCGGATCCCGGCACCCATTCACCAGGTTCCGATCCTGGGATACTACAAGGAGGATTTCAAATCATCAGTCTGATTCATAATGAGCATAACAAAAGCATAACCCACAACTAATAACCACAAGAACACCACCACAAAATCCACTATGATCAAAAACTTTTTAGTACAATACGGCAGAAGGGGAAATACAATGCAACAAAAGAAACAAAACTCCAGAAGCTCGGCTGCACGCTCCAACTATGGCCAGACTATGGCTGCGACTGCGTCCTGACGTCACCTGCACGCATCAATCGTGCATAAGCTTATGGAAAGCTTAGAGGGTGGTGTAAGTGTGTGCGCAATATAGACGTGCTCAAAATGCAAGGTCAGAGTGATGCGGAATCATGATGATGAGCACATGAATGCAATCAGCCGTACCAAGGCTATGCGGTGCAAGATATGAATGCTATCGGCCATGACACGGCCATGCGATGCAAGATGCAACTCAAGCATGCCAATCCTCAACATGTATCAATATAGTTCTCATTCTGGATAATCACCGGGTTCAATACACTCCAAATGGCACTGCGCTCTCCTAGCCGCACAGTCTAATGAGCGTAAGAAACCTCACTATCCGCCCGACCAATAGTCACTGCCAATACCTATCCGCACGTCGATAGCGGACCCATTCGCGAGTGGTCAAACTCGGCCTAGTATTGCCCCCTACCCTCGGGCGAGTAAGGCCGCACTCCTTTCCAACCGACCACGACACAGTGGGAGACGCGGCCTCCTGGTATTCGGCCCTCATGCGTTCGTATATCCACTCGGTCTCGACGTTGGAGTCATCCTTTGGTACCATCGGGTTTAGGGATTTTCATCCAGGGACATCTATGGTGCCCGTATGCTAGAATCAAATATTTTCGGTCTCCAATCCTGCCATCCACGATGTATCTGTGGAGGCCATGGCCCTGATGTCGCTAGGGCATATAGTAATTATAATCACACAAATGCAAGTGCATGAGTCACATTATCAGTCATGCAACAGTCTGTATGTACCATGCACTTATATGGGGCAACTCCGCCTATTAGGGAGCCCATAAACAGTCTGCCCAAAGGCATATGCTATGATCGGTCACTCCTCACGTCAGGCATACATATGATGCGAATGATCATGAACCATGGATCTATACTAAACATGCATATAGGGATGGGCTCTGCGTATCACAGAAATGGGCCTAGACGGCCTGCAGAGTATAAGTATGAACCTATCAGTGGCCTTAAGGAGTGTGACAATGCGGACATTTAACCAACATTGTCCTTACAATGTGGACGTCAAACCAACATTGTTCCCAAGGCTTAGCCCGCCATAAAGCACCATTACACAAACCATAGGAAATCACACATTGCAATGGACTAATATACATCTCATTGGGCCTCGACCCATAGTGCTCAGATACATCAAATGGGCCATCTCATATGGGCCTTATATAAGTCAAGTGGGCCGCATTAGTGGGCCTTATGTACATTGCAATGGGCCATAACCCATGAGCCTTTGAAAACTTCACAATGGGTCTCGTAACATGGCCCTTATATATATCAGAGTGGGCCTCGACATCGGGCCACCAATACGTCGAATGGGCCTAACCTCATGGGCCTTATATATATATCAAGGTGGGCCTCCCCAATGGCCAGAAATACATCAATATGGCTCCACCACATGGGCCTAGGGCCCACCATAATATTTATTTGAAATCCAACCTATTCATAAGGTCACTTGGACCTTGGGTAAGGCCCACTGAAATGTTCATTTGAAATCCGACTTATTCATAAGGTCACACGGGCCAGGGAGGAGGGGAACAACAATTTTCAGCTTGATCTGAAACTTCTGTGGACCCAGAAAGGGTTTCAATGGTAGAGTTCAATTCACACTGTTTCTTGTGATGTGGGCCGCCCGAGCGCTGGATTGACCTGATTTTTGAGGGGGGTCCATGTCAAATAGTGGCCCACCAAATGGACGGTGTGGATACAAAATATACATCATGGTGGGGCCCACGGATGGAGCCGTGGGTCCCTGCCTCTTGGCCGCCCGTCACTGCTGCTGCTTTTTAAATTTTTTTTTTTTTTTAATTTTAATTTTTTTTTTGTTTTGGGGCCCACCGAGATGTGATTCACAATCCAGCCCATCCATTATGTGGGTCCCATCTAAATGACCGTACAGACCAAGTTTCAACGACATCCAAAACTCAGGTAGGCCCCACCAAGCGATTTTATATGTTTAGGCATGTCTTTACATGTTTTTAAATGGTGTGGTCCACATGAGTTTCGTATGAGCCTGATTTTTGGTATGGACGGACGGTCCGCGGGGACCCATCAAATTCACGGTGTTGATCTTCAAAACACATCAATATGGGGCCCACAGCTGGGGCCGTGAGCCCCAGCCCGTCCGTCCGTCAACCGCGAGCGCAGGCAGCGCCTCTGGCGCTCTGACAGCAGCAGCATGCGCTGCTTCTTCTTCCTTTCATATTTTTTTTTTTTTTTAAATAGCCGTTTTTCCACGGTTTTTCCCAGGCGGGGCCCGCTTCAGAAAGATCCGTACCAGCCATCAGTCCCTGTGGCTCGATACAAACCCATAGAGTCTAATATTGGGCTGTTTCAAATGTATCAGAGCATCAGGGAGTAAATCAAAGGTAGGAAGCTTGTTTCCTATGGTATGGCCCGCTAAGGAAGGGGATCAACTTCATTTTTCGGCTCAACGCCTAAAATGAAATGGGGAACAACATGGACGGCTTGGATTTTGCATATACATCACGGTGGGGCCTGCATGAGTGGCGCACCACTCCCTCCTCTATGCTAGCCTGTTAGTACAGCCCATGCCAGCTTACCCATCCTTGTTTGCCAACGTCCAGCGTCCAGGGACGCTGGACGGCATGCTTAAATACATAATATGGTGGGTCCCACGTAGATGTGGCCCACCAACATATATGCATAAAATGTATATACATATTATATTATATATAATACATATTATATTATATATATTATAAAATATAACATATATACATATATTTATATATGATATATATATATATATATAAGTACATTGGGTCCATCCAAACAATGGATGGTGTGGATCATCACCTGCAATGGAGTGGGCCACTCTGTCTGTTGTAGATGGACGGGTAGATGTAGTACATATTGGTGGGATCCACACCATTACAAAGAAAGAGAGAAGGAGAGAGATAGAGGGAGGTATACGGTGAGATAGAGGAACCCCGCCACTATGGGCCCTCTTGATTAAATCACATACATCCAAATGGGTCCCACCAACAAGTGGGCCCTATAATTTAAAATAATGGCAAAACACCCACCTTATCTTCCTTCTTCTTGGTCTCTTAGACTCCAATGCCCCTCAGCTTCAACTTTGATGGAGGATGATGGACTCTTGATGGTGAGGATGAGAGATGGGAGGGTGTAGATGGATGATGGAAGGTGGACCACACTTGAGAGGGAGAGGAGGCTTGGACGTTTGGGGCTTGGGGTTGCTTGGAGAGATATGAGAAAATGAGAGAGAAAATGAGAGGATGGGAGTGATATGAGGTGATGGAGTGATGGGTGTAATTAATGGGGCATGGGTTTGTTTGAAAAGTGAGTAAAGGAGGGATGGGTGAAGAGAGAGAGAATTGACTTTGTGAAGAAAGAGGTATGGGTTGTTGTACTTGAGATAAGGTTGCATTTAATGATGATTGATGGGACTTATTGTGTAGAGATTCCCTCGAAATCCGCAACGCGCGGTGTTTCTTCGGAATAAACGCTGATCGGCATCTTCTTACCTGAGTATCGGTTCGGTGCGCAAGTCACGGCGTTGGAACCGCGGCGACGACGCGGTCGCTATGATATAACTTTCGGATCAAGCCGACGTCGGTGTGCGGGACCTGGCTTAGGATCGTGCGCAAACACCGAATACGGTGCGAAGGTTGCCGGAATTTGACCGGAAGGACCGCGAAAGCTAATGAAATGGTACGGATTAGGACACGGGTCTTACAGTATGTGCAGAGGGATCTTCGGAAGGGCCGGTTCGGAACAAAATGCCGACATACAGGCTCTCAGACGATCTATGGAGGAGGCGGTGGAGAAGATCACCCGTTCTCCGTAGGATACAAAAAACAAAAGGGCTTATTTCAAAGTCGTCCGTGTTTACAACGCAATGAAGATGTTGTACAAATGGCAGCGGTATGCACTGACAGTACATTACCGCCAGTCAGAGGCTCCGCAATGTATTTGCGCGCTTCATATATGAAGGTCGGCTACTCTTAATCAAACATTGCTTATGTCACATTAGTCCCATTAAAACAATGCAATACACCCCTAACCGCAAATCCAAATAGGCCCTAAGGGATCGAATACCTACCCTTAATTTCTTAAAGAGGAAATACATTGGATGGCAAAAAAGAATTACAATAAGCCCTTAATTTAGGTTTAGGTTTTTAATCAATGATTGGATGGCATAAAAAATAATTACAATATGGGCCCTAATAATTTTTAATGGTAGAATTAACTGCCATTCGTGAACCATTGTGGGGTCCACCTAAGATTTGAATCTTTTTCATTTTTGAGCTCATGCCTCGAAATTATAATCCATGAAAGATGGGCAGTGTGGATTAAACAAACGCATCATTGTTGAGGCCCATGGTACAATCCATGGTTAGGGTGGATTCGGCCACTATGCACAAGAAACAAAAGGATATAACTACCAATTTAGAATGTAATACACATAATTCGATGAACACTGTTAGTCAAAATCAAAATAAATAGCTTTTCATCATTTTTCAAAACTTTAGATGAGTTTTAGGAAAGAGTTTATTTTTATGTAAGGTATTGTCTCGTAAAAATAAAAAAGTGTGTGAAGACTCAATTTGGTTGATTTTTATCTTTTATTATTATAAATAATTTAAAACAAATCTTGACCAAAAGAAAAGACTCAATAGAATCTAGTTTCTGAACTCAGAAATCCAATTAAGTCGAATCAACTCAGTTGAGTGATCAAGTCGAGTTCTTAAAATATCATCACAACCAGACCGGGGTTCCTCGTAGGCTCTTGGGTCATTGTCCGGGAAGTGGATCGTGTCCTCCACGGCATGTACGCATTAAATGCTTGATGATTCGAAGCAAGGATCTGTGGGGCCCACGGTGATGTATGGGTTTTATCCCCACTGTTTAACCATTTTTTCAGATCATTTTAAGTTTGAGTTTAAAATTGAGGCAGGTCCAATGCTCAAGTAGACTGCACCACATGAAGCAGCTCCAATAATAAAACTCATTGTTGAAACCTTCCAAGGGCTACCGTGATATTTGTTTTCTATCCAAATTGTTTATAAGTTTATACAAACCCGAATCAAGGAAAATACAAATATTAGATTAATCCAAAACTTCTACTGCTCACAAGAAGTTTTTAATTGTGGGAGTTCAATTCCCACGGTATGGTCCACTTGAGCCTTGGATCTGCTTTATTTTTGGGCTCATATTCTAAAATGATTGGAGAAATAGATGAGCGGTGTAAATAAAACCCATAAATCAGGCACGAAACCCTGCCTGGACAGATTATTGTCCGGTCCGGGGCAGACGCAATCCGCTTCCACTTGTCGGAGGCATTGTCTTATAACTACAAATGGATTCTGAAGTACTTGTTCTACGTCTTGTACTTGTTCGACGTTTTCATTGACTTTCCAGTAAAAATTGCTGAATTTGAGGGTGATACATTCGTTGTACCTACAGTTGTACTTGATTTTTTATATGGTTTACATCAAAGACCCTCCATCATATATTGCGTGGCCTGCCCAACCTCAACTTCGAACCATTGACTTAGCATGCATTTCAATGGATATTTAAGACTAACACAACGGTCGGAGAAAATAACGTGCATGCTTTTTCCTCATACAATGAATCTCATTTACCCTCATGGAAACCGTGCTAAGGTGTGACCCCCGTGATTTTTGGGCAAGGACACCTGTATGGTGGGGCCCATCTAGTGAATGACCAAGATTTCACATTTGCCAAACTGGCATGTGGACCTTTCATGCTGATGACATCATCTTCCCAACTGGCACTTTCATGAACCCATCTTTTTTCTTTGGCCTTGCAAGATGAAGGCTTCCCACATCATGAACAAGGAGCCAACGTCAGTTTGGCCCCGTTAGGATGTACCATCAAATTGGAATTATATTTCAATTAATTGGAATTTGATCAGCTTGTATTATCCTTTTGTTAAAGAATTTGGTTCTGTTTGGACATACCGTTGAATTGGAATTTGATAAAATTGTAGTTTCTTTCATAGTTTAAAAACTTGACTCAACTCAATTGAGTAAACCAGAATTTACAAAGATTAGAAAAATAAAAAAATAAAAAAATAGGAGGTTGCGACTCAGTCATTACTCACTGTAACATTCTGAATTTTCATAGCCAAAGTTTATACTCATATTCAAGAAAATCAGTTGTTAATAATGTATAAATTGGATGTTTTAAAAATCACATATAGATTTATGGTTTTTAGATTCCATGTGTACTTTAATAATTCAAATGAGAACCTAAATATGAGTTTCTAATTTCTCAACTCCCTGGTTCCTCTGGGAATTTAGTTGGGTATATGCACCTAATATATTATGTCTTAATTGCGTAAAGCTTATGGTGGTTCACTCTCTCAGGACCAGTTAATCTCATTCTCATACTCTGATACCAACTATAATATCCTAAATTTTCGTGGCCAAAGTTTATAGTCATGCCCGAAAAAACTAGATGTTAATAATATATAAATAAGATGCTTTAAAAATCGTACTTTATTATTATTTTTTTTCCAAAAAGAAAAACTCGTTTCTAAATAATTTGGTAAAACTCAACACTATTTGATATAATTTATATTTTAAATATTATATATTGTTAAAAAGAGGGTCATAAATACTCCTAGCACACGGTTAATGCTAGTGTAGCTCACGTTCAGAATGAGGATCATCTGATCATTTTCCACCACATTGCGTTACATCTTTTCTTCCTACTTATAATAATTGGTGTATGACCCATTGCAAGAAGTATACATGCTTTGCATAGCTCACTGGACCAGCACTGAAGTATCTTTCTTGATTAGGCTAACATTGCGATGTTGAGTAGGTTGTGAACACTTTATGGTTAAGATGGATTAAAAAAAATCCTGGCCGATGATAGAAGTGATCGGACCATCAGAACTTAAAATGAACATATCTTGCAAATTAGAATGAGCTATGGGATGTACCATATATGATTTTAGGGTAGGATGAGCTACTTTAGCTATAGCCAAGTTACGCATGCTGAATTTGCAAAATACCAGCATATCGACGATCGAATTCCTGTTTTATTTTTGTTTTTACTATTTATAGTAAACATTAGTTTGAGTATTACTCTTCATCCGTTAGGCTTTAGGAGTTCCATCCAACATGAAAAGTGCTTAGAATAATTAAGAGAATAGCATGGTTGAGCCAAATAGGACACTTATTATTTTTGGCCGAAAACCATGAGGTCTAATGGAAATCATGACCATTTATAAATAATAAGTTTATTACTTATAGTAAGTCACGATTTCTAGGAGTTTTAGTTATAGTGTGAGTTTGAAACTTCTTCCTAGGGTGTATGTTATTATTTAAGAAGTTATAAACTCATTTTTGGATCATCAATCAGTCTATTAAGAATATTTTAAAATTATTCTATTTTCTTATTTTTTCCTCGTGGATTCGAGGCATCTCCGTGAGGAGTCTAGAGAAGTTCCGTAGATTCAGAATAGTTATCCCCCCAGGAAGATGGTGCTCAACCTCACGTCCTTCCCTCGTCAGGCTAATGAGTCGAGCATAAGCCTAGCTGGAAAATTGATCAGGCTACGCATGTCCCAGTCCACGAGCCAATATTGGTCTAAGCGTTGTCCAAAGCTAGGTTGGGTACGTACATTGGGCTGGATCAGTCATCCAGCTCATTGTCATCCTTAACCACGGCTGAAACATAGTTTAAAATTTTGAAAACTTGAATGGACTTGATATCCAGTCGGCTTAGATTGTCTCAAAGATTGGATTTAACTTGGGTCCTTGCTCTTGCTCGGGTGGTAGATTCTCAGGAGTTCAACTCCCCGTCAAGGGTTCGAGTACCCATAGGTGGTGAAATTCCACTAGCGTGAGTGTGTGGGGTGTGTGTGCGTGTGTAAATTTTTTATTTTTATTTTTAAAAAAACTTGATTTGATATGTGATAAGTAAAATATAAATAAGAAATTTGTAATAATAGGTAGTTGGAGTAATATGTTTATAGAAGTAGGCAAGTCTAAGCACCAATGCAACATTGGCCTACTGGTACATGCAGTTTCCTATGTTTTAGGGTAGTGACTCTGTTCGAGTCGTGTTGAGTTGACCAAGTAAATGAGTCAAATCGGCAGTGATGCTGAGTCTGAACTGAATCAAGCCTGCCAATGGGTTTGGTAGAGACTCTTGGCTTAATTTATTGGGAATTGAGTTGACTCGGCAAGTTTTGAATTGAGTCATCGAGTTTTAGAATTATGATATGAAAGGAGAACTCTAAGAACAGTACTTCACATCTTTACTGGGTCGGTTCATAATCTTCTTTTGACTCAGAAGTTCTTAAGATTTTCCATAAAAACCATCAGTTAAGTAAGAGGTACTATTGATTTTTAAATCATTCAGAGAAAAATCCAACATGGGTAGGGGTGCAAATGACTAGAAGTGCATTGACAAATCTGGAAAACCACTTCTCTATGTATCATCTTCTGTTTTATACAAATATCAATATGTAATCTGTGCACCTTTTATACATACAAACTCATCCTCTTTTCGCCTCCAAATCTTCTTCCTCTTCACATTTTCTTTCAAACCATTCCTTGGACCATCCATAGAACACCAAATATGGGTAATCATGCACCAAAGTGCGGTTGAAGATTAAAAAGGCAAGGCATTGTAATCTACGATTGTAGGTGTAAATCTCACCCCTAAACTCCCATTTCCAATTGAAGTTCACATGTCCGTGTGCTCTCCTATTGGAGCTCAAGACATTTTCGCCAATGGCCAAAATAGCAGCCCAAAAATTCTCTACATTGGTCAACTTCGCCACGCAAAAGAGATCTCCCCATTATAGTTTCCTTTGGTGTTAGTGTTCGGCTCTGTCACAGCCTCTTCTGTTATTTCGACGGATACAGATACAACGTTTGGTGATGGAGTTGAATGTTGTATGTGTTCCGTCATTACGAGCTCTTGTGTTTTTGAAAGTGATGTTCTGGCTTTGTGAGAAGGAGAAGGCTCCGGTGAAGGACAAGTAGAACTCGACCTGTTCGGTGTTATGCTCCGCTTTGCCAAGCTGTGCCAGTTCTTTAGACCCTTGGTGATCTGCTCGCTGAATACCACCTTCTTCATAGATGAGCCCATCTGATGAAAGAAAGAGAGCGAAGATTAGGGCATTAGGAAATGCAAAAATACTCCTCTTCCCACATGAGCCATTAGGCCGTATTTTGTACAAGATCCAAATAACGTGCCCTAACTCAAGAATTGCGCGGGCCTGATCATCAGGGGAACCATATATATGTTTACATCAAATACAGCCTGGTCGGTATTTGAAGTACGGCTGTTGACGGGACCCATTAGATATAAAATGCCAGCAACTCCATGACATGGCTCAGTAAAAAAAATGTAGTGTACGCTTGTCAGATATGAATGCACAATAAATAAGCTAGATTATCATTTCACATTGAAATTTTGGATTTTTGAGGAGAAGGATCAAACAAGTGCACATGGCAGTTTTTTATAGGGCCAAGTTAGGGGTTACAGGAAATCATCATTGGCCGTACCTGACTATGGAGCCAAGGAACAATACAGTAAGGCCCACCTGATGAGCAGCCTGGATCTGATACACGTGTGCCAGACTGCCATTACCTGTGTGACTAACCCATAAAGGGGTAGGATTACATATCCAATAAGAAGCTGGACTAACACGCCCACTGAGATCTTGATGATGATGTCCTCTCTTTGGTGATGGAAGCAAGATCTCAGTCCGAACTTGTACTGCGTTGAAAACATGTTAGCCATATATATATCTCACGCAAGACCATAGTCCAGAACACCAGGTTCATATATACATACATACCCATGTCCACGTGAAGAATGCTAGTTGAAAGGAGTTCTGCAATGCCCAAAAAGTCTCGTGTATGAGAAATACTGTACCATGGAACCGTGCATGAGGAATGCCATATATACACCAATTGAGAGGTCTACAATCCTCGTCGAGCTATCTAATTGTGAGTAGAGAGTGGGGCCAACCACTTTATATATGCGAGTGGGTATTGAGACTCAAATATTGCATAATTTTTTCCATTTATATCTTAGTTTATGAATATGAATCCGCTTAATATTCTATTTTACTCATGTATGTGTTGCAAGGTGAATTTAAGTGCTTGGATTGAAAAAGGGTGCTAAAAGCATGAATTTGATGCTCAAGAATCACCAAGGCAAGGGATGAATTTTAGGAGATCAAGATTTAAGAATTCACATGCTAAAGATCCAAGAAAACCAAGTGAGTAATGAAAAGAATCGAAGATTTAAAGTGAAGAATCTTGAAATCGTCCTGAAAAGTGTATTCTGAAGCTCTGAAGTCTATTTTGAAAAACTGCGCAGCAGAAAGTCTATTTTAAACAAACTGTGCAGCGAGAAGTCTATTTTAAAAAAATACGTATATTTGAGGCGGTTTCTAAGGTTTTTCAACTTTGTAAAAAAACTGAAGTTCCTTACTTATAAATAGGGCTTCATAAGGCATTCCTAAATATTATTCAAGGCATCCCAAAATAAAATTTAAGATTTTTAAAAAGTTTTTAGTTTTATTAAAACTTCATAAGTTTTTTTTAATTTTTTTTTAAATTTTAGATCTTTTCTATTTGCATTTTTTTCCTTTCTTGTTGCTTTTTATTTCTTATTTTAATTATGTTTTTCTAAGTTCCTTCTACCCCAAGTTAGAAGAGAGGCACATGGGTTTAATAATTCTTTAAGATTATAATGATTGATTGTTTTAATGATGAGAAGAATGATGTATGCATGTTATCTATTATTTATGTTTTTTTTTAATCCTCTTGTAAGATCCATATGTTTCCATCATATGAGATCCACATTGATGGATAGGTTTACCATAGATTAATCAGATTTCCTAGATAGGAGAGGTTCTCAACTTGTTATATTTCTTTGATTTTCATTATCTTATTGATATTGAATTCTTAAAATCACTGACGCTTGATAATATATATCAATGGTGCAAATCCATAATTTTCTAATATTTTATATCACTTATTAAAATATTTAAACTGTTTTATTTTTCGATTAGGTTGACCATAGTGCTCAAATCCTAGTTGTGTTATCCAAGTCATCATGATTTTGGAACATTAACCTATGTGTGGAACTTTGAAGCTTGGGTGTTATTTTATTCAGTTGAATTACATCCATTCAAAAATCCCAAAATCAAGTTTTCATTACTTAGTTTGTTTTGCCTTTGATTTTTTCCTTCTTACAATTCATCTCCCTGTGGGATCGACCCTGTATTCACGGGATACTACTTATGAACCTTTGTACTTGGAGGCAAGCAATCAAGTTTTTGGCGCCGTTGCCGAGGAGAGACTGAGATAGATCACATATATGCAAGATAGCTAAGGTAAGTTTTCTTCTAAACCTTCCAAATTTTTTGTAGATTTTTTTTTTCTTTTTTTTTTCTTTGAAAGTAAATTTAGTTGGGTCTTTCAAGCACTAACTATGACATAAGGTTGCCCTGCTTGGGATTTTATCACCCAAGTGCTATGGTTGTCCTACAGTTGCTGTTTGATTACAAAGATCATTCGCTGAATCTATTTTCCAGATTAGCATAGTTTAAATTCTGCATTAGTTCTATTTTGTTGATTTATTTATTATTATTATCATTTTTGTGAACTGAACCCTCATGGTCGGCCCTGCCGCCTGGGTTGTTGATTTATTTTTGTTTTGTGGACTGAACGCTCATGGTTGGCCCTGCCGCCTGGATTGTTGATTTATTTTTGCTTTGTAGACTGAATCCTCATGGTCGGCTCTACTGCCTGGGTTGTTCATTTATTTTGCTTTGTGGATTGAACCCTCATGGTCGGCCCTACCGCCTGGGTTGTTAGTTAAGTTTTTATTCTTATTTTAAGTATCATACTTGTTATTTGAATTAGTGGTATTTGTTGTGTGGTGTGGATGGTTTATGTCCCGTTGGAGTAGGGATCAAAACAATTGACTCTCCTCCGAAGGCGGAGTAGTTCCAGGCCTTGATCATTCACTTAGAAGAGGCACTCAACATCACTTGGATTCCATGGCAGACCTAGTTAATAATTCAAATCCAAATCTGCCAGATCCAACTATAAATCAAAACAGAGAAAATCAATCTAATCCTCCTCTTGAGGATGAAAATGAAGTTCATAGGAATGTGTTAAACCAACCACGGACTTTACGTGAACATTTACACCTTAAGAGATCAACTTTACCATCTTACATAGTGTTCCCTGCTCACACAGGGAACATTGATTTTAAACCAGGTGTGATTCAATTAATTCCTAAATTTCATGGCTTGGATTCTAAAAACCCTTACTTGCACCTCAAGGACTTTGAGGGAGTAATTGCAACGTTACAAGTAAATAATGGCAATAAGGATGTACTTAAGCTTAGGTTATTCTCATTTTCTCTAAAGGATCGGGCCAAAGCATGGCTCAACTCTCTAAGACCTAATATCATCACTTCATGACAAGCCTTAAGTAGAGAGTTTTTGAAAAAGTTCTTTCCCAAACACAAAACAAATGCACTAAAACAAGAAATCATGTCATTCTCCTAAAAGGGGAATGAACTATTTTTTCAAGCTTAGGAGCGCTTCAAAGACATTCTAATTACTTGTCCACATCATGGTTATGAACCATGGCACGTGATTGATGCTTTTCAAAAGGGGCTCACCATGGATACCTGTCAGTTCATAGCGATGATGTATGGTGGAACCTTTCTTGACAAAAATCATAATGAGGCTTGGGATTTTCTAGATATGTTAGGAGAGAATACGCAGACATGGGATGTCTCTGCTAAATCAGACCAAACTAAACCCATTCCTAGAGAGAAAGCGGGGATGTATGTCCTAAGAGAGGAAGATGACCTTAATGCAAAATTCGCTGTATTAGCTAGAAAGGTCAAAGCCTTGGAAATAAGGAAGGTTGATATGGTTAAAGCGAACACTTCCTTAGGTAATTTTTGTAGCATTTGTGATGGTACAGACCATGACACAAAGGATTGTCCAATAATCTTAATTGTACAAAATATCACGCATGAGCATGATTAAGCAAATGCTATAAATAACTACCAAATGTTAGTTATGCAACGAATGAGAAACACGTATAATCCAAAATGGCGTAACTATCCTAATCTTAGTTGGAGGAATGAACTATAAATTAATGCGCCCAATACACCTCAAATGCCTCCACAAAACTTCTTTGGGGCACTTAACAATGCACCCTATATGCCCCCACTAAAGAGATCATCTGTGGAGGATACATCGACCGCATTTATGAACTTTCAAGCTCAAATGAATCAGTCTCTAATTCAATCAAATCAGAAAGACAGCTGTGACTAGGATTGAGACTTAACTAAATGCTAAGGAAAAGGCCATCCTTCCTTCTCAACCTGTGTCAAACCCTAGAAATACCCATTTCATTGGAGACTCAAATCCAAGTAAGCCACATCATGAACAAGCTAAGGCCATCATTACCTTGAGAAGTGGAAAACATGTCGATAACAAGATAATGCAAACGGCAGAAATACCAGAGGATGAGCCACTGTCTCAAGAAAATGATGAACCGGCTATGGTTCAAGATCCGCAACAGTAAAAGGATAAAGCGACTAAGTCATATGAGCCTCCAGTTCTGTTCCCATCTAGACTTCGGAATCCAACTAACCCCATAAAATATCAAGAGGTGTTGGATGTACTCCAAAAGGTTATCGTCAATATTCCTTTGCTTGATGTCATTAGACAAATTCCATCATATGCTAAGTATCTCAAGGACTTGTGTACTGTAAAGAGGAAATTAAATGTGGACAAAAAGGCATTCCTTACTGAGAAAGTGAGCGTTATCATTTAACAAAGGGTTGTACCCAAATACAAAGACCCGGGAAGTCCCACTATTCCTTATATTATTAGGAATTTTCAAATTGAGCAAGCTTTGCTAGATTTGGGTGCAAGCGTCAACTAGTACCTTATTCACTTTACAAACAAATGGGGTTAGGTGAGCTTAAACCAACTACGATTACACTCCAACTCGCTGACCGCTCTATCAAAGTACCAAGGAGAATTTTAGAGGACGTGCTACTCCAAGTGAAGAAATTCTACTTCCCCATGGATTTTACTATACTAGACACTGAACCATGTGTAAATGTTAGCGCTCAAGTTCCCATCATTTTAGGCCGCCCATTCCTAGCAATTTCAAATGCAATCATAAATTGCAGGAATGGAATGATGAACTTGTTTTTTGGTAACATGACTCTAGAGCTAAATATTTTCAATCTATGTAAGCAGCCCATTGATAATAATGAGATCCATGAGCTGAATTTCATGGACTGCTTGATAGAAGAAGAGGAATTGGAACCTAGTCTGACTGAGGAATTGATTCAAGTCATTGGAGACTAGAAAAATTCTGATTTAGAAAAAGTGTTTGCTGAAATTTGTAATGATAATGAGAGCACTACCACACAGGACATTGGTATATACCAATGGAGACTGCGCACTCAAATCCTATCTATCGAGGACTCGCGACCTCTGCCATCACCAACCAATGTTCCAAAGCTTAATTTAAAACCACTACCAAATGAGCTTAAGTATGTATACTTAGGTGAAAATAAAATTTATCATGTGGTGATCTCTTCATTTTTAGAGAATGATCAAAAGATTAAATTGTTGAAAGTTCTAAGGGAACACAAAGGAGCCTTGGGCTGGACCATTTCTGACATCAAGGGTATGAGCCCTTCCATATGCACCCATCGGATCCACCTTGATGAGGATGCTAAACCAACTAGATAACCTCAAAGGCGTCTCAATCCAAACATGATGGAAGTTGTAAAAAATGAGGTGATCAAATTATTGGATGTGGGAATCATCTACCCAATATCTGATAGTGTTTGGGTGAGTCCAACTCAAGTAGTCCCAAAGAAATTCGAAATAACTATTGTGCAGAATTCTAATAATAAACTCATACCAACACGTGTCACCATTGGTTGATGTGTTTGTATTGACTATAGAAAATAGAACCAGGTCACAAAGAAGGACCATTTCCTTCTACCATTCATTGATCAAGTTTTAGAGAAGGTAGTAGGTCATTCCTTCTATAGTTTTCTTGATGGATATTCTGGATATAACCAAATAGAGATAGCCATGGAAGATTAAGAGAAAACCACGTTCACTTGTCCATTTGGCACATTTGCTTTCAAACGGATGCCATTTAGATTGTGTAACGCCCCAGCAACTTTCCAATGGTGTATGTTAAGTATTTTTTCAAATATGGTTGGAAAGTTTCTTGAGGTTTTCATGGACGACTTCTATCTATTTGGGAGTAGTTTTAAGGAATGCCTCAACAATTTATCTCATCTTGTCTAGGTGTGAAGAGAAACACATTGTCTTAAATTGAGAGAAATGTCATTTCATGGTTTGAAAAAGGAATTATTTTATGCCATGTTATCTCTAAAAATGGATCGAGGTAGATCGCTCAAAACTCGACATTATAGCTAATCTACCTATCCCCCAAACTATTAGAGATATTAGATCATTTATAGGGCATGCTG
This sequence comes from Magnolia sinica, assembly GCF_029962835.1. Taxonomy (NCBI): domain Eukaryota; kingdom Viridiplantae; phylum Streptophyta; class Magnoliopsida; order Magnoliales; family Magnoliaceae; genus Magnolia; species Magnolia sinica. The sequence continues at coordinate 6,865,378 of NC_080577.1, forward strand.
GTTTTTATAAAAGATTTATCAAGGACTCTAGTGCCATTACTAGACCCTTAACTAATCTTCTTCAAAAGGATGTTCCATTTGAGTGGACAGATGAGTGTGCAAGTGCCTTTAATAAAATTAAATCATCCCTTACCATTGTCCCTATCATGCGTCCACCAGATTAGACATTTCCTTTAGAACTAATGTGCGATGCAAGTGATTATGCCATAGGGGCTGTTTTGGGCCAAAGGAAAGATAAACGGCCTTACGTTATTCACTATGCGAGTAGAACTCTAAACTCGGCCCAAGTGAACTATTCAACAACTGAAAAAGAGTTACTTGTAGTAGTTTTTACTTTGGATAAGTTTAGGTCCTACTTGTTGGGATCCAAAGTGGTCATTTTTATGGACCACTCGGCCTTGAAATATTTGCTATCTAAGAAGGATGCAAATCAGAAACTTTTGATATGGATCCTCCTACTCCAAGAATTTGACTTAGAGATAAAAGATAAGAAAGGAGTAGAAAACATAGTGGCCGATCACCTTTATAGATTGGTGTTAGATGATTCCACTAAAGAGATGCATATCCAGGACACTTTCCCTAATGAATAATTATTTGCGATCTCCAAATTGCCTTGGTATGCGGATATAGTAAACTATCTTATAACAAGAAAAATGCCATATCATTGGAAGTCACAAGATAGGAAGCGTTTTGAAACTGAGGTTAGGAACTTCTTCTGGGATGACCTGTATTTATATAAATATGGGACTGATCAGATTTTTAGACGTTGTGTCCTAGAGGATGAAGTTCAGAGTGTTATTTCCTTTTGTCACATGGAAGCATGTAGTGGCCATTTTTCTGTTAAGAAACCACTGCAAAAATCCTACAGTGTGATTTTTACTGGCCCATCATGTTTAAAGACACCCATGCTTTCTGTGTTGCTTGTGATAGATGTCAAAGGTTGAGAAGAGTGTCCCGGCACAACATGATGCCTTTATCCTCAATTTTACCATTGGAGATTTTTTATTGTTGGGGTATTGATTTTATGGGCCCACTTCCATCTTCTTTTGGATTTCTTTGTACATTAGTTGGTATGGACTATGTTTCAAAGTGGATTGAGGCAGTTCCAAGTAGGATCAATGACAACAAAGTGGTTATATGATTCCTCAAGGAAAATAATTTTTCTAGATTTGGAACTCCAAAGGTCATCATTAGTGATGGTGGGTCTCACTTTTGCAATAGGGCATTTGAGGTTTTGATGAAGAAATATGGCATCAAGCATAAAGTGAGTACTCCATACCACCCACAAACGAGTGGGCAAGCTGAGATTTCTAATCGGGAAATCAAACACATTTTAGAGAAAACTATAAGGCCAGATAGGAAGGATTGGTCCCTCAGACTATCCGACGCTTTATGGGCTTATAGGACTGCTTATAAGACCCCGATTGGAATGTCTCCATACAGGTTGGTGTATGGGAAGGCTTGCCACTTGCTTGTGGAATTGGAACATAGAGTCTACTAGGCAATAAAAAAATTAAACTTTGATATGGACCAAGCAAGTGGACAAAGGAAATTAGAGTTGAATGAATTAGAGGAGCTGAGGAGAGACTCCTATGAAAATTCTAAAATCTACAAAGAGAGGACCAAAGCTTTTCATGACAAAAATATCCCGAGGAAGAATTTTGAACCTCAGCAAAAGGTCTTATTGTACAATTTTCGTCTCTAGTTCTTTCCAGGAAAGTTAAGATCAAGATGGACAGACCCCTTCATTGTGAAGAATGTTTAGACTCATGGGGCTATTGAAATTAAGAATCCACGTAATGACAATGTGTACAAGGTTAATGGTCAGAGATTGAAGCCTTATGTGGAAAACTTTCATTTGAGAGAGGTCTCCTTCCCTCTTTATGAGCCAGAATATTCAGATTGATGCTCCTAATTTGACGGATCATTTGTGTAGGATTTGTATCATATTCAATTTTTTTAGTGTCACATAGCAGGTGAGTTTTTCATGGTAGGTATTATCCACCCTTTCTTTTATTTTTATTGTTCTCTACATTACATTATCATCACATTGGGAACAATATAGATTTTAGGTTGGGGGTGTGGATAGTCATCCATGTGAAGGTTTTTTTTTTTTTTGGATTTTAGTTTATTTTATTATTATTTTTATTATTTTTAGGTTTCAGTTAGGTTTAATTTTATTTTTTTTAGGTTGATAGTGAAATTTTTTTCAACATTTTCAAAATAATATTTTTATATATAAGAATGTGAACATGATATTTTGCGAATTCCAAAGGCAAAGTTAATACTTAGTCTAGGTTGATAGTAGTCAAAATTCTGAAAGCTGAAAATTATAGACTTGAGTTCAATTATCTAATTAGTAGTTTAAAGTGAGTTATAATTTGATGTACTGAATTCACAATACACCCTATCTAACTAAGTGAGGAATATGATATGTGAACTAGAATAACAAATTTTGATTCAAATAAGGTTAAATGAACTAGTATCATTGATATATGCTTAAAAGAGAGAATATTGAAGAAAAAAATGATGGAAATTTTTTTTTTATTGTAGCTACAATATGATATGTGAACTAGAATAACAAATTTTGATTCAAACAAGGTTAAATGAACTAGTACCATTGATATATGCTTAAAAGAGAGAATATTGAAGAAAAAATGATGGAAAAAGAAATTTTTATTGTAGAGCATGAATGCAATGACCATAACAAACGTGTCAGTAATCTGGAGTAAGGATACCTAAGTATCCATTACTGTTACCATTATAAGTACAATACCTTAGGTTATGAAGTAAACCCGGTGGCAATCTTCATCTAAGGGTGGTATATAATAATGAGGATATGATGATAAAAGAAGAAATTTCATGAAGAAAATGAGATAACTAGAGATTTCATATTCTTGGGATAATTGAAAGGAGTTAGGATAGGGAACAAACATATTTCTTAAAGTTAGACTAGTGTCACGGAGCACCTAAAGATATTGGATCATAACTATTCTAAATTTTAATTAGGTCTCTGAACTTAAGGATGTAATGGATTAGAAAATTGAGATTCTACTTAACTTCAGACTTAGGATAAGTATTGTTTTGTTTTGAAATTCATATGATGAATGGAGGCATAATTGTATAAATTTCTAAGTGTTGAACTATTTTTCATATTTTCAATGTTTGTGGGCAACATTTCTAGAAACCCTCATAAGACTATAACTCGTCCACTAGGGGAAACCTAGGAGTTTAAAGGCTTGTTACATATGCTAAATGCAATCGAGATTACCTACAAAAGTGGTGTAGTTAGAATTTTTTTCATTTTAATTTTGTTTCTAGAATTAATTTTTATTTTCATTTTTATTTTTCTTTGCTTATTTTGCTTGAGATTAGCAAAATGCTGGTTAGGGGGTGTGTTGAGACTCAAATATTGCATAATTTTTTCCATTTATATCTTAGTTTTATGAACATGAATATACTTAATATTTTATTTTACTCATGTATGTGTTGCAAGGTGAATTTAAGTGCTTGGATTGAAAAAGGGTGCTAAAAGCATGGATTTGATGCTCAAGAATCACCAAGGCAAGGGGTGGATCTTAAGAGACTAAGATTGAAGAATTCATATGCCAAAGATCCAAGAAAACAAAGTGAGGAATGAAAAGAATCGAAGATTTGAATTGAAGAAGCCTGAAATCGTCCTGAAAAGTGTATTTTGAAGCTCCGAAGCCTATTTTGAAAAATTGCGCAGCAAGAAATCTATTTTAAACAAACTGTGCAGCGAGAAGTTTATTTTGAAAAAATACGTATATTTGAGGTGATTTTTAAGGTTTTTCAACTTTGTACGAAAATTGAAGTTCCCTACTTATAAATAGGGCTTCATAGGGCATTCCTAAACATTATTCAAGGCATCCCAAAGCAAAATTTAGGGTTTTTAAAGAGTTTAGTTTTACTAAAACTTTTTTTTTTAAAGATCTTTTCTATTTGCATTTTTTTTCCTTTTTTGTTTCTTTTTATTTCTTATTTTAATTATCTTTTTCTAAGTTGGGCTAGAAGGGAAGCACATGGGTTTAATAACTCTTTAAGATTATGATGATTGATTATTTTAATGATGAGAAGAATGGTGTATGCATGTTATCTATTATTTAGATTTTATTTTTTATTCTCTTGTGAGATTCATATGTTTCCTTCATATGAGATCCACATTGATGGATATGCTTACCCTAGATTAATCAGATTTCCTAGATAGGAGAGGTTGTCAACCTGTTATATTTCTTTGATTTTCATTATCTCATTGATATTGAATTCTTAAAATCATTGACGCTTGAGAATATATAACAATAGTGTAAATCCATGATTTTCTAATAATTTATATCACTTAATAAAATATTTAAACTGTTTTATTTTCCGATTAGGCTGACCATAGTGCTTAGATTCTAATTGTGTTATCCAAGTCATTATAATTTTGAAACATTAACTTATGTGTGGAACTTTGAAGCTAGTATGTTATTTTATTCAGTTGAATTACATCCATTTAAAAATCTCAAAATCAAATTATTTATTTTTTATTACTTAGTTTGTTTTGCATTTGATTTTTTCCTTCTCATAATTCATCTCCCTGTGGGATCGACCCTGTATTCACGGAATACTACTTACGATTTTCTGCACTTGGAGGCAAGCAATCAGCGGGCACCACTCTCTGATCAAAGTGAGACCATAATCTAACTGTTTTGTATGGTCGGGTACACCATCTGATGAATACCTAATGTTTATACTCGGTCATTCTTCCTTCACTCGTAGGATATAGGAGGAATACGTTCGAGCTGTGTGGTTCACACCGTGATGTGTCAGTGCCACCAGATGCGTCCCCCAATGTTAGTCCTAGAGACCAAAATCTAGCCTGGTCCATGACTCAGGTGGGCCACACAAAATGGAGCAATGGGGACAGCGTGAGGGGATGCCTGCCATCCAAACCATTCATTAGGCGTACTCGGCCAGGATGATACTGAAACTCAACCCATTCCAAAATTTAGGTGGGCTAGAATAAGTGAATATATAGGTTTTTAGGTGTGATTGTAAATTGCTTTCTGTGGCTCGTCCCACCTGGGTTTTTTTCTTATAGGGATGATTCTTGAGATATACGTGATCATGAGGAGGCGCACCAGTTGCACGGTTTGGATTGCAAACACGTCATGCGCCCAACACAGCTCGAATGTACGGTAATTGCCATAGTATTCTAACGCATGTGATCATTTTTCCCGTAAAAATATCACACGATCGTGGATCTGGACGGTTCATCTGGTAGGGCCTGCAGTGGATGGTCGATAGACACTTAACCGGATGATCATAACCCTTGAGCAGATGGATTTTTCCCAATGAATGTCGACCTTTTCATATTGCAACTTTTTTTTTTTTTTTTTTGGGGGGGGGGGGGGGTGTTTTGGTTACTGATTGTACAGCGATGATTGAATGGCCAGGACCATCTGATCAGTGTGAGTTATGATTTATGGACCCTCCACGGTAGGTCCCACCTCAGCAGCCTCCTTATCTTTCACACGTGCATCACGTGTACAGTTTTCAGACGTCGGATAGGGAGTCCCGTGTGTGTCATCGACACATGTGGGGCCCATCAAATAAAAAGGGTTGTACCTGGAAAAGGATGAGATGGATGAGATGGAGGAGTAGATGAGGCCGACCGAACCAGAAGAGGTTGTCATTGGGCTTCACCAGCACCGTTCCTCTAACCACCACCGACGCGTCTTGACTCTCCAAACACATCTTTGTTATGATAAATTGCAGTTTGGTGCCTACAGCCAAAACCATCTGCAAAACAATATACAACAACTCATCTTTTACATTCCCTACTTTACGTCTTCGAAAAGGGTCGGTCTGGGCCGAACCATCATGCATCTCAGCCAGGACTCATTTAATAAATGGTCTACAACGAGCCTGGTCCTGCACGGTTGTTATCGGTGGACCCAATTAATAAAAGACCTGGTCCTGGGTCTAGGCCTAAATTGCACAACCCTTAATAAACAGGCCTACAACAGGCCCTACCCGTACCCGTACGTAGTGTAAAAACGAGAAAACTAAGACTCCACTTGTAACCTAGTTGGGTCAGGTCAACTCAGAAACTCAGTTTTGTTTCTTGAAAACTCGTACGAGTTCCTCTGAGTTTCTGAATCCCGGTGAAATCTGGTCCAGTCGAGTTGGCCCGGGCGAGTAGAATCGAGTTTTTTCGAGCTTTTAAACTATGCTTGAAACCTGGTCCGCGGTAGATATTCACATTTGTTATAGATAGTTCCATGGGCTTACCATCAAAGGAATGAAGGGCAGCCACAGATAGCTATAAAATCCTACATAAAGAGGTAAATGGAGTATAAGCTTTAATTGAAAAACTGCAGTGAACTCTAACAGGTTATGTTAGAAACCGCATTACCGTGAGCATTGAAGAAAATGAAAAGTACAGTGAAGATCCAGATCCAAGGACTGCACAAACACAAATCAAGAATCAAATTCATGGGTTTTGAGCTTCACACTTAGAATGGATGGTTCAGATCATCCATCCAGCGTATCCCAACCTTAATTGGCTCCATTAATAAAATCACCCAATCACACCTTTTAAATATTTCCATCTGTTTCTCAAATGATCCATCCTGATCATCTGACCAATGTGATTCCAAGGTGGCATTCATATTGTGGACGGTCCAGTTTAAATGCTGGATCATCTTTCACTTAAGTGATCTTAGATTGTCCTTCCATCAAACTATTGATCAGATGTTAGGATAAGGCGGTCGGAACTGGATGGATGGTGTACATTGATGACACTTCCAATCCAATCCGTGGGAACTACATCATATAAAATTAATATGTTGGATTGGATATGTTGGATTGGATGATGACCCTCCATCAAATTTCATTTTATACACATGCTTGCACCAGAGATGTGTGCAAGTGCCTCCTGGATAGAAAGATACCTGATTCCAACCACCACCTCAAAGTCACTGTCCAAAGCTCTCCTAAGAAACTTTTGGAAATCGAACTTGCTGCCTTCTGATAAGTGAGCCTAAACGAAGAACAAGAGGAAATTCAAATTTTCATAACTAGAACATATGGATTTACTAGAGCCTTCGATCAACTGCGGGCCTACCGTGATAAATCCATGTCGAAGAGCAAAATAATCAGCTTTTGAGACCGATCCAGTAAACAGTCGAAGGAAAGAAGCCTTTAAACAATACATAACAATGAAAGGTAGACTGATTAAATATTCCAAGGAGATCTGATGGGTAACAAAGAAATCAACCATGATTAGGTCATGATGGTACGCACAGGCCATAGAAGCAATGGGCGTTTGCTCCAGCAATGCAGATGCCTTCTTCCAAAGGATGTTTGGCGGGCGAGCTTGAATCTCCGGGGATCTGAATATGTGTCAAGCAAATCTCATCAGTAAAAGAAAAGGAAATAAATAAATAATCAGTTTGATTTTTGAGCCATGGCCCATCCATGCCGGGGTACGTCGGAGGGATCAGTTCAACCCTATTCTAAATTTCATGTAGCATGACTTAGGCCCGGCTCATTCATATAGCCTAACTCGTGTGCAATGAGGTGAGTCATAACTCAGATGTCATGTGTAATAAGCTGCATAAGCATACACATGAATGTGAGGTGAAGCTCTCACGTATATGGCACTATTCAACACGAGTGCATCCTGTCAAACGATCAAACCGCGTTCGTGAGTGGGCCTACCACCTTACTCATCAGCACCATCTGGTCACGATCAGTAAATTAATTTGCCTAAATATAACTTTAAATTTACTTATTAATTTAAACTAAATATTTTGATTTTCTGCGAGATTCTCCTGATAATATGCCTAGAATGAGATTTATTACTATGGTCCAGACGACCCTATATTTGAGACATTTGAGATCAATAAAATCAGATGATCAATCGATTTTTATTTCTCTCTATCGTGGCCATCCACGGTAGGGCCCCTCACATTGATGGTGATGATATGAGTGAGCCAAGATGGGATCAGACTGCTTGATGGTTTATCAATCCAGAAATCACGCAGGCAAGTGGCTCCGTTAGTAACATCACGTCTAAATCAAAAAGAGAAGAAAAGATGCAATATTCAATTTTTTAAGAAACCATATTAAGTATTATTAATAACGAAAGTGGTGTCTAAACAACCCACCTTATGTTTTGGTGAATGGAATTTTTCTTTCTTATAAAGATAAGGTCGGTGTATGGGATTTAAGAAAGTAGAAATGAACCATATCAGATGGATGGGTAATATGGAGATGATGTGATTTTTTAAGACAATGGTAGTGTCGAAAAGCCTCACCATGTCATGGACGAGATGATCAGCTATCTAGCCATTGGATATATATTAGACATTTAAGGGAAGTGGAGCCCTTTTTCATTGACATTTTAGAGGTGGTAGGATCAAGTGGTGTTCACTTTCATCAAAATTCACACATAACGAATTTCCATTAGTTGGAACATTTTCCTTTCTTTTTAAGAAATGGGGACCATGTGGTAAGATGTGGGAACCACAGAAAGTAGAGGGCCTCACCAGCCTTAGTGGCGGTGTGGTGAGATTTGATTGGTGAGTTATATGCGGTTAGAGATCAGCCAAGTGGGCGCGGATTGGATACTGACATGGTCAGTAGCCTAATAGCTACTGAAGTGACGTCACCAAGCTCTGTTGACCATACCATGATGCGTGTGTTGTATCCATACCGTCCAACGAATTTTAGAGGTCGTTTTATGGCGATACAAAGAGAATAAGATAGATCTAAATTTCAAGTGGACCCACCACAGAAAACCGTGGGAGCCGTCACACCCACCGTTGAAACATTTATAGGGCTCACAGTGATGTATTTTTGAGATCCATCCTATTCATAAGTTAACATAGAGATAGATGAAGTGAAAACAAAAATATCAGCTTCATCTGAAACTACTGTGGCCCCTAAGAAGTTTTGAACGGTGGATGTCACTGTCCCCACTATTTCCCATGGTGGGGTCCACTTGAACTTTATATCTATCGCATTCTCTTTTTAACGCCATAAAATAATCTCTAAAAATGGTTGGACGGTATGGATACAACACACGCATCATGGTGGGGTCCACAGAGCTTGGTGACGTCACTTCAGTAGCGATCTGGCTACTGACCTTGTCAGTATCCAATCCGCGCCCCAGCCAAGCACATTTAAATGCCTGGGCTCATTTATGATAGCGCGCAGGCTCACTAATCAAAACTCACCACGTCACCACAATAATAGAACTTGTCACTCTCCAGGCATATATGAAAATGGCTCCATAGAGTATATAATCCGCAACTCCGTCTTTAATAATAGCCCGCCATCAACTTACATCTCATGTGGTTGTGTATGTACAGATGTCAGTAGATGCAGGGGCCAGAACCCAGTACATGCCCCAGGCGAATATATATGCTGGCTAATAAAATGGGCAAAAGCATGCAAACATGTGGTTACCGTAAACAAATGCTAATTACAGACGCTCTATCTTCAAGTGCTAAACACAAACGCACGGCACATGGTACACGTGCCTGAGATATTGGACGATCATCGGTTGAAGAGTAGACCATTTATCTGGAGGGTGCCATGTAAAAAGGAATGAATTGTTCCTAAAATGATAACCAACGGTCTATATTCAATGTCCGTGTAGCGAGACAGGCTTCTTTCTACTGTACGAGATATGCATCATGATGCCAGCCTATGAATCTGGTGCACATGTGCGAAGCAGAACATTTCGTTTGGACTCTTTAATATATGGCTTGTAGACATGAAAATTGCCATTTCTCTTTCTTGATTTTTTTTCTTTGAAGGGTGGGCGGAGCGAGCCGCGCGCCTTATATGTGGGACTCAAAATATTATGTCGGCCATATGTCTTAATAGCCATATAGCACACACCATCCAAGGGCGAGCGTGGCATATTTAGCCGCCCAGCCCTTTTTAGTTGCCATTCGTCCAACCACAAGCATGAGGACAAAATCGAACTTCAGAGGGGAGTTATTTGTTACTCTGCTGCATATGACGCTTGATATACGGCATATTGTAACTCAAATTAAACTTGCTAAATGTTGAGACTCATTGTCTCTAATTCCCAAATGAGATGCTTGAACAATCCTAACCTCTAATTCTGATTCATGGATAGTTGAAACAGAACCATTGGATAATTTTCATTTTTACTGCCCTTATTAAATGTATATCAATCCAATAATCAGATAATTAAATAATTTTAATTCTTGGTTCATGATATATACTTTGGACAGTTTAGTTTGAGTTAATTGTATGCCATATATGCAATTTCTAAGTAACATCTAAGTGCTTGTGTATCATCCATCGTACTCTGCCAAAGTATTGAAGTCTTTCTCTAATTGAATACATATCATGTGCAAATCACTTTAAAAAAAAAAAAAAAAAATTGGTCTTGAGTCTACATAGAAGGTTCCATCAATGAACTAAGACCGGCATTCCAATTTTAAATGCACGCTTTATGAAATTCTCATCCATCCAGAAAGACTTTGATACAATGCTAGAGGATGATGGATGATATGCACGCATTGAAATTACGCAGAAATTGCTTATGTGGAGTACAAATAATTCAAACTAATCCGTCCAAAGTATCCGCATGGGTTTAGATATATCATGAACAAAAAAAAAAAATCCTCACTTGTTTATGGAAGTATTAGATTTTAAGATATTTATTAGATGGTTAGGAATGAAAAATATTTAATGGTCTTATTTAAAATTTTTTTTTTTTTTTAAAAGAGTGTACGTCCATGATTCAGAGGATAGGATCGTTAAAACCAATCATGCATACCATCTCAAAGTGCCTACTTATCAAGTATCACACACAGCCAGAGTATCAAGTTCTTCCTAATTCTCAATCTAGGGTTTCTTTCCATTGGACAGAAGATAGCATCATTATCAACCATTGGATTGTATCCAAAAAGGTCCCACACACATACATGTGTGGCTTACGAAAGTCTAGGATCTTCTTAGAAAAGAGAGGTTGGGATTAACTGTAACTAAGATTACTTACCATTTGAGAATTGATAGTCCACTGTAGTAGTTTCTTCTTCCCAAGATTCCCATCTCTTCATCTGAAGAATCCACATCATATGGGTAAATATTCAAAGGACACCCCACCTAAAAATGAAAATGTCACCTTTTTTCCACTGTGGAAATTTCCTATTATTGCCTTTTTCTTCGTGTGCTGACTTCCACGGTCTACACCTTTGAAAGTCAAGCTTTGGACAAGTGATCCGGACCCAGTAAATAATAAAATACATAAATAAATAAATCCATAAATGCCAAAATTCCACCTTGGAATACATATACATCCATCCAGGCCACCCATTATCGATGTGATGTATCTTGAAAATGACACAGATCAAACGAGCCTAACCGTCTGATTTTGCCTATTGAATTTGGACATACGACCTTTTCTTTTCAGCCATTCAATTGATGACCACCATCCGAAAGGCTTGGATTTTACGATCAGCCGTGACTTTTCTGCCATGCTCCATCGGCAATAGGACCCATGAATTTAATTATCTGGACTAACATATATGTAGTCACCATCCAAATCGTGTGACCCACCATGGATGCGCCATATATTGAAAATGACGCTGGTCATGCGAGCTTAACCCTTCTGATTTTTCCTTATTGAATTTAGACATCCGACCCTTTTCTTTTCAACCATTCATTTGATGATCATCACCTGAAAGGCTAGGATTGTGCTGAGCGTGATTTTTTTTTTGCCATGTTCCATCGACAATGGGACCCATGATTTGGACTGTTTGGATGGACATATATGTATTTGCCATCCAAATAGTGTTATTTTGTAAATGACACTGACAAGACCAGCCTAACCATCTGATTTTTTTCCTAATGAATTTGGACTTCGGGCCCTTTTCTTTTTCACCATTCATTTGATGATCATCATCTGAAAGGCTAGGATTGTATGATCATTGTGGCTTTTTTGGCATGCTCCATCGACAAAGGGTCCCACAATTCAGACTGTTTGGATTGAAATATGTCTGTGTATCCCATGTGTTGGGTGAATGGATCATGCGATTAATTATAAAATATATCCAAACACAAAACCACAATCAGCTCACCATGTTGAACATTTAGCTTACCTTGGCCATCCCAAGACACAAAGTAAGAACACATGAGAGGATATGAAAGAGCGCCAACCCAAAGATTAGCATGTGTAGTTCACTGACACCAGTTGTAGAGAGAAGAGAGATCTTATCCTGGCCATCAAAACCAAACAACAAAAATTCCATCAGCCCCACCGCATAACATGAATAAAATATAACTCTATTATTATTATTTTGCTTCACCAATACAATTTCGTGTAACTCTTACCTTCTTTTGGCAAGTAGATTCCTCCTCAACATCGCTTGGGAGCGTTGTATTTTTGCAAGGAAGGAAGTGGTCACCTACACTCTTCGGGACACATATCTTCGAAATCGGTTGTTCCCCAATTGTGAGAGATAGAGATATGAACCCAAAAACCATCAGCTCTATATCCAAAAGAAAGAAGGAAAAAAAAAAAAATCATTTACGATCATGAAACAAAAATGGTATGTTTGGTTACACCAAATATCATGATATTTCATGAAATTTGGTGCAAACAAACACACCCAAAGAATCTCTCTCTCTCTCTCACCCAAAGAATCTCTCTCTCTCTCTCTCTCTCTCTCTCTCTCTCTCTCTCTCTCTCTCTCTCTCTCTCTTGCCTGCCTTAATCTTGTAAAGAGCCTGATTGAGAGACTTCCTGTTTCGTCTCCTAAAAAACTGAAAAGTGCACCAACATGTTAGAATACACACATAGTATGCATGTAAATGAACATGAACATGTACATATGCATACATATATACAAACATACCATGGTAAGGAGGTGGAGAGCATGCTCTATGAGGATGGAGATGATGATTAAGACAGCACAAACAACAGCAACCGCCCATGTTGGGGTCTCCTTGAGAGTGATTGGCTCATTGGCCGTCGATTCACCGGCCATCGTCGTTGGATGAATGGATGAGCAGATGTCCTGCTCTAGGCTTTTGAAGGAGAATGACAAAACAAGACAAAACAAAAAAAAAAAAGGTTTGAGTAGAATTGCGTATTCAGGCCTTTTATTTGGAATGAAAGAGCTACAGCGAAGGTTTTTTCGTCAAACACGTCGTTGTAGCGTGTGGACGGAGACCGTGCAATGGAATGGTTCCGATTACAGAACCATGACGTACACACATACATATGCGGTTCAACCCACTTTTACACGTGCTAACCTTACACGTGTTCATAGTACAAGACAAGTATAATCAGGCCGGTCAAGAATCACGGTAGGCCATACATGAAAGAAAACAACGAACGGTCTTAAAATCTAACTATCAATTATATTTAATTTAACTTACCTTTACCCGAGTGGCAAATATTGGAACGGGTTTCCTACGGTGCATCCCGACGTCAAACCCACACCATATGTTACACCGTGATTTATGTATTTTATCCGTTCTGTCCATCCTTTTTACCAGATAATTTTTGGCTTGAACCAAAAAATGAAGCATATCCAAATCTCAAATGGACCAAACCACAGGAAACAGTGTGAATTGAAACATCTACCGTTGAAAATTTTTAGGGCCACAGAAGTTTTGGATCAAGATGATATTTGTGTTTTCCCTCCATCCATGTTAGTGTGATCTTATGAACAAGTTAGATGACAAATAAACATCAGTTTGGACCTTAGAAAAGTTTCAACGGTGTAAATCATTATTCCCACTGTTTCCTTTGGTGTGGTCCACTTGAGACTTTGATATGGTTCAATTGAGGGAACAAGCACTTAAATGAGCTGTAAAAACAGATGGACGGTGTGTATACACTACATAAATTCAAGGTGGGCCCAACAAAGTGTTCTCGGTACTAGTATGCAATCGGATTTGGATATCCCGTCTACCATTGAGCCACGGAGCGGCGCCGGACGTATTGATTTTTTGTTTTTTAACATACCATGGGCACTTGAACTCAGACCTCAGTGTTGAAACGCACTCTGTCAACGGCTGAGCCATGAGTTGAAACTGTCCGTTTGGTGGGCCTCAACGTGGTGGGGCTATAAGCATTTAAAAAAAAAAAAAAAAAAAAAAAAAAAACACTATGATTGGATTTGAAGCGTCTGATTATTAATAGTATCTACTGACTTGAAGATTTTTAATTTGGAAGTCACACATATCGCGTGAGGCCTACAAATGCTTCATCAATGAAAAATGTTTATATGATATTTTTGTAAAAACATTTGTATTAATCGAGTCATTTTCATTAGTTAGTACAGAACGAGACCACTAATGCCAGCACATTGGTATGGCCTACTGTGTTGCCCCAAGGTCAAGTCCATGTGAAATTTACATTGACCATTGGGTGCATGACTTGCTTGTAGGTGTAGAGCCTAAAAATCAAGTGGATCCATATTTCAGGTGGCCCACACTCAGAGAAACAACTAAAAAGAGAATGCCTACCTTGATATTGTATAAGTCGTGTGAAATCCACTTCAACCATAAGGTGCACCACCTCATGCTAGTTCAGTTCACAGGAATCAGGGTGTTCTTTTATTCAGGTAGGCCACACCAAGGAAAACACTTGAGAGGGGGACCACACCCTTGAATTTGTATAGGTCACTGTGCTGTGTATGTACAATCTACTCTGACCACTGGATGAGTCACCCTAGATTAAGCCCACGGCTCAAAAATAGGCATTTTGTGATTCAGGTGGGCCATCTGAAATAAAAGTTTGGCACTCCCTCCCAATTGTTTCCCTTGGTATAACCCACATGAATTTGGGATTATCTTGATTTTGGGGCACTTGGTCTAATATGGGGTGACACACATGATGACCGAAATAAATTTCACATACACAGCACTGTGGAGCCAATCCATTTGCCCCCGATAGGTGCAAGCGTAATATGGGGTGACACACACGATGATTGGAGTGGATTTCACATATACAGCATGGTGGTGCCCAGTCGTTTGCCCCAATAGGTGTGACATAAGGTCCGGGCATGCAATGACACACTCTCTTTCCCTCCCATGGTGTTTGTAGAATATTTCGCCCATCAATCAAAGTTGTTCCACTCTCAAAATGGGATGCCCGAAAAAATTAGGTCTATCTAGATATTAGATATGCCCCATGTGAAGGTGGAGTTCTTTAGGTTGTTCATTCATTTCTATGGTGTGCTTCAACTGATAGTTATATCCACCTAACTTTGGGGATTTTCCATTTTTATGGTGGGACAACCTCCTTAGCCGGTTGTCATGTGGGGCTCACCTTGGTATTTGTATGATATCTCACCCATCCACAATGGTATTTATATGGCATCTTACACTAACCTTAAAATTAGGTCCATCCAACCATTAGATGAACCTATATGAACATCACGGTTTTTTAGTGGTTGTTCATTGTTCTCCATGGTGTGCCCCACTTGGTAGTTGGATCGGCCTAATTTTTGGGGTATTCTATTTTCATGATGAGACTATCTTACCAAACGGGTTAGATGTTATATAAATACTATGGTGGGCCTCACACAACTTATTAGGAGTACAACTATTGTGTTTGAGCTTTATATATATATATATATATATATATATATATATATATAGACACACACATAGCTTAGTTTCCACAACTACAATCCAGCCCTAAAGGAAAAGTAGCAATGTGAACGATAATCATCAATATAAATGTCTTTAAATGAAAATCAAAGCTAAAGAGATTCAAACCATTCACGTGATGGGCCATAACACGAATGAATATCGATCGATCAAAAATCATAAAAGTCTAATCATCATAGCCATTAATAATTACACATGATTTGACCGCATCAGATCTAATGACTTAGATGATGCTATGTGGCAGGAAGATATCGATAAGAAACAAACGAAATATATCTTCGGCTACTCTAGCCAATGAATTTAATCAAAATTTGAAATGACATGAGTAGCTCAAAAATGGTAAATCTAACTAGATATTATCATGGAACAGGTGTCACATATCTCACTTGCATGGTAGAGTCAACTACTCAGCATAGTTGCCTCATGTCCAATAACAAGTATCAACCAAAATATGATCACTTACAATGCATAACACACATTTAAGAAGGAAAAAAAATAAAATAATAATCATTTATATATGGTGACGTTACGAGAAAAACTCTCATCCATGTGGTGGGTATAAGATGTGTGCGCAACCAATGACCAACCACTCATGATAGACGACTAGCGCATGTAGATTGCATAATAAGACACAACCACTTACAACTCAAACGTTTATTTCCATATCAACAAACGTGAGGAATTGCTTCGAAGATCTATCTCTAGCTACCATCTAAAAATTTTCTAAATAAGAGGAAGATTAAAGAGCTTGGGGCCCCTGCTAACCCAACATAATACAAATCTGTTGCACAAATGTTACTTATCCTAGTTTACATCTTAGTGTAATTCAGTCTATTAATGCTACTACATTGTACTAGCTTTTAAGTTAGGAGTAGTGTATTTTCCTTTATCTATGCCCACATCTTTTGGCATAAGGAAGACTTTTCTTCATTTTTAGTGTAATATATTCCCCTCATTTACGCCTAAGTTATTGGATTAAGGAATACCTTAGCTTTAGAACATTACCATCTTACCATAATCACCGAATTGTTAATAATTTTCTCTTTATAGGTATTTAATTTTTATAAATGCAATTTCTTTGCTTGTACTCTTACACTATTTTAATAAGTTAATCTCTACTATTAATGAAAAAAAAATTCTTTCAACTGAAATAACAAAAGAAATCATTAAAGTGACAAACCCCTCTTGTAAATCTCTTGATCCCTATTATAGGCGGATAAATAAATGACTGATAAGTTAATTAAGTTCTTGGCCATAAACAACTGCCTTTTGTTTCTTTGTCTATCTTAACTTTGAGGTCAAAGGTGTTTACTTTAGATTGAACCACGTTGGGCTCCAGCACACCTGATATCATGTACACATCCAAACAGTCGAATTTCAAGCCAAACACATGGACACGCGATTAAGAGGGAAAAAGATGGATGGTAGACATGCACTAGTTCATCTTTCTTTCATCTATCCACTTTCTTTGCCCCACAAAAGTTCATGGCTCAAACGGCTTCAATTGCTGCTGTTCTGAGATGGAGTTCTGGAAGCTTGCGCCGGCTAAGACAGGGAAGAATACTGAGAAGAAAGTTGAGGAATGGCCATTCGAGCCATGCGCAATGATCATCAAGTGGGCCACAGTTATACACGAAATCACAATTTCTGTGAATAGACCATTCATCCCAATACGGATACCATGCAATCAACGGCTCGAATCTTCACATTGGGTGAAGATGGAGGATGCGAAGACACCATGTGAAATCCACTTCAATCGAATGGGTAAACCAAACAAACCCATATGGAATAACTGAGGGGATGATTGCAGTCCCCTTGAAACCCAAACAGATCTTGTGCTGCGCGTGGGATAAATGTGTATACGCAATGCAGCCGACCATCCACCGCAAATCATAAATGCTTAGGCCGCCTTAATTCCATCCCTCCTATTCCATCGTATTGCATGCGCCCAAACAGGGCCTTAGGATAGCTTATCAGGTAATAGGATTGTATTCAGCACACAGTGTACAGCATGCGTGAAAATGCGACCACTATAATTAATTGTCCATCATTGGGTATTGAAATTTGGAATGGTACAAAAGTGAACAATTTAATTTCCCAAACAGAAAAATCTAACTAAGAAAATCAAAAGGGTGGGTGTCAACAGCGGATTGAAATAGGATTATGTAAGATTGGAATCCTCTACAAATAGGATTATGAAAGACTGGAGCCCGCCATGGGGTCAGGTGAAATCCACTCCGTCTATCGTGTTATATCCTTGGTGATAGGTCCTAGACCAAAAATTCAGCTAGATCCACAGCTTCTATGGGCCACACAACATCGAACAATGGAAAAGAGATGCCGTGGCGCCAGGCATACATCATTCATCAAACCCATTAATCAGGCGTCAATTGTGTCATTGGTGTGGCCTATATGAGCTTATCTTACATATGTACCGTCTAAATAATGGATTGCAGCTGTTGGAGGGAGTGGATTTTATATATACAGCATGGTAGATCCTACGGAGATCGAGTGTTTTACGGGTAGGTGTCATAGAGAGGGTTCCGGTCCGATTGTGTGCGGTCATTGTGGTGGGGAAGAGTAAATGCACTCAAATCTCCCACCGTGAGACCGTAATAGGCGGGAATCTTAACACGCATTTGAAAAGTACATTCCAAAATCCAAAATTTTAAATGCGTATCGATTCCCTCCGACTTCCTTTAAATGGTGGGAGATGGTTGGCGTACCAGCCCTCAATGCTCCCTTGTCTAACAATTTTTATTTAGTTTCGTAGATCAATGTACCAAGGCGACTTTCAAACCGTTGATGCCGTTTTCAGAAAGAAACGCCTCCTATTGTCGTTTCCTACGCGTATGGCGGTTTCCTCACATGTTACCTGCTATTCCCAGTAGCGTCGCTACTGGTGCGGATTAGGTGTTACTCGGGTTGGGAGTTACTCCTAACTGTGGGGCCCACCTTGATGATATGTTGTATATCCACGCTGTCCATCCCTTTCTCCAGCTTATTTTAGGACGTGGTTCTAAAAATTAAGCAGATCCAAATATTAGGTGGACCACACCACATGAAACAGTGGTGATTCAGTGCCTCACCATTAAAAGTTCGAAAGGGTCCATTTTAAGGATTTCGTGATGTTATTTTTCCATCCAACCTGTTGATAATGTCAAGAATACCTAGATGAAGGGAAAATATAAATATCAGCTTGATCCAAAACTTTTGTGGCCCACAAAAAGTTTTTAATGGTTATTCATGGCTGTTTCTAGTGGTGTGGGCCACCTGAGAGTTGGATCTTCTTAAGGGTTTGGGCCACACACGGTTAGGGTAACAGCTAAGCCACTCCCCGTCTCTGAAAGAGACCATGGTAGACCCTACAGTCTACCTTCTTCAGGTATGGCCCACGGTGCATGGATCACCGTTCAGAAAATCATCCTGATTAGGAATGCTAACCGTCCGATCTTTAGACTTTCTTCCGGGTTTTCAGTCGAACGTGTACAGCGTTCTTAATTTTTGTAAATCCCTTGAGCCACCGTTTACAGGTAGGACCCATGGCTAATGGGTCACCGTGCGAAAATAATTATGCCGATTAGGTAATGTTTACAGCCTGATATCCGTTATTCAACAATTTATAGCCGAACGTGCGCACCATTCGTCATCGTTTGAATTTCACTTTTCCTTTACTTTTTACAGCATGGCCTACTGATGAATTGACTGGCCCGATTTGTTGGTGAATGTCCGATCATATTCAGTTTCACCTTACGGATGATTATGATCTTTCACACATGTCACATGGGATGCCTGTACTGCGAATTGTTCGTTCCTTTGAAAGCCAACTAAAGACAGATACATGTAATTTTACACGAGATGTCTAGTATATTTAAAATATGCTGAGCAGAATGTAGTGGACTAAGAAAGGTTATTTGGAGCGGTTATTTATGCACGTGGCAACCTAGGAAGAGAAAAGGTTCCAGCGGTTTAGTAGTGTCGGCTATAGCAACCCTCGGAACGTGAAAAGCATGAGAGGATCAATTGAAATATATAAATAACATTAAAATTCAATATTAAAACAAATCATCTCATATAAATTAAATCAAATCAAATCTATCATTAAATTATCTACCATTTATATTCTTTAATGTAATCTTTACCTTTATCAGTTATTATATTCCTTAGTGCAATTATTTAAGTATCTGTCATTAATTCTTTAGTGTAATCAACTTTTATGTGCCATTTACATTCCTTAGTGTAATCTTAGTAATTAAGTACTTGTTAACTTTAGCTGCAATTCGAGTTTATGCTAATACGTTGAATTCAGCTTGAATATCAAACGAAGTTCTCCATCTACAGAAGTGTTCTGCAGTTGTTCTCCACAGCCAAGTATAAGAATTTTCTTTTTGTTTTATATATACTGAAGAGAATGTCATTTCGTATGAAAGGCAAAAGTGTAACTCATTTTCAGAGAACGAACCCACCCTCTGATAATTACCTAATCATCTTAAGCAACGTTATGCAAGGGGTTAAATAAGCAACCGATCTTATTCGATATCAATCATATACCGTCGATTTTCGATGTATCTGTCTACCTTAACACTTGGGGTCATAGTTGTTCAGATTAAATTGAGTTGTACATTCAATTATGCACACCCACACTAATTACATGATAAAAAATGAAATAACAACAACACGAATCTCATACTAAAGAGTACGTGTAATGCCCGTGTTTTTTTAAAAATAAATTTTAAATTTTAAACCTTAAGTGGGAAAGAGATCCACCAATCTCGTCATCATTCCTCTTTTCTCTCGTCATACAAAATTCCGCGTATCTCGTAGTTTCTCAACCAACCTTCCTTCTTAAAAAAGAATGTAAAAGAGTAAGAGTTCTCTCAAAACTAAAAGAACCAATGAAAAACTCGTAGAAAAAAAATACGAAAGGAAAAATAGGAATGATGAATTTCTTTGGAATTTACTTATTCAGGTGAGTAATTTTATATTATTTTTATTTATTTTATTTATGCAATATATAATTTGGCATAATCTATACATTGGATGGATTGAATCAATCAAACATCCATTGTGTAGGTTTAATTAATTCATGTAAAAAGGTATGCGTATGACTTGCTAAAGTATAGAACGTGAGATTTTAAGGTATGCGCATGGCTTTAAGGCTAATGTGTAGAATGTAATATTTTTTTCATGATGGACAGCGATCAGTATGATCCGTACTGTTCATGGGTGTTATAAGAATTAATTATATGATATTTTTTAAAATCAGATCGATTCGACACCTTAATGGACCGTACTGGTCATATATCTACCAATTTTCTTCCTTAATCTAACGAAATTGGGAAAAAAAAAGATGAAAGAATAATTCTCTGCGTAAGATAATATGACATAATTTGAAATTTGTGATTAAATCATCACCATTCATTAGTTCATTAAGATTGAAATAAATTAAAATCTTAAATTCTAAATAGATCAGACCATTGGATGGGCAATATCGATCTGAATAAATGATAAATAATAAATCATACATTTTATTCATTATGTGTAATCGTAAGATTTAAAGAAAATTATTATTTATATGATTTTAGGAAGTCCTAATTTAATTCAAAACCGTTGGTTCATGAAATCATATTCACCACATCAAGGTGAGTAACCCCGATGTGTTTCTCATCCATCAAGTTAAAATAAATAGATTGTTTGATGTGTTGTATTATTATCCTGATTTAATTACCATAATTAATTGACATGATTTAATTGTCATGTACTCTTAGTTGATTTAAAATACCGTATGATTTTTGTATTAATAATGATATGATTTGATTAATGTATTAGACTATATTGATTCAAATGTGATAATTGAAATAATCTATGCAATATATTATTCGTTATTACTTGGTGCATCTATCAATTGCATGCACAACACGTGCTGAATTCCTGGGGGACCTCACTGTATGGTATATCCTGGTAGAATCGTTATTAGAAGCCCACTATACTAGTAAAAGCCTACTCAAGGAGTAGATGCGGGCCTTACCTATGTCTACCAAATGGTAGAAGCCTTCTAAGAGGTAGATGCAGGTTGACGGATTTCCAACTCAAGCAAGTAGATGGATTCCTACTTGATGCGTTAATGCATTGCATTTGCATTTTTTTAAAAAAATTTATGTTGTGTATGATTATTGACATTCTATTATAATTTGACGTAAAGAACTATGTCGAGAATTCTCACTAAGCCTGACCGGCTTATCCTTTTTTATTGATGGAAAAACTGTACAGATGTGAATGAGGGTGAGCCGGTAACTCAAGAATAAGAATATGTGGCTGAACCGGAGGAGGATTTAAGGGACACGTGGCCCTACTTGATAAAAGAAAAAGTGACTGCCTCAGAGTAGTCATGATTTTTTTTTTTTACTTTAATTATATTTGATTTTCTTAGATTGTTAATTAAATTTTTTTCAAGTTGCTGGACATGTTTATTTCATTTCATAAGACCCCGAATAAGAGGGTCCTTAACTTTATTTATGATTGATTATTAGAATAAATGGTCATTTCTTATTTATGAGATGCTTCTTAATATGAATGGAACTTGGATCTACGGTAGAGATAGTAGGTAAATGAATAATCATATAATGGAATGAAATTAGTACACTTTATGTACGAGTTACGATTCAAAACTCGGGACAAAGGGTGCACACTCTGTACTCGAATTTCAGGGCGTGACAGTATGACTAGCATCCTCTTTCTTTAATTGTACGACAGTCACACATGAGGAAACAAGTTTTTTTTTTTTTCCATAAAGGAAAGGGAAATACAGGCTATAACAAAATTGATGCAGATTTCCTCTTAAAGCCTTTCGCAGGAAGTTCCTGCACAAGGATGCTAGGTGGCGGCCATTGCAATGTTTGTGACAATCCACCCCATCCATCCGCTTAGAGATTTCATTTTAGAACATGTGATCTAAGCTAAGTTGGATCCAAAACTCAAGTGGGTCACATCAAGAAGGAAATTTGAAGAAAGAAATGTGTTAAAACCTTCCTCAACTTTATCTTGATGTTTATACACCATCCAAACCATTTATAAGGTCATTTCCACTGGGATGAAGTGAAAGCACAAAATAAATTAGCCTCTTACAAAACTTTTATTGCCATAAGAATGTTTTAACGGTGCTCACTGAATCCCATCGATTCCTCTGATGTGCCCACTTGAGTATTGGATCCACCTCATTTTTTGTCACATGTCCTAAAATGAGCTCGTCAAACTGATGGATGAGGTAGATTTCTCACAAATATTACAGTGGGCCCCACCTAACTTCCTGCAAAAAGCTTTCTTAAGAAATCCATGTCCTAACAGCAAAGAATAGAGGTGGGCATCGGTCCGGATCGGAGCGGATTGGGTTCAACCCGATCAGATCCGAAATGGCAATGGTTTGACCCGGACTCTATCAGATCTGGAATCAAATCCGAGTCACCTGGCCCGAACAGATCTGATACATGATTCGCCTGACCTAAACAGAGTCCGACTCGGTTAGAGAAACCGAGTCTGATCGAGTTGGGTACGATTCGGATCCGTGTGAATTTAATTTAACTTTTCATATAATGTGGTCCACTTCAACCTTTAATATATGTTTTTTTTTCAAGGCCTAAATTGATATGTCAAAATAGATGAATGGCTTAGATAAAACATATACATCAAGGTGGGCCCCACATGGCTCTTAAAAAACTATCCGTTACTGTATTCATGTTTTTACCGAACATGTATATTAACGTGCACTGCACGAAAGCACTATGAGTTACTTATATATATATATAGTGAGTGGGGACTTGCTATAATGAACTTAGCAAGTTATGTGGTCTTATCATGGGGTATGTGTTATATCTAAACCGTCCATCCATTTGGCGAGCTCGTCATATGGCTTACGATGAAAAATAAGACAGATCTAACTATCAAGTGGACCACACGAAATATTTAATGGTGAAAATCATTCGCTGCTGCTACTTGTGGTGTGGTCCAGATGATCTTTGGATATTAATAATTTTTTAGATAATACTCTAAGATGATCTCTAAAAATATATGAACGGTGTAGATATAATAAATACATCACTGTGGGGCCCATATACCTTTAATCTCCTTTGAACCATTCGTACAACTCGGAGCTCGAGGAGCGTCAGTCTTGTCCTCGCACGGAAATAGATTGGCTACTCCCCCTGCCACGGTGCCACTAGCCATTAAATGTTGGTCGGTGCTCTGTGGGCCCCACCATGATGTATGTGTTTCATCCATGCCTTCCATCTATTTTTATAGATTATTTTATGATATGAAAAAAAATAAAAAAATGAGATATATCTAAATCTCAAGTGGATCACATTAAAGGAAACAGTGTTTAATAAACATTGACCATTAAAAACATTTTGGGCTTAAAAGTTTTAGATCTAGCTAATATTTATTTTTTCCATCTATCTGGGTCTTTATGACCTGATCAACAGATTGGATGTCAAATAAACAGTACAGTGGACCTTAGAAGGATTTTAATGGTAGATATCCAATTATTATTGTTTTCTTGTTATGTGGTCCACCTAAGATTTAGGTACGTATCATTTTTTTTTATGAATTCATAAAATGTTCCGTAAAAATGTATGAACGGAATGGATGAAATACATACATCATGGTGGGGCTAACAGAGCACCGACCAGGGGAGCAACCAATCCGTCCCCTCGCACGGAACTAGCCACCTAGCTTGAGGCTAGTGTAGCTGGCGTGTGGTAATGATGGACCACGTGGTTTACGTCCGATGAAAGGATGAGTTTCAGCAGGAAAAACGGGAATGCTACTCGACCTTCACACATGCCTATCGGGCACGTGTATGCCACGAAAGCAGATGGGCCTGATCATGATCTTAGTCAAAGTCAAGGTTACAGTCTAACATCTTAAGGCTTCGGGTTGGGTCTGGTCAGTTTGGGCCGGATCCTTTCGGTTAGGGTATCCGGGTCGGATCGGTCTGGATCAACCTCTATCCGGACCCGACCCAAAATACTATCGGATCTGGGTTGATAGACTCAATCAGGCCGATTTAAGCCATCGGTTCTGTTCGGAACGGTACCGAGTCGGGTCGGATCGGGTCGGATCCACCGGATCGGGTCCAAAATGCCCACCTCTAGTAAAGACCTAGATTTGGTAGGGAAAGAGTTTGTTGCCCTTAAACCTTCTTGGGATCTACCTTGATGTTTATATGTTATTTAAATTGTTTACAAGGTCATTCCCACCCGGATGAAGTGAAAACGTACAAAACTTAGCCCCATATGAAACTTTGTGGCCATGCAAATGATTCAAATGGAGGTCATTGAATCCTCACTATATCCTCTTGTGCGGGCCACTTGGGTTTTAGATCCACCTCATTTTTGGTTGCATGTTCTAAAATGAAGTTTCTAAATTGATGAATAGTGTGGATTTCATACAAATATCACAGTGGGCCACGTAGCATCTGAGCGCTGGGCAGGAACTTCCTGAAAAAGCCTTTTAAGGAAATCTGCATCTTTTTGGCAGGAAGTGGATGCTAGGTGGGACCTACTGTGATGTTTGTAAGTAATTCATACCGCCTATCCATATTTCCAAATTATTTCACGATATGAGACAAAAAATTAGGTGTTTTAAGAATTCGAGGCGGTCATACGAGTGGAAAAACCAACAAAGGAGTTCTCTTCAGTTGAATCCTTCATGGATCTACCTTGATGTCTATATGCCATCCAAACCGTTTATAAGGTCATTTCCACTGTATCAAGTGAAAACATAAAAAACTTAGCCTGATATGAAACTTTGTGGCCATATAAATGTTTCAAACGGTGGTCACTCAATCCCCGTTATTTCCTCTCGTGGGGTCACTTGATTTTTAGACCCACCTCATTTTTTGTCACATGTTCTAAAATGAGGTCTCAAAATGGATGAACGGTGTGGATTTCTCACAAACATCATGGTGGGCCCCACCTAGCATTCCACAATGGGAACTTCTTACAAAAGGCTTCTGCAGGAAATCCCCCAGTAACCTGCACTGCGATGTTAGGTGGACCCACATCACCATCCGTTTTTTTCCAAATCATTTTAGGACACAAGTTAGTTGCAGACCCAAAATAGGAAGCAGATCAAATTCTCAGGTGCGCACCTTGCCATAAGAAGTAGTACTGGTGACTGAATGATTCACCATTAAAATTTTCCTGAAGCCCTCGTAATGTTTTTGTAATGTTTATTTTCCATCCAAACATGTTGATAAGGTCAGATAAACCCGGACAAAGGGAAAAAGAAAGTATCTACATTAAGTTTGTAATTGTTAGTCACCATTGTTTCTCGTGGTACCGTCCACCTGAGATATTGATCTGCTTCATTTTTGGGCTCCTGACATATAATAATCTGGAAAAACAGATGGACAGCAGGGATATAGAATACAAACATGAAGGTGAGCCTGCAGTAAGGCTCGCACCGTCTTGGGCGAGGCCGGGCTGCACCCAATCCACTCTTGTCAAGACTCTTGTGTTAGTTTTGCATCATTTAGAAAAAAGTGGTGATGTGTGCGCACGGAATCTAGGAAGGTTTCAATGGTTGGGCGTCATCATCACCATTGTTTCGTATCATGTCGTTCACTTGAGCTTTGGATCTCAGTTTTTAGCTGATGTCCTAAAATAAGCTAGCAAAATATATGGACAGCATGGATAAAACATATACGTTACGGTGGGCCCCACAAAGTTAGGTCAGCAAGCAAATTGGCCCTTTACATTTAATGGATGGGTCGAATGTGATAGATACATCATGTGGCCCACATTTGCTTGGTACTGCTGTAAGTCAAGATCTCCATTCAAACCGAACTCCTAAGAAATGGTGGTGGCTTTTCCACCGTACACAGCGTACTTTCGTGACAAAAACCTCAATTATCTAAATCAATAATGGAGAGTGTTGATGCAAAAAACTGAACGTGTCCTTCTCCGCCCTACCGCCTGCACAAGAAGAAAACAAGGAAGACCCTGGCTAGAGCCGGGGACCCTTTGATGCTTAAGTCAGTGATAGGGTCGTAGTAAGAGGTTTTTGGGAGAGTTTTCTGTGTACCTTTCATCTTAGAGGTCCCATGTATTTATAAGAATAGGAGGGCCCCGTCATACCGGAATTCTTCTCCTGATTTCTAGGAGATTTGATTTTGATCCGCTTTTGGTCTCCTTCCGATCCCGAGATCTTCGGAATCGGAGATCCTTTTACGAGATTCTCGGGACAACGTTTTTATTTACGTTATCTTTTCCTTTCTCGGCCCAGTCCTGATTGACTCTGGTGATGAGTTAATCTGGGCCAGCTTTAAGGATCAAGTTGCTCGCCATCTGTCAGGTGAGATGGAACCGATCCATGATCGATATCCTTTCTTCATCCGATAGCCGACTATGTAACCGACCTAATTTGAGTCGATTTTATGGTCGGTCGAATGACTTCTAAGCTTTGGGCCTTGATCGGCCTTTTTAGATGTTGCTTCCTCGTTTGCCAAGTCAACTTTATGCATCTTATATACTTAGCCTTATGGCTCACGACTTTGTAAGTCTCAGTCGGGGTTTATTCCCTTCAATCTGAGCTAAGTCTCTTCTTTAGACATTTAGCTTGTTTACCTCGATCGGGCTTGTTGCCTTGGAATCCCGGGCAATATTAGTAGAGTTGGTCCATTCCATAACTGGGTCTTCGGACTTGTCATATTTTTCCCCAACGTTAAGCCCCCCTACTCCTTGTGTCAACGTTATTAATGCTATGGAGTAGAGTAATCGTTGAATCGGCTTGAGCTAGGACCGACTTTATGATGGACCATTTAATGTTCGTAGGATTCTTACGTCGTCCAGAGCACTCGACGGTTCGTCAATCAAGGTCGCACGAGCGGGCGACCATCGAAACGTTTCTTCCCGCTTACACGCGCTGGACATGTGGCGATAGCGACTGCTACATCGTTCAGAATGCGCCACGTGTCGAGCAGGGGAGTCGAAGCGGCCGTCGATTTGACTCCTCCTTAAATGCCCTAGCCACGTGGTGCGGCTATATAAGGGGGAGAGGGACACGCTTCTCCCATTTTCGCGTGTCTTCTTTTCCTTCCGATTCTCACTGCCTTCCCATTTCCACTACCTTCTTGTTTTTTGCCATTTTTTATTATTTTTTCCCTTGGGTTTTCGACTTTCACTCCCACGTTCGCCTCCTTTTCAACCCTCCTTGCTATCTTCGGTGAGTTTCGTACTCTCTCCCTCCCTTTTTATTTTCAGTTTTGATGGCAATGCAAGGCTCCTCAAGCGCCCAAGGGGGAGTTTCCGGTGAAGAAGGTGAAGCGAGGCGTCTCTGGGATGTCTGGGAATCACCTCATTGCTGGTAGTGATGGCCATTGGTGCCAATTGGGCTTTCCAGCACTTTGTATGAGTGATTGGATCCTCAGCGGAGTGCCCTGTTTCCACTGGTCCCTCTCATGGAAGGGCGTCTCTGGTGACTGCCCCAGGTAGACCTAATCCTCCTGAGGTGGAACTGGAGAAAGAGGATGAGAAAGCCGAAGGAGCCAGTGAGTTGATCTCTACCCGGAGATCGATGAAAACTGCTAAATCGGCGGCCGAGGGATGGGAGGCCCGAGATGAGCAGAGGGATCCAGCTCCCTTGGTTTTAACTGAGGTGGATCTGAACAATATTAGGGCTAGGTATCATGTCCCAGACTCGGTCATTATCCGTCTCCCTCTGCCGAGTGAATTACCTGACCGTCCCCCTGCTGGGATGGTTGCTATCTTTCAAGTCGCTCTACAATGCAGCTTACGTCTGCCCCTTCAAGGAATAGCTCGGGATCTGCTTTCTCGACTGCAGATAGCGCCCGGGCAGATAGTCTCAAATGGGTGGAAGAACTTATTCGGATGTTCAGTGTTGTGGGCTGAGACAGAATAGCCCCCACTAACTATCAATGAGTTTCTCTATCTGTTTCAAGTACGGCCAAATCCGCAACTGCCCGGTTGGTACTTTTTGTGTGCTTGGTGGAATAAGGGCGGACCTTTGATAACCGACCCACCTACCTCCAACAAGCATTGGAGAGATAGATGGTTCTGGGCGTGTGGGCGTTGGGAGACTGCCGAGTTAATCGAATTTCATGTTCCTCGGGCGTTCTCTCAAGCAGGTGACTCGGCATACATTTCTCGTCTATCTTTCATACTAATGTCTTTGAGTCTGACAGGATACGTTTTACAGATATTCCCGAGTAAAGGCCAAAGCTCGGAGCAGGCACTTTAGTTCGGATCAAGGATCTGAAGGTGCTGAGTCCAGAGCATCGGTCTTAGAAGAAACTTCTTCAGCTGGAGCGTCTTTTTGAATCGGGTTTGGACTCAGCTATGACAGGTACCTTTTGGTTTCCTTATCATATTCCCTTTGAGTTTTGTTTAACCCGTCTTGGTTCTGATGCAGAGATGGCTGAAGCAAGGCTCATTCTTTGCCCGCCTTCCAAAACGAAGGCTCCTCCAAGGTCAGAAGCTCGGCCCCCACCTCTAAAGAAACCAAAGACGGTTTCGAAGGCTAAGGGGCAAACGGCCCTGGCCATCCCCACCATGATAATCCCTGACGCGGAGGGGGCAAAAGTGGTGGACACGGTGGCTTCTGAGGCTTAGGTAACTCCCGAGTCTCAGGTGGCTCCTGAGTCAGGACCTGTCGCTGAGGAGGTTCCGGAGCAGAGGGGGGTAGGAGAAGAGAGGGGAGCCTTCAAGAGGGGAGATGACTCAACAGGAGACATTGTTCTTCCAGCGGGCTGTATCAGACATGGTCCCCTGGGCGATTTCTCATGGGAGCAAGAAAGAATTCGCTACCCTCTTTGAAGCTCCCTAGAGGCGGACTCTCTCTCATGTTGCAAAGATTCTTCTCGAGGTAAGACTTGAACTTCTCACTTATCTTGCCGATTTCTTCGAATTTAATCTGACTTTGTATTTTTCTTTTGTAGTTCACTCCTTGTTTGCTCAGGGCTAGCGTGAATCTAACCGAAGCTCAAAGTCAGGCAGTGGAGGCTGAAGCAACTCAGTAACGGGCAGCGAAGGCGGAAGCACAACGTGAAGCTGTCGTGACTCGGCTCAACATAATGGTCGGCGACTTAGGTCTTGCCAGGAAGGCCGTCGATGATTCCAGGGCCAAGAGTGCTCGTTTGGCCTCGCAATTGTAAGAGGCATGGGAGGAGAGCCGACTAAGTCATCAGGCTCTGGCTTCCTCGGAAGAGAAGTTGTCTCGGCTAAGGACTGACACTAAGACTGCCATTGAGCAGGCCAAGGCCCAAGCCTTAAAAGATTTTCTTGAGTCCCGAGAGTATCTGGAGGAGCGGGATCACTTGTATTAGAGCGGTTACACCGAGTGTGTCGAACTGATGAAGGAATCCTTCCCTAATCTTGATCTTTCGGGATTTGATGAAGGTGCCTCTGGCTCTAAAGGTCCGGAGGCCGAGGCAGCTGGATCTACTGCTGTTGCGGCTGATCCCGAGATCACTACTGAGGCGACTCTTGAGGCGACGCCCGAGGTTACTCTGAGTGGCGGCAGTAGCTGAGTCCGAGCCACCTCTTGTGTTAGCTCCTGATGAACTTTGGAGCTGGTTTGAAGATGTCAAGCACTTTAAGCACACCAAACTTCAAGCACTTCAAGCACACCAGGTGGGCTCGAGAGCATCTGCAACCGAGAGGGGACATAACGTATCGTGGCCGACCCTTTATGTATTTATCTTTGTTATTCCATCAATGTAATTTTTAAGTAGAAACTAATGTAATCCGATGTAAAACTTATACTGATGAATGAATATACTCGGTTTTCTGATTCACTTGACTCAGTTTACATGTTTTTCATCCTTTGCTTGATTGAATTTTTTCAATTATTCGACGGTCGACTTAGGGATAATAGAATTTTAGATGCTCGGCATTCTAAGGATGGGGGAGTAATTGCCCGGTTAAATCTTCCAACCGATACGTTCCGGGTGGGATGGTGCCCGAGACTATATAGAGTCCCTCCCAATTGGGTCTCAGTGTGCCTGCACCATCTTTCTTAGTGTTCAGGAATATTTTTTCGAAGACCATGTCTCTTACTCTGAAGCGTTTAACCTTGACTCGGGCATTGTAGAATCATGTTACTTGTCGTTGCTGAGCCATCATACCAGTCGAACTCTTTCCCTTTGTTATTCCAAAAGGTTGAGTCTGAGGGACAACAGTTCTTCGTTGTCTCACTCATTGAATGAACTGACCCGAGCTGAAGGCAATCTGATTTCGACTGGAGTAACAACTTTCGATCCATATGCTAGGGAGAAGGGAGTTTCTCCTGTAGCAGTGCGAGCGGTGGTTCGGTACGCCCATAGTATTTTAGGAAGCTCTTATGCCTATGCTCCTTTAACTTGATTGAGTTTAGTTTGGAGATGTTTTTTGATGATCTTGTTGACTGCCTCGACTTGTCCGTTTGTCTGAGGGTGATGGTGAGACGAGTAGACATTTTTGATCCCTAGATTAGCACCCATCTCCCGATACCGCTTGTTATCGGTAACTATGGTCCGAGGTATCCCGAATTGGCAGACGTGCTTTTCTAAACGAAATTCATAATCTTTTGCTCTATTATCCTAGCCAGTGGCTCGGCTTCGGGCCACTTTGTGAAGTAGTCTACTGTAATAATAGCGAACTTATTTTATCCCTTCCCTAAAGAGAGTGGTTCGATGATGTCGATTCTCCATTGCGCGAATAGCCAAGGACTGGCCATATGAGTTAGTTCCTCGAGAGGTTGTCTCGGAACGGCCGTGAATTGTTGGCATTTGTCACAGCTTTGGACGAGCTTGTGACCGTCATATTGAATAGCCAGCCAGTAGCATCCTTGTTGTAAGACCTAATGCGCGAGTGATCGTCCTCTCGAGTGATTTTTGCAAATCCCTTCGTGAATCTCTCGTAGCAGATAATCAGCTTCGTCAGGATTTAGGCATCGTAGCAGAGGAGCGAAGAATCTTTTCTTGTAAAACACCCCGTTAAGTATGGTGTAATGAGAGGCTCGGATCTTCAATCGTTGGGCCTCGACACTATCCTCGGGTAACTTTCCATTGTCGAGGTATTGGACGATCGGGTCGAGCCGAGTAGGTTTCGAATCAATTCAATGTACAGTTGAGCTAACCGGGTCATCGATACTCGGCTTAGTAGCATACTCGATTGGAACGAACTTGGGTATGTCGTCCTCATCGGCAAAGGCAAGTTTTGCCAGTAAATCGACCTTAGCATTTTTTGCTCGAGGTATCTGAGTCACAATACATAGTTGAAAACTATCGATCAATTCTTTAGCTTTCTTCATATATGCTTTCAGTTACTATTTTCATGTTTGATACATGCTGGTGACCTGGTTGACGACCAACTGCGAGTCGCTGAATACGTTGAGATGAGTAACACCCAGACTGGCTACTAGTCGAAGGTCGAGCAATAAGGCTTCGTATTCTGCTTTATTGTTCGAGGCTTGGAATCCAAGTCTTAAGGCATATTATATGTAAGTTTGATCGAGAGTTTCTAAGACGACTCTTACCTCGCTTACCTTAGAGTTGGAGGAGCCATCGACATAAATCTTCCAGGGGGTTGGGTCGAGTGATGACTCGGTAGAAGCAGTCATCTGTTTGGTTAGCTCATTTGTAAGCTCGGTTATATAGTCGGCTTGCGATGTAACTTCGGCTATGAAGTCGGCCACAGCCTGTCCTTTAATCGACACTCTGGGTTTGTATTGAATGTCGAATTCGCTGAGCTCTATCACCTACTTCGTCAATCGACCGGAAGCTTTTGGTTTCTGAAGAATCTACCACAATGGAGGTCAGTCATGACGATGATAGTGTGAGCATGAAAGTATGGCCAAAGTCACCGTGAAGAGACAAATAGGACTAGGGCTACTTTCTCCAGAGGTGGATATCTTATTTTTGTCGATAATAATGCTTTACTGACGTAATAAACCAGTAGTTGCTTTCCTTCATATTCACGTATCAAAGCCGAGCTTCCGGCTGCGTCAGAAATCGCCAGGTATAATAGCAAAGCTTCCCCGGGCTCGGGTTTCGATAAGATAGGTGGAGATCTGAGGTATGACTTTAACTGCTGGAACGCTGCTTCACACTCTTCCGTCCACTCTACCGTTTGTCGACCCTTTAATTGTTTGAAGAACGGGAGGCACTTATCGGTAGCTCGGGAAAGGAAGCGGCTGGGTGCTGCTACTCATCCAGTCAGCCTTTGCATGTCCTTGATCGTTTTCGGAGATTTCACGTCGAGCAACGCTTTAATTTTTTCTGGATTTGCTTTAATCCCCCGCTAACTGACCAGGAATCCGAGGAACTTACCCGAGCTTACCCCAAAGACGCACTTGCTCGGGTTCAACTTCATCTGGTATTTGCGGACGAAAAGAAACATCTCCTCCAGGTCGACAATATGATCGGCCGCGTGTGTACTTTTGACGAGCATGTCATTAATGTATACTTTCATGGTTCGATCGATTTGCCATGCAAACATTTTATTTACCAACCGTTGGTACGTCGCTCCTGCATTCTTTAGACCAAATGACATCACACGGTAACAATAAACCCCTTTGTCGATGACAAAGGTAATCTTAGATTTATCTGATTGATGCATTACAATTTGATTGTATCCAAAATAAGCATCCATAAAACTAAGAACTTCATGTCCGGTCGTGCTATCTACCAGCTGATCGATCCTAAGAAGAGGGGAGCTGTCCTTTGGGCAGACTTTGTTTAAGTCGGTATAATCAATACACACTCACCACTTTCAGTTGATTTTCTTAACGAGTACGACATTAACTACCCATTCTGGAGGAATTTAGCCTTGAGGAGCTTGCCAACCTCTTCTTTAATAATGGTGTACCTTTCGGGGCCAAGCGGTTGTCGCTTTTGTTGGATTGGTCGATAAGTCGGATCGATGTTGAAGCGATGAGTCATCACCGAGGGATCGATCTCAGGCATATCTTCATGACTCCATGTAAATACATCAGCATATCGTCGGAGTAGTGATATCAGCTTGTCTTTCAGAGGCGACTGCAAAGACGAGCTAATCTGTACTATTTTGGACTCGTCTATCTCAACCAAAGGCATCGGGATAAGGTCTTCTACCGGTTGTCTTTGTTCGTGTGTCTCGGCCCGAGGGTCCAATAATTCAATCGTGGTTACCTCGGCCGCCGCCTTCATGGCGTCGCATAGCAACACCGTGAGTTTTGTTGATCACCTTTTACGATTCCTACTCCCAACTCAATCAGGAATTTCATGGAGAGATGGTATGTCGAACCACAACTTGGAGAAGGTACAGAGAAGGTCGGCCGAGTAAACATTGTAAACCAATGGTTGGTTGACTATCAGGAAGTCGACCATTATTGTCACCTGGTGCTGAGAGTTACCAGCAGTAAGTGACAATGAGATGACTCCATCGGGGAGTGTTCATCCTCCTGAGAAACTGATTAATGGGGTGTGAACTAGACGTAACGCCGATCGTTTGACACCCATCTTGTCGAACGCTTGAGTGAACGGTATGTCCACAGATGACCCTATGTCCACGAGAATGCAGAATACCTTGCGATTTGCTATCGTGAGGGTGACGACTAATGCATCATCATCGGATGATGGATGCCTCGAGTGTCTTCATCAGTGAACGTAATATAGTATTTCTCCATTTTCTTTTCTTTCGAAGGCCGAGCCAGTATCAGGATTTTGAACTCGGGTCGAATGATGCTCATAGCATGATTTTTCTAAGCATTGTTTGAGTCACCTCCGCCTCAGGGACCACCGACGATGGTTTGGATTTCCTCCGTGGGTCGGTTTTCACCCGAATGTTCTTCTGTTGTCCTGATTCTTTTGACGTGCTCTCTGAGACGGCCTTCTCGGATGAGTTACTCAATTTCTTCTTTCAAGTGGTAGCAGTCACTCGTATTATGCCTATGATCTCGATGGTAATGGCAGTACTTATTTTTACTCCGTCGGTTTGGGTTGCTTCAGAGCCTATCTGGCCAGTTGACGAATCCTTCGCCCTTAATTTCCATCAAAACCTGCTCTTGTGACTTATTGAGCGAGGTATACGTTGAAAACTTGCAATCTGTCTGTTTACCCAACTTACACTCATCATGTGTCCGATCATCTTTACTCTTCTTCCCATTGGCCGAGTCAACTTCTTTCTTTGCTAACTCTTTGGCCGATACTTTTGCATTCTGGGCGGTTTCACGCATGATCGGGGGTTTCTTCGGCATCCACATATTTATCTGACCGAGCTATGAACTCCGCCAGAGTAGTTGGCTGGTTTTTATCCAAGGAGGCCAGAAACAGCTTGTCTCTGACACCTTACATGATCGAGTTGAGTGCTGTTTCGTCTGAATGTTTCTGGACTAGAGCGACTTGACATTGAAACGTTTAATATAATCTTTTAGCAGCTCTCCTTCTTTTTGAACTATGTTGTTCAAGTGTGCATGTAGCTTCAACTTTTTCTTCCCACCAATGAAATTGGTGAGGAAGGCATCGCTGAGCTCTGCGAACGAGCTAATGGACTTAGGTTTCAACTGTTTGAACCAAAGTCGAGCTAGGTTGACTAAAGTGAGGGAGAAAGTGCACATTACAGCGTCTGAGGCATCGTGCAACTCCATATATGTCCGAAAGGATTCGATGTACTCGATAGGATCGGTCTTACCGGTGAAGGGCGTGATTTGCGGAAGACGAAATTATTCTGGCAATCGAGCCTGTATTATATCCTCTATGAACGGAGATGCTTTTGCCTCGGGCCTTGTTGAATGAGCATTGCGGCCTTACTTCATGTCAGTGATCTCTTCCCGCACTTCCCTTCTAAAGTCCTGGAGGTCGACTTTCCAGGGTTCGTCACTATCGGCCGTACCCTCAACTAGAGGCCTGCTACGCCTCATCCGATCTATTTCGTGTCGTAGATCAGAACCTGGCAGCGGGGCGGTCACAGAATGAGCGGGCGTAGGCTCGGCCGGACCCTGGTGTTAACTCAACGGTGGGACAAATCGCGAAGCGACGGGCTGAGGGTCGACGAATTGTTGCGAAGCATTCGCCCGACCACTATCATATTAAGGTGAAACTTGCTGGCGATGGATCTACTCCAGCATCTGCTTCATATAGTTCAAATCGGTCTTAAGTTCTTGGACTTCTTTATCTAACCGATCGTTTCCTCAGTTCCGTTGATTGTGTCGGGTCGAAACGGAGGTTGTTGGACGGGGGGCAGAACCCTGTCGGTTATCGAGTTGGATTTGGGCCCCTTGGGCCCATTTGTACCCGGCGGTCCTGCAAGTGTCGATGGTCCAGTAACAACGAACTTAGTAGGCTCGTTTTGCGCAATTCTTTTAGTTCTCGCCATTGAAACTTATTTAAAGCTTTTCGATAGAGCCTGGAAAATAACTTTTTGTATCGTTTCCCACAGACGACGCCAATCTGTTGATGCAAAAAACTGAATGTGTCCTCCTCCACCCTACCGCCTGCACAAGAAGGAAACAAGGAAGACCCTCTGATGCTTTAGTCAGTGATAGGGTCGTAGTAAGAGGTTTTTGGGAGAGTTTTCTGCGTACCTTTCATCTTTGAGGTCCCTTGTATTTATAGGAATGGGAGGGCCCTGACGTACCGGGATTCTTCTCCTGATTTCTAGGAGATATGATTTTGATCCGCTTTTGGTCTCCTTCCGATCCTGAGATCTTCAGAATTGGGGATCCTTTCACGAGATTCTCAGGACAATGTTTTCATTTACGTTGTCTTTTCCTTGCTCGGCCCAGTCCTGACTGACTCTGGTGATGAGTTAGTCTGGGCCAGCTTTAAGGATCAAGTTGCTCGCCCTCTGTCAGGTGACATGGAACCGATCCATGATCGATATCCTTTCTTCATCCGATAGCCAACTATGTAACCGACCTAATTTCAGTCAGTTTTATGGTCGGTCGAATGATTTCTAAGCTTTGGGGTCTTGATCGGCCTCTTTAGATATTGTTTCCTCGTTTGCCGAGTCAACTTTATGCATCTTATATACTTTGCCTTATGGCTCACGACTTTGTAAGTCTCGGTCGGGGTTTATTCCCTTCAATCCGAGCTAAGTCTCTCCTTTAGGCATTTATCTTGTTTGCCTTAGTCAGGCTTGTTGCTTTGGAATCCCAGGCAGTGTCAATAGAGTTGGTCAATTCCATAACCGGGTCTCCGGACTTGTCATATTTTTTCCCTACAGAGAGCATATTTGAAAAAAACTTGCATTTACCAGAAAATGTTAACCATTTGATTTTTTTTCTTTTGAATTTGGGCCATTTTCTATTTTAGCTCTTGTTAGATTGTCGTTTATTCACATTTCCTCGGTCCATCAGCAACAAAAAATGATAGAAATATCAATGAATCTTTTCGAATGCATCTCACAGCGTCCAAAGCATGTGTATCAATTTCATGGGTGAAGAAAGGTGTCCAAAGGAACAATCTTCTTTTAGCTAATAATTCACACTACAAATTGTGTGGTCCAGTCAAATCCATACCTTTCTCTATTTACCTGTTTTAGATAGAGTTATACATAAACTAAGTTAGCTTGGTTAACTTGCTCAACCTAACTCGAGTCAACCCAAAACTAGGTTCGAGCCAAGTCGGCCTAATTTTTTTTAGTTTGAAAAAATTTTGAGCCGAGTCCAAGCTAAATTGAACTCAATTCGACTCGGTTCGAAACTTGACTCGAACTTGACTCGGTTCGAGTCTACTTAGTATAAATATTTTGTATATATTTATATATTTAAATAAATTATAAATTATATTATATATATATATATATGTATGTATGTACATGTGTGTGTGTGTGTGTGTGTGTGTGTGTGTAATATATACCCAACTCATAAGCTCAAACATGAACTTGGCTTGTAAGGTCGAGTTCAAACTTGGCTCGAGCCAGTCCGAGTTGCTGATCGAGTCGAACCGAGTTGTCCAGTTAGGCTTGAAGACTGAGCCGAGTTGAGTTTAAGCTGGGGTAGTCTACTGGCCGAGCTGAGCCAAGTTGGCCCAAGCTTAACTCGATTCAACTCATATACAAATCTACTTTTAGATGATCTCTATTCTCCTACAAAATTTGTATTATTGAAATCTCTTTAATACATAAACTTCAATATGCAGTTATCCAGCTATAAGAGAATACTATACAGTTACACAAATGTTCTAGCAAATGGGTAGATAGTTACTCAATAATTGCCAAAAACACATATCTCCATGCTCAGTGGGGCTCACTTGGATGAAATATGTTACACCTTTTAAGTATTCATTTTATTGAGAATTGATTGATGAATGTGAATTTAGATTTATACTCCATCTACACTAAAATCCCCAGTGTGGATTATTCATACAGCTATGTTGAGGTCAAAATCTAGACCACCCTCCACTCAATGCGGCGAACTTGAAACGACCCTAGTCCTGCACAAAAAGAGTGAGCAAAGGAGACCCTGGCTTAAACAGGAGACCCTCCAATGCCTAAGTCAAGCTAGGAAATTTGGCTCTAAGTTGCGTAATGTAGAGAGAGGGTGCGAGATATTGCCTACCTGTTGCAATGGGGTCCCCTAGTATTTATACATGTGGGTCGGGCAGATCGTGTCCGTCAATCTCGGCATGATCTACTCAATCAAACGGATATTGCAATCGTGAAGATACTCCACAATCTTTAGATTGTGTAGCGCATCGTATCTTAATGGAGCGTATTTTTAGGTGTGATCTTCTACCTTCCCAGCTCAGTACTCGGAGTATCTTTATTCGAGCTCGGACCTCGTCTTATCCAAGTTCGTGGCTGAGTACCTGTAGTCAGAATTCATAGTCAAGTCATCAGGGTCGGAGTCTGTTAGGCGTGCTTCTTCAGGGCTTAGCTCTCGGCTTCTAGGTCGAGGATGAGTCTGTCGATCCAAGACCATAGCTTCTTGGATGAAGACGAGGATGAGGACGAGAGCTTGACTCGACCAACCTTCTTCAGATAAGGATGAGGATGAGGATGAGGACGAGGACGAGAGCTCGGCTTGACCAACGAGGGCGAGAACGAGGGCGAGAGCTTAGCTCAACTAACCTTCTTCGGATGAGGATGAGGACGACAGCTCGTCTTACCCGGCCTCGAGTCGTAGTCCAGAGGTTCACTCGCACCCAACATGATGTTCTCTTTCCGAGGCCCTATTAATTGATTCAGATGGCTTGGGCTTACCCCGTTTGACCCTGTCCAGATTTCTCCATAACAGAAGCCCCCTACTCTCTTAGTCTGAGCTCGAACTTGGAGAGTAAATGCCTAGGAAAATGGGGCAACGCCCCCACACCTCTGCTTATGATGACGGTTGGGATAATTGGAACGCAATCACTACAACAATTGCGCTTCGAGTTGCACGTGCAGTACGACGGCTACGACTCTTCGGATTTCGACCTCTGAACGAAAGACACATGGCGACGGTTACGATTCGTAATCGGCGGAGCAGAGGAAACGATGCCACAAGTTCATAGAGAGGCGAGGCTCTGCCTGCGCCATAAATAGCTTTTAATGCCGATGAGACTCGGACCTGGGAACACGGACTCGAGCTTATCAACACCCTCCACATGTCCCCTGGTGACAGTGCCGAGCCGCATCGATTTTGGGGACAGATGTCCGCAATGATGACATTGAGTGATGAGAGGGTTTTATAAACCCCTCTCACTCTCATTCACATTCTCCTCTTGCATTCTAGCTCTCTTGCTTCCTATTCCCTTGCTCTTTTCGAATCGCTTCTGCCGGAAAGTGGTTTTTCCTTGCTGGATAAAGGATTTCCGATAGCCGAAGAAAGGATTTCGCTTAGAGGAAGCTGCCAGAGTAGAGAAATTTTCTGCCAGAGCGAATCGCCTTTAGTGCAATGAGTCTTCCACCATTTAGACTTTTTCTTTTACAATGTTGAGCAACTCTTGTGAAGTTGAGGAGGTCCGAGGAGTGGAGGCCGACTCCGAACCGAGGACCACCGACTCAGGGCCCGGGGACTCTGAAGGTCCCTTTAAGGCTATACCGCTTAACCCCTCGACCTAGAGAACCGCAGGTCGGAGGACTAAAAGCTGAGGTAAGAGGCCGAAGAGGGCACTTAGAGATCCTGCGAGACGATCGAAGGCAGGCCCATCGGGAGGCAAACTAAAGCCATTAGTCCCTGGGGGCTTGGTTCTAATCGAGTCCAAGATGTTCCAGATTCGACAGACTACCAGATTTCGAACTCGGTGCACATCCGAGCTCCTTCTCCCACTAATCAAATGGGTCTTCCTGCTAAGGGGGAGATCAATATATTCACTAGCGCCCTTCAGTGCGGGCTCCAACTTCCCATCCATCTGTTCGTGTGCGAGCTTACTACACAGCTGAAAGTGGCCCCGGGCCAACTGGTCCCGAATGCCTGGCAAATCCTAATCTCCACATTCATCATATGGCACCAGGTGAAGAATCAGAGGCTGACACCGGACGAGTTCTTATGTTTGTACATGGTTAAGTACAACAGGAAGGAGCCATCCTGGTATTACTTCTCTGCCAGACCTCCATGTATCCCAGGTTTGGTAACCTGACTCCCTACTTCCAATAAAGATTGGAAGGGGAAGTCATTTTGGGCCTCGGGAGAGTGGGAGGCCCCGACCTCTGAGCTGGGCAGACTGGGGGCTCGGGTCCCTACCAAGTTTGCCAACTTAGGTCGAGCACTCTTCATTTTGTCACACTCTGTATGTCTAACTTGTCCTTTTGTGTTCTAATTGGTGCTTTGCTTCTGCCTACAGCCCAACCGAAAGGAGCTCTTGATCTCAACCCTCTCCAGCAGAACCAAGTAGCCGGAGCCAGAGTGCTCGTCGAAGAACAACGCTCTTAGTTCGAACTCATCAACGGGGAGAACCTAGTGTCATCTGGTTTCTGCAAACTTCAACCTACTCCCTTTGCTCTAGGTAAGTAGGGTAAGGGTCCTCGGAGACTATCCGTTGTTCTTCTGTAGATTTCACTTAGGCTAATTTTGTTTCTTTTCAGGTAAGAATGGAAGCAGGCAGCTCGAAAAGGAGGAGGCCGGTAGTGCTGCGCCCTTAGATGAGTGTGGTCCTCGCTAATGAGCCGAGGACCAAAGTGATGCCAAAGAAGAGGAAGATTTCTAAAGCCGAGCCTGCCCCGGCTGAAGCTGCGCCCGCCCCAACCGAAGCCGTGCACATCCCAGCCCCGACCCCTACCCCTAAAGTGCAAGCTCCGGAGGCCCTCGCCGAAGCTGAGCCTATCACCATCTCGACTCCGACTTTAGAGGGGCAAGCCTCTGAGGTTCCGCCTCCAATCCCTACTGCCTCCCCTGCGATAGGGGGAGAAGTTGTTAGGGAGACTCCCGATGCTAATGCCCCCACCCGTTCTGCAGCCCACCTCATTGCTGCTGAAGTCGACTTCCTGGCCGGCAAAACCGACGCCCTGGTCAGATACATTACCACGCCTGAGGCTGCGTCTTAAGCCTCTGAGGCCAACGAAGTCGGACGAGCTACCGAGCCCACTCCTAAGATGGACTACAAGGGGTCTATAGACTTATGAGTTCTTGAATTTAACCTGAACTTTCCACAACACCTAAAATTTGTTTCTAAGTTTAATGACTATCCTAGAAATTCTCCTGGGAGCCTAAAATTTCTACATGATGATTTAGGTTTAAAATATGTTAAACTCACCTAAATTTTCAAAGCTAGTCTCAACCACCCTAGCCTGGGGCTAAAATTTCGCTTAAGATTCTAAGTTCTCTCTATTAATTATTTCTATTTGTTGGAACATACGAGAGATGTTGTTTCTGATCAAAGAGATGTATTAGGGGATTTAAATTTCAAAGTCCTAGTCTGATTCCTTGAGTTTATGGAGTGTTTATGTTAGATTTAATGCACAACATGGTGGGTACTTGTTTCCCTATGGTACTTGAGTTTAGTCAGTAAATTCAAACAACTTATAGCTTACAAGGGAACCTAGTTTTTTTTTTTCGTTTCTAAGTTCACGTGACTAAGCCTAAAAATTATAAGGGATCCTAAAATTTACATTTCTACATTCACAAACCCTAATGCTAAGGGAATCAAACTTAGCTTCAAGTCTCTATTTTCATCAATGCAACTTTGGAGTATTCGAAGTCATATAAGTCTTGTTTTTCCTAAGAACTAGTTTATTTAGACTCACTCTGATACCAACTGTAACGCCCCGGTTTTTGGAACCCGAGTATATGACTCGTCCTCCAAAAACCCGAGTGTTAGCTTATAAAATTCAATGTAAATTTGAACCGCTTATCATTAATCAGAGTTAACAGTAACAAAGGTAGAGTAAGCCATGCATTGAATAAAAATATTCTGATCAT
The DNA here is from genome assembly GCF_029962835.1 of Magnolia sinica. Taxonomy (NCBI): domain Eukaryota; kingdom Viridiplantae; phylum Streptophyta; class Magnoliopsida; order Magnoliales; family Magnoliaceae; genus Magnolia; species Magnolia sinica. The sequence continues at coordinate 6,907,372 of NC_080577.1, forward strand.
TACAAAATTCCAAATGTAGCGCCCATACAGGACTTATACAATCCCAAATAATAAAGTTCATATAAGCAAAAACAGGAGTCTATCAACCAGTGGTGGAGCTCAATATGGGCCGCAGGGACCCCATCTAGCTCTTTAGCTACCCGATCTGCTCTAGCAACCCGGCGAATAGCATCGACTCGTTCTATACCTGCATCAACTGTTACGGTTTGATAGCGTCAATGACTATCGCAGTGAGGAGCACCCTCTATGATTGCGCACTCATCATTCATAATCAATATAGAACGTAAGTCATGAATTTAGATATATTAAATATGGCATTTCATGATCATACACATATACTCAAAAATTAAACCAATCAAAAGAATCTCATCATAAGCAGAATATGGTAGCAATTGCAATATAAGGAAATGTGTTTAGATAGTCAAATAAGCAATCATACAACTTTCTATTGCACCTAAAAATCACATTGTACGTGAACTCTGCAAGATGGCTAGAAAATCGATAAGCGAACTTCAGCTCCACCCGAAAATCACGGTACAAGCGAAATCTGTAAGGTGAATAGAAAATCAACCTTTAAACTTCTACTTCACCCGGAAATCATATCGTACATGAACTTCGCAAGATGGATAGAAAATCGATAAGCGAACTTCAGCTCCACCCGAAAATCATGGTACGACTGAACTCCACAAGATGAAGAGACAATCAACATACAAACTCTAGACCACCCGAAAATCATATCGTACGTGAACACCGCAAGATGGCTAGAAAATCGATAAGCGAACTTCAGCTCCACCCGAAAATTATGGTACGACTGAACTCCACAAGATGAAGAGACAATCAACATACAAACTCTAGACCACCCGAAAATCATATCGTACGTGAACACCACAAGATGGCTAGAAAATCGATAAGCGAACTTTAGATCCACCCAGAAATCATGGTATGACTGAACATTGCAAGATAGCTAGGGAACCAACATACAAACATCTACTTCACCTGAAAATCATATCGTACGTGAACTCCGCAAGATGGCTAGAAAATTAATAAGTGAACTTCAGCTCCACTCGAAAATCATATCGTACGACTGAACTCCGTAAGATGAAGAGAGAACCAATATGGGAACTCCGACGTCATTCAGAAATCATATGAACTCCACAAGATGGCTAGAAAATCGATAAGCGAACTTCAGCTCTACCCGGAAATCATAAAGAACTCCGCATAATGACCCGAAAATTAACAACATGTGCAAATATAACAAATAAGCCACGAAGGGCACCAATAACCCATCAAAGCCACGAAGGGCAAATATGTGATCCAAGCCATGTAAGGCAATGTGCGATCCAAGCCATATAAGGCAGATGTGCGATCCAAGCCACGTAAGTCAAATATGGACCGCAAGGTAGTAAGATCATGACAAGTTTCATTCAATCCATCAAATGACCATAAATGACACTCATACAATTAACTAACATGTGTACAACTAAAGAAAACATGCTATCATCAATCATTTATGATTACCAAAATTAGAATGACATGTTCATTAACTAACACAGGAATCAAGTGAGCAACAAATTAGCATATTCATATAATAAGATAAATATTTCATTGAGAGGAATCAAGGCATCACATTTGTCTAGACTAATGAATTTAAGTGGGAAGCTCAAAGTGTGAGTCCTCACCTTGGGTGGATATCTTACTTGACCTAGATGTTCTTTTAAGATGAGTATAAGGATGTTGATTTGGATTTTGCTAAAGGGAAGAGTATTCTCCAAAGATGAGAAGTCGTAGGTGTTACCTAAACACGTTATTACAAGCCTTCAGTGAGTCATTACTGAGCTAACTCAGTTCGGATTCCCAAACAGTGAGTTAGTGGAATTTAGAGTTTTGGGAGTACCTGTTGTAGCACAAAATCATTGGTCTCATGATCTGATGAATCTGCCTGTATTCTCCTTAGTGATCCCTGACATCGGTTGGTGGTAGTTTAGTCTAACTCGGTTAGGAAACTGGACGAGTCAACTCATGATTGAGTTGGGAGATATTTCAGTTTAAAATGGTGAGTTTAGCTTTCTACCTGGGTAGAGACCACTTATATTAGTGATAAGATTGAAGCCCAAGCACACCTTCCTCAACAGCTGACTGAGTTTATAACCTGGCTTTGTAAACAATCGCCGAGTTAACTCATTGCAACCATAATCTAGTTAGACCCAACTGCCGTGTAGCCTTAAAAGCTGATAACAAATGTTGGGTTCTAACATATTTTTGAGGGGTTATTTATCAACCTAGTGGCCGGTGAATCATGGATCGAAGAGCGAACAAAAGGCCTGGTTCTAACCGAACTTACTCAGCAACTTACTGAGTTGGTATAACAGGTAAACTAAAACCCGTTTCAAACCCGTTACCTGGCAGAAGCGGCGTTACTTCTCAACAATGACCTGGTTGCTGGTGGTAGGTTTTCTGATCAAGGTGCCTGACGCACCAAACTCAGCTCCCGACTCGGTCAAGACTCGGCACAAAGCTCGGCCCGAACTTAGCTATTGGATCAGCCGAGTTTAGTGCAACAGCAGTAGCTGTTCCGTCTCTCTGTCTTTTTCCCTTGATTTTCCTCCTTTCTCTTCCTCTGTTTTTTTTTTTTTTTTTGTTTTGCTCCTATTACTGGAAATGTCCAGTAACGCCTGAACCCAGATGGAGTTTAGCTGGACGGTGATGGGGCAGCAATGGAAGATTTCCTTCCTTCTCCCAGCTTCTTTCTTCTCCTGCTGCAACGACCAATCACCACTTGAACTGAGCAAGCACCTAAGTCGTGCTTGACCCAACTGAGATGGGTTGGTGCAGCTGCCACCACTCGACTCTCTTTCTCTCCTCTATTTTCTTCTTCCTTACTATTATCTTTTCTCTCTTGGACAGGGGAGGCTCGAACCGTGGCTTGACTAAGTCCGTGACTCGGTGCGGCAATGTGCAGACAGTAAGAAGAAAGGGAGAAAAGAAACGGCTTCCTCTCACATTTTTCTTTTCCTTTGTATTTGGGTGGGTTGCCCTAACTAAAAGAGAGCTTAAATAGGGCTCTCTTAGTTAGTTTATACGGGATTTTGGATGCAACTAATCCAAAGGATTAGTTGTGTTTTAACGGCTTTAACAACAAAAGATCTTGATGACACAATCGATCCTACGTGTATGGCTGAAATCCGGAGCCACAGATGGAGTTCTGACGCCATGGCCCACTGAATGATCGTCACGGATCAGACAATGGGGCCCACACAATGGTGGTGGGTTTTTTGAACGACAGGGAAATGGACTTGTCCATGGCAGTTTTTCATCGAACGGTTCGTTGTCCGATCTCAGGTGTTTGGAAGGACCGAATTGGTCCCCAAGGACTTGTGGGACCCTTTGAATGGATGGCGATTAGCATCTCTCAAAGATCAAGATTCAACAACGGCGGCGGTGAAAGCTTGGTTTGTTTTAAGAAACCCTTACATGGAGGGCTGAGATCGCTTGGAACGCACGGCTAGGATGGAATGGAGTAGAGGCACGTGGATTGCTGTTGTGGAAAGCAGAAGGATTTCCATTTTTGGAAATGTGGTTTTGCACAGCCTCATTAAGACCGTGTTTGTGCAGTTTCACGTGGGAGGAACATGTGAAACTCCGGGGTTACGATCTGAATTTCTTGACCTTCAAGATAGACGGTTCGGATCATCCCAAGTGATGATCGTGGTGGCCCACTAAGTAGCTGACATCCGTCGATTTTTTAAAAAACACGTTGGTGAGATTTCCGCCCTCTTTTAAGAGGCTCGGTTAGCGCGTCAAACCAGCCAGTTTCGGTGCACGCATGCTCTATGTAGGGTCTACCGTGATGATCTCGACCAATCCACTTCGTTCATTCGTTTATTCAGCTCAATTTAGGGTCCAACTTGAAGGATGAAGCAGATCCATGACTTGGGTGGGCCATGGCATCTACTCTGTGGCCCTTAAGTGCTAACCATCGTCGATTTACGATGTCTGTGAGAAATCTAACCCATTCATTAGTTTCAAAATACTATATATTAAGTAATAATAAATATAATATATATATTATAAACATATATATAACTTGTATTACATTTATATTTTATATTAATGATTATTTATTTACTTTGAAATATTATATATATATATATATATATATATATACATGTATATTTTTCTTTTATGTATATATAAATATTAATTATTCAAAGTGTACTATAATTAATTAATACAATATTATTATATATTCATTATAATAATTAGTATTAGTAAATAATGTTTTAGATTATATAATAAAAATACATTTACATATTTGTTTAGCATAATAAATTAATAGTTGTAGATAAGTATTTATTTACAATTATTAATATATATAGTGTATTTTTTTGTGATTATATATGCATATGTTAGTATAGTAAAACTTATGTTAAGTGATATATATTTTATATATAGTATAATATAATGTAAATATTAGTTAATGTGCATCAATTATATGATAGTATGTTGGCGTAAAATTTATTTTATATATAGTTTAAGTAATATACGTAATTTGAATGATTCAAGTAACATATGTAGTATTACAAATAATTATAAGATTATTTTGTATCATGATATATATATATATATATATATATATATATATATATATATATATATATATATATATATATATAATCACATCACATTTAAAATGAATTATTAGGGTATCAACTTAAGATAGGCCAGAATGTGAATATTCACATAAATCGGGATTGTATTTATACTCAGTCAGGTTTTCATGGTAACACCTTACATAACGAGTCAACCGCTTCTTTAAGGGATCTGTCCGTTGATTTCACCTTTGCTTACGAGAGGTGACTCTTTTGTTGTAGATAAATTGAACGGGCAGACCATGTAGAAGGAAAGATGCTTTTATTCAGAGCCTTAATAGGCTAGTAGCTCCGTACATTCATTGAGGGCCTTAAATGGCCAGTAATTTTTCATAGATAGTAGATCTTCAAGTACTCGGTATTCCAGAGGTGAGGGAGCTGACGCCCTTCAAGATCTTCTAAGTGGTAGGAGCCTAGCTTCGTTGATCTGACCACACGATAAGGCTCTTCCCAATTTGGTCCGAGCGTTCCAGCCACCGATTCTGCTGTATTCTGGAAGACGCGGCGGAGAACCAGGTCCCTTGGCCAAAATTGCCTCTTCTTGACCCTGAAATTGTAGAATCGTACCACTTGCTGATGTCGAGCTGCGACTCGGAGTCTGATAATGTCTCTGGCCTCTTCGAGCAAGTCCAGACTTGCTGCAATTTGCTTGGCATTCTACCCCTCCTGATAGTTTCTGATCCGAGCTGTAGGGAGGCCGATCTCGAATGGGACAATTGCCTCCGAGCTGTAAGATAGTTGTTCACACCCCAAGTATAGGGTTGTGATGTAGTAATAAACTCAGTGAGACCGAGGTTGAATCCACGGGGACTGAAACCTGTACGTAATCTAAAAATAACCAGAACTAGAACTAGAATAAGATGAAATCTAAATCAGGTGAATATGAGTGAATAATGGTGAAATAGAAAACTAAAATTTGTAGAAAGCAAAGGTAGAAAACTAGGGATTTAGAGGATCCACTTATAGAGATCAGGGAGATCTACGATTGATTCATGAACTCAACTGGACTTCGAGTCACATCTTCATCAAGTTGGAAGATATATCACTAAAGCTCAATCTGAACCTCCTTCGATCTAGTTTTCAAAGAGTTGAGAGGTATGAGAATTAGAATGGATTTCATCATAAAACCATGCCCATGAGATAAAGCAAACAACAGAATTAAACCAATTCACAACCAATCAGAAAGATGTATGAGTGTCAGGAAGGAGTCCGTCATCCAACCATGCCCAAGAGATGATGGTGAACAACAGGGCTTCCTAACTTCATAATCAAATTAATGAAAAAGAAATACTCAAAACTATCACAGACTCATTGTAATTTCAGTCACAACAAACCATTAAAAACTAGAAGCATTCCTATTAATCAAACTAAAATTAACATAAGTTCAGTTTAACATCAATCAGAGCCGTAGAATTATTCCCATCACGCCACAAGCTTCACCTCTTAGCCCTAGCTAAGAGGTTTAGCTCAACATGATTAGGCTAATTCCCTTAAACAAGAATATAAAAAAATAAAAACAGACTCTAACTATCTCTCTCTTATAAAACGTCCCAACCTCCACCCCTCTCACATTTTCTCTCTCTCTTTCTTATAGGCAATGCAGGGAAGGCGATCCAGATGCATTGGTGCGTAAGTCGGTTTAGAGAACAAGGAGTTACACACTCATCTTTCGCAACAACAGCGAAAGCGGATCAAGTTTGCGCAGGCCCCGTTTACGCAGAACTTGGAAACCAACTTGCGTCAGCTTGGATTTGTGGTGGCTGATGGTCCTGAATTTCTAATCTGGCTCCATGGATGGGGTCGGGACCACCTCCTCGAGGCTTTGGACGGTCAGGATCATCAGTACAATCCTGACCATGATCGGCAAATGGCCCACGGCGACCGCGTTTCACGAACGCAGAGCCTGCTATGAAAATTAGTTGGCGCTGATGCTTGGTGGGGCCTATGATTGAAGTCGGCAGAGAAATCCATGCTATACACCGGATGTGCATCGAAAAACCAGTTGAAAATGCATGGTTTCAGATTGGATTCGGTGTGGCCCACAGAGTTTTTTATACTATCGTCCGTCCTCCGTTTGGACGGTTGAAATCTGATCCATACTATCTTTTGGAATTCTGTCACCTAGGCTTGGATCAGATGGCCTTTGAAAACCTAATGGACAGTCTGGATCTTCAAATTACATGATGAGTGGGGCCCACAAGCATCGTCCGACGATCGATGTAAAGACGATGTTGCGTCTTTAGAATTTTTTTTTGAAATTCATCAGTTAACACCCGCTGACCGACCTTAGGAAAACCGGCGCGTGGCTGGAGCATCCATGTTGTACACGTGCAATGCACAGGTGGCTCCCACAGTGTTGTATATGAGAAATCTGCTCTGACCATATGTTGTGTCACCTCATATAAGGGGTTAAAACCAAATTTGAAGCATATTCAGATCTCAGGTGGGCCCCGAATCACAGATTCATGGGCTGATCTGTTTGTTGGGCCACTTCCACAGAGATCCAATGGCTGAAATTTGATGTGTACGATTAATTTATGGTCTTCATGCCATATAGGAAGTTTCGAGCAGAACAGATGGTGGAAACCTTATGATCTTGCATTCTGGATAGTTTTCAGGCCCATTTAATATGAGTGATGTGATTTTCTCGAATCTCTGGCTTGTAATTTCTTCGATCTTGGACTCCTAGAGTCCGTCCCCTGCCTTAGTGACTTCAGAGCATCAAATCCACGCTTTTAGTACCCTTTTTCAGTCGAGTCTCTTAAATTCACCTTGCATCATAAACACGATTAAAATAGAGCGCTAACCGGTATCATGCTCCTAAAATCAGGTAATAACTAGGGTCTAATATGCAATATTCGACCCTCAACAATAATGAAAATGGAGTCTCCCTGGTAGATGACTGAGCTATAGTCCTGTAGGCCCAATGGATAAATGGGAGCTCCTCGGCCCAGTTACCTTTCACTTTTTCTAAATTCGTCTTGAGGTGGTGCTTGATGACCTTGTTCACGGCTTCTACCTACCCATTGGACTATGGGTGACGAGGTGAGGAGTATGCATTTGAAATGCCGAGCTCCCTACACATGCCTCAAAATCTGTCATTATCGAACTGCTTCTTATTATCAGAGATAATGGTGTGTAGGATTCCGAATTGATAGATGATGTTTTTTCAAACGAAGTCAGTCACCTTTTGCTCTGTAATCTTCACTACGGGTTTGGCCTTGGCCCACTTGGTGAAGTAGTCGACTACTACAATAGCGAACTTGACCTGTCCTTTACCAATGGGCAGAGGTCCGATGATGTCGATCCCCCACTGAGCAAACAGCTTCAGCCCGCTCATAGGGGTCATCTCCTCTATAGGCTACCTTGGCATGGCAGCGAACCTCTGACATTTATCATACCTCCGAACATAGTTTTTGGAGTCTTCTTGAAGGGTCAGCCAGAAATACCCTTGACGGAGTATCTTCAGAGCTAAGGCACGGCCACCGAAGTGATTTCCACAAATTCCCTCATGAGTCTCTCGGATCACGTAGTCTGCTTCGTCAAGTCGGAGACACTTGAGGTAGGGCTGTAAATACCCCTTTTTGTATAGGATCCCGTCCAAGACTATGTACCATGCAACTCTGACTTCAGACGTCGGGCCTCTAGCCTGTCTTAGGGGACTTTACTAGAAGTGAGGTAGTTATAGATCGGGTCCATCCAGCTCAGAGTGGTCTCCACTAGATTGACCATTTCTTGATTAGCTTGGTCAATGCTCGGACTATCCAAAAATTCCATAAGAATGATCCTGAGAATCTTTCCTTTCTCGACCGAGGTTAGCTTAGCGGGGGCGTTGGCCCAAGAGTTCTCCGTCCTCGGAATCTGATTAATGATGCAGCTCCAAAACTTCTATCAACTTTCGGGCTCGGCAAGATAAGCCACCATTCTAGTCTCCTTGGCCTCGTACTAGAAGGAGATGTGGTTCACAATAAGTTACGAATTGCATTGTACTTCGAGCGCTTGGAATTGGATGACCCGTCCACATAAAGAATCCATCTGTGCTCTCCGTCTAACTTCGCATCTTGGATACACGGGAGAGTTGACGAGGCCACAGGAACTGCTTCCGCGCCCACGTTTTTCACCTCTATATTCGGAGTAGTGAACTCTGCTATGAAATCGACTACAACCTGGCCCTTGATTTCAGTTCTCAGACGATATTGAATGTCGAACTCCCTGAGTTTTATCGCCCATTTAGTCAGTCAACCTGACACGTTAGGCTTTTGAAGGACTTGCCTGAGGGGAGAGGCAGTCAGGACAACAATAGTATGCGCTTGGAAGTAAGAACGCAGCCTCCGTGCCGAGAAGACTAAGCTGAGTGCTAATTCCTCTACACTTAAGTACCTAGTCTCGATGGGTACCATTGCTTTGCTCATATAATAGATGGGATACTGCCTGCCCCCCACGTCCCTGATAAGTGCAGAGTTGATGGCCGAGGCAGAGACCGTCAAGTATAGGAATAAGGGCTCGCCCTCTTCCAGCTTGGATAGCAGGGGAGGTGAGCCCAAGTACTGTTTCAGTTGTTGGAACGCCTGATTACACTCCGGAGTCTACTCATCCTTCTTATGACCCTTCAACTGATGGAAAAAGGAGAGGCACTTATTCGTGACTCAGGATATGAATCGAACGAGTGCCGCCACCCGACTGGTGAGGCATTGAATTTTCTTTGTGGTATGGGGAGAGCTCATGTTAAGCAGTGCCTTGATCTTTTCGGGATTTGCCTTGTTACCCCTCTGACTGACTTAAAACCCAAGGAATTTGCCGGAGCTGACTCCAAAGGCGCACTTGACAGGGTTTAACTTCATACGGTACTTGCAAAGAATCGAGAAAGTTTCATCGAGGTCCGCAATGTGGTCAGACGCCTTGACGCTCTTCACCAGCATGTCGTCAACATAAACCTCCATGGTCCGACCGATTTTCTTAGTAAACATCTAGTTTACAAGCCTCTGATATGTTACCCCGGCATTCTTCAGGCCAAAAGACATGACTTAGTAACAGTAGAGACCTTTATCTGTGACGAAGGTCATCTTCTGCCTGTGTGGAGGATGCATTGCGATCTGATTGTACCCGGAGTAAGTGTCTAGGAAGGATAGCAGTTCGTGTCCGGCTGTGCTATCCACCAGCTGGTTGATCTGAGGTAGGGGAAGCTATCCTTGGGGCAGGCCTTGTTCAGGTCTGAGTAGTCTACACAGACCCGCCACTTCCCATTGGCTTTCTTCATAAGGACTATGCTTGCGATACAGTCTGGATAATGTACTTCCTCGATGAATCCAACGCCGAGGAGCTTCGAAACTTCATCTACTATGACCGAGTACCTTCGGGGTCGAACACCCTCCTCTTCTGCCTCACTGGTCTGTGATATGGGTCCATGTTTAGCCTGTGGACTATAACATCAGGAGAGATGCTTGGCATGTCTTCGTGCGACCATGTGAAGACGTCCTTGTACTGCTGTAAGAAGGCCAGCATCTGGGACCGCTACTCAGAATTCAGCGATGATCCGAGCTAAACAGTTCTACTCGGGCCGGCTTCTTCGAGTGGGACGGTCACTAAGTCCTCCATGGAGGAGTCTTCGCAGGAGCTTTAGGGTCGAGGGCATTCACGGTGAGGGCTTGCTTCACCGAACCCTTTCTGACCGCCATAGAATAACACCTCTGGGCTTCGTGCTGGTCTCCTCGGAGGTACCCGACCCCTCCCTCTGCAGGGAACTTCATCATGAGGTGATAAGTGGACACGATCGCTCTCATTGCGTTAACGGATGGTCGGCCCAATATGACATTATGCACCGACGACACATTCATGATGAGGAAGTCCACCAGAAGTGTAACCTGATGCTGTCATTCCCCTGCCGTCACAGGGAGGGAGATAACTCCCTTAGAGATCACTTTATCTCCGGTAAAGCCGTGTAGGGGGTCTTGATAGGTCGAAGGCGTGACCTGTTGATCCTCATTCTTTCGAAGGCCTCGGCGTAAATGATGTCGGCTGAGCTGCCAATGTCGACCAATATGTGGTAGACCTTATGGTTAGCTATAGTCATCGCCACCATCAGGGTATCGTCGTGCGGATGCTAAATTCTGCGCGTGTCATCCCCTGTAAAGGTTAGGCTGTAGGGGCTTACTCGGAGTTCTTTCCTCGGCCTTTCAGCTAAATGGATGTAATGCTTGGGGTCCGATCTCCTAGAATAGGCTTTGCGAGCCCTATTCGAGTCACCCCCTATAGACGAACCGCTATAGATTGTGAGGATCTCTGCAGGCTCTTCCGTGGTCTTGCTTGGCTGGTCTTTCCCCCAATCTTCCCTTCAAGCTGACTTATCTTCCTTGGTGTATCACCGTAGATGGCTTTTATAGATGAGAGTCTCGATTTCATCTTTGAGATTCATGCAATCGCTGGTATTATGACCGTGGTTCCGATGAAAGCGGCAGTACTCGCGCTTATCTCGCTGATCCGCGTCGGCCTTCATGCAAACTGGCCACTGCAGGAGTTTCTGGTCCCTGATATCTAGCAAGATCTGCTCTGGAGATGTGTTGAGGGGTGGTGTAGGAGCAGAACTTGCTCTCATGTCTCCTGCTCGGTCGGCGATCGCGAGAGGTTCGATCGTCTGACTTCTTACTAGATGACTGAGGCTCTTCATTCTTCGATCTCTTCTCCTTAGATGACTGCTCGGCAACTTGGACATTTTTACGGGAGTTGGAGAACTCCTCGGCATTGGTGTATTTTTGAGATCGGCTAAAGTAGTCAGCGGATTCTTCCCAATTGAGAAGACGAACTTCTCCTCTCTGAGTCTACTGAACATAGCAGAAAGTGACATCTTGTCATCGTAGTCGTCCACTAACAGCGCCTCTTCATTGAAGCGGGCGATGAAGTCCTTTAATTACTCCTTATTTCCCTGCTTGAGGGTGAACAAACGAGTAGTCAACTTCAGACTCTTCTTACCATAGATGAACTGGGTAAGGAATAATCTGTTGAGCTCCGCAAAGGAGCCGATAGACTTTGACTTAAGCTGCTGATACCAACTCCGAGCAGACTCAGAGAGGGTTATCGAGAAAGTCCTACACATCATTGCATCCGTAGCCAGTTGGATCTGCATCCCCAAACAGTAGGACTCCACATGTTCTGACGGGTCTCCAGACTCGGAGTATTGGATAACTGGAGGCATCCGGAACCTTAGGGGCATCACCTCATCCATGATTTCTGAGGTGAAGGGAGGCTCGGTCTCTTCCATCATCGCCTGGTAAGGAACTCTACGACCAGATCCATACATTGTAGAAGAACGAGATGGACGCGGATCGCTGGTTCTTTTACAATGTATGGATCTGATCGTAGAGTTCCTTAAGCTGAGCCTCCCAAGGGTTCTAATTCTCAGATACTGCCTCTTAGGAGGCCTCGCCATCTCGGGCCCTTCTGGCCTGTCTTCTCCTCTTCAGCCGATGGCGGAGGTCAGTGGGGGTAAGAACTGAAGTCGCGGACACATAGGATGGCTCCACATCCCGAGCAGGTTCCAGGACTCGGGCGAACCGATTCTGGGATACTACATTCTGCATAGGGTTGGGAGCTCGTGCAGACTATGCTTAGGACCCCCTGACCCGAGAACTGATTTGCTGTGGTCGTTCCTCGTGTGTCGGGGTGGTTTTCACCATGTTAAGAGGTGGCTGCTGGTTTTATTGCGCTTTCAATCGGTTGATTTCATCCCTCAGCATCTGAACTTCATTTTATAACGCCTTGTACTTTTCTCCTCAGCTCCAATTCCACTGGGATGGCCCTATCGAAGCTGATTCGGTATGTAACAGCGAAGAAGACTGATGTTGTCCACTAGGTTCGGGCTCCACTGCTGTAACCCTCTTCTTTCCTCTCGTCATTTCTGATAAAACATTTTAGCTTTTTGTTTGAATTCCCACAAACGGCGCCAAAAAAATGTTGAGATTAAAATCTGGACCACCCTCCACTCAATGCGGTGAACTCGAAACAGACCCTAGTGCTGCATAAAAAGAGTGAGCAAAGGAGACCCTGACTTAAACAATGGACCCTTCGATGCCTAAGTTAGGTTAAGGAATCTGGGTCTAAGTTGCGTAATGTAGAGAGAGGGTGCGAGATATTGCGTACCTGTTACAATGGAGTCTCCTAGTATTTATACATGTGGGTCGAGCAGATTATGTCCGTCAATCTCAGCATGATCTACTCAATTAAGCGAATATTGTGATCATGGAGATACTCCACAATCTTTGGATCGTGAGCGTATCTCCAGGCGTGATCTTCGGCCACGCTCACATTCAGACTGGTTTCCCAGCTCAATACTCGGAGTATCTTCATTCAGGCTCAAACCTCGTCCTATCCAAGTCCGTGGCTGAGTATTTATAGTCGGAATTCATAGTCGAGTCATCAGGATCGGAGTCTGCTAGGCGTGCTTATTTAGCGCTTAGCTCTCGGCCTCTAGGTTGAGGATGAGTCTGTCGATCCGAGACCGTAGCTTCTTGAATGAAGACGAGGACAAGGACGAGGACGAGAGCTCAGCTCGACCAACCTTCTTCGGATGAGGATAAGGACGAGGACGAGGATGAGAGCTCGGCTCGACCAACCTTTTTCGGACGAGGACAAGGACAAGGACGAGGACGAGAGCTCGACTCGGCCAACCTTCTTCGGATGAGGATGAAGACAAGGACGAGGACGAGAGCTCGTCTTACCCAGCCTAGGATCGTAGTTCAGACGTCCACTCGCACCCAACATGATGTTCTCTTTCCGAGGCCCTATTAATTGGCTCAGATGGCTCGGGCCGACCCCGTTTGACCCTGTCCAGATTTCCCCACAACCAGCTACATTAGTGCCGGGCCGACCCTGTTTGACCCTGTCCAGATTTTCCCATAACAAGCTACATCAGTGCCGCATGTAAGGAGCTTCAAGGATGAACTAGGACTAGCTTTTAAAAGGTTAAAAAACAACCATAAGATTGTTTGAATTCCATCCCTAGGAAAGCAACTGTAGTTGACTCTGTGACATGGACTCCGGTCAGTTTCACTAGTTCAGATGAGACAAGTATCTAAAAATGAGATAGACCCGAGCCCAAGTAGGGGCTCAGGAAGATTTCACTGGTAGGTATTTCCTGATTGTTAGGAGCAGGTAAAGCTGATGGGCCCACATAGCTGTGAGTGCACAGGAAAATCACGTCATCTATGGTTTAAAAATCCATACATCAGTGCCACATGTGAGGAGGTTCAAGGATGAGTCACGGCTAGTTTTTAAACGGTGAAAAACTAACATGGGAATGTAAGATTTCCCTCCCAACGTGAATTGTATGCATGTAGAGCAACTGCAATGATGTCCGTGGAACATCCACTCCATCCATTAGTTTCAATGGACCATGTTAGGACAAGAGGCTAAAACTGAGGTAGATCCATACCCAAATAAGCACCTGCACAAGGAAAAGTAGATATTGAACCTTATAACCTTGTGTGTGTATATACAGGGCTATAAAAGTTTTAGATCAGGCAAATATTTGAATTTTCTGTCCATTCCAGTGGGAATAGCCTTATGAACGGCTTGGATCGCATATAAACATCACGGTGGGGCTCAGGAATATTTCAAAGGTAGGTATTTCAATCACCTCTATTTTCTATCGTGTGGTACATTTTAACTTCTGGAACCAGCTCATTTTTAGGCTCATGTCTTAATACGGGCAGGTAAAACTGATAGGCCCACATCGCTTGCGGGTCACAGGAAAGTCGCGTACTCTATCATGCGCCATATGGTGCATGGAAGCGTTCATAACCCCGCGGAAAAGTCGATGGGCTTCCACCCGCTGAAGACAAAAAAGTCCACGAACGTGCTGCACGCACTCTGATATTTGGACGCGGTCTGGCTACTGACTCTGCCATCGGCCGGGTGGCTAGTGGTCGGTGCTACGTGGACCCTACCATGATGTATATGTTTTATCCACGCCTTCCATGAATTTTAAAAGATAATAGATAATTTTAAGTATTGATCCCAAAATTGAGGTAGATCTAAATATCAGGTGGACCACACTATAGGAAAACAGTAGTGATTGAATTTGTACCATTAAAAGCCTCTTACGGGCCCACTGTAATGGTTATTTGACATCTAACCCGTTGATTATGAATTTTAAAAGATAATAGATAATTTTAAGTATTGATCCCAAAATTGAGGTAGATCTAAATATCAGGTGGACCACACTATAGGAAAACAGTAGTGATTGAATTTGTACCATTAAAAACCTCTTACGGGCCCACTGTAATGGTTATTTGACATCTAACCCGTTGATTATGAATTTTAAAAGATAATAGATAATTTTAAGTATTGATCCCAAAATTGAGGTAGATCTAAATCTCAGGTGGACCACACTATAGGAAAACAGTAGTGATTGAATTTGTACCATTAAAAACCTCTTACGGGCCCACTGTAATGGTTATTTGACATCTAACCTGTTGATTATGAATTTTAAAAGATAATAGATAATTTTAAGTATTGATCCCAAAATTGAGGTAGATCTAAATCTCAGGTGGACAACACTGTAGGAAAACAGTAGTGATTGAATTTGTACCATTAAAAACCTCTTAGGGGCCCACTGTAATGGTTATTTGACATCTAACCTGTTGATTATGTCAAACAGACTTGGATTAAGGGAAAATATATATATCAGCTTGATCCAAAACTTTTGCGGCCCCAATAAGTTTTTAATGGTGGGAGTTCAATCAACACTGTGCGGTCCACTTGAGATTTTGATCAACCTCATTTTTGGCATCATACTATAAAATGATCTGGAAGAAAGGGTAAACGGTATGGATGAAACACATACATGATGGTGGGGCCCACAGAGGATGACCACTAGCCATTGGCTAGTGGCAGGGTGAGTAGCCGATCCGTTTCCCTGATATTTCGGTTTCCCACTCCGGAGGAGAAATCAGGACACCTGAAGTAGCAACGCCTCGCGATAACCAACAGGCGTGCCAGCTATTGATCACGACCGTTGGTTACATGACCATGTCCCAAGGGATTTGAAGACATTCAGACAGCGACAGATACAGTTGAGCAGCCTATTAACAACCGTCCAAATTGTGGGCCTCACCGTGGAGGGACCATAGCCTCAAAGCTCCACCTTGCCTAACAGTCCCAATCATCTCATTAATGGATGATTTCTACTCTTTGGATTTAGAGAATCGTCAACTTTTAATTGTCTATTGCTGGGCCACCAACATAGAATGGTTTGGGTAGTGAGATCACTTCAACTGTAGGCAATCCACGGTAGATAAACATCCCATAGATGCGATCCTAGCCGTCTATTTGTTTCATTCGAAATTGGGTTAGTCTCAACCCATACATATCCCAATCCAAACTTAGGTCGGATCAGGTTGGGATCGGTTTGGAAATTCTCAACCTCCTCCAAGATGGTTTGGGCATGGTTGAGGCCATGGTTTTTGACTCAGCGACTAGACCTGACTTCTTCTAGTTCACAAGCCCCCGGAGTTGAGTCGTAGGTGAGTCAGGTTTAAGTGGATGGGTTTGATGCGTTTTGACCTAACCTGACCCAACCCAACCCAATCAAACCTAACTTGTTGATTGCGGTGTGGACCATGTCTAACGGACATCTCCTGTTAGATGGTCCAGATTTAGGATTCACCTGCCATGTATATGGCTATTTGTACTGTAAGTGGGCCCCACACCATAACTTGTTGATATTGTGCAACAGTCTGAAAAGCTCCCACACGGTTTTGAGATTCTCATCCTCCGACCTTCAGTCCTTGATCGGCAGGTCCAATTAGATATGCATGTACCATGTGTACGATGGGATGCCAAGGCCATGATTTCCACATTTTACACTGCTGACTTGTAGATTGGATGACCCCAGCTACTAGTTTCGGTTGTCCTTTACAGTCGTGGATGTTGCTGTATTACTCTTCTCAACGGTCTACTTGAATGCCACAGAAAAAAGTACGTGATCTGATATATTGATGAGATTTTTGGGGCATGGGTCATCCATGGCGTGGCAGAACAGTCAACGGTCAGGATTTGCAGATCAAGAGCCCCAGTTGTGAGAAAATACAACACGAATTATGTGCAAAACTTAGGGTATTTTATGATGCTTTTGATACATAGGCACTTTGAAATTGTACACAGGGTAACAACAGCTTAACTGACTAAACGGTAGAGCTCTGGAAGTGGATTGCGTCCTGCCCCCGCCAAGAAAGACTCGGTCCTGGCAGTGCCTCTGTGGGGCCCACCGTGATGTATGGGTTTTATCCATGCTGTCCATCCATTTTTCCATATCATTTTAGGGAATGAACCCAAAAACAAGGCAGATCCAAGCCTTTAAGTGGGCCAAACCACTAGAAGCAGTGGTGATAATGACAGCCATCATTGAAACCTTTCTAAGGCCCACCATGATGTCTATTTGCCATCCAATCTGTTCATAAGATAACATAGATAGCGGATGAAAGGAAAACACAAATATCAGCTTGATCAAAACATCTACAGCTCCAAACAAGTTTTTAATGGTATTATGTAGTCCACTTGAACCTTACGTCTATCTCATTTTTTGGCTCATAAAAAAATGGATGGATGGAGTGGATATAGAACCCATACATCACGGTAGGCTCCACAGAAACAATCTGCTTCCTAGAGTGCAGTACTCCCAAAATCAGATTTGATTAAACAGTCATAACTACTTATTAGGACAGCTCGATCCTAATTAGGACAGCTTGTTTGATGAAATAGGACTGTTGGATCCTTTTCATCTTTCACCGTCTAATGAATCTGTACTAATCCAATAGTCAAGACAATCAAATCAACGTAATTTTTGGCTCATGATACATCTAAGCTGAAAATCATAATTTGGGTGGTTTAATTTGACTTAGTTGATGCCACATATTCAATTTTGAATTAATTCCTAAGTGTCCCGCGTATTATCCATACGCCAGAGTATCAAAGTCTTTTCATTACCGGTAACCTGCGCCTATTGACCTAGAGGATCTCCGTGTAATATGTTATATTATATTATATTATATTATATTACTTTTTTCTTCTGATTAGCAAGAGAGATATTCACTGTCAATGTCAAAAATCATGACATGGTGGCAGACGTCTGGGTCAGTGCGCCATCGTCCATTAATTCGTCGACCCTTTGGTATGTTTCTTTGATGGTGGGAGAAAACAACGACTCGCTAGCGAATATTGCGACAGCTGATACTCCCTTGATCTTGTGCCATATTCAATCGATTGTTTGAACGTCACCATCGTTTTCTCCAGTCTGGACAAGGTGGCCCATGGTTTATGGTACCAGAGATTTGGTCTGATGAACCCCATATGGATGGAACTTGTTATAAAAAAATTTTAAAAAAATCCATCCAGGTGGAATAAGATCTAATTAACTAACCAATCTTTGCCCTTTTCAGTTGAATGTACGCTGCTGCTGGTTAAATTGATGTTGAGGCTTCCAAAATGTAGTGGAATTTAATATATTTTCAAAAAATCAAAATTTGTTATTTAGCTCTAACTATCTAGAGATATAAAATCTAATTATGAACTGTTTATATTTTATTTGAGCTGAACACGTGCAACACGAAAAATATTAGACTTTATTGATAAGGATGTTATAAAGTAGGAAAATTTTCCCTCATCTATCACAATTGAAGGAAAGCTGAGAGCCTCCATGTCAGCCCTACTGTAGAGTCTAGAGGAACCGTACAGTTATTCATGTACCCTTCATATATGAAATCATATAATTCTATTTTATCCATACGTGCGTATCGAATCTAATGCCTTTATTGTCGTATCCATCCACCAAAAAAATCATTTTCCAAGTAGATCAAGTGTACCATCAGATATGAACCATCAAAATATTATCGTGTGTGATTAAAATATTTTTTAATAGTTTAAATATTTGTATAATATTATAAAATCTTTTTGAATGCTGGGCCTAATAGAAAAATCACTTAATGAACTTTAATCTCTTATATTAAGCCATAAATAAGTATGTTTGAAATTAGTGGATCCCTTATTGGCTAATACAATGATCAACAAACCATGATAGTTACACCTAGCTACACTCACTTTTATTGACCATATATTGATCTCATAAAGCAAGTGAAAATACATATGATCAAAACCTTCAGCCTTACACATTAATATTATGTCTAAGAAATAATCAGATTCCAATGCACCCTCAAATCAATCATAATTTGAGCAATTTAACCCTCAGATGTGACTTATCAATCCACTAATGCAAGTGCTCAATAAATCTAAAATAAGATTTTGTATCAATGGAATACTCATACCCCGTGTTGGGTAGGGCGAAAGCACATAACTCATAGTCATGCCCAATGACAGAGACCTTTCATCTTAATTCATCACAATCCCCTCACACAAAATAATCGTATCCACATCATGTAACGGAAATAAAGCACAAGTCTGTTCTAAAACCCGTTAGATGGTTATAGGATAATAAGGTAATAAGATCCATGGATTATAACTCTTTCTTAGTTAGGGACCCTTGTGTTCTATCTCAAACTTTGAAGGACAACCACATGGATATTTTCTCTACCAACATATGTTCATGTATGTTTAAGATACCACTGCATATTAATTAAGGCATAGCAATCTATCCACTTAGGGTACTTGGTCATTATGATCATTGGCAAAGATCATAGTATACTTGGTCATTATGATTGGCTAAGATCATTACTACCACATACAAATGGCCAGTGAGTTGCTCATATTGGTTTTTCGGAGCTTAACTCCACTTGGTCATAAGTATGATAATTAGGATTCTAGGAATTGTGGGTTCCGCAATGGGTGGAATGGGGATGTTGATGACCTAGCCTAGAGTATAGACCTAGCTTGGCTCTTGTTCCCTAAACCGTGGCTCACCTTAATCAAGCTAAAAGGGCCTTGATACTAGCCTTGCAAGGGCAAGACTAGGCTAAGATAGAGTAGCATAGTAAGAAAAAGAGTTAAATGATCAAATGTTTAAAATAATTTGTTATATGAATTTTCTTTGAAGTATCATCCATCTAACACAAGTCACACCATATAAATGATTTGGATAATTGAAATATGATCTAAAATCCAATGAGTATCTTTAAACTACACATGTACATTGAAAGTGAATTGCTTGCAAGTGTCTTTAAATGATGCAAATCTTCTTCTCTCTTTTTTTAATTAGTTGCCCACTTGATGATTGAAATGAGTTGATCAAAGATTTTAGGACAAGCTTGTGGTCATTACATAATGAAAGATATGGTAATCCTGTGTGAAAGGACTAACTTGGGTTAGGATAAAAAGTCTCAACCATTGAACCCGATTTGGTATCGGAATACTTTTGTCGTACCCCACGTGGGAGTGTGAATATGCCATCAATACAAGATTTTGTTGGAACTATTAGGCACTTGCATTGTTATATTAAGATTAAGTCACTAGCTCAGAGGTCCATTTGCCTAGACTATTTCACACGTGATGATGCATTGAACTTGATTAATCCTTAGCCTAAATGATGCATGCGGGTTGGGATCTTTGTCGCATGTACTTTGCCTCAGTTTTTGAGGCTAGAGTGTGTCCTATAAAAGCAGGTGTGGTGGAGTACATCTATCATAGTCTATTAAGACTTGCATGGGCCAATTAGGATTTCTTTGGTTTTTTAAGAATGTTTTTATGATAGAGATGTAAAAGATCAGAGGTTTGTCAAGTAGTCTTTTTCGTTGGACCCCAATACATACTATAACCGTCCATTACCATGACCATAAAAGGATTGAATATGTTATACATGCATGGATAAACATATTACATGTTCCCATTTTGTATAGGGAATTGTGAAAAATTGTATGGTGGTGGAGTATCACCATAAAAGGATTGAATATGATATACATGCATGGATAAACATATCACATGTTCCCATTTTGTATCGGGAATTGTGAAAATTTGTATACCCTTGAAACTCTAATATCTCTTTATAAATGAGATCCTATCATCAAATAAATCTTGAAACTCTTGTGAAAAATTGTATACTCTTGAAACTCTATATTTCCTTAGCCCTACCACATGGCTAATGTCGAGCTCTCGCTCTCCCTCTATTTGAAATAGATCTTAGGGAGAGATTTTCTACTCTGGAAAATCAATGCTGCCATTGGTTCATATTTCTTCATTGCATGCTTCATTTGGATAAAAGTAAACCATTAAATTATAGGTTTTGGTTTTATAGAAATATGAAATTATCAAGTCAGGGATTTTAGAGTTAATTAAAATCTGAATTTTTCAAAAAACCTTTTAAATTTCATCCCATTCCATAAAAATCCAACATGACCCAGCCCATTGCCACCCCTACGATGGACCATTGCCTCAAAATGACATATGTTAACCATCTAATTTCACTCACGGAATGTGGACGATTGACGACATTTTTTACAACAGGACGAAATGGAACCGACACTTGATTAATGGTGGTCATGAACAATGAACAGTGACTCGCATGATACAACATTTGATTAATGTTGGTGATGACACCACGCGTGCATGATGTTAATAGTATGTAGACCTGTAGATAGTGAGCGATGAGCAACCGATGGTGACTTGAACCCATGACTAAAACATAACCAATGATTTTGGGATACAATCTTCCTCCAATGTGCCTGACCTATTTACTAACAGGCTCCATAATCTAGGCCGGAGGGGGTCCCATGATTCGAGATGAATCATCTGGGTCCCACCCATGAGCAGATTGCTAAGCCCTGGCTTGGCCGGACCTGAACCATTTGTAAAGTGTAGGAGTAATTCAATAGTCTGGCTGTGTGTGATGCTCCATACACAAGCACTCAAAAATTATATATATGCCATTAATTAGCTTGAAGTAAACAGTCAAAATTGTGGAACCTGCTTTAACTAAGTTACAACCCAAAACTAAATTGGTAGAAATGGGCCCCATTCAGCTTTTTTTTTTTAAATAAAAAAATAAAAAAATTCGACTGTCGAACTTGTAAATGGAGCCAGGTTGGTTGATTGCCTCTCACAAGATCCATTTCTATACCTATGTTTTGGGGGAGAGAGAGTCATTTAAAATGATTCCATGTCATTTCCTGTTTGTATAATGTCATCAACCTAAATTATTATCTAATATAACATGAAAAAAAAAAAAAAAAAAAAAAAACCCTAAATTATTATCTAAGCATACATACATCTTTAGCCAAATATAGAATGGATCCTTATACTTGCCTCGGTGGTATACTCCCAGGAGTTTCAACACGACGTCTGGGGTTTGATTACCCATAGGTGGTGAAATCCCACTACACAGTGAGTGCGGGGGTTTGTGTGCATGTCTATATGGGATGCGTGTGTTAAAAAAAAATATATATATATATAGACTAATAAGCCCATAGTCTTTAAGCACAACGCAAATCCAGATCAAAGAAGACTGACCTAAGAAAGCCCTGCCCAGTCCAACGAGGTTGACGTGGTTTCAGACCTGGCTTGCACCTACTAGCTTGGCCCGTGGGCAGGGTTGGGCCTGCATACATGGCCTGATATATTTTCAGGCCTGCTCAGAGTCATTTTAGCCTAGGTCAGCCCGACCTGACTTCACATGTACATGTCTTATATCTCACAAATTTGCCATTCGAGTCCTTGATTAGGCAACCTGTGTATCTTGTATGTAGACCATTGATTTGTTTCCTCTAGCTATTTATTTCTTTGTGCATGTGTGGCCCACTTCATGAACGGATGGATTAGGAACATTCAAATCTGAAGTAGGGATTTTATCAATTTTCAGGTCAGGTTAGGTTGAGCCTGAGCCCAGCCAAAATTTCCAGGCTCAGGTTAGGAGAGAGAGATTCAGTGTCGATATCAAAAACCTTGACATGGTCGCAGTCGTCTGGGACACTGGCCTATCGTCCATTAATTCGTTGGTACCTAATTTTCTTTATGTTTCTTAATGGTGGGAGAAAACAACAACTAGCCAATATTGCGACAGCCAAACTTGTATCATTGATGACTTGTCCCATCTCCACCCACTTGTTTGGACGGTATGATCGTTTTCTCTGGTCTAAACAACATGGCCCATAGTTTAGAGTATTGATAAGATTTACATTAGTTTTTAAGGGCACAACTCCAACATCATATATATCAATTGCAGGCCGTAACAAATAAACAACATGCAAGAACATGTGCATGGGTGTAAGTATCCCATGTGTGCCTGGTGTAGAGTGATTGTGATCCTAAAATGGTCACCCAATGGATGGATAGATTGCCACACGTGTTTCTTTGACACATGAGTGGTGTATAATGGTTTGTCTCACTAATAAAATTAAATTTACCTTAACCTAATTTTAACCAAGTACAAGTTAATGGACCCAACTTAAACCTGACTAGAACCAGATTTAACCGTGTCTCAAAAGATGAGACTTGAACCCAACTTGATTAATTTCTAGATGGGTCCAAAAACTCAGATCCAGGCTCATTAAAAATTGAGTTGGGTTCATTCATTACCTGCAGATCCGGGTATTCATTACCTGCAGATCCGGGTACCCATTAACAGCCCTAGTTGTGCACTGCCAGTGCAATGGGTCCAGTTCATGTGTAGTCAGTGTCAGCACAAGTCCATGCCACTTCGTAGGCGGGCCAAGAAATCTAGCCCAAATTGGATCCATGGTCCATGACCATCTGACCCTCTCAGTCCACTAACAATTTATTTAGCCTGACCTGACCCGACGCATGGCTGACCCAATCCGGCACGCGTAATTCAATTTTAAGAATGAAATTTGAGGCTAAGGCTGCACAACTTAGTTGGGTGAATGAATACATACATAAAATATTCATCCGTACCTTGACCCATCTCAACTAAATCTAAGCCCAACACATCAATGGGCCAAACTTATACCTAGCCCAAACCCCTACCCATTTAGTTGGGCCAAACCAGCTACAAAGGTGGCTTGGGAGGTGGACCCTACCGGTTCAACCCAATATTGAATCCGGGTGTTTTCCGCTCGTAGGGGTGTCTTTTTAATAAGTGTAAATGTGAATGTATAACATTATGAAGGGCAAAAGCCATTTGAAAGGAGAGAAAACGAGGTATGCAATTACACGTCCAGAAATGGGATTCACTTCAATGAATGCCGACAAGGGATCATGTCATCCAGAGCCATGAGTAAAATATGTGGGCCCACTGTGATTTTTGTGATTTATCCATGCCGTTCATCCATTACGCCAGCTCATTTTATGGCATGAGCTAAAAAATAAGCATGATCCGTTAGCTCAAGTGGACCTCACCATGAGAGAAAGTGGTCCCATGATGTTCACCGTTGAAAGATAAATCCTTTGTAGGGCTTACAATAATGTTTATTTCTCATCCAACCTGCTAATAAGATCAAATGGACCTAGATGAATGGAAAACACAAATATCAGCTTGATCCAATACTTCTTTGCCCCCAAGAAGTTTTCAACACTAGAATTTCAATTTGCATTGTTTCCTGTGGTGTGGTCCACGTGAGCTTTGGATTTGCCTCATTTTTTAATGGAAGCCCTAATATAAGCTGGCGCAAAGGATGGAAGACATGGATAAGACATACATCAGGGTGGGCCACACAGCTTTTACATGCAAAAATATTTCCACTGTAAATGAAGCTTTGCAAACATCTACCTCTTACCATCCACATTGGGACTGTTGCAAGAAATCCACGTGTGTTTAATCATGATTTATTTTGGTAGGATTTTATTAGGTTGCAAGTTACTGTCATAGATGGTCCATAGTTGAGTATAACCTAATAACTTTCAAACATGTTTTGTGAACGTTATCTCTGACAGTGACGCGTAGCCTAATCAAATCCCACCCCACGAAAATCCATGGTACCCATTGGTTCACTGGATCTGCATCCCTTACTAATAGGTTGAAGATGCTGGAACTTGCACATGGATAGGTGTTTACTTTTCATTGGATGACCTAGATTGTCATGAAATTCTTGTGCTGATGGAAAACTATATGCGCCAACTATAATGTTTGTGAGAAAATACAAGCCTAAAACTGATACAAATCCAAAACTCGAAGTGGGCCACATAATAGAAAATAGTGAAGATTAAATGTCCATGGTTGAAATATTCATGGGGCCGGAGAGGTTTTCCACACGGCTAATAATTTTGTACATGGGAATAACCTTATGAATGGCATGGATGACATATAGACATCACAAGGGAGCTGGAAATATTTCAAAGGTAGGTATTTTTGCCTTATATTTGGGTTCATACGCTAACATTAGCAGGACCCTATGCGTTTTCTTGCAAACATGAAGTTTGACAAGTAGGGGCTTCAACATGCCACCGTGATGTATGGGTTTTATCCACAGTATTTATTCATTTTGTCACGTCATTTTAGAGTAATGTATGGGTTTTATCCACAGTATTTATTCATTTTGTCACGTCATTTTAGAGTATAATCTAAAAAAATGAGGCAGATCATTTTAGAGTATAAGCTAAAAAAATGAGGCAGATTCAAGGCTTAAGTGAATTACACAGTTAAGATTGAATGTCTATTGTTGAAAACTTTACTGGAATTGTAGAAGTTTTGGATCAAATTGATATATGTATTATCTCTTCGTCTAAGTTTGTGTGAACTAATTAAGAAGTTGGATGGTAAATAAACATTTCAATGGGCCCTAATAAGATTTTAATTGTGGGTGTTTAATCACAACTGTTTTCATGTGGTCTACCTTAGATTTGAATTCACCTCATTTTTGGGCTCATGCATTGAAATGAACCGGCAAAATGGATGGACGTCGTGGATAATTACCCATACATCACGGTGGGCCCCTCAGAGCCCTGTCTGGACCACGCTCGGGATAGGAGGGGGTTGTTCCCAGTCCGCGTACATGGCATATTCTTGCGGAGTATCAAAGCTTTTTCTCAACTCGCGTCCACTGGTCTAATAATCATACCCTGCATCTCGTAATTATTCGTGAAGAGGATGGAGGGCGACACACGCAACTGAGGTAGAAAAAGGCGACTTGAAGCAGACGGGTCAGCTTTGTACGCGTGGAGCGATCCTCGTCGTCCATCTGTCGTGTCTTCTGAACTCGTTTCTTGCCCTGAAGTCCGTGCACTCATGAGGTGGACAGGAAGACTAACAATGCCGACGACTGAGACTTCGCAAGATTCACACACCACCAACCTTGGTAGTGTATTGACGTGGCAAAGAGCCCAAAAATTAAGTAGACTCAATGCTTAAGTGGACCACATGCAGGAAATCATCGGCAACAACGAAACATTCCTAAAGGTGCCCACCATAATATTTATTTGACATTCAACCTTTTCATAAGGTCACATCGACCTAGACTTTTTGAGCCCATGCCCTATAAAATTATTTGCTAAAATGGATGAACTGTGTGGATACATCGCACATAACGTTTGGGCCACAAAACTTTACCACGCTTACACACCACTGAGTGTGCTACGCTAATGCAATCCAAGTCTAGAGAGTTTAGCTACCAGTGGTATCATTAGCAATCGGCAAAAATGAGATAGATCTAAATCTTAAGTGGACTTTATTGTTGTATAGAATGTTAGAATATTTAGTTGAATTAAATAAACCATTAAAATCAAGAATTAAAAAAGAAAAATAAAATTTTGAGAAAGAAGAACTTATTGAATTGAGTCAAGGTGTGCCTGAGTCACTCGGCTTGAAATCGAATTTGCTCCCCTTGGACAGCGTCCCAAGTGCAACAGGTTTTCAGAGCAATCGACCTCCAGGATACAACGACTATGACCCAGTCTCAGCGGTGCACTCACTATACACGAGCTCGAACCACTTGCAGTTTAATCTGAAAGTTCTAAGTTGACTTAGCGATGAACTCAATAAAATTCTTAAAACCGTATTAGAGAGAGTTTTATAAGAGAGATAATAATTTCGTATGTTTTAAAACTGGAATCGGTAGTCTTTATATAGACTCTGAAGTGATGTATAAACACCCTTTACAAAAGGTTAGGTCCGTTGGTTTGGGATGCATCTATCTGGTTTAAAAACGACACGGACTCGACTCGGCTCGGCGAGCACACACCAGTGTGGTCAATGGCATAGATTAGAGCTATTGGCATAGACCCCTAGCCCCCTAGCCCCCCCTCCCTCGCAGGACCAAATTCACATGCCCCGTAAAAGGGGCTCAAGTCCTAGATAAAAAGATTATCTTATATACAAGATATTTTATTTTGTCAAATCCGATGTGGAACAAAATCCACATCACAAAAGTACCAAAACTTTTCAAATATGAAGGGAAATTATCAAAAGTTTGAAATTTGAAATTTTAATATTATTTTAAAACAAAATATAACATAGAATGTTGATGGAATGACCACATTAAAAACTTCCCAGTGATACAACGATTTTGGACTAAGCTGATATTTGTTTTTTAACCTTCTTTTACGTATGCATGATCTACTCAACCAATTAGATGTCAAATAAGCATTACAATGGGGCTCAAGCCCTAGGCAAAAAGATTATCTTATATACAAGATAGTTTACTTTATCAAATCCGATGTGGAACAAAACCCACAACACAAAAGTACCAAAACTTTTCAAATGTGAAGGAAAATTATCAAAAATTTAAAAGTTCAAATTTTAATATTATTTTAAAACAAAATATAGCATAGAATGTTGATTGAATGCCCACATTAAAAACTTCCCGATGATACAACGATTTTGGACTAAGCTGATATTTGTTTTTTAACCTTCTTTTACATATGCATGACCTACTCAACCACTTAGATGTCAAATAAGCATTACAATGGGCCTAGGAGGTTTCTAGTGGTGGACATTTAACCGTTGTTGTTTACATATGATGTGGTCCACCTGATATTTAGAACTACCCTCATTTTTGGGATCAAGCCCTATAATGATATGGAAACATGGATGGATAGCGTGGATAAAACATGTAACCCAATTAA
Source organism: Magnolia sinica (assembly GCF_029962835.1). Classification (NCBI taxonomy): domain Eukaryota; kingdom Viridiplantae; phylum Streptophyta; class Magnoliopsida; order Magnoliales; family Magnoliaceae; genus Magnolia; species Magnolia sinica. The sequence goes on from NC_080577.1 coordinate 6,934,968, forward strand.
GGATGCAAATTTGGCACTACCCCCATCAGGAGCTAGCTGTATGGGGCCCACCTTGATGTGTATGTTTTATCGACATTTTTCATCTTTTTTGTTAAATAATTTTAAAGAATAAGCTCAAAAAAGAGATAAATCAAAGGCTCAAGTAGACCACACCAAAGAAAGAATTGGAGATTAAAAGCCTACCTTGGTAGCCATGGAGGTTTTGGATCAGGCTAGTATTTACGTTTTTCGTTCATCTAGGTCTAGGTGACCTTATGTACAAGATGGATGGCAAATAAAAAATCATAGTGGGTCCTAGGATGTTTTCAATAGTTGGAGTTCAATCCTCACTGCTGCCTGTAATATTGTCCACTCAAGCCTTTGATTGGTTTCCATTTGGCTAATGCCTTAAAATTATTTGTCAAAATAAATACACAGCATGGATGCAACCCTTGATAAACTTGGATGAAAGGAAAACATAAATACCAGCTTGATCCAGCCCCTTGAGAATTTTTCAACAGTGAGTTTAATCCCATTTGAGACTCATGCCTTAAACTGATTGTAAAACTAGACAGAGAACTTAAACTGATTGTAAAAGTAGATAGACAGCATGAACAAAATATATACATCACGTTGGCCCCATAGAGCCCCGTGACTGTCCGTTTCTAGCTAAGTCGTCGTGGGAAATTACAGTGTTCCTTGGTTCTTCGTATTCGCTGAATCCGTGTCGCCTACTTATAAGTCGAAGACGCGGGAACTCGCCGCGTATCATCCGCGTCCGGATGGTGTAATAAGCCTGCTGTCCCGAGCTCTGTACAGTCTTGAGTCTAAGGGGGCCTCACAGTGATGTATGGGTTTATCCACACCGTTCATCTATTTTTTCGTATCACTTTAGAATAAAAACTTAAAAAATGAAGTAGATCAAGGCTCAAAAGGACAACACGACAGTCAGCAACGGTGGTAATGACGCCCACCCACCGTTGAAGACTTTCTAAAATTTACTGTGATATTTATTTGTTATCCAACCTGTTCATATAGTTGCATAGAGCTGGATGAAGGTAAAACAAAGCATGATTCAAAATTTTTAATGATAGGCGTTCAATTGCCAGTGTGTACTCCACTTCAGCCTCGTATCCATCATATTTTTGAGATTATACTCTTGAAATGATATGAAAAAATGAATGGACGGTATGGATAAACCAGTACAATACGGCAGGCCCCTCGTAGACCGAACCTGTGCCGAGCTTGGGACAAGTGGGGTATTACTCAATCCGCGTCCGTTTCATCCGTCCCGCTCACTTTTCTTAAGGGCCTGTTTGGGAGCGTGGATTTGGAACCCCTTGGATTCGCAACCCCCAGGATTGGAAACCCCCTGGATTGGCAATCCTCTCGGTGTGTTTGGCACCCTGGAGTGTGAATCAACTTTAATTCAAAAATACCTATACATGGTATATTTACGGGGGTTTGAATTTAATTACTAAATCAACTTTAATATCCCCAATTAGTGAGATATATAATTTTTGACACTATGGTTGTGATAAGCCCGCTAAAATATATGCTTTGCCTAGAAATGATGAAATTCCAAGTCTCAGATGGACCGCAAGCACAAGATCATGTCCGAGTGACTAACCAACAATTTTTAACCGTTGATTAATATGGACAATGTTTGGATGGTGCTGGACAATATTTGGACGGTGCTAATCTACATGAACAATGTTTGGACGGTGCTGATCATCGTTAGTGGGCCATGTGCCCAGTAGAATGATAATGTACAGTGACATAAATTTATACCTACAACTATTGAAATGATTTTAGGTGTAATCCAAGCTCTCACATTGGATTACAAACCCCCTCAAAAAGGGGATTGGGAACCCCCTGGATTGGCAATCTCCAGTTGCTTTATGCTACCAAACAACCAAGGGGATTTGAAACCCCCTCTAATCCCCTTCAATCCCCTCCAATCCAAGGTGCCAAACGACCCCTAAGTCGCGTTCACTGCGTAAAGATTCGTACACAGCACCTCGTAATTATTCGTGAGGAGGATGTAGGAGGAGACTCGCGCGACTGAGCCAAAGGGTCACCCTTGTAAGTGTGGGCGATCCTCGTCGTCCATCTATCCGTGCACTATGAGGGGGCGTTTAGGGCAGGGTTTGGATGGGATTACGTGGGATAGAATTGCATTTGATGCCCTGCAATTCCATCTAGCATTTGGAGAGGCTGGGAAAGCTTACATGCTTTCCCATGGAATTACATCTCGTCCCATGTGGTGGATTTTGAAATCTACTACACATGTGAGCCCTACAATGATGCATGTGTTTATCCATGCCATCCATCCTTTTATCCATGCCGTCCATTTGTATATACCATTTACATGTGACAATATGGTTGTGCACATGTACAAGTGAATGACATCCATTGTGAATTTGGTTTGTTGATTATAATTTTATGGTCTACTAAATTTGGCCCATTGATTTGACTTAGTCTAGTGTTTTCCCGTAACAAAAATTGTATCCCAAACATGAGATTGATAGCTACATACCACGGTATTTCTAGATGTGGAATCATTATGCAATAATGATGTTATTCCCATCTAATACACTTCAACACCATTCAATTCTAGGTAGACAAGCAGACCAAGAATGATGACCGTTGCTCTCCTTTTCTTTTCTGACCGTCCATTTTCCACCTCCAAATTTTGGCCCAATGGATGAGCGTAACGCCCGTATTCTTTTGTTTGGCCCACCATGGTTCCTATGCGATGAACAATCATGCATCCTCTGAGTAGAATCGGACCTTATTGAGTAAACTCAGTTGGGTCCACTGTCAATGTGCATAATTTTCCGTCTCAGTCATTCCCTATTCTATCCATACATTTTTATAGCTCATTTAAAGTGTTGAGCCCAAAATTAAAGCATATCCAAAGCTCAAGTGGATCAAACCATTATTAAAAGTGGGAATAATGATTTTCACTGTTTAAACCTTACTATGTTTTACAATGATGCTTATTTGTCATCCAACATGTTCGTAAGATTATATATAGACATGGATGGATGATTGGAAAACACAAATATAACTTTGATTCAAAACTTCAGTGGCCCTTAAAAAATTTTCAATGGTGAAAGTTCAATTCAAACTATTTACTGCAGTGCCGCCGATTTGATCTTTAGATATGCTTTATTTTAGGTGTAGTCATAAAATTATGGGATAAAATAAATGGACAAAGTGTAGATGTAATACAAAAATCACATTAGACCTTATAAAGTTTACTCGGTACACTAAACTGCTCAGTATCCAATCTACTTCCATTTAGAGCCAGCCTCGCTAACAGAATGGATTGTGTACTGAGTTACTCATCATGCTCTTACGTACGAATGGATTGTGTACTGAGTTACTCATCATGCTCTTACGCACTGAGTAAACTTTGTTAGGCCCATTGTGAATTCAGGTGTTTATCTAGGCCATTCATCTATTTTTCCATATCATTTAAGAGGTTGAGCAAAAAATTGAAGTATACCCAAAGCTCAAGTGTACCACAACATAGGAAATAGTGAAAGTATTGATATACACAATTGAAACCTTCTTAAGGCCTACAGCAATGATTAATTGTCATCCTACCTGTTCATAAGATCACACCAACGAGGATGCGGATTAGCTACTGACAAGTTTGAGCAGCTATACTCTCTACGGAAGTGATGTCATCAAGTTCCGTGGGTTCTGTCATGATGTATGTGTTGTATCCATACCATCCATACATTTGAAGAGATCATTTAAGAGCATGATCCAAAAAATGAGGCTGATCCAAAGCTATAATGGACCCCACCACAAAAAACAATGGAGAGAGTGACATCCACCGGTGAAATCTTCTTATGGTCCGCCATGATGTTTATTTGAGATCAAATCTATTCATAAGTTAACACAAACATTAAAGAAGCTAAAACACAAATATCAGCTGCATCAAAAACTTTTGTGGCCCTTAGAAGTTTTTAACGGTGATTGTCACTCTCTCCACTTTTTTCTGTTGTGGGGTCCACTCGAGCTTTGGATCTGAATCATTCTTTGGATCATGCCTTAAAATGGTCTCTCAAAATAGATAGACAGTGTTGATACAAAACATACATTATGGTGGGACCCACGGAACTTGGTGACATCACTTCATCAGTATTGAATCCCCCCCCCCCACCAACAGGGAACAAGGGAAAATACAAATATTAGCTTGATCTAAAACTCTAACTCCCGTTACTCCCAGCAACTTTCCAACAGTGGATGTTGAAGAAACATTGATTCCCTGGTGTGATCTGCTTGAGCTTTGTATATCCTTTATTTTTTATTTTTTTATAATGGCTAAAGTATTAAAATTATCTAAATAAAATGTACGGACGGAGGGGATAACACGCAAGAATGACGGTAGGCACCATGGGCTTTACACGGTACGCAATCCGCTTCCTCGTAAACTGGGCTAAGGAGAAATCAAAAGGGAGAGGAGGCTAGCGATGAAACAAACTTGCTAACTGCGACCGGAAACACCTACGGCACCGGTTTTACGCGCTGCCTCCAAACATAATTGTTCTGTGGGTCTACCGTGTTTTATACGTAAATCCACTCTGACGAGACACGCCAATGGGGACAATGGAAAAGTGCTGGTAGAACCTAAGTTCGCACGGTGTGGCCCACATGATACCTAGATTGGGATAACTTTGTATTTTCAATTTATCCGGTTGACTTACATCCGACTACGGGTTTTGATGAAAGATAGTGGCCCCACACAAACCTATTGCCCCATGTTCCATGTGGTGTGACACACTTAAGTTGTGGATTTTTCTGATTTTTTACCCTGAGTGTTAGAATAGAGGATAAAATCTGATGGATGGAGTGGATTTTACGTTTACTACATCGTGGGTGTCAGAAGCTTGGATGTTTTACGCGCTGCATAAAACTGGTGTGGCAGAGGAGTCCGGTCCTGGGAACTGCGGGCGAGGATTGGGTACTACACCGTCAGGACCTAGCTAGCCCGAGACAGACGGTGGGCACTGTGGATCACCCGTGATATATATGTTTAATTCATGCTGTTTATTTTCGAGAAATGAGGTAGATCGAAGGGTGAAGTGGACCCCACCACATGAAGCAACGGGGATTGAACTCTTACCGTTGAAAACTGCCTAGGGTCCACCGCCATGTTTGATTCAAAACTTCTTTGGCCCCGACGTTTTTAACGGTAGGATTAAAATCCCCGCTGCTTTATGTGGTGTGAACCATTTGAGCCTCCGTCTGACACCTTTTCAGGCTCATGCCTTGAAATTATTTGAAAAATAGATCACGGAACCCGCAGAGCCCTTACATATTCATTCGTCTCTATGTATATCTTGTGAGGGTAGCACCTGTTATGAGAAAAATAAGCCGACCTATAATGAAAGGTCATATAGAAACTTTATAAGCTCGGCATAAGGAAAGACTGACATGAAGTTCGAATCCTACAAGGCTCCCTCCTTATTCTCAGTTCACAACAAAGCAACATACTCGCAAGAGCACCACCTCCGTCAATATGAATATCTCTAGAGTTCATTTGGATTCTATGTTCCCTTATTTGACTAGGAAGGCACCTCGTTATAATCCAGGCCGGCATAATCCAAATCAGCGCCAAGTTAGTATAGCTTAGGCCAACGTGACCTAGCACAACTTGACACGATGCAAATCAACATTATCTGAGTAGAGGGTTGGCATGCCTAGATCAGGCAAGACTACTTCAACCTTCTATTCCCAATTAAGAGAAATTTAACTGAGGCCTTCTCCTAAGATCTCAAAGGATACCTTCCAAATGGTCAAAATCCTTAGATCTTTGTTGAGGATATCAGAGTATCCTCCTACTTATTTGAGATTTGATATCGATCACTAAAAAGAAAAATTCGTGCCTCTCCTAAATTATAAATGGAGATATCTTTAACGGTGAAAGGTGCACATTATCTTTAGCCTTAAACCCTTAACATTCAATTAAACTAAATCATGTACTTGACTTACGCACGGAAGGATCACTGCTCTGGTAAGAGTCTTCCTTGTTTGTTTTTAATTTAGGTAAATATGTTGAGAAAGAGGCTAACCAGGTTTGTGCCTCAACAATATCCAAAACGCCCCCTGGAAAGCAGACGGCAGTGCACCTTCCAGGAGTCAACGATCTCACACACGGTGCCTAGAGCACAAACTTGAGACAGAAGCGGCTCAACGTCTGAAAAGCTATTGACTGGATAATATAATAAGCTATCGGTCTGATCATCAGGTCGGCCAACATGGTCCCAACAAAACAAATCTTTAAACAATCGACCAATGGCCCAAGTCATACATTTGTAGCCCACCAAATTATAAAACCAGCCTGATGTGCAGTTTTGATCTCCGGCTCGTGTTAGCCGTATGTCCCTACGTGGAGAATGCTAAAGCGATTCGCGTGGGGAGCTACTGAGGAGGGGAATTACGGCACACGATCCAACAAACCAAACGTGTGCAAGATCTGGGACATGTATCAAGTGGGGCTACGTGTGAACATTTCATGTTCCAAAATCCATTTCAATCTACTCATCAGGTGGACCACACATGGATCACGAATATAGACAGAGATCTCCATTCGGTACTGTTCAGTTCGCTGGTACACACGTGCAGAACTTGTCTTAGTTTCGGACCGGGCATATCCCCACCAGACAGTTTTAGGCCAGGATCTAGCACAGTTGCGCCACATTGCCACGTGTGCCGCGATCCATCTCTTCAATCTTTCGTCGCGCGAATCGCTGCAGCATTCCTGAATCCAAATACCCCTTCATTTCTCCCTCCTCTCTTCCTCTCGCTTTGCTTCTGCAACTTTTTTTTAGCAGAGCGTCTGACCGTTTCCTCCTCCTCCTCCTCTCTCTCTCTCTCTCTCTCTCTCTCTCTCTCTCTCTCTCTCCTGGTGGATGGCAAGAAGCAACAAGTACGCTTCTATCAATTTCAACGAAATCTACGGTCCAAAGAAGCCCTCATCTTCCCATTCTACCCATCCTCACCAATCTTCACAAAATACCCCTCTTCCTGCAGCTCGAACCCATGGCCGGATGCTCGTCCTAACCCGCCCCTCAAATCCCCAACCGCAACCGCCCCCTACAACCCCTCCCCCGCCCTCCCCTCCCCCGAAACCGGCCGATCTAACCCGGCCTGAATCCGACTCCATCTCACTCCGACCCTTAGGCTGCACCGACTCATCATCATCCTCCTCCAACATCCCGATCAAGGAAGAGAAGCAATCCCCGTCACTGACCTTCCCGAAGCCGGAGCCTTTCGTTCCCCCGCATCTGCGCCCCGGATTCGTAGGCCGGGAAGAGCGGCTCGTGCAGGACGGGCAGAAGGAGAAGCAGGGGTTCAGGCCACGTGACAGGAGCCACCCGTTCGTGCAGGGGCAGCACGTGAGGGAACACTCTCCGCCGAGGCGGGGTGGAGCGGAAGACGGACGGCCGAGATCGGGAGGGTACGAAGGGATGCAACGCGGCGGATCGGATCTCGAGAGGAACCGACCGAGTTCTGGTGGGAATCGCCCGAGTTTTAGCGGGTGGAATGGCTCGTACCGATCTCCTCATTTCTAGGCCGCTGTTGCCGTTGCTGTTGTTCTTGGAAAGGGTATAACGTCCTTTTATATAAATCTTATTTTATTTTTATTTTCTCACTTGGCTTTATTTATGTGCCTTTTTCGGGGATTTATATGTTCGAGAAAAGGTCTAAATGAAATGTTACAAGGAAGACGTTTTTTAATTTTCATTTCTCCTGTTCTCATTTAATGGGGAAGTGTCCTGGGTGGGCCCCACCATGCGATGATCTGGACCGTTCATCTGTAAGGTCCCACATGTAGATGGGCCATTTATAAAACCACATTTGTAAGAGATCTCACTGCCACTCCAAAGTTGAGTTGAAACAACTGTTCAGGGAGGAAAAAATACAGTTTGTCAATTGCGTTTCCATGAATGGCGAGAATCTTTATTATTTGCTGTTTTTTCCAATATACCGGTGGTGAGGAAGGAGGAGCAAGACTCTTCCGAACTCGTTCTCATGCATTAGATGTATTCATTTTCGCTAGGTGTTTGTTAAATGTGATTGGGTGTCACCATCATTATCATCATAGTCCTGTCCCGGAAATTTGGTGCTTAGGATCACTTGGAAATTTAGCACGCTCTAATAGCACTGTGTTTCATGTCCATGAATTTATGTCTTAAGAGCCCTAGTGACTAATCTTTTTCAAAATTGATGGTGCAAAAATACTACCTAACACTCAAGTGCAACTAGCAATTCGCAAACTCTAATGAGAACTTTGAAGATCTTCTTATCATCCATGAAACCATTGAAATCCACAGAGGGTCCCTGATCAATTCACTCTTGTTTTTTTTTTTTAAATTTTTGTGGTGTTGGTTGATAGAGCAACAGTTGCACGTGTCGACTTCCAAAATGAAATGGCCCAGTCATGTATTTTATTTGTGGAAGTGCTGATGTGCTCCTCACATTTATCCCCATAGAGAACACATGCCTCTGATTAGGAAATGACCTTATACAGCTTATAGCATATGCTTAAATTAGAGAATTCTGCAATTCTTATTTTTCTCCATCAACTCATAACATACGTAGGAGATCTGAGTTCGTGCAAAAGGGGACACTGCCACAAAGATCATCCCATCCAAAAATCAGGCATATGATGCTTGTTGATGCAAAAATCTGGCTTCTCCAACCATGCCCCGACAGCTAGCTCCAAGCCCTAATGGCTAGCTCCGAGTCTTGTGAGCCTGCACAAGAGAAGGACAAAGGAGACCCTGGCTTGAGCAGGGGACCCTCCGATGCCAAAGTCAAGATAGGAATCTGGGTCGAAGTAATGTAGCTGGGGTTTAGAGTGTCAAATGTTGCGTACTTGTTCCAATGGATTCATCTCCTATTTATACCTGTGGATCAAAGGGGACGTGGCCGTCAATCTCAGCACGATCTCTTCCATCAAGCGGGCGCTGCACATGCGCTGATGTCGGCCGTTATCCTTAGATCGTGCACCGGGCAACTCTCTAACATGCCTTATTGGGGTTGTTTCTTTAGCGTGATCCTCAGCCACGTGTGCATCCAAGCTGATCTTGGCACGATCTCTTCCATCAAGCGGGCGCTGCGCATGCGCTGATGTCGGCCGTTATCCTTAGATCGTGCACCGGGCAACTCTCCAACATGCCTTATTGGGGTTGTTTCTTTAGCGTGATCCTCGGCCACGTGTGCATCCGAGCCAATCTTAGCCCACGGCCCTCCGAGCCCATGAGCGTTAGTCTTGGTCAGATCTCGGATGACTCATATCAACACCAAGCACTAGTTCTCCGACTCCTGCCTACGAGTCGGACATATAGCACCATATTCTCATCTGACTCGGGCCTTGCTTACGATCCATCGAGCCACTGATCGGAGTAGACGGGTCGGGTGCATTCTGGTTTCTTCCAGGTTTCAGGCCAGTGTCAAAGCTCAGACATGCGATCCAAGCTGTAGTACTTTGGATGAGAGTTCCAGACGTCGGTGTAGCCCAATCTTCTTCTCTTCTAAACCCTAGTTTTAGAATCGTAGTTCGGAAGTGTGGTCAGTTCGGATGTAATGAGGCTCTGCTCATCGATTTCTCCAAGTTGGCCTTTATTGGGTTCGGCTCAGATTTTCCCATAACAATGCTGATCCACATATCAGGCAGGGGACATCTGTATGTGAGGTCAGATTGTTGGTTGCCCATTGATTTCACAATGTCGCCTGCCACGAAACCCACCTGAAAATCAGGCAGATGCTGCTGATCCACACATCAGGTGGGACATGTGTGTTGTGACTGTTGTCAGATTTTGGTTGCCCATTGATTTCACGGTGTGGCTGGCTTGATGAGTGGACTGGTCTGAATTTCATGCCGGGTCACCTTCTCCATAGCTTGGATGCTCCACACATGCTGTATGTCCACAGAAAATTAGATGCAGCATGCTAAATCAGCATGTTATTAACCGTACATGATCATTCTTCGCCTCAAATGAGGGCACAGACAGGCCGGTTGTCATTATTGGTACGCCTTCGCCGCATCAAACATCAGTTGATGATTGGGTAGTGTTTCTTCTCTCAATCTGAACATCAGTCTGCTTCCTCTTCCTAGTTCGTCTGCTTCTTTTGACACTGGAGGTTAGGCTTCTCCTTTTTCTTTTTTCTTTTTTCTTTTTTTGCAATGGGTGGTGTGGACGGACTGCCTGTTCTAGTTCTTACACAGGGAGTCATTGTATGTGCAACAACTTCTTAGAATCAAGTTCTCATGCTTTAATAGAGAAGGCTGCCTTTTTGATGGATCACTCACTGAAGCCATGAATCCTGTATGTTATGATTTTAAAGTTGCATGAAGCCACGAATCCTGTATGTTATGATTTTAAAGTTGCATGATCAACCTCCGCATGCTAGTCTGTTGAGGCTTCTCTAGGAGCAAGCCTGATTTCTCTTTCACTAAACACATCCCATATCTTTCTAGTGCCGTGCTGAGTTCTCCTAATGGAGCCTATAATGGTTAACACAGCTTTACCCTTTCTCATCTTTCATTGTAGAAAGAGCTTGTCACAGTTCTATTTCAGCTCTCCTCAAGGTACACGGTTCAAATACTTGTGGTGATGGGGATGTTGATATGTTGGCCCACTGTGGGTGAGCTGTACACCAAAAATCATTCCATAACTACTACCATCCAGTTGTTGTGGGTTGTGCTGGTTGAATTTGTACTGTCTACCACCATCCAATCCATGTTCTTTTTGGGTCCACAAAATCAACAGCCCCAATCAATACACATGCACACGATCATGATATGTGAGGTGCAGATGATTATAAAAATTTCTTACAACCTCAATTCTCTTAATTCATGACATTAGTGTCTACTTACCTATAGCCAATTCAAATAATGTACAATCCTAGAATGTTATTATTATCTCTGCAGGATGCAGGGTCTGAATATTTTCTGAGACTGATGTTCCCTGAAACTTATTAGCATGTTTTGTTGCATTTTGTGGGGTTCGAGTTCTATTTAGCCGTTTTGTACCTGTCTATTGAAACCCGAGACAACCAAAATTGGGTACTGTACAGAGGGTACTGTACAGAGCATTGTTCTAAGATTCCCTGACTCAACTCAAGACTCGGTTGCGTGAAGGCTGTGACTTGCTATTAATGGTTGTGCAGTGATGTTGCTTTGTTTCTCGTTTTATATTACTTACAAAGAGATAATTACTCTAAATCAACATTCCTAATATTTTCAATTCATGATAATTAAATATTGAGTCGAGTCGGGTTGAGTCTAAGTCAACCCGGTCAGGCTGAACATCGATTTGAGTTGAGTTTTCAGGTTTTTGAACTATGCCATAGGGATTCTTAGGATTTAAAATGCATTTCCTCTTAACTGCATGTGGTAAGAGATTGAATGCATGGCATACATCATCATCATCATCATCATCATCTAAGCCTTATACCTTGATTAATTGTTTTGTCTTTGTCAATCTTGTCCAGACATTCCACTCTATCAAGGGATATACCTTCAATTAAACCATAGGTTATCATGTCTTTTCTTATTACCTCTATTTACATTCTTTTGGACCTTTCTCTTGTCCTTTTAATCCCTCAACTTGTACCAACTCACTCCCAATCAGCATTTTTTTGGTGGCGCTACACATGACCAAACCATCTAAATCTACAATCCTTCATCTTATTACCTATTGTTGCTACTGCTGAGTTCCTTCTAATGCATTCATTTGTAATTCTATTATTCCTTGTCATGTCACTCATCAATCTAAACATCCACATTTCAAGTACTCTTCCTACTTGATGTTCCTTAACTGCTCAACATGTTATCCCATGAAGCATGTCTGAGTCTTATAGCTATCCTATCAAATTTCCCATTCTGCACATTGGCATACATGACTCAAATTAACACTGATTTGACCATCTTACTAATAGATTGATGGATGTTTGGTGAAGTCTCAGCAAATCAAAGGCTGAGATTGTTCTATAAATCCTGATTTTGGTACTAAAGACCCATCTACACGATATCCTTCATTTTAGATGTTTTAATTTCGGGTAATTTGTGCCACTTGCACAATTTTACGAGTGCTTGTGTACCAAGCTTCTCACTCAGCATGGAGCACTAACCAATCATGATACAAGGGGAACAGGTGAACGGTGATAAGAATGCTTGATTTGGTAGGTTATCATTTGAGTGGGCCACAGTGGATCAATGGTTAATGTTTGTTGGATTCTTATGATGTTTCCATGGTGATCCATTACACATGGGTTGGAACTAATGGACAATTTGGATCAATGAATTGGACTCAATTGGGCAGTCTTAAGTGGACCAATGCAACTAGGGGCACTATAGCTTGTTGAATATGACCCCATCACCTTCACATGGTGGCCCACCATGCACCAGCAACTCCCCTTATCACGATGCATGTGGGTCCAATTTTTTCAATGAATGAACCGGCCTGATTGGTGGGCCAGGGCATGTTGATGATGGGATCCATTTGAAGATAACCGGAATCTTGCACGGGCATGCCATGTATTGAGCTATTTAAGATAGGTTCCAACTCATGGATCTGCTGTAGATAAGAGTGCGTTTCAACACTGAGATCATGGTTGAGGTTAAAGTGCCCATGCGAAGAATATGCTGAGAGGCAGATTCTGTTCATGTGGGCCCAATGGTTCAGTGATCCAGACCGTTTATCTAATGATCGAGACCGTGGATGGATAATGCCCTAAAAGTCTCCCCCCAAACCATTCTACCTTGGCCTTTTATTCAAGGAACTTGGACCGTTGGTGTTTATTATTTCCTTTAATGTGTACTTGCAGGCCAGCAATCAAAGGTTAGAAAGAAACTCCATAGATTTTGGGGAATTCTCCATTGTGTGCTGTAGATAAACGGTTCCTTTTCTCATTCCAAACTGGGAACTCGTCTGTATCACGTGCAATGTTGGCCGAGCATCTTTCCTGTCGCGATAGGACAGTAACGAATTCATCGGTTCGAGGACAGCCCATGTCTGTATCTTGCACTCTGGATAAGGAGTCGAAAGGATCTTGCACATCATGTTCAGGTTTTAAGCTATTAGAGTGGGGCCCATAGTCCCCTAATCCAGACCGTTGGAATGTTCCTTTCTTCTGAAGTGGATGTACCACGCACCGGAAATCTCCTCGATAGGAAGCTCATAACATTTTAGTTGGTGGCCTACGGAGAGACGGTTAAGAACTGGAGTAGTCATAAGATTAGGGGCTAGGATCTTCAACGGGGTGAGACTTTTGGTGGGGTTTTCATCAACAGTGGGACGCAGTAGATCAAGAGCCTGGATTACGGGATGATGGGCCACACTTGTCAGAACTTTAGTTAGTGCTTTTATCTCTTCCTGATTAATATGATCATCTGACGTCTCGGGCCTTGAGTTTATACAAGTGGGGCAATGGTTACCAGATCTAGACCGTTGATCTGACGAGTCACATGGTAGAGGACTTTGCCTCAAAAGTCTCGAAGATCAAGCTGTCTTAGTTGTCCAATCTTTATACTTTTAAACATTTATATGTTGCTCTATACCTCCACATGCACTTCCCCAAATCAAAGTGCTAGCCTGTCCTATTAAAGACATTTTCAGGGCATATTTCATTCACCATGTTGCCCATCAGATCAACGTTCTAGATCTCTGAATTCTGCAATTCTTTTTAAGACAGGGATTGTGATTCGAGAATGATGTATGCGTACAATACAAGTAAATCAAGTAAGCAGCAGATCATGAAGATTTAAGCTTAACACTCCTGGTGCACGTTAGAGGCCACCGTTCTGGCCCAAGCCCTGAGTTGTTCCTTGATATCTGCCGCTGATTTGCCATCAGCCCAATTGACCTTAGGAGTAACTGATCTTTGTACACACCATGCTTCAGATAGATAAGGTCTGGCCATCCTGTGATCACTGCCGTCCTCCTCGGTGGACCTCTTGTCTTCAAGACCAGGAATGATGGTCAGTATATTCGGGCTTATTTGGGCCTTGTCGAATACAAAGCCCAAGTCTATGAAGCCTTGGAGCTCCTCTAATTGAAGCTGGCTCAGGCTCTTGTGGCTCCTAATGCCAGATGTTCTCTGAAAACTCACTTCCTTAGTGGTTGTAAGTGGGCTCTTCTCGTAATCCTTCCTTGTTGAACCTTCAATGCTCGACTCTGCCCGCTGTAGTCAACGCCTTGGAATGCCCGGTTTCAGTGTTGTGCTCTGCGACCGGATCCGGGTAACGTTAGTGATCAGAAAAAAAGTTTCATGGTCATGATTAGTGCATAAACTGCGAGTGATTATTGTAGATGGATGATCTAAGCATATATATCGTTGTGTCGGATCATCGGTTGTCATGCTCATCTCATTGTCTGCTAACAAGCATGTGGGCCCATCACTAATATTTCTACATGGCCCATTTTTTCATTACTCTACCACCATGATAACATTTATGAGACAATATGGAGAATTCTCCTGTACTTTCTTGTATTGCATTATGTCTTGTGTTATCACACCATATATATCATGCAAACTATATTGATCACTACATTAAATTCCATTGTTGGGGAGGGTTAGCCGAGGACCCAATTGCCCAAAAAATGATAAAATGATTTGATCGACGACTAAGATAATTCACGCTTAATAATTTGTATAAACCTCAAAGCTGTTGTTCAAATTGATTATAAAATGATATGATAACATTGGATTGATGTTGTCAATGAATTCTTTCGAAAGTAATAAAATGTTAGTACCTTGGATGAAGAAGAACAATGCGAATTCGCAATCGGTGGCGGCGAAGGAGCGTTGGCCACTGAGCTAAATGAGCGTTGCAGCCTTGAATTGGTTGATGATCGACCATTGATATCTTCGCATTGAATTGATTTCTCCTTTCCTATGCAAGGTGGGAGAGATGGAGTTCTAAGAAAATTAGGAGCATTGGAAGGATTATCATGCTTGGGAAGGTTTCTGGGTGGGGATTGTAGTCCTCCATGTTTGTCTTGAAGAAGCATTTCCTTATTGGTGCTTGAGCAACAAGCATCTGTTGAAGGTTTGAAGATCCTGGCTCTATCAAGCATGTTGTGAAAGAACCAATACTCATCCATGAGCTCAGCAGCTCCAACTCTTTCATCTTTGCATGTAGAATATGATCCACATGGATCTTCTACCTCACATGACATCTCTCCAACCAATCAGTTGGAGAGAGAGAGAGAGAGGGAGCTTTTGGTTGAAGGGAAAATGCTATTGGTTCTTTCTTCCATTTAAAAAAATTAAAGATTAAAAAATAAAATAAAAAAGGCAAGCAGCTTGATAGATGCCATATTATATGCACGAGCCAACATGGCGTGTGACTGCTGATCCGAGTCGTTCATGACATGGGTCCCACTGTGCATGTGTCACGTACTAGCAATTATATAATGTGAATGACACATTTACGAAAACCGACAAAAACGACTACTAAAAATGGCTGGACAATGGTCCACGCTAACTTACAAGTGTGACCAATCTAATCAATACAATCTGCAGGACTTTTGTGAATGGGTACATACAAAGCATATAAACATGATGAACGGATTTGATCTCGACCACATTTGCCACTTATGGACAGCCTGCCTGCGAGTACGCATGCTCGTGGACATGCTTGATGGCCTCGCAGGGCCCTTTTAGTCTTTTAGATAGAGCGGGGGCCCACCTTGATGTATTTTCCTAGCATCCACGCCGTCAATCTGTTTTTACAGATCATTTTAGGGAATGCACAAAAAAAGGAAGATCCAATTCACAGGTGGACCACACCACATAAAACAGTGGTGACTGATCATTAAAAACTTCTTGTGGGCCACAAAAGTTTTGGAGCAAGCTGATATTTGTGGGGTCCCTTCATCCAGGCCTTTGTGACAATATCAACAGGTTGAATGGCAAACTAACATTCTGGTGGCCCCCAAGAAGTTTTTAATGGTGGATATTCAATTACCACTGTTTCCCGTAGTGTGATACACATTAGATTTGTATGTACTTTATTTTTGGGATCCTACACTAAAACGATTTTTCAAAACAGATGGACGGCATGGATGTAAGGAATATAAATCAAGGTGGGTCCCATGGTCATGGATCGGTGGATACCCGGATCCACCGAACCGGCGCCCATTGAGTGGGATATGGCTGCTCCGTCACGTCCGATCAAAGAAACTCGATTCGTGCCGTTCTTCCGGCCATCTAACGTGGGTGCATGCGAGTGCGACTGGACTCATTTTCATTTACTCGAACACGTATGGCAATAAGATGCGTCGGGACTTTAGCCTTTGAATCTAAGTCATCTTACAATGATCTAAACCGTTTATACGACGAGTCTTGCTTTGTATGGTTGAATGAAGGCAAATGAAGGCTTCGATTGGATTATTTGAACCTGTAATAATTTGGCTCTTTTTCATCGAACATCAACGGTCACCATAACCTTTGTATGATCAACGGGTTGAAATACTCAGTCTTGGAGATTTTTCGGGAATCCAAACGCATAAGGTTGGCGTCCTTGAAAATGGATCAAATCCAATGGATTAATGGTGACGTGTCTTTTTATAATACGTAAATATATATTCGAGCGAACTTCCTTGTCTTATGTGAACGTGCATTTATATTGTACTTTTATGAGTTCATTTTGTCTCCGTCGCGACTGAATATCAGCGTATGTTGCCGCCCATTGGGGCCCACATGCTGAGTGTCCAATGATCATAACCGTTCATTTTTTGAAATCTATGAATAAAATCTATTGGAAAAGAAAACCTACACTAAACGGTTGATTTGGATACCACTATATATAGATGAATTTAGAAACAATGTAAAGAAGATTCTTCATGGCTAGAATTCAACTCTAGAAATCAAGTGCTAGGATTATCTATGAAGTGTAATTACAAAAATAGCTTGTTCATAGTAGTTAATAGAATATGGGCGGTGCAGACCATTTGACCATCTCAGCGTGTGGGCTACAGTGAGCGGCGAGCGATGCATGCCAATCCTGAGTCGCGTCGGAGGCAACGAACACAAGCTAGAAATTGGGATGTCTCACGCAACAACAGACCCATGACTCTTCGTGGGTGTAACCCCTAACTTAGGGTCCACCTTGATAATTTTTTGTATATCAATGCCGTCCATCCGTTTTTACAGACCATTTTAGTTGTAATAAAAAAAATTATTCATACCCAAATCTCATGTGGGGCACACTACAAGAAACAGCAGTGATTGAGTGCCTCACCATTAAAAATATCCAAAGGGCCCACCGTAAGGTTTTTGTAATCTTTATTTCAATCCAACATGTTGATAATGTCAATAAGATCTAGATGAATGGAAAATAGAAATATCAGATTTATCAAAAACTTTTGTGGCCCATAAAATGTTTTTAATGGTTATCGATCACTGTTTTTATTGCTATAGTCTAACTGAGATTTTGATATTCTTGTGATTTGGGATCGCATACTAATATGGGATGAAAAAACAGATGGATGGCGTGGATATAAAAAATACAAATACATCAAGGTGGACCCACAAGGTTAGGATAACACCAATCCACTCTCCTGTTCAAGGTAGCATTAATCCCGAAAGGACGATAAGCGCACGCGCTCATTTTAGATGAACCTCGGGCTTTGTGGGATACGTGCGAGCTTGGATCATATGAGAAAGATCCGAACCACTCATAAGTCATCCTGCATATAAAAGTTCCCATGGTAATAAATTCAAATCGATCAAATTATAAAGAAGTCCACACATCTCCAATTGTCTAATTTTAATTTAATCAGCGTGGAAAATATACTTATTAAAAATTCTATGATATCTATTGTAGAATATTATTGAAGTTTTATCTGCCTGATGAACAGAACCGATCTCATACAATCATGTCACATAAAAATATATGGCGCGAAGCACTACTGTCTGTCCGACGCGTACTGGGATAGACATGGTAATTTCTGTTCATCACGCCACCACACCAACGGGACGTAGCCATGTGCGGATTCCTATGGATGCGGGAGACACGTGGCCCTTGAATCGTTTTATATTGCCTGTGATTGGACAGCTCTCCTACCAAAGGGAGAAATCAATGGACGATCGCACATGGATTGGTGCGTATTCCTACGTTTTTTTATTTGCGCGAATTACGGCAGGGCCTGCGACGTTGGATCTGACATCCATGTACTTGATGGGAAAAGTGAATTGGATTCGCACCATCGCCAACTCGGCTCGAACTCACCTACGAACCGAGTCGACGCCAGCTAGCTAACCGAGCTAGCTCGGTTCGTGTACACCCCTAGACTGCAGGTGAAGCCACCTTGGGAGCGGCTTAGGTGAGACCGGGTCCTCGCCCAAGACAATGCGGCCCTTACCATGGGGCCCACCTTGATGTGTGTATTCTGAATCCATCCTGTCCATCCATTTTTTCATATCATTTTAGGGCATGATCCAAAAATTTAAGAATATCCAATTATTAGGTGGACTGTACTCTACAAAACTGTCTTGATTGATCATTAATGGACCACAAAAGTTTTGGATCAAGTTGATTTTTTTATTACCCTTCATCTAAGATCATGTGACCTTATCAATAGATTGGATGGCAAATAAATACTACGGAAATATTAAGTTGCTCTCTAAGAAGTTTTTTATTGTAAGGTGTTCAATCACCACTGTTTCCGAGAATATGGTCCACCTGGTAATTGAGTCTTATTCAATTTTAAGATTACACCCTAAAATGATATGGAAAAACGGGTGCATATAAAATACACACACATTAAAGTGGGCCCCACATTAGGGACCGCACCATCTTGGGTGAGGCCAGGGTCTCACCTAAAACATTCCTTGAACGCATGGTGGGCTCAGTCTAATCAATAGTTTAAGTTGCTAATAAACATTACAATGGACCCTAAAAAGTTTTTAATGCAAGAGCCACGTTCAGTTATTTGATAGGTTTGGACACGTGGCAGCTTCCTTCAAGCCCAAAGAAAAATAAGTCTCCCATGTGTATTTTACTAAGGCAGCGATTGGGCACTACCCCACCAGGACCTAGGGCTTCGTGGGCCCCACTGTGAATATCTGTCTTATCTAGTTGTTCATCCATTTTAAAAAAATCATTTTAGAACATGCGCCAAAAAGGAGACGGATTTAAGGCTCGAGTGGATCATATCATTAGAAGCAGCGGTGACAATGACATCCACCGTTAAAACATTCCTAGGGCCAATCATAATATTTATTGCCATCCTACTTATTCATAATTGGTTGCATGACCTAAATAAAGGGAAAACATAAATATCAGCTTGATCCAAAACTTTCGTGGCCCCAAGAGGTGCATTCAATCCTCATTATTTCACATAGAGTGGTCCACTTGAAAATTCCATCTAACTCAATTTAAGGCTCATAGCATAAAACGATCTTTCAAAATGAATGAACAACATGAAGAAAATACATACATTCATTCAGGTGGTATTGCAAAATATTTATTTTTAAAAGTATATTTTAATAAAATAAAAAATAATATATAATATATAAAAAGTGTTTGAAAACACACTTTTTTATAGGTTTTAGGAATAATTCCATATTGGAAAAGGAGAAGAACTTTTTGTGGTTTAAATGAAATCAGTGGAGTATTATAATATTTGCTTACCTAATCCAAGGACTATGGACCTTGCTCGGGCTCGAGCTCGGTTACGGGCTCGATTCGATCTTGGGCTCGGTACGAGGGTGTCGGCATGTGTACATGTCGCGGTGCGACTAAGTGGCTAAGGTAAATGGCTGGATGAAGGGGAGACTAAAGGACTGAATGAGAGTCCTCCAGTATATAGAAAGAGCTGGAAAAAAAGCTGTTGCAGCAGATCTGTAACAGCTGTGCCATTAGTGTAAGGTCCAGTAGTAACTGTTGCATGGCTAACTCAACAGCTAAAAAACGGCTAGTTGCTGTCTCACAACAGTTAGCTTGCAGTAGCTTAATGGCCCATGCACAACAATAAAAAAAGGGCTATAAAAAGGCTAGTTTTCTCTAACTGCTAGAAAACAGTCATGGAATTTAATTCCCTAGACCATAACCCTCAGCCACCATAGCCTATAAAAGGAGGGCCTGGATGGGTTTCCAAACCATCTCTCAACCCATTCTAGCAGACCCATACAAACTGAGACAGCCCACTACTCATCTCCTATACTCTAGTTATTCCAGTAAGACAGCAAGGATTGAACCTTTGCTCGAAGAACAGACCAACGGTGTGGTCTACAACGGTTCAACTGAACTAGTGGCTGAAGAACTGACCAGTGCAGTGGTCTAATTTAAATATTCTTCTTCTCTCTTTTCTTCTAGGATTTTTCTTTTGTTTTTCTGCCAGATTGTGTAACAGAGTTCCATTTGGTCGGCCTTCGTG
Organism: Magnolia sinica; assembly: GCF_029962835.1. Classification (NCBI taxonomy): domain Eukaryota; kingdom Viridiplantae; phylum Streptophyta; class Magnoliopsida; order Magnoliales; family Magnoliaceae; genus Magnolia; species Magnolia sinica. The sequence continues at coordinate 6,955,364 of NC_080577.1, forward strand.
TTTGCTAAATGCAGACCCACACCAAGCTCATTGTATCTTATAAGCGGTTTGCCTATAACCTATCAGCATACTCAATTCACTTGAGTAGGGGCAAATAACGCTTTAAGGACAGCGTTTCAGACGTGCTTCAGCCTGTCCATATTTCAAGCTAATTTTTTATTTTTCGATTTCCACATTATACAAAAATTATATTAATCTATATAAAATCCAACAATCTTAAAGCGTTATTTGATGGAAGCCGATGGTGTTTCTTCCATCAAGTTGATGAATCAAGACTTGATATGTCTTGATCGGTTCGATGGAACCAATTTTACAAGGTAGTAAGATAAGCTGAAATTTCTTCTGATGGCGCTAAAGATCTACTACATATTACATTCAAATCTGCAAGCACTACCTGAAGCATCTGACACAGACACACCTGAATAGGTGACTGCCCACACCAAACGAGCTAAAGACGAACTCTTGTGTCGATGACACGTTCTGAACGCGCTCTCCGACCGCCTGTACGATCTATACCAATAGACGTCATCAGTAAAGGAGATCTTGGTCGTTCTGGAGTTCAAATATAAGGCTGAAGAAGAAGGTAGCAACAAGTTTCTCATCGCCAAGTATTTTGACTTCAACATGGTAGATAACAAACCGCTGCTACTCCAAATCAAAGAACTGCAGCTAATAGTAAACAAAATCAAAGTTATTAAAATTGATCTTCCTAAATCATTCCAAGTCGGGGCTATAATCGCTAAATTGCCATCGATATGGAAAGATATAGAAAGAAGTTGCTTCATAAAATTGAGGACTATATACTGGAACAAATTCAGAAACACCTCAAAATTGAGGAAGAATCCCGTAACCGCGACAGAAAGAATGATAACGGGAATGCCTCGTCAAAGGTACATGCAGTAGAGAACACTAATAACAAGAATTCCGAGAAGGACGATTCCTTAAAACCTAATAAAAGAAAATTCAAGAAAAATGCCCAAAAGAAGAACGAAAAGTTCAAAGGCTCATGCCATGTCTGTGGAAAAATCGGACACTATGCTCGAGTATGCCGATATCGCAAATCTAAAAAAGAGGCAAGTACAGTAGAAAAATGTGATATTGTAGCTATGATCACTGAGGTGAATACCATCCAAGGCAAAGTTTCAGGTTGGTGGTATGATACTACTGCTACAGTACATGTGTGCTACGAAAAATCAGCCTTCAAAACCTATGAAGAATTGACTGATGGTCAAGAAGTCCAAATGAATAATGAAGTCCGATCGAAGGTCGTCGGCAAAGGAACTGTCGAACTGATATTCATCTCTAGGAAGAAAGTGATTCTAACTAATGTACTGCACGTCCCAAACATTAGGTGAAACTTAGTTTCTGGGGATCTTCTGGAAAAACCAGGTATAAGGATGGTGTACGAGTCAGGTAAACTGATTCTATCCAAGAATGAGAATTTTGTCGGAAAGGGATATGCTTGCAATAAGATGGTTAAGTTTTCTCTAAATGAAAGTAGTACTTCTGCGTATATGGTTGAATCCATTGGACTGTGGCATGATAAACTAGCCCATATAGGGTATAGTAACTTGAAGTTCATGGCTAGGAATGGTTTAATTTCATACACAGATAATGAAACCGATAAATGTGAAGTGTACATATGATCCAAAATGACGAAGAAACCTTTTCCAAGTGTTGAAAGATTATCTCAAATATTGGATCTAGTGCACAGTGACATCTGTGAGTTAAATGACATTCTTACTCGTGGAGATAAACAGTACTTCATAACCTTTATAGATGATTGCTCTAGATATGTGTATGTTTATCTGTTAAAGAGCAAAAATGAAACATTGAACATGTTTAAAATATATAAAAAAGAAGTAGAGAATCAACTAAATAAAAAGATAAAATTCTCTATAGCGATAGAGGAGGAGAATACTTCTCCAATGAATTCGATAACTTCTGTGAAGAACATGGACTAATACATTAATGTACTTTCCCATACACACCTCAACAAAACAGAATAGCTGAAAAGAAGAATATAACATTAGTAGAGATGGTCAACTCAATGCTGATAAGAGCAAAGTTGTCACTAAGTCTATGGGGTGACACATTATTTGCAACGTGCCATATACTAAACAGAATTCCATCTAAAAAATATAAAATATCTCCATATGAAACATGGAGAGGTAGAAAACCTAACCTAGGATATCTTAAAGTGTGGGGGTGTCTTGTATACTACAGAACTCCTGATCCAAAAAAGAACTAAGTTAGGACCAAAAGCTATTAAGTGCATCTTCGTAAGGTATGCACAAAATAGTAAAGCTTATAGACTTCTAGATATAGAGTCTAATACAATAATAGAATCAAGAGACGTTAAGTTCTTTGAAAACTCACTATCCTTGGAGTCAAAGGATAATGAAATTCAAACTCCTAATAGAGAACCAAATAGCATAACTCCACAGATAGTGGAAGCTCTTATTGAACTTCGTAGGAGTCAAAGGACAAGAATAGAGAAGAGTCTAGAAGATGACTACATAAATTCACAAGACGTCATTCTCTATCTTGTAGAAGGAGATAGAGAAAATGTTATAAGAAAAATACCTATAGTGATGACTATATAAGATGATCCTAAAACATATAAAGAGGTTGTATCTTCTAAAGACTCAGCTTTCTGAAAAGAAGCTATAAACGATGAAATGAAATCCATACTGTCAAATCAAACATGGGAACTAGTAAACTTACCTCCAGGTTCTAGACCTATAGGTTGTAAGTGGGTATTTAGAAAGAAATATCACACTGATGGGACTATCCAAAACATTAAAGCTCGACTAGTAACTAAGGGTTTTAGACAAAAAGAATGGATAGATTACTTTGACACATACTCTCCTGTAGCTAGGATAACATCCATTAGGATATTATTTGCGCTAGCTTCCATACATCATCTTCACATCCACCAAATAGATGTAAAAACCACATTTCTGAATGGTGACCTTAATGAGGAGGTATACATAGAACAACCTGAATGTTTCGTTCTATCAGGAAATGAAAATAAAGTATGTAAATTAGTCAAATCTTTATATGGATTAAAACAAGTACCAAAATAATGACATGAAAAGTTTGATTCCAAAATACTATCTCATAGTTTCATACATAATGTAGCTGATAAATGCATATATTCTAAAGTAGATGGTAGTTATATCGTTATTATTTGTCTGTATGTTGATGACATGTTAATAATAAGTAATAAAATGGAAGGTGTAACTGAAACAAAGAGGTTTCTATCTTCCGTATTCAAAATGAAGGATCTTGGACAAGTTGATACCATTCTAGGTATCAAAGTTAGAAAACATTGTGGGGGTTATGCTTTGTGTCAATCTCATTATATTGAGAAGATGCTACATAAGTTTAATCATCTAAATATAAAAGAAGCCAAAACCCCATTTGATCCAAATATCAAGCTAAAAGAGAATAAGGGGAGAACAGTTGCACAATTAGAATATGCGAGTGCTATAGGAAGTCTTATGTATGCTATGCAATTCACTAGACCTGATATCGCATATGCTGTGAATAAACTTAGCAGGTTTACTAGTAACCCCAGTACTAAACACTAGAATGTAATCAGTAAAGTCATTAGTTACTTAAAGGCAACGAAAGACTTAGGACTATTTTGTTTAGAGTTTCCTACCGTATTGGAAGGATATACCGATGCGAGCTGGATATCGAGTGCAAGGGATAACAAATCTACTATAGGGTGAGTATTCACCCTAGGAAGTGCAGCTGTATCTTGGGGATCCAAGAAACAGACTTGCATAATGCACTCGACTATAGAGTATGAATTCATAGCCCTAGCTGCAACAGGCAAAGAGGCTGAGTGGCTAAGGGATCTTCTATTAGAAATTCCTCTCTGTGTAAAGCCTATATTGGCTGTGTCACTAAATTATGATAGTGAAGACACATTAGCTAGAGCCTATAGCGGCACATATAATGGTAAGTTTAGACATATCAGTTTTCGACATGATTATGTCAGACAATTGATTCGAGATGGATTCATTGCTATTTCCTATATAAAATCAAGCAGTAACCTGGCAGATCCTTTCACTAAACCTCTATCGAGAGAGGTAGTAAAAGCTACATTTAAAGGGATGATGTTAAAACTCTTCAACCAAAGTTCCACCAGTGATGGTAACCCAATCTAAAGTCAGAAAATCTCCAATTTCGGGTTTAATGGGTAAGAATAAGTCACTGATATGTGGAAAGTTTTCTGCATTAGATTATAAAACCTCATCCATAATAGATAAGTGCTGAGCGTTACGAAAGAGAGTTGAGTCTTATAACTCTTAATGAAATCCAATCTATAGGACAAGTGTCTTATAGTAACGGAGACACTAGAAGGATTTCACCTATATGAACGTAAAGATAGTGCAGCCTCTCATGAGAATTAGGAGTTTTCTCTCATGATCGTTCACGAATTAGGATAAGCGCATGGACATTAATTGTGCTCAGCAAGATTATGAGAACTCTAACAAACACATAGCGAATATGTGTGTAGTTTCTCTGACTTTGTTATCAAGGAATAACTGGTTCAATGCTATGGCTACTAGCCATTTCGACAGAGTTTTGAGATACTTACACTAAGGGAAGATTAAAATCGAAAGATATCTTTCTTTATACATATAAGCCGATTATTTTGGCAGAAATGTTTAATCGTGAAAAAATATTTTTTAAAATCAAGTGGGGGATTGTTGCAAAATATTATTTTTTAAAAATATATTTTAATAAAATAAAAAATAATATATAATATATAAAAAAGTGTTTACAAAATACTTTTTTATAGGTTTTGGGAATAGTCTCACATTGAAAAAAGAGAAGAACTTTTTGTGGTTTAAATGAAAACAATGGAGTTTTATAATATTTACTTACCTAGTCCAAGGACTATGGACCTCACTGGAACACCCTCACGCTCGGGCACGGGCACGGGCACGAGCTCAGGCTCGGTCTCGGGCACGGGCTTGGAGTGAGGGCGTGGGCATGTGAGGCAGTGTGGCTGTAGAGGCGCTAGTGGCGTACTTTGCACTAGAGGACTGAATGAGAGTCCTTCAGTATATATAGAGAGCTAGAAAAAGAGATGTTGCAGCAAATTTGTAACAGTTATGCCATTAGTGTAGGGTCAAGCAGTAACTGCTGCATGGCTATCCCAACAGCTAGAAAACGGCTAGCTGCTGTCTCACAACAGTCAGCATGTAGCAACTTAATGGCCCATGCACAACAGTCAGAAAACGGCCATAAAACGACTAGTTTTCTCCAACTGCTAGAAAACAGTCATAAGATTTAATTCCCTGGACCATAACCCCCAGCCACCATAGCCTATAAAAGGAGGGACTGGATGGGTTTTCAAACCATCTCTCAACCCACTCCAACAGACCTATACGAACTGAGACAACCCACTACTCCTTTCTTATACTCCAGTTATTCCAGTAAGACAGCAAGGATTGAATCTTTGCTCGAAGAACAGACCAATGGTGTGGTCTACAACAGTTCAACTGAACCAGTGGCTGAAGAACTGACCAGTGCAGTGGTCTAATTTAAATATTCTTCTTCTCTCTTTTCTTCTGGGATTTTTCTTTTGTTTTTCTGCCAGATTGTGTAACAGAGTTCCATTTGGCGGGCCTTCGTGTTTGCTGAACGTAGACCCACACCAAGCTCGTCGTATCCTAGAAGCAATTTGCCTGTAACCTATCAGCATACTCAATTCACTTGAATAGGGGCAAATAACGCTTTAAGAACAGTGTTTTAGACGTGCTTCAGTCTGTCCATATTTCAAGCTAATTTTTTATCTTTCGGTTTCCACATTATACAAAAATTATATTAATCTGTATAAAATCTAATAGGTTGGTCTCTCAGCCCCGACGGGACCATCCGTCTCTAGCAAGGTCCTGGTGGTTCCAATTAATACCTTATGTTTTTATTATTTTTACTGTAAAAAACTGTCCTTTTGGTAATATTTGGACGGAAAATTTTACACTATTAAATTTGCAAGCTTATTTTAGGGAATGATACTATTACACTCCTCCCTAATTCCCAAAACCTTACTCATAACTGTAACAAATCTTCTAACTTTCCTCCTAAACCTTAAGATTAATCTTGTAGGCAAGGGTGAATAGGTCTTTTTCTCCAAGGTCAACAATCAACTATAAAACCTATGACATGGACTCTCCATCAATGTTAATAACAGGTTGGTTTCAACTAAAAATGAAAAACAACTCATTTTGTATTACTCATAACTAAAGCTAACTTCTAAGATTCCTATTATTCTAATTCCCAACCAAGTTATTACTTCGCTCGTTCAAAATTCGATGTTGTCTGGACTCGCTCAAAAACTATTAAAAATCTACCGAGAGGACCTAACGGTGGTATGTATAATCAAGAGAGGTCTCTCTCTATTAATTGATTTTAAAGATTTGTTTAGCTTCCATCTTAAGAATACATACCGTTGGCCATTGACATTACCTAACGAATCCCAGAGTGTTTCTAGACTCTTCAGTGATTTCTTGAATTTACGAGGGAAGAAAATAGAAATAATTTCTAATAATTCGAAAATAGATTAATTGATGATGAAGACGAATTTACAATTATTTAAATAGTATTATCAAACCTAGGAAGAAGTATCATAATCAAACCCCAACTCACTCCCTAAAAATATGACTTGCTATAAGTAGTAAACTTATTATTTACAAACAATCATGATTTCTACTAGATTTCATGGTTTTAGCTAAAAATATTAAGTGTCCAATTTAGCCTAACCTCGTTATTCTCTTAATTTTTTAAATCCTTTTCATGTTGGGCATGACTCCTAAAGTTCAAATGATTAAGAGTTATTATCAATTAAAACTTACTATAAATAGTAAAAATGAAATTAAAAAGGACTTTCAACTGTCAATATAGTGGAATCACGCAAATTCGGCCTGGGCAACCCAACATAGTAAGGTTGGTTGGTTAAAGTGGCTTCTCCTACCCCAAAATCATATATGGTACATCGAATAACTATTTTAGGGTTCTGACGGTCTTGATCATTTCTGCCTTCGATTGGGCCTTCACTGGTCCATCTTGGAAATGAAGGTGTCCACGACCCACTCTAAATCAACCTTGGACATGATATTTCTAAATCAAATCTCTTTGGAGATAAGATTTTTCATCTCATTGTAGCTTGATTTACTTAGGAGACTTTCTTGATTGGGTTTGGCATACACCTCATATGTTTCTAACTATTCACATGACATCATCAAATGATAAGTCGCAATAAAAATTTACGCTTTTGAATATATTAACTATAACAGCCATGAAAAAAAAAAAAAAAAAACATTGAGAGAGAGATTTCTTATTTCATATCTATATCATATCTCATCTTATCCATATTCCTAATCATTCTCCATTTTATATCTCTAACTCTACCATGTATCTCTCAATATCTCAAATGAGACTTTCTTTTTAAGGAGGATGTTGTAAGAGGAGTTCTATTTCAACTCAAATATTAACAAAAATGTACTTCATGCACAACTGAAAAAGGGAGAGATGATTTTAGAGAGTTAATATCCAGTAAGTTTGTTATAATTTTATTTTATTTTTATTTTTTTTTTGTATTTAATGTAATTTGACTCAATATATACAATGAGCAACATGGATCGACTACACATTTATTACGTTAATCTGTTGGTAGATACGATGTAAAAATAATGGAATGCTAAGATTTCATGCAAAATTTCTTGTTGGATCAACTTGTATGCATCCGATCGAATCAGATTAATCTATACGGATCATATGATCCCTAAGGCCAAAATGTACAAGAGCCCTAACTTCTAAATCAATCTAACCATCGGATGGGCCACACTAGTCTAATCTAGAAGTCTTTAATAAGGAAAACTCATATTTCTGTGCAATTGTTTGTATCACTAAGTGTAAAAGATTAAAATGGGCTATCGGTGTATGTATGGTTGGATTCATACCATTCATCCAATGTGTAGATGTAAAATATGTTAAGACCTTAAGAATCTAGATGCCTGGTGGGCCACCCCGACCAATCATTTGCATTCCATTTCAAATGTAAATGTAAATAAGCATATAAATGGTTTATATTAGTAAATCCATAAGTCTTCTCTAGTGTTTGACCAAGGAGTGAGCAATAAACGGTGTAGTAGATAGGTGTTATTTAGTTAAATTTCGTTTAAATAAAAATAATAATAAAATAATAATAAAATAAAATTAAAATTAAAAAAACCATTTCATGATATTTGGTGAAACCAAATGCATCCTAAGGCAAATGAGCTACATCCGTTCATGATCTTGCGTGTAATGAGATTTAGTACTATTCATCAGTCATCTTGACTGTAAAAACAGAAAATGTCATGACAACGCCAACTATCGAATGGCAGTCAAAATGTCCCAAGAACGCCAAAGTTTGGATGGCTACGATCTCCAAATCTAGAATCAAAGATACGGCCATCAGGTCAATGGTTTGGATTAAAAAGCAATAGACTCATTTGTAGGGAATGAGCAGATAAGGACAGTATTCACTTCCCAACCTATTTTCCTATTTGGCTGGTTGTAAACCTTCAATGGATAAAAGTCTTTACCTTTTTCCAGTTTGAAAAAAGCAACGAAATTGATTTCCATTTCCACGAACTGATGGACCAATGGCTTTTTAACATTTCCATAGTAAATATCAGTCTAAAACAAATATCGGAATAATAGTTGGATTCCCTCAGTTTTTCATTTCTTGAGGATTCCATGGGAGCTTTCCATGTCTACATGTTAGACCCTGTCCAAACAGGACTGCAAATCAAAAGGGCTGCTGGAAAATCATCCGTTGATATGTTACTTGTAGTTAATAACCAATAAGATCAATTTTAAGTACACTGTTCAACACGTGTGGGTATGAAAATCAGCGGTGAAACAAAGTTCATGATTCAATACTCATGCTCGAGATTCTCAAACAAAGAAATTCTTAGAAGAAAACACTTTCTTGCACAGCAAAGACAAACATACGAGCTACATTTGGGTTGATACCATACCAGCAGAACCACAGCATTCCACGTTGTAGCAGCAGCATCCTCCGATGGAACTATGGCATTGTCGCCAAAGACCACAAGTGCCATTTTTACCACTTAGTGGTCATGAGCAAATGTTAGAGATCAAATCTCAGAAGCAATATTGCAGATTTTGCCTCAGGATTGAATTAAATCTACCCATGGAAAAAAGACTTTTTGAGGGGGGAAAAAAAGCAGCAAATGTTCAATAGGTTTGCTAACCGCCACGCTTGTGTAGCCCAACTCCTCTATGCACCATCACACACCATCACACGTGCATGATCTAAGCTGTTCCCCAGGTGGGACCCTCCATGTAGATGCCCTGTCCTTAAAATCAGGTGAGTCCACATGTCAGATGGATGTTTTAGCTGTCCACATTGCAGCCACCTGATGAGTGAACCAGCCTTACTTTCGGCCAGGACATCCACACAGTGTGTTCCATCACAGAAACTGCTTGGATGTTCATCGTGCATGCCTAGCAAACCTCCCGTCCACAGAAGCATCTTACTGCCAAGGATTGCTTCAAACAATCACAACGCTATCTGCATCAACAACCGGTCATCCTCTCTCTGGATCGTTCAAAATGCCCCTCCATATCAAGCAGCCATCCAACTCATGGGTCAGATCATCGCACCCATCATGCTTCGAGAGATGAATTCCCTTGCCTACACCACTACAGTGTCTGTGAGCCCAAAATTCAGTACATTATAACGAAGTATAGAAATGCAATAAAAGATGCACAGAGCATAAGCAATGCTTACTATAGTGCAATTGCGACCAGCTATTTTTGTCAGCCCGTGAGATTTTGAAAGCAACTGTCCTTCTGTAGTAGGATGAAAAGTCGCCTCCATATTCAAGTCCTTCATTGAAGATGGAGAGTCGACTGGAACGGAATCCGCTTCAGTTGCAACCACAGTTTCCTTGGTCAAAGGAAAACCAAAGAGTCTGCAACAGCTTTTGCTCGGAATTCCACCTTGCCCATTGCTACGATCCACCTTTCCGACAAGCACAGGAGTGTGCACGGCACCTAGAATGTTGTACTCCTTAGATGGATGATACAGCGAATACATGCTTCCTAAATCTTCCCCTGAATGCTCGGGGTCACAAGGCGACCCGCAAGGTGGCGATCCATGTGTTATGAAGTACCTACCCTTCTCCCTTCTCTTCTGATTATCAATGCCATATGCAGTGTGAATGCTTGCTTGCGGGAACGTTAGCACAGAAGATGGTGATGAGACTTTACGAGAAGGCACGGATGGTAGCACATGGGCACGGTACCCTTGCAACAGAGTGGGCCATCTTCTTCCAGAGCTAGACAAGTGGAACCCTTCAAAGAATCCAAGCCCACCATTTTGGTGTGCCCAAGCATCAACTTGAATTCCACTGTGCTGTGGTTTCAATGGAAATATTTCTTGACCTTGCAAGACCTTGTGGAATCGAACAGATTCTCCTAAACTTGTGCCCTTAAGAGAAGAAGTGTCAGAATTCCCAGGTAGTGGGATTCTGACACCATTTTGGATCCCAACTATGCGGGAACTATTGGGATTGGGAATGCATCCCCTTCGTTCAGATGATTGATGATTTAATACATCAATACCATCGTAAGGAGTTCCAAAACCCGAAATTTCTTGACCTTGCAAGACCTTATGGAACCCATAGGATTCCATGAAGCCTGAAAGCCCACTTCCATCTGCAAACAAGTCAGGGATAAAAATAAAAATAATGGAAAGGAGATAATAAATAAATGCACCACTCTAAAAACATCTCTTCAGACAACAGGCCTACTTGGAAGTGGAAAATCTTCTTTGACAGATGGCGGGGAGATCTTGGTTCTTTTTGACCCAGGTACTATCAAATTGCTAGAACTAGGAATTGAACCAGATGGCTCAATCTCCCATGGAGAGACTCTATCCTGACGATTGGTCTCTACATCGTCCCACCTTACCTGCAAGAATGAGCTGAACATGTAACACCCACCATGTCAAATAAGGCAAGCATGCAAGTTAAGAGAACTAGAATCATAATACTGTCCTACAGATAACGCTGGTGGGACTAACTATAAATCTTATGCTGATGGACACCGAAACCCTATTCCAGACAAAAGAATGATTAGAAGTTTTGAAGAAGGCCTATGACTTGAATAGGATGCTATTGTGCTGATTCAAATAATTGCAACGGTAAATAAGTTGGAAATGAACAAAAATGAAGAACACAAGAAGTTATGTGGTAAGATAGTGATGCTGATGATTATGCTATGTAATAAGGAAATTCCATTTCTTGAAAATTTGTCCTGTCCAACATCCCTGTCAGACACGTGTCGAACACATGTAAAAATGGGTATCAGGAAGGAAAACCTCATATTTTATGCTTATAGATGAGGGACCACCACCACCATCTGCAGCAGCATAGCCTGCCCAAGTTATTTGGGATTGGTTTCATGATTGCTTTTGCAAATGTTCAACGACTGACATCGTACTTAACATCAATCTCCACTTTTAATTGAGGCACCTTCAATCCATTAAGACAACAGGTAAGAGATTTCAATGCATAGGGAGGGCACCAAGACACCTTAGTGAGAGAATCCAATAAGGGAATTAGCCTCTTTAGAGACCTGCCCAAACACAACAATCTTACAACCAACCATAGCATTGATATGATTTACAATGTTGCACCCGTTTCCATGGCAAAGGGGAGCTTCTTGCAAACCAAGAGATGGCCGACTACAAATCACCTTCCACTAAGAGGGCTCCTCAAACAAGTTGAAGAAATGCCTAAGCCCTCTACTCTAGTAGCCTCGCCTCACATTGTTGGAATCACCCATTCCAGATGGGCCAGAGAAGGCAATGCGAATCAACCCTGATGCACCCCGAAGACACCCCCAGACTCCTGATTCACCCAGATTCCCTTTTGAGCATCCCTTGATAGAACTTCTAAGTTCTATCAATGGAGATTTATGTAGAACAAGGGAGAAATGAAGAAGAAGAAGATAGGAAAAAGACGTTGATCGAATTGAGGGGATCGGTCCTCCAAAGTGTATTGGAAGATTTTAATTTAGTAAGGGGAAAAACAGACAGAAATGGGGGGAGGGCTCCTGGATTGCATGCTCTCCCTTTCATTAGGAAAAATCATTTATAAAAAACGTAAATCAAGAAAAACCTTAACATCCCCTTAACATTTAACACTAACCAACATAGAGAAGGACAAGTGATCGTATCAGATTTTCTATGGTCCCCGTGTCCGACACGTCGTATTGCTATCCGAGTTCCATAGCTTAATAAAGTAGCCCTTTTATTCCTTAATATTAACAAGTTGTGAAATAGAAGAAACTATGGCACTAGCAAGTGATCTGTGAACACAAGTTAAATAGTATTCAGGCATACCAACAGACATTTCCATTTGGAACCGGGCCATCTCACAGGATCTATATCACCAATCCCTGTAATCAACCCAGTGTACCTGAAAATGGAGACACGCATTAATCATTTCTCTGAACTTCGTTTAAAATACAAATGATTTTGGAATGGAGCGAATAGATAATATCATAAAGTGTATGAAACCTTCGATCTGCTGCATCTTCATTGTCAAACAGCATTTTGAACCTCATGCCAATAGGAAATGAATGATCAAAGCTCTTCACGAACTTCCTGTACGGTATTATGAATTCTGATGGGCTTTCCCTACAAGATGTTGAATTTAAAGCTCAGAAGCTGTGGCGTATTATTAACTACAGATAACAAGCTAGGTAATATTAGTATCCATTGTCATAGGTGATTTGATCAGTTTACTTTCATGAATTCAACAGAGAAATGGAATGCTAACACAAGATAAAAGCAGAAGAAAATATGGCAAGAGAACCAATTATTTGAACTAATGATTTTCAGAGTTCCAAGAAAGCATTGAGAGACAACATTCCTCGGTGGTTTCTGGAAACTATTAGAAATTAAAATTGATTGGCAAATCCATTGCTATGCAAAATAATATGTAAGTCTTTAGTTTGGATCGAGCAGGTAGTATCCATCCTTCAACCAGAACCCGTAGTACAATTCCAAGGAAAGACAACGATGTACAATGACTTTGGCCATAAGCTTGACAGACCATGAAATAGGGTTTGCTAAGGTGGTGATAGCCGTCCATCAATGTTATTTTTGGGACAAAATGGCTAACAGGAGGGAGCTAGCAAGGGCAACTAGGATGTGCCATTAAAAATCAGCAGTCCCCCACTAAGGACCAATCTGCATGCAATAATTTTCACATTCTGTCTCCAAGAGTGCCATGCACTAAAATTAGACACCAAGGTATTCCATAACAGTAATAGCGGACATTAATGGCCACCATTACCGTTAAGATATGGGCGGCAAAGGCCATTGCTATTTTTGTGAGATATGGGCATTACCATTATGGTAATGGCGGTTAGGTAACCATTTTGGAATACCTTGTTAGACACACATACACATTGTCATCGTCATCGTCATAATCGTCATCATCAGAGCCTTTTTCCCAGCTACTGGGATCGGCTGTCATGATTTCTTCACAAAAGTTTGGCATCTCGCTGCCCTCTTGACATCAACCCTCCTATTTTAACTGGGCTTGACCGGCAGCCATTTTGCTACCAGACATGTAGTCCTAGCAAAGGATTATGATAAAACCTTTCTCATCAACTCGTCCTAGCTAGTTGGGGTTGGCTTTGATTATTGCTTTGCAAATGATTAGCTGCCTACCCGACATCAGCCCTCCTTTCAAAAGACTAGGGACAGTCTGTGCATCGCAACCAAGCGGATGTTTGTATGTGTGTGTCACAACAACCACCACCACTATCATCGCCTTTCACCTTCCTCTTTAACTTGGGCTGTTGGAACCAGCCATGGAAAAGGCTCAGATTGTCACCGCTCACATGCCACCAGAGTCCAAACAGTATTGAACGCCAGCTCACCTGTTACAGGACATTCCAAAAGTGATAAAGGAAAGCAGGGTCATGGAAGAGCAATTGCCAGGGAAACTGCTAAGCACAAAGCATGCACACATGGGAGGGGTCACACCCAGGTAGTTGGCTACACAAAATAGCATCGAAGCCACAAATAAATGATTACCAACACCATTCACATCAAAAGACAGCCACCTCATGCCTAACACTGCACCTTAGTCCAAGTAGGGCTTGCTACCCAAAAACGGGGATTTGTGAAAAGTTGCTGTCAAGAGCATGCAATTCCAGATGAACCCACTGAGAACAAGGTATTTCACCTCTAACTATGAAATACAGATACACCCTACTGTACCCACACATGCACATGGACAGACAAGCACGTTGTACATGTCAGGAAAGTTTCTCAGACTGCTGGTAATATGCTAGCTGGTCCCAAGCCTAGGTAAACATGGGTGGTTGATGTATCAGTGGGCAGTGGGTTGTCAAATCTTTGGCAAGCAAATGAAAATTCATGTTTCAAATATTGATGATTGGCAAAACAATTTTCATAAAGCCAACACCAAAAGATAGGATGATATATACAGGCCTGGTTGATTTTCTAAATTCTCGGTAAATACCTGGTAAATAAGCAATTATTACATTTTCATCCTGTTTGAAAATATGCTGGTATTTCTGCTTCGAAAACCAGTTCAAAAGGACTGCTTTAAATTTGGGAGCCCCACCATGATATATATGACATATCCACGCCATCTATCTTTTTACCAGAACATTTTGAGGCATAAGCCGAAAAATGAGGCAGATCCAACACTCAAGTGGCCCCACACCAAAGGAAACAGTGGCCCCAAGAAGTTTCTAACGGTAGGTGCTCAGTACCCTTTTTCCTGTGGTGTGATCCACTTGAGCTTTGGATCTGCCTTATTTTTTGGCTCATGCCCTAAATTCAGATGGCATAACGGATGGACAATGGGGATAAGCCACATACATCACAGTGGGCCCCACATATATTTCGCACCTCCTCAGTTTTGTGTAAAAAAATTAGGCCCGTCAAATCAAGCATGGGGAACCATGTGGTCATTACTTGAGGAAATAATCATTACACATTTACAAGGAATTTACGGTGAATTTGGAAAATCAAACAGGGCTGGGAAATGGAGTTAATGGGTCCAAATTGGGTCACAGTTAACTAAATAGAGGTAAATCACAAATAATTAAAGCAAGGTGGCACTTTCAAATACTTAAATAAGGGAATTCTTGAGGACAAAACAAACTTGCTCCAGTAATTCGTAAACCATCCCTTTGATAGGCATGTGTCTCATCCAGCAGGACAGCCTTCCCTGCCAATGCCACATGCATATGACAGTCTCTAATAATATGATAGATGAAGAACTGATCATCATCATCATCATCTAAGCTTTATCCAAAGTTCTCAACTAATTGGGGTCGGCTACATGAAGCTTCTACTGCCATTCCACTCTATCAAGGGCCATAACTTCAGTTAGACCATAGTCATAGGTCATTTAAGTCTTTTCTTACTACCACCACCAAGTGTCACTTTGGGCCTTCCCCTTGCCCTTTAGAGCCTTCTCACTCCTAACCAGCGCAGTTTTTGGTCTTGGTTGCACATAACCAAACTATCTAAGTCTACTTTCCCTCATATTATTATATATTGGTGTTACCCCTCGGTTTCTTGGAAAGCATTCATTTCTAATTTTATCCTTCCTTGTTTTGCCACTCATCCATGTTAACATCCTCATTTCAGCTGGACTCATTCCATGAAAATGTTGTTCTTTAACTGCCCAAAATTCTGTCCCATAAAGCATAGCTAGTCTTATAGCTATCCTAAAAATTTTACCTTTAGTTCGGGTAGCACACAACGATCACATAAAGCTTCTTTTGTTAGTTTATGATTTTATTCTTGGTATTTTAGGCTACCAGCATGCAGCAATAAAGGCTATCAATTTAAATGAGAGCGAGACTGACATAAATAATCACATTCGATTTTGCTTATGCTAAGCAGCAGCTTATAGACTGAAAGACATTGCTTGAATGGACCAATGACACTCAAACAGCCTGACTAGGATTGCATGCTAATCTTTCATTAACATGTTAAACTTCATCCAAAAATGACATGTATCTTCTATAATGTTAATTCCCCATGACTTTCCTCATACCTTGGGTTGTAGTAGATGTGGAACATGCTCTTCGTGGATAATGCATTAGCCACAGCAGCAAGTGTAGCAACATTGGACCTTTGCCTACAGAGGACTGGATAAGTAATGCCACTTTTAATATTGGCTGCTCTCCGAACTCCCAATCTCAACTCTCCATTTGCGCCCCTACAAGAAATTTCAAACATTAAGATACTCGTCCAAAGAAAAATTCCTAAAAATGTAGGTTAGTCGTGGCGGCACACATTAGTATATACACCTAAGGAAGAGAACGGCATCCCCTGAAACGAGCTTTTTCTTATGGACAAAAGCACTCCATCCGGTCGTGAGCAAATGTCTCCGTGGCTGACCTGCAAGACGGCATAACATAACTTTTTTGTTTGCAAGACAGACCTAAATTAATTTATTAATGCAAAACTAATCCCCCACACCCAAGTCATTTTCCCTTAAATCCAATAAATCGAATCCCCAAACTAATCACCAAATCCCAAGACAAATTTCCCTTAAATCCACGAAATTGAATCCCCAAACAACAAGCTTTCTTCTGGTATGGTTCAAAGCAAAAGGTGCCAGTGAAAAAGCCACAAATCCTCGTTTTCTGCAGAAAAGAAATGGAAGCCATTGGGAAGGAAATCTTTCAAAATGAAACCCAAAAAGAAAGAAAAACACTTCTTCAGTGATATAATCCAATGCATCAAACCAAATCTTTTATACAACCCATTTCAGGTCCTTAATAGTAACAAGAAATGTGGAGTTGATTTGCAGCAAACATGATGGGATCCGAGACACTAATTAGTTGCCGCCACCATGAAAACGCCCAAGCATAAAAATCAAGAGTTCAACTGATTAGATGGGCCACACATATCAGAATATACTATTGGTCATCTTTTGATAGAGCAGAATGGCGGAAATGGATTCATGCAACCCCAATTAGATGGGGGAAAGCTTAGATGATGATGATGACTATTGATCATCTTTTCTTTCTTCTAACCATCCAATTTTCACTGCAGTCCCACCCGATGATCAGACTCACCTAATTTCTTGGCCAGGGCATTTTCACTGTGGGACCCACCTAATGAACAGCCCAGAACTCAAAAGAATATGACACATTTCCACATGTGCCATGAATCATCCCTTCAACCTCTCTTCACATGAATCATCCTAGCACTAATCTTTAAAAACATAAAGCAAAGCATAAAACATCATTCTCATCAGATAGGAATGGGCCCCTTTGGATGGTAAAACTCCAAAACTAACACAATCTACACAGAATTGAATGAGAGTACCATTAGCAAAGCAGAAAGAGAACTAAAAATCAATGAAAATTCAGTAACTATTGAAATTTTGAAACAGCGTTTCTTCAATCAACAAATTCCAATATCCCATGAAACAATGGAGCGAGTACGCACCCCTGTAGATATGCCGAAACCTCCACTCCATCCCATGCAGATCTTTTGCGATGAGCTCTTGCGAGGGTCGCTGCAATTTATAATCCTACGACAAGAACCGAAAGAGGAGCGTTCTCAAATGGGTGTGTTCTTATTACATTTAGGAAAATAACAATTTTCGAAAATGCTCATTACCAGGGAAGGGAAACAGTCCTCGGCCGCCCGACGAGGTACAGAGAAACCTCCATGTGTGCTCGTATCTGATGCAGTAAGGGTCTTGCAGAACATATGGGGCGTAGTAGACGTGGCCGGACCTTCGATCTCTTCCTCTTCACCATCTCCTTGGACCTCTCTGTCCTGCTGCTAACAAAACCAACATGAAACCAACCGAAAAATGTCAAAAACATTGAAAGCCATCATCCAAAATGAAAATTGAAGAAAGATAAGACAGAACTCCCAAAAATAAAAATATTACAATCTTGAATTTGTAAAATTCAGAATCAAATATCCAACCTCACTTTCCGGTAACAGAGAAACCTGCGCGTAAACCTCATCCGTAGCTGCCTCTGCCTGAAAATTGTCCAGAAAAATCCCACATTTTAGTTTTTTAAAAAATAATAATAATAAATAAAAATAAAAATACATGCACCTAAATAACAAGATCAAAGAGAACCGATACGAAATTCGAAAAATCAAAGAAGATCCAGAACCCAAAATCCAAAACCCATTAAAAAATAATAAAAATAAAAATAAAAATAAAAAACCCACATTTCAGCAGAATTTCAGTAAATTCTCATCAAAGAAGAGAAGAAGAAGGGAAAACCCGACATGAAGCTTCACGTCAACCACGCGGCAGAAGACATGCGGAGGGAGATCATAAGCAGGCTCCAGGCGGTAATCGGTCGTCTGCTCCAAATGACCCTGCGGAAAATACACTACAAAGCTCCCCTTCCGCGGCAGCCTGATAAGCGGACCAGCGCAGGCGTGCCAGAGCTCCAAGCAGACGGACGGTGACGGCGAATCGGCACGAGGCGGAGGCAGAGGCGGAGACGGAGAAGGGTCTTCGAAGGCATCGCCAATGGAGTTAAGATCGATTCCCATCAAATACAGAAAGAGAAATGATTCAAAAGAGAATAGAAAAAGATGTCGCTTTGGGTGTTGAAGGTGGAGTGAAGGATAAGGGCGATCATGCCTGCATTTCCAAGCTGCTGCTTAACCTGCGCACCCTCTGTTCAATGTAGAGGCGACTGCTGCTGTCTCCTTTTAAGAAGAAAAAAATAAAAAGAAATGAAAACTGTGTATGAAATGCTTATCTCTGTCTCTCTCTCTCTCTCTCTCTCTCTTTCTTCCTTTGTTTTTTTGCTGCTGCGGCCTCTGCTGTAGCTGTGGCTGTACTGCCTCTTAGTTCACCATAAAGTAACGAGAAAAGCTTTGATACTCCGGCAATGTGACACATCATACTCGTGCACTGAGAGATCGTGATTCAAATTTTACCGTCCGAATTATTGTTCGCAATTGAAATGTATCATGAACAAAAATTACAGTTATTCGATAATTTGACCGTCGGTGGACATTTATTGGATGGTTAAAATTGAATATCCGATGGTTTTGATTCAACAAGCAAGTGTCCGCATTAGGGCCTGTTTGGGAACCTGAATCGGGAACCCTGGATTTGAAATCCTCCTGATACCTGGATTCAAAATCCACTGTAATTCAAAAGTAGTTATGCATAATATATTCATATTTATAAAGGTTTAAATTTAATTACTAAATTAATTTTAATATCTTTCATTTTTTAACATATATAATGTTTTGCACAATGTATGTAATAAGCCCATTGTAATATATATTTTTCTCAAAATTGATAAAATTTAAAGTCTTGAATTGGCCACAAGCACAAGATTACATCTGAGTGACTAACCAATGATTTTTAACAGTTGATTTACATGGACAATATTTAGACAGTGTAAATCATCATATTAAAGTTTTTATAGTGACGCATTTGATAATTTAATTGTTTTGAGACATTATTAGTAGGCCATGGGTCTAATGAATTAACAGTGTAACGACAAGCAAATTACACTAGCAACTCTTAAAAAGATTTTAAATGTAATTCAAGTTTTCACTTTGGATTTCAAGCTCTAGGGATATGTGAAACACTTTATGATGCCAAACATACGGGCATTTGAAATTCCCTCAAACCATAAAACCATGATGCCAAACATACCAGGCAAGATTCTTCAATTAATTTGAATTTTAACTTGATTTTGTATTTGCCAGCTGTATAAGTTTTGACTGCCTGCGTATCAAGCGTACATACATAACGCGAGTATTTAAACTAGTTATACTATTTATTGGAATAATGATTTTATTATTATATAATATCAATGGAAAAGACGTTACTGTGGTGTATGAATCATACTACAAAGGCACCCTAACTTATACACATGGTATAGAATTAATTGAAATCCAACCGTCCAAATGGTGATCCCTACTTCAGATGATTCACAACCTGAAGCTTATACTAACTTGATTTGTCATGGAGCTTTATTCGACGGCTGAGGTAAGAAATCGTCAATTGTGTTAATTCAGCAAACGAATGTCCATCAATCAAAGGTTAAGATTATTCAAACAATATGGTTCTGTGACGAAGACCTATCTACGTGTGTGTGTCATAGTATGGACAGTCCAAATTTAGCTAATACATGTCACATTGTGGTTACCGGGCGCCTGCGTATGAATTACCATCGTCCGTTACAGTATAAAATAACTCCCCTTTTGGATGACATCTACGCCCACCTGGTTGATTTAGTTGCACGTCTCAGGTTGAAATCGGGACAAAAGTGTACTGTTTCGACTCCCAATGTGGAAAGTAACTGTATCGATGACAAGCGATAAATACAGACGTTGTATCATAAGTTATGATGCAGCCGTTTTTACATGCCAACGTGTCACATATATAGATTATCATATCCGTCAAAAATGTGGACCACATCACGATGATCGGTTGGTATAAAAATCAGGAGAATCCACATATTGGATGGTAGAAACTAGTAATCTAACTCATACCATCGGCTGTTTATTGACATTTGTGTAGTGGATGGATGTATGTGTGAATAGGCCTAATTTTCACGTCAAACAAGTAACATGTTGTGGGCCACCTTTTTAACGGATAGGATATTATACATGATAACATATTGGGAGAAAGATTGGCTGTTTCATAGCTTACCATTGAGTCGCTATATCTGTCATTTCTCTTGGGTTGGACACAGGGCTACATTGATAGTTAACCACCACTTTTTAAGTTGCCTCTCCCACTGTGCATGTGACATAGGTAAATGTGGAGGGTCATCATATCTATTTTGATTTGTGCTGGATACCATAAATGAAGTGGATCCACAGCTGGGTTTGGATCTCAATCATCATGCATTCAGGATACACCTTCATGGGTAGTTTTTTTTTTTTTTTTATTTTAATTTATGGTAAGAAATAATAATAAGCTACTTTTTTAATAAAAGTTAGTTTGATAATCACATTTAATAAAAATTAATTTGGTAATCACACTTGTAAAATTAGTTTATCAGCTTAAAGTTATTTATACTCATGAATATAAAATATTGACTTTTTTGAACTTTTTGAATTTTTTTTACTTTCTCAACTCTCTTTCTCATCTCTCATGTGATGGAGTCTTTATACAGAAGGTGACCTCACGTGATGAGTGGTTCACATCAAATGTGGACCCCGCAGGTTAGATGGTCCATATCAAGGTTGAGCCACGGCTTCACCAGTGACTCCTTCAGTACTTAGCTTGACACTGATATTGGTCGGTGTTAGAAAAGCTTTGCATGCCTCACTTAAATATATGTGCATCATCCATTATGTTCATCCATTTTTGTATGCCTCAGCTTAATATATGTGTATCATCCACAACGTTCAATATATGTGTCTCATCCACAGTGTTCATCCATTTTGCCGGCTCATTTTCCAGCATGAGCCCCAAAGTGGCTCAGATTCACATCTCAAATGAGTCATACCATGCGAAAACAATAACAATTGAATACAATTAAAAACTTCTTAGGATCCACTAATGTTTATATGTTGTCTAACCTATTGATTAGGTCACACATAGTTGGATGAAGTAAAATTTCCCCAAAATGTTTTTAATGATTGGCATTCACTCTGCAGTATTTCTTATTGATTTCAATCCGCTTCATTGTTTGGTTCATGCCCTAAAATGATATAAAAATAGATGGACATCATGGATGAAATGCACAAATCATGTTAGGGCCCACAGAGCTTTCAGCGCTAACTAGTATCAAGCTCGGCACTGGAGGGGTCATTACCAAATCCAAGTTCGAGTCCCACATGACAGTGACCCACGTCAAGGTGGGCTCACATAATGATGGTCCACATCAAATATTAGGCCATAATGATTAATCACCTGCATCCAAAGTGGGACCCATATGATGGATGACCTAATTTGAAGGTGAGGCCCACAGGATAGACAGTCCATATCAAAGGCGGGTTTCATATGATGGGCAATATTGAAGGTGGGCCCACATGATGGATGTCCCACATGACGGTGGGCTGGCCCCCATAATGAATGGTTGACATCAAAGGTTACCACTAATGATGAATAGCCAACATCCAAGGTGGGCCCTACACAAGGGATGGCTCACTTCAAAGGTGGGGCCCACACAATGGACAATCCACATCAAAGGTGAGCTTCACATGATGGATGATGGACATTGAAGGTGGGCCCACATGATGGACAATTAATATTGATGGTGGGACCCATGTGATGGATGACCCACAACAAGGTGGCCCCACGTAATGAAGGTCCACATCAAAGGTCGACCTCTTATGATAATGGCTTACATCCAAGGCGGGCCCAAATGAAGGAGGCCTACTTCGAAGTTGGGCCTTGCATGATGGACGATTGACATGAAAAGTGGGCCCCACATGATGGATGATCAACATTAATGGTGGTCCTCACATGATGGATGACCTATATCAAGGTGGGTCCCACATAATGGATGGTCCACATTGAACGTTTGCCCCTTATGATAATAGCCTACATCCAAGGTAGGCCTCACATGATAGAGGCTCACTTTGAAATTGAGCCCTACATGATGGATGATCCACATTAAAGGTGGGCCCCATATGATGGAGGCCCACTTGGAAGTTGGACCTGCATGATGGGTGAGCCTTACATGATGGATGGTTCGTGTTGAAGGTAAGCCGCACATAATGGACGCTTCACATTGAAGATAGGGCCAAAGTGGGCCCAACACAATGAATGGTCCACATCAAAGGTTGGCCACACATGATAGACAGTAAATATTAAAAGTGAACCCTACATGAAAAGGTAAAATTTGAAAGACATTTCAATTAAAGATATTTAAAAGAAACTAGTAGATGCAATGGAAAGAAAAGAAAGGGAGATCGATGGAAGACTTTGTTTTAATTACTTATGTGATATGTTGGTAAGGTCCTTACTCTTCCTCCGGTGGTAGACTCTTAGGAGTTTCAACACCTGGTCAAGGGTTTGAGTACCCATAGGTGGTGAAATCCCACTACGGTGTGAGTGTGTGGGGGTGTGTGTGCGCGCGCGTGTGTAAAAATCTTTTTTAAAAAATTAAAAAGTATGTTGGTAAGTCTACCGTTTACAAAATATATTTATTTGTTAGATAAGTATAAACCAAGATAAACTACTTGAGGCATAAGTAATTTAATCAAAATGATTTACGATCCAAACAGGACCTTAGTTACCATGTTAAAAACTAAACTCGGATCATACTTTGGGTGTCTGCACGTCTGGTTACTCATTGACTATTAGATGGTTCACAAAGAAAGACAATCTATAGTCTACATTCTGCATGAACACATCGCTTATATGATCAATGGACCGACTGTATTTCAAGTTAGGACACATTCATACCCGGATGTGTCATGCTTGTACCACATTGGCATCACCATCTTGGATAAGAGGTTTGCTAGAGCACATTCCCTAACTTTTTGCCTTAGGAAACGTGTCTATTAGATTTTAGATTTTGAGTCAGTATTCAAGCTATTGTTATGATGGGCTTGGCATTAGATAGACAGATAGATTTTTCAAAAAAAAAAAAGCTCTAAGAGTGGAACATTTGAACCATTTAACCAGTTGACACTTTTCCTTTGAACATGGACGACTTCCTTTGAATAATTGAAGAGTGGAAATATTTACATAAGAAAATTTCTCAATATTTTTCATTCACAGCTTGCCCTGGCCTGTACATGCTTTGCATAATTGAGAAAAGACCCCAATCATCGGTTAAATTCAAAATGCATTATTGCAATACATTTGGATATAATGAAACAATGGAAAAAGAATAATAATAATAACAACGACGACATACCAATTCGAGAAATAAATCAAAATTTTTTAACACGAGAAATAACCATATCATGGTAAAAAATAAATGGATAAAATTGGTCCATTAAAAATTTCATACCATCCTAAACTCACTAACTGTAGCTGAGGAAAACCTTCTGAGTAAAGTCATAAATATAGATGGTAAGAGTAAAGATGGCCATGTTGTCCATTTTAGAGGCCTCAGTCATATTGTCGTATACTTGCAGTCATCGTTTACACTACTTATAAATGCTTTGTCAAACAACTACTTGCTCTAAAAGCTCCGGGGCCATCAGAGGATGGTGTATCAATGTATATCAATAGATCTTAACACTCTAACACTCTCTTGCACGTGCGGGGTAGAACTCTGCACAGGAACATATTAGGCAAGAATGGAGGGACACTTACAACTCATACTATAAACAGCCCCCCATGGGAGAATATATTAAAGAGGCATATTTGCTACTCACATGATTCAAACACAAGACCTCTCTCTTTGATACCATGTAAACCAGTAAACCGACTAAAATAAAGAATGAAGAGAGAGAGAGAGAGAGGCATTGGAAGGGAAAGATGAGGTGAGGTCTTGAGAAAGCCTCATCCCTTTAGAGTTTTGTTTTATTATATTAATACAAGCGGGCCCATCGCTCATATCCAGATAAAATTAATCCTAAGATTGCCCATTGTTATATTGTTCACAC